>NC_083895.1:37979524-38704524 GCF_032452875.1 Bos javanicus | reverse complement strand
CAGAGCCGCTGTCCTTTACCTTGCCTCTGGAGTTGTGCCTCCAAGCACTGACCGTGGTCAGCGGGCAGGGGCAGGGCCGTGATGTGGGGAGAGGATGTGCAGGACAGGGTGGGCACCTGGGGACTCCTGTCTGGATGGCCTGTTCTCTGAACCAAGGTAATCAGTGACTGTGCTAAGAGCACAGGCTGGGGCGTCCTCCCTGGGACAGGCTGAGATCTCAGGAAAGGTTTATTTTTGCAATAAGTTCTAGTACCGACTAAGGAGAAGGAAAGGGTGCCACTCATCCTTTCTACCTAGACTTCCTTGCATGCTTACAAACAAGTTCCCCAAACCCCTGAGGCCAAAGCGCTATCCGAGCTTTTTGTTTTTTGGTTTTGTTTTTGAACTGAACTGAACTGAAAGAATTTTATTATGATTCATTAATATATTCAAATATTAGACAATTCATACATGAAGGTTTAAACAATTAATCACAGCTCAAATAATATACAGTTGTATTAATACTATATTTTAAAGTTCAATCAAATTTTAAAGTCCTATTATTTATCTAACTTCCTCTTGCCCTTTCTCCTCCTACCCCTTAGTACCATGAGTATTATCTTCTTTTGAGTAATGGAAATTTAGTTAGACATATATCCCATGAAATTTCTCCATTGGAATGTTCTAAAACTCAGTAAGGCAAGGGTTACCCAATTCTATAAGTTTACAAAAATATCACTGAAATTATACATTTCAATTATACATTTATTTTTGATAGCACATCTCTAGCTATAACTGGAGAAGGCAATGGCACCCCACTCCAGTACTTTAGCCTAGAAAATCCCATGGACGGAGGAGCCTGGTAGGCTGCAGTCCATGGGGTCGCTAGAGTCGGACACGACTGAGCGAATTCACTTTCACTTTTCACTTTCATGCATTGGAGAAGGAATTGTCAACCCACTCCAGTGTTCTTGCCTGGAGAATCCCAGGGACGGGGAAGCCTGGTGGGCTGCCGTCTATGGGGTCGCACAGAGTCAGACATGACTGAAGCGACTTAGCAGTAGCAGCAGCTATAACACGAGAGTGTTAGAGCAGAGATTGTACATTTAGGGAGAGGGTGGGCAGGAGAGATGGATGTTACACATTTCTCAGGAAAATAAAAGGCTGAATACAAATAAGCAACTCAATACATTATGGACCATAAGCCAAGGTCCTGTTTATTTTTCACTCTAAAAGCCATAAACTTTTCATCAAAGTAGAGAACCAACCAACAAACACAACAATAAGAAAACTAGGTATACCATCTGAAGAGGAGTCCTCTCCTGGGTTCAAGTATTCGGGTCTGTCACTGTCCACTTCCTGAGTCTGCCTTCTCATCTTCCACGTTTCACTGACCCTAGAGCTCAACGCAGCTGCCCTCCTAGTACCTGCAACCACCTCTACCATGATCTGAAGCCACATGGCCCACAGCTGTCCTCCAAGAGTTAGGGCCAGGGCAGGGGAACTTTAAGAAAGGATTATATTTGATCAGAGACTGAGCAAAACATTGAGCAATATTCCTACCACAGTAGTCCTAGTGGAGGATCTGAAATTTCACTCAGACTTTGACAATACTTCTGTGGAGGAAGACAGATGCCAAGCTTGGACTCCACTTCATCACAGGGCCAAGACCCTCCTTAAGACCACCGATGAGCTCCAGGCTAGGCTTGTATGTGTAGACAAAATAAAACCTCCTCTGTTGCTGGTGCCATAACACTTCTAAGACTTAAAACTGGCCAAGAATTCACACATATACTACCCCGTTAAGTATTCCTGAGATCCTATGGAATGAGCAGGATAACTGTCATCCCTTCTTTTAAGCAGAAGAAACATGACCCTTCAAAATCTGCAGCCAAAGCAGATTTATTCTTTAGTCTTTCTGACTTCAAAGAATATTTACATACCGATTCCATAAAGAGGCAAAGAATAAAAAGCATTGATTAGACTAGACAAGATGTTAATTTAAATTAAATGTCTGCATACTCTCTATGGTTTGTAATAAAAAACTTGAGTTTCTGGGTATCTACTGGACAGAAGATTTCCTATAGTAATCTGATTTCTAACTTCCCAGCTTTTGTTTCACGTGTTTCCTTCTGCATCTTCTATGAAGTGTAATCTTTGACCTCAAAGCTGTAATGACTGCAAGCTTGTTCTACATGTTTGTAGGATAAATTACATTTACTCAGTATATATGTGTTACATTGAAGAGTGTTTGTTAAAGGAAATTGAATTTAATTTCCTGAATGGTAACTTATATGACAGCATTGTGGACATTTGATTCATTATTTCTATTTCTAGGGCTCCTCTACTTTTATTATGTAAGTCTACATCTTCATTAGTGATATAAATTTACCTTCTAGTAAAAAAAAAAAAAAAAAGGATTTGGGTGATTATACCTCCAATCTGCCTGAAACCAATCTGCTCTTTGGCTGTAGTCTTGAAATAACTATTAATATATTCCCATCCTACTTAAGTGTCCTTGTTTGCAAAATAAATTTTATGGTCACCATAATCAAGATCTTTTATCTCGTATTTATTCCTATAGTTATTTTGAGAAAAATAAGCTTGTGGTCCTAACAGATTAATTTCTGAGCAGAAAGAACAACTTTTCTTCTTCCACAAGGGTCTGAAGTCCAGAGAGATCTGACGGTGACCTGACCTAAATGAACGGCAGTGACGGCAAAGAAATATTCTGGACAATATTCTGAATGTATGAATGTGTGTACTTGGGTAAGAATACTGGAGTGGGTTACCATTTCCTTCTCCAGGGGATCTTCCTGACCCAGGGATCAAACCCGGGTCTCCTGCATTGGAGGCAGATGCTTTAACCTCTGAGCCACCAGGGAAGCCTTTGGGTAGGTGTTATCCAAAGTAAAAAACAATGAGCACCTTGTGTTTGCATAAGCAAGTGAGTAAGGGACACTGGAAAAGGTTCAGTTGGGAAGGAAAGATAATGAATCTGACTCCAAACATACCTAAATGAGGTTAATAATATACAGAATGGGGATATAAAGATCTGGAGAAGATATAAGGATATGAGGACCTGGAGTCTATAGAAGAAGCATATAAAATATGCATTTTGAGTTACCAACATAGCAACAGTATCTGAAGCCGTGTAATAACCGACTAGGTGGCCAATGGCAGTGAACAGCAAGGAGGTAAAGAGAAACCAGGACCAAGCTCTAAAGAATTTCAATCATTAAATGTTGAAGGAAATTAGTAAGAACTTGCCAAAGATAGGAAGAAAACCAGGGAAGTGTCAACAAGGAAAGACACTATTTCAGGATGAAAGAGTGATCTTTAGATCAAAATCTGCAGTGAAGTCAAAATGTTAAAAAATTTAAATACAGTGGGTAATCTTGACTGGATCCTGGCACAGAATAAAGCCATTGGTGGGAAAATGGGTGAAACCCCAATAAAGTCTGTAATTGAGTTAGTAGTCCTGTAACAAAGCTATTTTCTACTTGATAAATGGACCATAATGATGCATGATAGTAACAGTAAGAGACGAAGGGAAAGGGTATATAAGACATCTTTGTACTACCTTTTCAAGTCTTTGGTAAATTGAAATTTACTTGAAATTAAAAGTTTAAAATATTAAATGGTGGAAAAGTAGAAATGAAATGCTACTAACCTGTTTTAACAATCACTTAAGTCAATGACTTCTGAACTTGAAATGCCATATGAGTTTTTCTTTAATCTAGATGTTAAGAAAAAAAGTCAGGCATCTGGAGGAGGGGGTACTAAGTTTAGGAAGTGTTCTAGTTGTTTGTTTTAACTGGTTAGACTGATCAGGAAGAGAGGGAGAGATCAAAGATCGAGGGGAGAGTGAGAGTGATATTTCTGACAAAGATGAATAAAAAGAATCTAGAACCTGGAGTGATAGAAAGAAAAAAAGAAGTTTAGGAGAAAAGCACCCTTCCTTTATTAGGTAAGGTTGAAAGGCAGAGGTTGGGATGGGTAAAGAAAGGTACTTTTATAGGTTAGATATCAAGCTATCCCAGGTTATTGAGGGAGCATCTACCTGATAGCCTCTTTGAAATACTTCTTTATGAATCAGTAATATATAGTTACCATTTGTTGGAATAACTTTAACAGAATACACATCATGTTAAATAGAAAACCATGATTTGTGTTAGTTATATTAGATCTGCTTTAAATTAGAGCAGATGTTATTTCGGGCTCCCCAGTAGCTCAGCGGTAAAGAATCTGACTGCAGTGAAGGACATGCAGGAGGGACAGGTTCAAAACCTGGATCGGGAAGATCCCCTGGAGAAGGGCATGGCAACGCACTCCAGTATTCTTGCCTGGAGAATCTCATGGACAGAGGAGCCTGGTGGCTATAGTCCATAGGGTCACAAAGAGTCAGACACGATGAAGTGACGGAGCGCGCGTGCGCGCACACACACACACACACACACACACACACATGTTATTTCAGGTTTGCTGGTTGCTGACTTATAATGATGTCCCCAGGGACTTCCTTGGTGTTCCAGCAGTTACGACTCTGTGCTTCCAATGCAGGGAACTTAGGCACAGGTTTGATCCCTGGTTGGGGAACTAAGATTCCACATCCCGTGGCATAGTCAAAAAATTTTTTTAATTTAAAATAATGTCCTCAGACTGTAATAAACAGTAGTTTGGTGAAGATCACTTAATCTTAGTTACTGTTGCTTGGTTGCTAAGTCATGTCCAGCTCTTTTGTGACCCCATGGACTGTAGCCTGCCAGGCTCCTCTGCCCATGGGATTTCTCAGGCAAGAATCCCTGGAGTGGGTAGCCATTTCCTACTCCAGGGTATCTCTTCAACCCAGAGACTGAAGCGTCTCCTGTGTTGGCAGGAGGATTCTTTACCACCAAGCCAGAGCTGTACATAAAGTCTACCTCAGGAAACTAATTTTGAAAGATAGGAAGCAAACACACACAGACAGTTGCACGTGTGCATTACAAAACACACAGACATTACTTACATTTACGACAACGGAGATTCTTCTGTCATCTAAATGAAAATAATGACAGTAAAGGACATTTCAATTGTTTCATACACCCATGATAATATTTCTTTCATCTTTGTCAGATTATTAAATAAATAAAGTAAGGTGACTTGACAGCAAAAGGGTAAGAGCAAGTAAAAGGGTAATGAGAGCTGAGAATATGAGGGAGTCAGTGAGCAAGGCATAGTTCAGCATGACAGGGAAAATAATGCATTTTGATGTCATTTCTGAGTAAAACGTGTTTGTCAACAGGGGATGACGACTGGTCTATTGAGAAGCTGAAAATCGAGCCATTAGCGGATGATATGATGTTTGGTTGTGTCAAGTCAATAGTCTGTGATGAACGACAGATGACTGAAAGAAGCAAAAGATTACACCATGCCTTTCTTCCTTTAGAAAACATTTGGCATCCAAAACTGTTAAACATTTCTATGCATACTAATTAGGGTTGGAAGTATATGTTCTTTGGGAACTTCATGTATATCAGGCAAGGATTACATGTGAATGTCCACCAAATATATCTAATCTAATTTTGTTTAATCATCATAACACTATATTAATCCCATTTTGCAGATGTGGATGTAGAAGCCCCAAAAGTTGAAGTCTCTTGCTCAAGATGCTGGATTACAAACCTAGGACTCACTGATTCAAGAGTTAACTCTCTGTAGTTCTTCTTCATTGTCTAAATGAGGTTACTGAGATGAATGAAGGAATGGATGGATGAATATTGAAAACAGCATCTAAATAATTGTATCAAGGGCCTGGGAAAAGACCTCATTTTTCCTTAACATCTAATTAATATGCAAAACTGAAGTGTTGAGATAGACGGACAGTCCTGAATATCAGATGTCAAAATTGGTTTTCCCCTGTGAATCCAGGTAGTCCTAGAGAGCACACCAAGGAAGAACGTATTGATTGCCACTTTCCAGTTTATAAAAACCAGATGTTCCAACCATGCTCCAAAATCATTCAATCTAGAGCTCTGGGAGTAGGACCCAGGCATCCACATTTCCTAAACTTTCCAGATAATTTTAGTGTGGACATCAAGGTTAAGAACTACTATTTTAGAATCCCAGAGCTTACATTTGGTAGATTTAGACCTGCCTCAGAAACTACTGTGACTAGCAGATGGAAGAACAGGATGTTAGAATGAACTGCACCCTTAAACCCTAGTTTCAGGTTCCCCTGCTTTCCCAGAAAGGTCGTCTGAGGGCACACATCAGGAACACAGAAGGTGGTACTGGAAGACGGTGCTGGCACCCATCGTTACCAGGGTGATCACTCTTATGGTGAAGGGTTAAATCTAGTTTACCTAACAAGAAACAGGTGCTTATATTGAAAGGAAGGTAAGCTGAGGAAAAGTGGTCTCCAAAACCCTCTGTGCTTTCAACCCCTCAACCCAAATACACAAAATTGAAGACTGGCGCCTGTTACCCAGAGCATGAACATGAAGAGATGAAACAAAAAATGAGCAGCAGGGACAAGGCATTCTCTTTGGGGTGCAATGAGTGACTTTGGAGCTCAGGGAAGGGGAACAAAATGCTAATATTTATATAATTATTACAAATCTTATAATCATCTCCAAATATTTCTAAGAGTATGTCTTTTAATTATGGAGCCACATTTACATGTAAAAGGAACCATGATAGGTGCTCTTTGTACTCTTTTGTTTATTCAGCACTAAAAAGAGTTCTACAGAAGAGGAGTTTGAGGGGTTTCCCAGGTGGCGCTCGCGGTCAAGAATCCACCTGCCCATGCAGGAGACACAAGAGACGCAGATTTGATCCCTGGGTCAGAAAATGGTGCCGCACTCCAGTATTCTTGCCTGGGAAATCCCATGGACAGAGGAACCTGGTGGGTTACAGTCTGTGAGGCTGCAAAGAGTCGGACACAACTGAAGAGCGAACACACACACACACGAGGAGATTGCAGAAAATCAGCACACAAGGCAAACAAATGTGCAAATGTTTGAACATATTTCCACATGGCTCCATTTTACCAACTTCCATCTTGGGTTTTTAGGTGTTTGATCATTATCAATGGGATCTCTGGCCCAGGACCTATTCTACTGTAGAGAAATCTGAGCTGGTAACACAGAGTGGAGGGATTGAGGATATAAATGAGAGAGAGAAAAAACAAATTGTAATAGCAATGGACATCACATAGTATAAAGAGGTTGGGAGTTTTAGAGTCAGAAATATTAATTTTTATTTCATGGACTTAATGAGAATTGTAAGAACTCATGGAAAGTAAGGATTATGCCACATGTACTACAGAACAAGTTCCTTTTCAGTAAAATAATTCTATATGCTGGACACTGCCAGGTTTCCTCTTATCTCACCCAGGTCAGAGTACCAGGGTCAGAAAATCGACAAGTATTCAGGGAGGATAGTGCCCAGGAATAACAATCATATAATTGGCTGCAGTTTCTCTTGGACAATGCCACCTGGGAAACTGAGGCAGGAGAGAGAAATGCAAGCAGCTCGACCCTCATTACCGAGAGAAAGATAATACAAAGGAAACAAGGTGAGCATCAGACTGTGCAAAGGCCAAGGCTGACCAAGTGTCTGCAAAGGGAGAGTAATAAGCAAAATACACCAGCAAATTGGCCCCCGGGTCATGAGAACTCACAGGCCTGTGCCATGAGCAAAAGCAAACAAAGCAGATACTACGCCATAAGCAATTTCCAAATGCCAAGGGGAAAAGAACTCAGCTTAATTGGCCTAAAAGATGGTTATTTCTGACTGCTCTGAAGACAGTCAGGTTCTACTTGTGGGAGAAGCCTGATGTAAGAAACCACAAAGGACCGACTTTTAAAAAATAATAACCAGTCATTACTAAGTACAACAGTGATTAACAGAGCACTTACCTAGTGTCGGGCACACTTCTAAGCACTACACATGCCTCTCCCCACAGCAGGAGAGGCAGTGCTATTAGCCTCGTTTTACAGATGGGGAAACTGAAGCACACAGAGGTTAAGTGACTTACTCGGGTCATACCACTGGTAAGAGATACCTTACCGGTGAAAATACAGGCAGTTTATTTCCAGAGCCCAGGGTTTTATCTATCTTGATTTACCACCTCTATGATGACATTCTATTCAATAAACGTTTATTAAATGCCTATGATATAATGGCTCTGCAGGAGGTCCAGGGATGTGAAGCACATATTTCATATTCTTGCCAGTGGAATTTAAAGAGCAGTTGAATAAAATCATCCCAAAGACCCAAAGGACTCTGTTATATAAGCTCTCGATAACTCAACACAATTTTCTGGTAACAGTAGAAAACATATATATGCATGAGGAAAGCCGGTGTGTGTGTGTGTTAAGAAGGAAATAGGAATCGACCCTCCATTTACTGCTAACTGTGCAAAGCATTTCAGGTAAGTATCTCCCTGAATCTTCTCTTCAAGGGAACTATTTCCCCCGAGATTAGAATTGAAGAAACCAAGATGTTTACTTACAGGGGCAGTGGCAGAACCAATATGTGCCCCTCAGTCTAACGCCAAAGCCTATGCCCCTCTACTCTCTCATATACCTCCCCTGAAAACTTCTGAGAGGCAGGCGGAATTGGACACAGATGTCAGAAGATCATGGTGTCATGAAGAGGAATGAGGGATGAGAAGGAAGATTTCCTGCAGCCACACTGAAGCACATTGGTGGAACCCTGGCTTTCTTGGAATGGCACAGAGCAGATGAGTCAGTTTTAAGGAAGCAGGGGACACTCGCAGTTGTATTAGTTGGGACTACTTGTAGAGAAACTGGAATGTCAGAGATAAATGTTCCTACTGCCAGTGGGGATGCAGTTGGTGCTTTTGCACAGATTTTGCTCCACACAAGGTAGGTTAAGCTGATGGTACCCGTTACTGCAGTGACAGGAGGAAGCAGGAGAAGAAAATGACAGAGGATGGGTGCCAGAAAACAGACAGCAGCCATGAGTCTCCCACAGGCAGGGCAGTGGTGGTGGTAGGCTCATGGATGGCCCTGAATCCACAGCTCTTGGCAACTGATTTCATGACTCTCAATATTAAGGCACTAAAATGTCAATCAAACTCAATTATACAATTATACGAGTAACTAGACTTCCTGTCCTGTTTTAATCCTTGTCCAATTTAGTCCTCAAAAATGATAAATTCAATATTGGCTGCTAAAGGTGGTGTTTCTAGTTAATGCATTTGCAATATCCCTTAATGCTCATTTAAACATGTAGCAAAGCAAATTTAATACCTGATTTGACTTACATAATTTGAGTGAAGAGGAAAACAGAGGCCAAAAGGCATCATGTATTGTATAATGCGTACAATTTCTACGTTCTCTTATGGACCCCAATTAATAAGCTCATTTGTGACTCACGGGATAGCCCTGAATTTATTTTTTAAAAGATGTACTTCCTTTTTATAAAATGTATATTAAATATTACTATTGATTTTAAATGGCCTAAAACTTTTAAAGAAACTCAGAGATTTAGACCAAATCCAGAAAAAGAAACCATTTCCATGGGTCTCCTGTCGTTACTAGGCTGAGTCATTCTTTTCCATCATCGCCTGTACAGTTGGAAAGGACCTGGGTGTATATAGAGCACTTTTACTGGGTCACTTGCTGGAGAAGAAACGGCTCGGACTTTCTGTGGAGAAGCTGTTCTGTATATATCACTGCTTCTTGAGCAGGCTGATTCATTTTAGGTGAAATGTTATTTTCCAACAGGACCATCATAATCCATCTTAATTTAAAATAATACTTTCATTTACATTAAAAGCATTCATTTATTTTAGGAGTTAATTATGTCATCTTTCCTAGCTACGCTATCCTTGGACTGCAAGGTGGGAACGGCAGAGGTGGGATTCTTACCAAAGAGCACAGGGTTCTTTCTCCTTCACCCTCAGTCTGCAACCACACCATTTCTACCCCAAACTGGAAGAGAGGTGCTCATGTTTTCAGAAATGTCACCCCAAATTTGAGAAATACTGGGGATAATGACCCTTCTCTACTCTCAGCACGGCACTACTCTATCAATATAACAAAAAGTTGGGAACGACGATAAACAGATAGAGAAACCTCCCCATGTAACTGCATGAATGAATTTGTCAGTTTTCAGATGGTTGTTTTTGGCAGCCATGTCTCATTTGGCAAAAACTGCACAAATTTAGGACAAAATGTATGTAGTGACTCTAGGTAATGAGCAGTCAAGAACATGAACTCCTCAGAGCCAGAAAGACCCAGCTCCAAGTCTTCACCACTTGCGGGCCGTGAAACTAGGTAAATAATTTACTTCTTTACACTGCAGTTTCTTTATTTGGAGCTTGAGGGTAATGATGCCTATCGAACATGATTGTTGTGTAGATTAAATAAGCAAGGTAGATAAAACCATCCAACCCTTTTATAGCCTATGTATAACTCTGTATAAGACCCATCCAAAAAAAATTCAGGTAGGTAGGTAGATGGACAGATGAGAGATGAAAAGAAAGGAAGAAGGAGGGAGTTGGAAGAAGGAAGAGAAGAAGAAAGGAAGGAAAGAAGGAAGGAAGAAAATGAGTCACAATACCAATTCAGTTTGCCTTTAAGCAAGAGAGATTAAGTTTGCTTAATGGCTAAGCTGTGTCTGTAAATGTGGTCCACAGAGATGCTAGGCTATTTGAAGGAGCAACCATGGCATAATTGAGAATCTGGAGAGTCAGTCCATGGAATTCCATGATCATGGAGCAGCCTGTTCGTATTCTCTAACACCATTTGCATGTGCTATGGCGCTTTTTTTTTTTTTTTTTTTAAACCTTCCATGCCTACTGCAAGGGAAAAAATCTTCTATTTTCAGCATAAAAAAGTACACATGATCCCCCCTCAAAAAGGCAAAAGAGAAAGAAAAAAAGGCAAGAGAGATCAAATTCAGCAAAAACAAGGTCATCTAGTCTCTCACTTCTTTTTACATCCTAAAGATAAATATTGAGGTCTGGGGAGAAACTGGCTCTCTCCTTTTCTCAACTGGGCTGAAATAAATGTTTAAATAGTTCCATTTCAAACCTGTGGCTGCATTTCTCACACTATTAAAAAAGAAAAAGATCCACAGTCATTTTCAGTCCAAACCCCATTCTAAATATAGCTTTTCATCTTTTCTTGACTCTGAGTTCCTAATTTAACACAATCTCACCTCTCTTTCTTATCCCAAAATCACTTTTCTGGCGACTTTGACTATTCTTAACAGAGGCATGAATCAGAAAAGGAAAAGGCCCCTTGATGGCTAAGGCACAGCCCAAAAATATATATGCACCAAAGCTCATATAGGACTTTCATTTTTTTTCAAAAAAGATGTAAGAGTCGTTACTAGGAGCTTAGTCACTCTAACTTTATAATTATTACAATCAATTGGGCTGATCTGGTTTTACAGCTATGGGAAGGTCAGCAGAGCAAATCCTAGAACAGTGGCAGTGAGTCAGGAATTGAGGATTAGAAGCTTGACAGTCATCCTAACAATAGTAATAGCTGGTGAATATGAATCAGTCTCTGGGGATGCTATCGCCCTCCTCTCCACACTTTGTATGCTCCAACTCAATCTTTACAACCCCGTTTCAACAGCTGATGTAGAGGAAATGAAAGATTGAATGTTCAAGCAGTGGAGCAAGTAGTGGGGCTTCAGAGTGCCAATGGAGGGGAAAAAAAAGTAACTCACCTGCATAGTGCAGATCTGCAGACAAAAGAGCTAACATTCAGTAGCTTGGAGTAATCCAGGATTGAAGAAGATAGAGACGGGCGGGCTACAAAGCTCTACAAGGTTCAGTAGCTCCTGCTAGCTCTAAGCTTTGATCACATGAGACCTGAGCTTCTTCATGAGACCCTCTGAGCAATGCCACACATCAGGCCCTGCCTACTGAAAAGACAGGAGGCTCTTACAGGTAGCTTGTCTTCAGTTGGGAGAAGACTGTTATGTCTTAGAGGGACAATGTGTGGAGTGCCCCCACCACACATACACACACACACACACACACACACACACACAATGACTCTCCAAGCTTTATCTCATCATCATTCAATAAATAATTTAACAAAATTAAATCATACAAAACAAATTTGTGTTTTAAGTAAAAACATCAGAGACAACCACATGACAGGGATTAAAGGTGAGGAAGTGACACACACTTTAGAGTACCCTTTGTTCATCAGTTAGTTTGTCCCCTGGGAGAGCTGCTAGAAACAGACCCAGAATGGTGGACAGCAAAGAGCCAGCCCTTGAGCTAATGGGGACAGTCAGCTATGATATCACTTACATGTAGAATCTACGATATGACACAAATGAATCTATTGCAAACAGAAACACACTCAGAGGACAGACTTGTGCTTCCCGTGGCAGGGGGCACAGAACGGGAGTTTGGGGTTAGTAGAGGCAAATGACAGAGAAGGCGATGGCACCCCACTCCAGTACTCTTGCCTGGCAAATCCCATGGACGGAGGAGCCTGGTAGGCTGCAGTCCATGGCGTCGCTAGGAGTCGGACACGACTGAGCGACTTCACTTTCACTTTTCACTTTCATGCACTGGAGAAGGAAATGGCAACCCACTCCAGTGTTCTTGCCTGGAGAATCCCAGGGACGGGGGAGCCCGGTGGGCTGCCGTCTATGGAGTTGCACAGAGTCGGACACGACTGAAGCGACTTAGCAGTTAGCAGTTAGCAGTTAGCAGAGGCAAATGATTACATCCAGAATGAATAAAACAAGGTCCTACTGTATAGCACAGGGAGCTGGATTCAAAGCCCTGAGATAAATCATAAAGGAAAATATACAAATGTATATATATGAATAACTATATGTATATGTATAACTGAATCACTTTGCTGTACAGCAGGAATAAACACAATGCTGTAAATCAACTATACTTCAACTTAAAAAAAGAGTAGATAGATGTACACTCAAACTATGATAAAAACACAGCCAAGAGCCGAAACAAGGATATGTAGAGAATACCGAGAGCATTTTGGAGAGAACAATCCTTCCCCCTGGAGGAGTTGAAAAGTTTCATAGAAGAAGTCACCCTTAAATGGGAGCCATGAAAGATAGAGCTCGGTGGCTGTCCCACACCCAAAACAGACCAGAGGGGAAAGAATCCCTGATAGTGGTGGGGCCCCGGGGGCCATGGGCAGGTGGTGGTATATGTAAGAGCTGGTGGGGTGTGAAACCATGGGGCTGGATTTAGAACAAGTCAATAGCTCCACGATGCTGGATCTTGGAAAGGGAGTGGGTTGCAGTTTGAGAGACAGGGCAAAAACGTAAAGTCATGAGCCAACTGAGGGCTTCTATAATGAAATCAAATCTCTAAGCCATTGGATTTCTGGTAGGGGAGAGCTGTGCAAATATCTCAGAACATCACATTGGGAGTAGCTATGCAATTTACAGGAAGTCAAAAGCCCCCACTCTCTTCTTTAAATTGGGCAGGGGAGGAGGGTAGACCTCGTGAACTAGAATTCTTTTTAAATCTTACTTTCCCAGACACCAAGACTCATTTGGGCATCATGCCATGAGTCATTAAGAAGAGTTATATGTATATTAAGCACTTTTTTTCCAAAGGGAAATGGCTGTACAATTATATTTTAGAGAGATTTACTTCAGAAATTTTTAAAACAGAAAATATACATTCTTAAACGGACAACATTTAGTTATTTGAAAATGTATGAGAGCCTCATCCTCTAATTATGCCCCCAAAAAAGCAAACGTCACTGAAATAACCCTCACCCCAAGTAAAAACATTTAAAATGGTATATCTGAAACCATTCATAGTTTCTAGATTAAATGTTGATACATAGCATTTCCTATTCCTGTAAAGTCTAAAAAAAGACATTTAAGAGCTAAATAGTGCTTCGTTAGCTACTCAGGAAACCAGAGGGCTGTTTAAGAATTAATATCTGAGTTGCCCTTAAACTTTACTATTAAAGATTCTCTCTTTCCCTCTTTTTGGAGATTTCTTCTTATGGTAAATTAATAAAAGGATACCCCATACTAAAGTGTAAGGAACAATTTACCTGGATCTACCTCCCTGGTGGCTCAGACAGTAAAGAATCTTCCTGCCAATACAGGAGACACAAGAGATGACATTAGAGTTCAATCCCTGGTTTGGGAAGATCCCTTGGAGAAGGGAATGATTACCCACTCCAATATTCTTTTGGGGGAGAATTCCATGGACAGAGGAGCCTGATGGGCTACAACCCATGGGGTCACAAAGAGTCAGACAAGACTGAGTAAATTCTTCAACCATTGTTTTAGGATAGTATGGTCACTGTTGTTTCATTTCTGGATATAAAAAATTCAATTTGTTGAGGTTAAACAATGATTACTCATAAAAATGCCTGCTTGCGTGAAATTTTATTTACAAGAATTTGTAACTGCAGCCTGGTAGAGGTACTTAGTGGTAAAGTGTCTTCAGTAAAAAAGCGTCTTCTTTTACTTATTGACTTCAGCAAAAACTCAGAGTTCCCCAGAAGCTAGAGTTGTAAGGGATTCCACAATACTTGGGAGTCCACTGGGCTAGATAAGGCATCAAAAAAAAAAAAAAAAAAAATGGCAGAAAAAGAATTTTTGTATAATAGACTAAACTCCTTGTAACTACTCTTGAATCTAGTATAATTCTATTATAAATATTCTCTTTCCTTTGAGGAAAGAGTTTTAACTCCCCTTCTAGGCTTGATGGTCTTTTGAGATCCTCTTAAAGCTATGCTTCCCTGAGCTGATTACATCACATACTGAACAACCAAGCCCCTGAGGGAATCAAACGCCTCACTTCCAAGGGAACTGGAATGACCAGTAATGGTGTCAAGCTGGAGGGAGAGGATATTTTCTCTTACACAGGATCCAGAAAAAAAGGTTGCTGCAAGGTTCAGACATCTCTCCAAGAGCCTTTCAAATCAGTTGCATTAAAAATAGCATTAGTTGCTAAGTTGTGTCAAACTCTTTGCCACTCCATGGACTGTAACCCACCAGGCTCCTCTGTCTATGGAATTCTCCAAGCAAGAATACTGGAGTGGGTTACCATTTCCTTCTCCAGAGGGTCTTCCCAACCCAGGGATTGAACCCAGGTCTCGTGCATTGCAGGCAAATGCTTTACCGCTTTAAGGTCTGAGCCAGCACGGAAGCCCCAATTAAAAATAGCACAAAAGTCAAACCCAAAATTATTGGATTTCTCGGGTGTTTTGATTGATGTATCAATCAGGCTTAGTGTCCCTATTTGATTACATAATTTGGTTCTGCCCCGCAAACAAAATGTCACACAGTTGAAGAGTCTGGTTATACTGGGGGCAGGGGAGCATGGGGAGTGGTCTTGAAGATTCCTTTACATTTACCCCGTGTCCATGAAGAAATGCAGAAGCTCTGGGTAGAAGTAGGAGAAAGCCTGCTTGGGGAAAGCATCAGCTCAGACTACCGTCTGAGTGAGCAGGCCTCCGAGAGGGTCAGCAAGGTCTGGGGAACAAGGTAAGTATAGAAGAGGTGTAGGAAGAAGCCACAGCTCTGAGTTCCCACTGCCCCACATCTGAGGCAAGTGATCTGTTAGGATGACCAGGTCTTGATTAACTTTTGCTATGAAAAGCAGGACTTATTGGGAGAGTACACAATAAGTGAATTTCCAGAGTCGGCTTTTTTCCAAGAGAAAACTGAGCAGTAATAAAAATAAATCCTTCAACCAGGGGCTATTTTTAGTTGAATCTCAATTCACGTCATTTTAGCAAACGCACAGGGCACTTGCACTGAGCAAAGGTACTCTTCTAGAAGAGGAGAGACCTAGGCTTGGCCCTTTAGGAGCTTACCGTCCTGACCACAGCCCATATTCTGTTGATTCATCAGGGAGATGTTCCCAGGAAAATTTTTGATTTTCAGGAATAGCCAGAAATGATTTTGATTAGGCACAGCTACAAATAAGGGGCAAATAAGGTAACACACAGTCAGTATTTCCAGCATGGTGCTTAAACTCCAATCTGAAGAGATTCCTAAAGAGAAGCTGCCCCATTTCCTGAGCAATTTCAGCATTATGGGAAGGTCTGCACTTCTTTCTCCAGATGGCGTCTCAGGAGGGGTTACTTTTAGCTGAATCCTTATGCAAGCTTGTATGTGCACATGTGTATGTTTAAAAACTTTTTTTTTTTGAGACACAACTTATCTACAAAGGATACTTATAAACTGAGATGCAGAAAGGCAGTGAGCATTAAGAATTATTCTAAATTTTCAGTCTGTTGAGGTTCTATTAGTCTTTCTCTCTAGGAGACACTCCTTATGTGTCAAGTTAGGAATAACTGATCTGAAACCAAGTTCACATCTAAGAGAAAGAGAAAACATTTGTCTACACAGAAACTTGTACAGTGATGCTAGCAGCTATATTATTCACACTACCTAAGAGGTGGAGACAGGCCAAATGCCCATCACTCAATAAACAGATAAACGTAATGAGGTATGGGCTTCCCAGGTGGCCCAGTGGTAAAGAATCTGCCTGCCAAGCAGGAAACGCACGTTCAATCCTTGAGTCAGGAAGATCCCCTGGAAAAGAAAATGGCAACCCACTCCAGTATTCTTGCCGAAAATCTCCTACAGACAGAGGAGCCTGGCAGGCTACAGTCCATGGGACTGCAAAGAGTCAAACATGACTTAGTGACTACATCACCACCACCACCAACACAGTATATCTATACAATGTAATGCAATTTGGCCATAAAAAGAAATGAAATACTGATGTCTGTTCATATGGATGAACCTTAAAAACATTATTCTAAGTGAAGGAAGCCACTCACAAAGAACAACAATGGATTGCATAAGATCCCATTCATATTAAGTGTCCAAAACAGGAAAATAAATAGAGACAGAAAGCAGATTAGTAGTTGCCTAGGGTTGGGGAGTGGCGAGAAGGCTGGGAGGAGGGTGAGAGCTAAAACATACAGGGTTTCATTTGGGGTGATGAAATGTTCTAAAATTGACTGTGGTTATAGGCATACATATCTTTAATACACTAAAAGCCATTGAATTGTACATTTTACTTTTTAATTAATTTTATTTTTGGCTGTGCCAGGTCTTTGTTGCTTCAGGCAGACTTTCTCAAGTTGCGGTGCCCACGCTTCTCATTAAGCTGGCCAGTCCTATTGCAGAGCACACGCTCTAGAGCAGGGGCTTCAGTAGTGTGGCCCACAGGCTCAGCTGCCCTGCGGCATGTGGGATCTTCCCGGACCAGGGGTAGAACCCATGTCCCCTGCATTTGCTGGTGGATTCTTAACCACTGGACCAACAAGGAAGCCTGAACTGTACATTTCAAATGGGTGAGCGGTATTTCAATAGAGTTGTTAAAACTGAAAAAAATAAAAGCAAACATAAACCAGCATGACAGCAGCATGGAAGTGGCCCCCTTTGAACTCTGAAGATATGCCTATGTCCCATTCCAGTTTAATACTATCTCTCCCCCAGCCACAAACTCTTTTTTATGCAAAGGAAAACTCTTAATAACACACTGATCTTCCTTCCTCAGAGGTCAGCACAATTCTTTGTTTCTGATGGCTCAGCTGGAGAAGGCAGGTCCATGAACATACCTGGACCTACTCCTTTCCAGAATCTTCATGCTGATTCCAAAGGGAACCAGGAGTTTGAGTATGAAGGACTTCATGCTGAGCTTCTCCATTTCCTTACCATGGACTAAGCAACTCTTGTCATTGCTGTTATCTTCATTTATAAAAGACAGGAACTCCTTCCATGTTTTTTAGCTCAGTTATAATGCTTATTGTTGTTCAGTCACTAAGTTGTGTTTGACTCTTTGCAACCCCATGGACTGTAAATGCTTATAAGACATCTTTATTCTCTCTTTTATCTGGGGAGACAACCTAGCAAGTGGTGATTGGAACTGACTACATGGAGTGCATCTTAAAATTATTATCACTTTTTGTCAGCCATAAAGACTAATAAATGTATTTGTTTGTTTAAAAAAAAAAACATGAATTTACTTTGTGCCTTACACTGCTTAGAGTACAAGGAAGACTTTAACGCAGTCCTTGCCTTGAAAAGATCACAGCATTGTTTGGGCAACTAAATTGTAGACAAATAAATATATCCAGAATGGCAGGTGCTAGAGCAGAAGTAAATCTGAAGTGCTTCTGGAGAACAGAGAGGAAGCAGCTAAAGTTTCCAGGATCATATAAAAAGGTATTTTATAATTATTAAAGATCTATATAAAATGAAATCACCATTGTTAAATTAAAATTTGTTAATAAAATTTTACTTGTAATAATTTTAGATTCACTAAATCTAAAAAAAAAAAATTAAAAACTGAAAATATATAACAAAGAGTTCTATACAACAGAGTTCTTACACATCCTTTGCCCTATTTCTCCTAAAGTTAACCTCTGGCATAGTACAGTTATCAAAACCAAGACACTGGACTTCCCTGTGGTCCAGTGGCTAAGACTCCCTGCTCCCAGTGCAGGGGGCCCAGGTTCCATTCCTGGTCAGGGAATCGGATTCCACATGCCTCAACTAACAGCTCACATGCCATAACTAAAAAGATCCCTCATGCCTCAGTGAAGATAGAAGATACTGAAACTAAGACTTGGTACAGCCAAATTAATAAATAATACTTTTAAAAAAAATCACATTCATGCAATACTACAAATCTAAGGCCTTCTTCAGACGTGGCCAGAATCCTCCTTACATCCTGTTACTGTCAGAGGACTCAGCCCACAATACCGCGCTGCACTGTGTGCGTCCCCAGGTTCCTCTGATCAGTGTCATTTTGTCTGTTTTTGCCAACCGCAAATCACTATTTCTTTTAATGTAAAAATAGTCAAATACCAGCAATTTGCCATGATTCAACCTAATTATATTAAAATTGCCGAATGTCACGGTGGTCTGTGTGTGGTCTCTGTGAGACTGTGGTCGCTAATCAGGGGCAGCATGACATCCATCCATAGGTAGAAACACGGGGGTAGAGTGATGCTGTAATGAGTGCAGGCTCTGGGGCCAAATGGAGCACTCACACCCCAGATTCATCACCCAACAGCCCCCTGCCTTCAGACAATCCCGTCAACAGCCCTCTCATTAATATTTTATCTGAACAGTGTATACCTCCATTGGATGATATGAGGATGTGTGACTGAACCAACTGATCCATGTTGTCAGCTTCATCTTAGGCCACCAGTCGTATCCCCTCCCCTTTCTGCATGACTCCGCTTCAGCATCCTCACACAGAATATGCCAAAACTGAATCATTTCCCTATCAACTTTCAGCCTCGGCTTCATCTGATAAGAAAACTGGGAAAATGCCTTTTGCTGACACAGATGGCTGATGGTCGTGAGACACCCTCACGGGAGGAAGAATGCTCAGTTCCTTTGGTGCAGACTTGCTTCTCACTTGGCTGCTTGTTGTTCAGTTACTCAGTCAAGTTCAACTCTTTGCCACTCCATGGACTGTAGCATGCCAGGCCTCCCTGTCCTTCACTATTGCCCAGAGCTTGCTCAAACTCATGTCCATTGAGTTGGCGATGCCATCCAACCATCTTGTCCTCTGTCATCCCCTTCTCCTCCTGCCTTCAATCTTTCTCAGCATCAGGGTCTTTTCTAATGAGTCAGCTCTTCGCATCAGGTGGCCAAAGTACTGGAGCTTCAGCTTCAGCATCAGTCTTTCCAATAAATATTGAGGGTTGATTTCCTTTAGGATTGGCTGGTTTCATCCCCTTGGAATCCAAGGGATTCTCAAGAGTCTTCTCCAACACCACAGTTCAAAAGCATCAGTTCTTCTCAACTAAGCCTTCTTTATGGTCTAACTCCCACATCCATACATGACTACTGGAAAAATCATAGCTTTGACTAGATGAACCTTTGTTGGCAAAGTAATGTCTGTTTTTTAAAATGTTGTCTAGGTTTGCCATAGGTTTTCTTCCAAGGGCAAGCATCCTTTAATATCATGGCTGCAGTCACCATCTGCAGTGATTTTGGAGCCCAAGATGATAAAGTCTGTCACTGTTTCCATTGTTTCCCCATCTATTTGCCATGAAGTGATGGGACCAGGTGCCATGATCTTAGTATTTTGAATGTTGTGTTTTAAGCCAGCTTCACGCTCCTCTTTCACCTTCATCAAGAGGCTCTTTAGTTCCTCTTCACTTTCTGTCATAAGGGTGGTGTCATCTTCGTATCTGAGGTTCTTGATAATTCTCCTGGCAAATATCAAAAGCTTGATTCCAGCTTGTGCTTCATTCAGTCTGGCATTTCTCATGAGGTACTCTGCATATAAGTTAAATAAGCAGGGTGACAGTATACAGCCTTGATGTACTAATTTCCCAATTTGGAACCAGTCCATTGTTCCATATCCAGATCTAACTGTTGCTTCTTGACCTGCGTACAGATTTCTCAGGAGGCAGGTAAGGTGGTCTGCTACACACATCTCTTTAAGAATTTTCCACAGTTTGTTGTGATTTACACAGTCAAAGGCTTTAGTGTAGTCAATGAAGTAGAAATAGGTGTTTTTTATTTTTCTGGAATTCTCTTGCTTTTATATCATCCAACGAATGTTGGCAATTTTATCTCTGCTTCCTCTGCCTTTTCGAAATCCAGCTTGAACATCTAAAGTTCTTTTTCGGTCTACATTCTGTTGAAGCCTAGCATGGAGAATTTTGAGCATTACTTCACTAGCATGTGAGGTGAGCGTGATTGTGTAGTAGTTTGAACATGTTTTGGCGTTGCCTTTCTTTGGGATTGGAATAAAAACTGAACTTTTCCAGTCCTGTGGCCAGTACTGAGTTTTCCAAATTTGCTGATGTATTGAGCACAGCACTTTAACAGCATCATGTATCTCACTTGGTAGTCAGATTCTATTCTTAGTTTTGGCCCCTTTGAATTCCCCTTTATCCCTTTTGGCAACACAGAGTAGAGCTGTGAATGCCTGTGGACCACTGTCCGCCCCATCCTTCCTGCCTGTCTATAAGTTACCCCCAATAAACTTCATAATTGCACTTCATGGAATTGCAGCTTCGTTTCGGGTCTCAAAGTCCCTTCTCAGTTCAAAGCATGCTATTTAGCATCTCTGCCTTCCAACGAAGAATTAAATGAGATAATTTATGGAAAGCACTTAGATCATAAATTAATTTTCTGTTGCTACATCTCTTCCTGGATGCCTTACATTCTATTACTATTATCTCAAGTCCCTCCAGCTCTCATTCATTCCATGAAAATCTTGATACATATCAGCAAAGAATATAGTGATTTGTGTGCCAGAAAGAATACACTCTGGAAAACAGACAGAAAGAACAGGACCAGTCTGAGTGAGATAAACGAACTAGGCACATTATTCCATCAAATTTCACTAAGCATTACAGCACATGGCTATACGAAGAGTCATCATTAAAGCTTGTCTGAGCAATGTCCCTTCTATAATGAGACCAGGATACCACTAGAAGACACATCCATTGCAGATAAAACACTGGTTGTAGCCTGGTAAATTTCAGATCACCATACTTACAGTTGATAACTCTGTGGAGCAACTTCAACGAGATCACTTGAGATTTTAAACCACAGAGTAACTATCAGAATGACACCTAAATTTATATAAGCTCCATAAATAATAGATGTGTCATAATTCATTAGCAGTTAGTAGCAAGCTGTGGTCCTCAGTAACGAGGAAGCACAAGTTAACAAAGAAATGTGCAAATTATCAACTGTTTAAGAAAATACTTGATAAACACCTTCACCAAATTACATTTAATTTTACCATTTAAACTCCCTCCTATGGAGTTTAACTACACCATTAAAAATAGCTACTGCCTATAAAACCTGAAATAAAAGCAGTAGTGTTTTCTGCTTGATTCCTATGGAGACTATTTCCTCAATTTCCTAGAAAAGAAATGGCCTCGCAGTTTGTACACTTCTTAAAGCTTTTCCTCCATGTTTGGTCTACATTCTCTCTCCTCATTAAAATAATAATAATAAATAAACAAATATAGATACAGTAGACTACACATGGTGACTGCAGCCATGAAATTAAAATATGCTTGCTTCTTGGAAGAAAGGCTATGAACATAGACAGAACATTAAAAAGCAGAGACATTACTTTACTGACAAAGGTCTGAATAGTCAAATCTATAGTGTTTCCAGTAGTCATGCATGGATGTGAGAGTTGGACTATAAAGAAAGCTGAGTGTCAAAGAATTGATGCTTTTGAACTGTGGTGTTAGAGAAGACTCTTTAGTCCCTTGGACTGCAAGGAGATCCGACCAGTCTATCCTAAAGGAAATCAGTCCTGAATATTCATTGGAAGGACTGATGCTGAAGCTGAAACTCCAATACTTTGGCCACCTGACATGAAGAACTGACTCATAGGAAAAGATCTTGATGCTGGGAAAGATTGAAGGCAGGAGGAGAAGGGGACAACAGAGAATGAGATGATTGGATGGCATCACCAACTCAATGGACATGGGTTTAAGCAAGCTCCAGGCTCCAACTCCAGTGTCCAATTGGATGGACACTAACTGTCCAGTGAGTTGGTGATGGACACGAAAGCCTGGCATGCTGCAGTCCATGGGGTCATAAAGAGTCGGACATGACTGAGCAACTGAACTGAACTGAGTCTACACATTATTATATCTGCATAAGAATGAGTAACCTTGCACTATTTGGATCTGTAAAAGGATTGTTACAAAGATGATTTGTGAGTACTTAATAACAAAATGCACAGATCACTAGACACGAGCATAAGTTCATTACAAATTAATCTGTACTGGTAGATTGAGAAATTTTATAGTCAGATATTGTACTGATTTCACCAAGATTAATAGAGAATTTTATTATATATTCAATAATAGAAAGAATACATGAGTGCAATGGGATAATTTGAGCTTCCCAGGTGGTGCTAGTGGTAAAGAACCTGTCTGCCAGTGCAAGAGACATAAGAGACACGGGTTCTATCCCTGGGTGGAGAAGATCCCCTAGAGGAGTGCAGGGCAACCCACTCCAGTATTCTTGCCTGAAGAATCCCATGGACCAAGGAGCCTAGCAAGCTCTGCTGGTCCATGGTGTCACAGAGTTGGACATAAGGGAAGTGAATTAGCACACCTGCACACACGTTAGATAATCTGGTTCGGTAAATTCACGACTGGATGAAAGAATGAAGAGTTCATGGAAGGATCTTTGTCAACCAAAAGAACAGACCTGGTGAAGACCAAGGGCCACCCTCCTCCTTGTCCAGTGATCTAGAAGATAACAGAATTTGGGAGGAGCCTCAGATAACAGCGTAAAGAGCATGCTAAGGAACTGGTAGATGACATAACAAACTTGAGAGCAGAGTCAGTGCTCTGGTTTGTATCTGAATTGAATCTGAACAAGAATATTTATTAGGGATCACATCTCATCTAGTTTTGGAATTGTCAAAACTAAATCATTTTTTTCAAAGATACAACAAGGGAGAGCTCGTTTAAAAAACGATTTTCAAAATATGTCCTGGCATTCAGTTGACCATAACCTAGTGTTAGTTAGGTGGAAAATGTTCAAGAAGGGAATTCAAATCTAGGCTTTCTGAATAAAGTCTTGTGTTTAGACCGAGAGAGGTAAAAGTCCCATTTCCTTCTTCCGAAAAATTCAGACTCTATTTAAAGTAGGGTGTCCAAATCTGGGGACATATTGCTAAAACTCTTACTTTCAATTAATTTTTGACTTACAGAAAAGCTGCAAAAGTAGTACAAGAATTTCTGTTTTCCTCTTATGTTAATATCTTACATCACCAGAAGACAATGATCAAAATGAAACATTTAACTAGTAAAACTTTATTAACCAAACTAAAGACTCGTTTTATTTCCCCAGATTTTCTTGGTTTTTTTTTCCACTGATGTCTTTCTTCATGGAAATGACATTTTGAGAGCAATACTAACAAATCATGACAGAAAGAAAGGGATTTGGGGACCAAGTAAGCAGAAAATAGTGAGAGCATCTCTTCTCCTTTTCTCTATCCTAACATACTCCCCTGGTGATCTGGCTCTGATGGTTTTCAATATCAATTATATTCTGATGACTCTAATGTTTACATATCCATCCAGACCTCTCCCTGAATTTCAAATACATATACACAATTACCCTTTGACATCTCCACAAGGATGTCAAATAGACATCTCGAACAGAAGGTATCTGACAAAATTCCTCATCACACCACACTATTCTTCCTGTAGTCTCCCTACCTTGCTAACTGCTCTTTGACTCCTCTCTCTCTTCCTTATTCCCATTTCCAATTCATGAGAAAACCTTGCTCATTTCCTTTAAAAACACATACAAAAATATGCTCACTTTATATGCTTACACATCTACCAAGCATAATCTCACAGGCTACTCTCCTTTCTTATCTGTGCTTCCATTCTTGCCTCTCTCTTCTCTGTTTTCCACACAGCATCCACCACAATCAGGAAAGATTCTCCTTCCACTAATCAAACTCTCCAATGGCTTCTGATCCCACTATAAGCAAAGGCCAAAATCCTCCAGGGACTTGTGAAGTTTATGAAATCCAGTCTCCTCTTATCTCTGACCTCATCTTCTAACAAGCTCCCCATGTTCACTTCACATAACAATACAATGTCCTTGCTATTTCTCATCAAGCACAAACCCACCTCAAGCACTTCCCATTGGCTTTTCCCTCTGCCCAGTATGTGTTTACCTAGAATATTTGTATGGTGGCTCAGTCATGGCAAAGTGAGGTAATTCATGGACCTATACCAAATTATAACCTCCCTTATCCCACCCCAACTTTGTTTCTGCAGCTAAGTGCATCAAACAGATATACTTGACATGTTTTTTTCACTTTTTAGAGGGGCAGAGAATTGGGCTATTTCACTCACTGCTATTTCTCTAGCACCCAATGTTTGCTCACCAAAAATTAGTTAAATGAATGAATCAAAGAATCACTATGATTAGGAGTATGGGTTTAAGAGCTGCAACTATCATGTATAAAACTGATAAGAATATACTGTATACCATAGTGAATTATAGCCATTATATTGTGACAACTTTTAATGGTGTATAACCTATAAAAATGCTGAATCGCTATGCTGTACACCTGAAATGAATATAATATTGTAAATGAACTATGCTTCAATAAATAACAATAATATTAATAATAAAAGAAGAGCACTTATTCTAGAATTAGACTGACAGTCTTCAAATGTCAATTTCAGTCCTTACAAGCTGCATGGTCTTGACCAAATCATTCAACATTTTCTGTGCCTCAGTTTCTATATACCTGGTACTTGGGGATGATAGTAATACTTAATTGACAGACTAGTTGCTAGTGTGACAGTAATTGTTGTCAATTAAATGTGACAGCTCATGGAAATTATATAGTATACTGTTTGAAAAATACTATGTGTACAATAAATATTATCATTGCTGCTGCTGCTGCTGCTGCTAAGTCGCTTCAGTTGTGTCGGACTCTGTGCGATCCCATAGACGGCAGCCCACCAGGTTCCCCCGTCCCTGGGATTCTCCAGGCAAGAACACTGGAGTGGGTTCCATTTCCTTCTCCAATGCACGAAAGTGAAAAGTCAAAGTGAAGTCATTCAGTCGTGTCTGACTCTTAGCGACCCCATGTACTGCAGCCCACCAGGCTCCTCCATCCATAGGATTTTCCAGGCAAGAGTACTGGATGGGGTGCCATTGCATTCTCCGAAATATTATCATTAATTGATTAGAAAGCAAGAAGCAATAGACAGTGTCACCATAAAATGTGTAGTCAGTGTAAGAGATCAGGACTGTGGAATCATTTGATCCAAGTACAAGTCTTAGTCCCATTCTTATTATCTAGCTTCATTTCCCTGAGTGACACAATTAACCTCTATAAATCCTAGAATCCTTCACTACAAACTGGAATAATAATCCTACTTCATCCATGCACTGGGAAGACCAAGTAAGATATAAAGGTTGTGTCGCAGAAATCTTGATGTCTACTAAAGTGTTGACTACAAAAACATGAGTGTTATAAAATCTAGGTTTTCATTTATCCAGATGATTGTCCCTTTTGTATTTCCTGTGGCCTTTTCCAATTCCTGTCCATATCCCTGTAGCTCAAGCTTGCTCTCTAAAACATAAGAGCCTTGTACCCTGAATCCCTACCTATTCCTTGGAAACTTGGCTCTCATGCAAGTGACATCAGGAAATAAAATTGACCTTGCCATAATTCTTCTAACATTAGTGACTGATATAATTGACACATTTATTCCAGAAATGTTTCCATCTAGTGCCAGGCTCTGTCCTAGGTGTGTGTTAGGTGTACTGCAGTGACTAAAACCCAGTCTACCCAGTCTCTTTCATTCTAGTTTCAGGGTACCAGTGCCATGAGTTGGCCAGCCACTGCCCCCTCCCCGACAAAGGCTTATTATTAGAGGAGAAAGCCTACATAGTTATTAATAGTACTGCACAAACTGACTTGAGACAAACAGATGGGCAGAGGCCACTCTGGGTAATGATATCACATGCAGGCTTTGATAACAGATTGTTCTACTCTGGCCTCCATTAATCATTAAGCAGCTATTCCACAATGAACACCAGGGTACTATCTCCTACTCAGGAATCAGGCCTGGCTAGTACTACCACTGTTACTATTATTATGCTTGCTGTTACTACCAGAACTACTTCTACTACTATAAATATAATCACTTTCATTATTTTTTCAATTACTTATCTAGCTTTTCACTTATGATATTAACATAAGTGGCCTCCAACCTCTTTATTTATGATAACTCTTACAATACTGAGCACATTGTCAATATTGATATAAAAGTTGTCAAATATAGGAAGGCTAAATGTAATAGCAAATATAGGAAATATTTATATTCAAGTCATCAAATATAGGAAGGTCAATTTTATTAGCAAAAGAAATTGTTAGGAAAAAGCAAATGAAGCCTAGTAGACAGACAGGCATCCATGCGTCATCATGACATTTCAATTTATCTCCAGCTCCTCACAGACTTCCAGTATGATGACATTCAGTCAGCACTCACTCATTCAATCTGTGCCACCAGAGGTCTGAGCAATAATGCTATTAATCAAGTTTCCCTGCAATCAACCCAAAGGGCTGACACAAAACAATTGTTCACATGTTAGCAAATGTATCAGTAACAGCTTGCCAAGTACAGCCAAAGAAGAACGATATTAACATTATAGACAAGAACAAATCATCTGCAAGAGCCAGATAGTTCTTTTACTGTGCACTGCGATTATGAACCTACCTGATTAGACACAATGGCATGATGCCATGTTAAAAGGGCAAGGCCATATAGGACAGATCCAACCTTGGGCAAAAAACACATGTACAAACATCATCTCTAAAGAGCTGACTGACAAAAGCAGAGCTAACAGCTGGGGTCAACTGTGGCAACTAATAAGCTAACCATAACCCTAATTCATAAATATCTTTGATATTGCATTTTTCAGCTTTTCTGACTCACCCTGCTGATATGGCAATTTTCATCATTTCAGGGAGAAACAAGCAAATCATTCAAGCTTAACTATTCATTTGAGGTTTTGGCCTCTTTTTTATTTCTCTCTCTCTCTTTTTAACTCTCTCCCTCATTTCCCACAGTGATTATCACTCTAATTCAACAACAAAAGGAAGACAGAGGTATGGATGGGGATTTATTAAACACCCGCTAAATGGCTAGTCATGTAGAATGACAGTGGAAAGAGCACAAGGTTTATCCCCTACAAGTCACCTTGTGGAACCTACTCCAGTTCTGTACCTGAATCTCGGTGCTGGTGCATAACTGGAGCTATACACTGGCATGCTAATTTATTTTCTCAGTTTCTCCATCTGTAAATATTTTAAGAACAAGTGACATACTCTACACAAAGCACTCAGAAGCTGGCATATATTAATAATACATGCTTACAAAATAACATGAGTTATTAAGTGAAAATTTGTTCCTTTGAAGTTTCATGGTCCTGATCAACTGTATCTTCATTTTAGGGTCTTCTCAACAAGATGTTAATGTGTGTCCTTTGCGTTCCTTAACACACTCTCACATCTTTCTATTCGGTCTGGTATTACCCTTGTGTGTGTCTTTGAGCGATGTGCCATTTGTATACACGGATCTACAAAATGCTCTTGGGAAGATGCACTCTGCTCTAAAGGAAAATGATCTTTATGCGAAGGTTACATGTTTAGAATTAACTCTAGTCCTCTTTGGTGTGGTGGAAATTCATTTTCTCATATATTTAGGCTGTGGGGCAGATGACGTACAGGGCAGGGCAGGGCATACCGAGATGAACTAGACATTGCGACTCACGAGTTCACATGATAGAGGCCCCGAGTTCAAGAATGTAAAAACTGCCCAACCTTATATTTGCAGATGATCAGGATTCTGAAGAAATCCCGAGCTTGTAAATCGATACCATATTTGAGGGTCCTCAACTAGTTGACATTGGGCTGAGGGCCTGGCGGGTGAGCCCTTCTTGGTCTTCCTTCACGCATCCACACTTCTAGATTAGCATTTTTGACTGTACACTCCAGTTTCATAGCTGCTTCTCCATCCCCAGTCCAGAGGTTTAGCCTGGGTGCTTCCAAGGCTGGCTCATTTGGCTTAATGCTGGGTACTCTCACCTTGGTCTGACCTTACCACTCACTCATAGCACTGAAGGCGAGGTTCCTCTTTTTAATACTTGGTTACCTTAGGTAACTGTGACAGTTAGGCTGAAATGCTGGTCTATTTATCAGACTCAACAGGTCTAAAACTGTCAATGTAAGGCCAGTGGAAAGTAATGGATATAGATGAGCCTACTAAATCATATCCCTAAATACACAGATCCCAGAAGAACTGACCTTTGCTGTAATGAATATCCTTCAGGTAATAGCTGCATGGAATTAGTCACCATTATTCAACTGAAAAGCCATTTAATATGAAATAAGGCTTGGAATTACTAAACATCAATTCTGATATCTCTATACATGTGTATAGTATATGTGAACATGTATATAAACACACCCATGTATATCTACATGTAGATGCTATATTAATTGGTATAAATAATATAAATATATAAATATTGTATAAAATTATAATCATAAAACAAGATATTTTGATAAACAAGTCAAGATTTCTTCTATTTATATTCCCTTTTGTAGCCATAATAACCTAGTTGCTTATTTTATATTTTATTTATGTACTCAATGTTCACTACATTTTTTATATGGCACATTTCCATAGCATTTCAGTTTCAATAACATTTCATCTTGCCTAAGAGTAGTTTTATTCAAAAGAATTAGGGCACAAATTTTCTTGAATTTTTAAAAAATACATTTCAAATGTCTCTGCTTCCTAAATAACAGCTTAGATAAATACATATTATTGTGTACCCCATTCTTTTCCTCAGAAATGTGTAGATATTCTATACATATTTTTAGAACAGCATGTGGAGATGGAGACGTGTGAGGCCAGTCGAATTTTCCCCTATTAAATGCCTATTATTCCATAAAACTTTATTTAATTTATAAATTTAGTAACCTAATCAAGACTCCTGGTTCTGGTCAGTTCTCTAGGCTCTATTACATCAGTCTCTCTCACTGACTACAACTAAAATCTCTGGACAGAGAAACAAAAGCAGGTTACTTCTGAAATGTGAACAATGGCAGGCAGAGTAGAGACAGAAGTCAAAAAACTGCAAAACAAGTGGTAGAAGGCCAAGGTTTACTATTTGCTTTTCCCTTCCTCTAACCCTCAGCTCTGACATGAGGGCAAGCTGGACTGAAAACTGTGCAACCAAGTACAGACTGGGGGAGGGGGAAAAAAACAACAGAAAACCTCTATTTTAGTGGCATTCATTGGAAAGGGGCCTCTGGGAGCTAGAGAGTGTGTAGGAATCCTTTCTCTTCCTTTCTTCCTTAACCCCTTCCCTTCCTTCCTTCTTTGCTTTTCTCCTTCTCCTTTCCTTTAGGTATTTATTTAATTGCTTATTTTTTTATCTTCTCGTTTAGTCTTACTTGCTGCTGCTACTGCTAAGTTGCTTCAGTCGTGTCTGACTCTCTGCGACCCCACAGACGGCAGCCCACCAGGCTCTTCCATCCCTGGAATTCTCCAGGCAAGAACACTGGAGTGGACTGCCATTTCCTTCTCCAATGCATGAAAGTGAAAAGTGAAAGTGAAGTCACTCAGTCGTGTCCGACCCTTAGCAACCCCATGGACTGCAGCCTACCAGGCTCCTCTGTCCATGGGATTTTCCAGGCAAGAGTACTGGAGTGGGGTGCCATTGCCTTCTCCAACTAGTCTTACTTATTTACCAAAAATGTCCTTCTGTAATGATGGCAATTACAGTACAGGCATTGAGAAGCCAAAGAGAAAACCCACCTTTCCACCTAAAGAAGTGGGAGGGGCCTTTGAGAGCTATAGCGTGTTAGTGGGGGGTCAGGAGAGGAGAAAGTTACAGACGGGGATGCCTTCATCTTGCGTATGACAAAGTTCTGGGCTTACTGCTAAGTGGAACACGCATGTAACAGACCCAAGGAAGCATAGTAAAGGCTCTGAGAACAGAACTATGATATAAATACCACCCAAGTCCAGAATAACTCATGTGCGGTGTACTTTCAAGAGAGACAAATATAGCATAACAAAATCCTTTGAAATAAAACTAACATAAGGTCCATGACCCACAAAAGATGAAACCAAACTCACAGTCTGAACCTATGAGGTAAGTTGATTGCGTGCTTCACTTTTTTTTAAACGGTTCAGCAGGACCCAGAGTCACACAATATAATAATGAAAAATGCTCAGGACACAATTCAAAATTAATTGACATACAAAGCAATATCAGTCAGACTGCTAAAAACCAAAGATAAAGAAAAAGCTTGAAGGCAGCCACCAAAAAAGAAAACAACACTACATGTAGAGGAAGAATATCATACTGTGGATTTGTCACCAGAAACCAAGAAGGCAAAAAGACAATGGAACAATGGCTTTAAAGAAAGCATCAGTTTTAGAATTCTACATCTAATGAAACAGGCTTTAAAGAAGGAAGAAGAAATAAAGATACCCTCAGATAAAGGAAACATGAGAGAAATCTTCAAGATTAAACACTTTCTGAAAGAAATGCTAGAAGAAGTATTTTAGAGTGAGGAAAAGTGGTACCAGATAAAAGGTTGGAACTTCTGATACAAAGGGAGAGTGACAGAAATGGTAACTATAGGAATAACTGTATTAGAATGTTTTTGCCAAATTTTTTAAGTATTAGTGTTGACAGTGAAATTAAAAGATAAATTGTGCAATTTTTAATGTATATAGATATAATACATACTTACATACTATAATTATAAGACAAAGGAGGGACTAAGAGAGATCTGTATAGTTTGAAGGCATATAGATTTTATTTTCAGTAAAAAAGTATTAATTCTTAAGAAGATTGAAAAGTTAGGATTGTATATTTTAATCCGTAGAGTACCTAGATACAGACACAATATTTATATTAAAATGGCATACTAAAAATATTCAAATATTGCCAAAAATTTTAAAAATAAGAAAAAGGAAACAGTGGAACAAAAGTGTAGGGAAAGAAATAAGCTGACATAAGATGGTAGACTTAAATCCAACCATATCAATAATTACAGTATGCAAATCATCTAAACACAACAAATCAAATAAACAGATTTTCAGTTTTAAAAATAAAAATATTTCATTTTTAAAAAAGGAAAAGGCCAACTACATGATGTCTTCAAGAAACCACTTTAAATATAATAATATAAATAGGTTAAAAATAAAATAATGGGAAAGTTATACCATGCAAACCCAAATTAAAAGAAACATGAATGCAATATTAATATCATAAAATTTTATTTTAGAACAGAAAAATTATCAGGGGTATGCTGCTGCTACTGCTGCTAAGTCGCTTCAGTTGTGTCCGACTCTGTGCAACCCCATGACGGCAGCCCATCAGGCTCCCCCGTCCCTGGGATTCTCCAGGCAAGAACACTGGAGTGGGTTGCCATTTCCTTCTCCAACGCGTGAAAGTGAAGTTGCTCTGTCGTGTCCGACTCTTAGCGACCCCATGGACTGCAGCCCACCAGGCTCCTCCGTCCATGGGATTTTCCAGGCAAGAGTACTGGAGTGGGGTGCCATTGCCTTCTCTGATACAATGCCATTATTTGATAATAAAATGGTCAATTCACCAAGATAATGCTACAATGCTAAACAGAGTTCAGTTCAGTTCATTTGAGTTCAGTCGCTCAGTCATGTCCGACTCTTTGCGACCCCATGAATCCCAGCACACAAGGCCTCCCTGTCCATCACCAACTCCCGGAGTTCACTCAGACTCACGTCCATTGAGTCAGTGATGCTATCCAGCCATCTCATCCTCTGTCGTCCCCTTCTCCTCCTACCCCCAATCCCTCCCAGCATCAGAGTCTTTTCCAATGAGTCAACTCTTTGCATGAGATAACCAAAGTACTGGAGTTTAGCATCATTCCTTCCAAAGAAATCCCAGGACTGATCTCCTTCAGAATGGACTGGTTGGATCTCCTTGCAGTCCAAGGGACTCTCAAGAGTCTTCTCCAACACCACAGTTCAAAAGCATCAATTCTTCGGCACTCAGCTTTCTTCACAGTCCAACTCTCACATCCATACATGACCACTGAAAAAACCATAGCCTTGACTAGACGGACCTTTGTTGGCAAAGTAACGTCTCTGCTTTTCAATATGCTATCTAGGTTGGTCATAACTTTCCTTCCAAGGAGTAAGCGTCTTTTAATTTCATGGCTGCAATCACCATCTGCAGTGATTTTGGAGCCCAAGAAATAAAGTCTGACACCGTTTCCACTGTTTCCCCATCTATTTCCCATGAAGTGATGGGACCAGATGCCACAATCTTCATTTTCTTTCGTTGAGCTTTAAGCCAACTTTTTCACTCTCCACTTTCACTTTCATCAAGAGGCTTTTTAGTTCCTCTTCACTTTCTGCCATAAGAGTGGTGTCATCTGCATATCTGAGCTTATTGATATTTCTAAACACATATCTATCTTAAAATAGAGTTTCTAAATCAACAGAGCAAAAACTGACATAATTGAAAGGAGAACTAGACATATCTCCAATTACTCTTGGATACTTCAAAACTTTTCTCCCAGTGATCAATAAAATGCATAGACAAATATCAACAAAGATATGGGAGACTTAAACAACAATATTAGCCAAACTTAACTAAATGGCATTTATAAAATGGCCCAAAAATAACAGACTACACATAATTTTCTTTACCTATATAGCCTATAACCCGGGTCATAAAACAAAACTTTAAAAATTTAAAAGAAATTAAGTCATCCAAATTAATAGTCTCTTAGCATAAAATAATTAATCAAGAAATCAATTACAGAAATATTTTTGGTCAGTCCACAAATATAAAGAAACTCTAACACCTTTAAATAACCCAAGGACCAAGAAAGAAATCTTAAAGGAAACTGGAAAACAATTTGACCTGAATCAAAATGAAACAGAATCTATCAAAATGTGTGGCCTAGAATTAAATGCATGTTCAAAACAAATTTATAGCTTTGAGTTTTCCTGTTAGAGAAGAAAGTTCCCGAGTCAATAATCTAAGTTATAACTGTTAAGAGAAGCACACTGATTGAAACCGCCCACCCTGGCCAGGCACCATAGTAACTATTTGCATGAGCTGTTTTACGACAGGAGGTCCTGGTAAGAAACAGGGAACTAACAAGCCTCCACCAACTAGAAGAGTTAGGGAAAGGCCAAAAGGAAACGCCACCTGTCTCACCACCTCACAGAATCCTTCTCTCTGGCATCCATCTTGGCTGAACAAGGCGTGTACCACCAGGAAGGACTCTGAGTCAGAATGATTGGCTAAAGACAACCCAGAAACTAATCCCACCACCATAAAACCCGAGAGTACCTGCCACGTGTCAGAGCAGTTCTCCTGGGTTTCCTTACCCTACTGCTCTCCACCAGGGTGCCCTTTCCCAATAAAATCTCTTGCTTTGTCAGCACATGTGTCTCCTTGGACAATTCATTTCCGAGTGTTAGACAAGAGCCCAGTTTTGGGCCCTGGAAGGAGTCCCCCTTCCTGCAACATAACCATAAAAATTGAGAAAATAAAGAGTAAATTAAGCCCAAAATAAGGAGAAGAAAAATATAATAAAGATATCAATGTCAATAAAACCACGGTGATAACAGTAATAAATAATAATTAAATGTAAAAGTAATCATTCTAAAATAATCACAAATAGTCAAATTGATGAAACTCCACCCAGACTAACCAAACAAAGAAGAAATATATCACAAATACCATTATTAAGAATATAAGGGGAATATCACCGACCAATATTAAAAGGACAAGGAAATACTGAAAATCATTCTATGCCCGTAGAGGAAATGTATCAATTCCTTGAAGGACACAAAAGAATAAAACTCACTCAAGAATAAATAACTTTGAGTCCTATATCTACTAAAGAAACTGAATTTTTGTCAGAACACTCCAACAAACCAAAGTCCAAGCCACAATTCTATATATTCTCTTCCAGAACACTTCTCAATTCATTTTCTGAAGCCAGTAAAACCTGCTAATAAAAGCAGACAAAGGCATTATCATAAAAGAAAATGACAGATCAACATCCCTCATGAATACAGACACAAAAATACACAACAAATATTAGCAAATCAAAAAATAGCAATAAATATGAACAGCAATACTTCCCAACCAAGTGTAGCTTATTCTGGAAATTCAAATGTGATTTAATATTTTAAAACTAATCAATGTATTTTACCATAGTAAGAGATTAAATGAAATCAAGATCACATTACCATACCAGAAAAAGTCATTCGATATCTATTCGTAATGAAGTCTCAAAACTAAAATAGAAAGGTATTTCCTTGATAAAGGACGTCTTACAAAAGAAAGCAAAAACAAAAGCTACTACAATATTTAAACATGAAAGGAGAAATGCTTTCCTCTAAGTTCATGAACCAAGAGAATTCCATTCTCATCACTGCTACTGAACATCACAAATGGAGTCCTACCTAATTTAATAAGACAGAACAAAAGAGGGAGAGAAAAGGCATACAGATGAGAAAGAAAAAAGCTTTTCTTATTCCTAAAAAACAAAATGGTCTATGTAAGAAATCCCAAGCAATCTATTTTAACAGCTCCTAGAACTAATATGTGAGTATAGGAAGGCTACAGGATTTTTTTACATTCATATTTCTAACTATTATCAGTAAAAAATTGGAAATAAAAATATTTATTAACCTTTACAAAGCCCTCAATAAAAATAAACTCTTAGGTATACATCTAAAAACTTGTATACAAGGTCTGTGTGCTAAAAATGACAAAATATCATGACAGAAATCAAAGATGTAAATGAAGAGATAATACATGTTCATGGATCAGAAGGCAATATCAATAACATGCCAATTGTCCTAAAAACTGACCTATAGATGCTACACAATACCAATCAAAATGCCAGAAGGTTTATTGTAGACGTCAACAAGTTTATTCTAAAATTTTGACGTACAGCCAAAGAAATGAAAATAGTTAAAACAATTTTGAAAACAAACGAGGTGGGAAGAATCACAATACCTGATTTCAAGACTACTATAATGCTACCACAGAAAGGCAATACAATATAAACAAAAGTATAGATTCATAGATCAATGGAACTGAAAAGAGTCTTGAAATAAGCTGATATGTATATGTAAGCAATGAATTTTTTCTGCAAAGGCATATAGCAAATTATGATGAACCAATCAGTCATCAAAAAAGTGTGTCTTGACCGAACATTGAGGATTATACAAAAATTAACTCAAATTCATCATATATCTTATGCAAAATGCACAATTATAAAACTTGGGAAGAAAACAAGAGAGTATCTTTATACCCTGAAGTTAGGCAAAGAACCCTTAGACATGATGCCAAACCATGATCCATGAAAAGACTTCATGAAATTAAAAATTATTCTTCTGCTACAGATGCAAAAGAGAGAGAGAGATAAGGAGGGAAGAAGGAAAGGAAAGCTGACAAGGCACACATGAGGAGAAATATTTGCAAATTACATATCCGACAAAGGGCTTATATTTATACATAATTGTTAGGTGACAACGTTGTTGTTTTTGTTATTTCCAAAGTCATGTCCAACTCATTCTGCGACCCCATGGACTGTAGCCCATCAGGCTCCTCTGTCCATGAGATTTCCCACGTATGAATACTGGAGTGTGTTGCCATTTCCTTCCCCAGGGGATCAAACCACACATCTCCTGTATTGAAGTTGGATTCTTTACCACTGAGCCACCTGGGAAGCCCTAGGAGAAAATACTCCCTGAATATTTTCACATTTTACACAGTCTTGGCTTCCTGAGCCTGAATAGTAAAGGACTAGCAAGACACCTGATCTGCCTCTTGAGAAATCTGTATGCAGGTCAGGAAGCAACAGTTAGAACTGGACATGGAACAACGGACTGGTTCCAAATAGGAAAAGGAGTTCGTCAAGGCTGTATATTGTCACCCTGTGTATTTAACTTATATGCAGAGTACATCATGAGAAACGCTGGACTGGAAGAAACACAAGCTGGAATCAAGATTGCCGGGAGATATATCAATAACCTCAGATATGCAGATGACAACACCCTTATGGCAGAAAGTGAAGAGGAACTCAAAAGCCTCTTGATGAAAGTGAAAGTGGAGAGTGAAAAAGTTGGCTTAAAGCTCAACATTCAGAAAACGAAGATTATGGCATCCAGTCCCACCACTTCATGGGAAATAGATGGGGAAACAGTGGAAACAGTGTCAGACTTTATTTTTCTGGGCTCCAAAATCACTACAGATGGTGACTGCAGCCATGAAATTAAAAGACGCTTACTCCTTGGAAGGAAAGTTATGACCAACCTAGATAGCACATTCAAAAGCAGAGACATTACTTTGCCAGCAAAGGTTCGTCTAGTCAAGGCTATGGTTTTTCCTGTGGTCATGTATGGATGTGAGAGTTGGACTGTGAAGAAAGCTGAGCGCTGAAGAATTGATGCTTTTGAACTGTGGTGTTGGAGAAGACTCTTGAGAGTCCCTTGGACTGCAAGGAGATCCAGCCAGTCCATTCTGAAGGAGATCAGCCCTGGGATTTCTTTGGAAGGAATGATGCTAAAGCTGAAACTCCAGTACTTTGGCCACCTCATGCAAAGAGTTGACTCATTGGAAAAGACTCTGATGGTGGGAGGGATTGGGGGCAGGAGGAGAAGGGGACGACAGAGGATGAGATGGCTGGATGGCATCACTGACTCAATGGACGTGAGTCTGAATGAACTCCGGGAGTTGGTGATGGACAGGGAGGCCTGGCGTGCTGCGATTCATGGGGTCACAAAGAGTCGGACACGACTGAGCAACTGATCTGATCTGAGCAAGGCAGTGTATCATTCTGCGAAGAGAAAGACATATATTTTTCGGGAGCCCTTTGCTTACATCCCATGGTAGGTCATGAAGAGATCTTTCCCTTTCCTATTTAGAGAGAATTTGTTTAAATGCCGGAGTTAGACATTTCCTTGTCGCTCATTCTTGCTCTTGTTCTCACTCTTTCTTTTTCTGCACAGGAAAGGATGGGCTCATGTACCAGCAGCCCCTTTGTGAGTTCTGAGTCTCATAATTTTGAGGTTCCTGTTCTGTGATACCCTCTCCTTTTCCACATTGCATGTGTGGGATAACATCTGATTCTCACATCACTCCTTGAGGGCCTTGGTGCCTGTGCTAAAATGGTGCTTTAGCTCTTTTACATATTCATTTGTTTTAGTTTTTTAAAATTTTTACCCTTTTTAAAAAATTTCAAAATGCTACTTGAGAAATAAAGATATGAAAGAAACCAGAAAAAAAATTATTTATTTTTAGTTGGAAGATAATTGCTTTACAATATTGTCCTGGCTTCTGTCATACAACAATGTGTATCAGCCATAGGTATACTTATGTTTGGGCTTTCTGGGTGATGCTAGTGGTGAAGAACTCCCCTGCCAATCCAGGAGATGTAAGAGACGCAGGTTCAATCTCTGGGTGGGAAGATCCCCTAGAGGAGGGAGCGGCAACCCATTCCAGTATTCTTGCCTGGAGAATCCCATGGACAGAGGAGCCCAGAGAACAACAGTCCACAGAGTTGCAAAGAGTTGGACATGACTGAAGTGACTTAGCACACACACACGTACACACATATGAGTGTTCACTCCCTCTTGAGTTTTACCTCTTTTTTACCAAGAGCAACAACTATCTGATTCCCTGATCCAGAAAGTCTCATGTCTCTTGTCAGAACATATATATATATGCTATTGCAGACTAACTTATATGCTTACACATAGAATAAGATCTTACAGTTTCAGACTTAATAAAGAACTCTCAAAACTAAATGAGAAGGAAACAGATGACCCAGTTTTTAAAAACTAGCCAAAAAAAAAGAAGAACTGAACAGACAATTCAAAAGAAAATACTGTTAGCAAATGAGCATAAGAAAATGTGTTCAACACCAGTAGTCATTAGGGAAATGCAAATTTAAACCAAAACAAGGTACAACTACAAACCTATTAAAATGGATAAAATTAAACAAACACACGCAAATATCTGGCGGTACTAAATGCTGTCAAAAATGTGAAGCAACAGGAACTCTCATTCTTTGAGGTGGTGATGCAAAATGGTACAGCCAGTCTGGGAAAGAGGTTAGCAGTTTCTTCTAAAATTAAACATACATGAACCATATGATCCAGTATTCTCACTCCTAGATATTTAACCACGATAAGTGAAAATGTATGTTCACACAAAATCATGTATAATACATATGAGTGTGTGTATATGTAGTGTATGATATGCATAGTGTGTGTATATATATAACAGAAACTAGAAATAATTTAAATATCCTTCAAAAACTAGGGAATGAATAAATGAATAAACAAATGATGGAACAAAGATACAACTGACTAGTCAGCAACAAAAATAAAGAAATATTTAATAGTGCATTAATTTCAAGTGCATGATGGTAAGTGAATTAAAACAGACTCAAAAGATTACATATGATATGTTTTTATTTATATTATGTTCAGGAAAGTAAAAAATACTGGGATAGATAAGATAGCAGGATTGCCAGAGACTGAGAAAATGGGAAGAATTGACTATAAAGGGGCAGCACCAGAGAAATTTGAGGAGCAAGAAAATTATTCTGTGTTATTATGATGATGTTGGCAATATGATTCCATTCTTTTGTCAAAGGTCATAGATCTGCACACAAAAAAAGTGAATTTTACAGAATGTAAATTTTAAAATAACTTTTAAAAAGCTTCCCCAAAAATAACCTAGTTGGGTATTATCTCATATACCTAATTGGGTATAAAGCAGGATTTATTATATTTTAATACATTTTTAAATTTCATGTGTAGGTTTTTCTGTTTCATAGATAACAGATTCCTTATACTGGCTCATCTTTTTATGTCCTAAAAATCTACCATTTTCTCTCTGCTTTATATTTTTGTCTTTTCACTCACTGTGATTCTCTCTCCCTGTCTTCAAACTAATCAGTTTTCAGTCATGTTCGGCCTAGTTGTCACTTTTATTTAATTTGTTTTGAAATGGTACTCTATCTTCAATATTTCACTTTTTAGATTTCCCATTCCTTTTTTTCTCTTTCCTTTGTTCTCTTTTTTTACTAGGGATTCCTCTTTAATTCATGTTTATATATACATATATATATATATTTTTTTTTTTAGAGTAAAGCATTAAGAATAATTTTTTTCTCTTTCCTGGGTTTCATTTTCTTCTAAATTCCATGCTTCATTTCATCAATTTCTTTCCTATCCTATCCACCCACCTAGTACCCCAAATTATGACTATAATTTCCATTCTGTTTCTTATCTTGCCAATACTCTCCAGACTTTCTATTTATGATAGTATGCAGGTAGTTTCCATTTGTTCTTTCTACTTATTAGTATATGACTTACATCTTTTCCCCTATTAGCTATATCTTTTGGGCTGAATATTTATTGAGGATTCTTCATATTGAAGTGCTCAGGTTAGGGTGAATTCATTCTTGGCTAGCTTCCCTGATAGATCAGTTGGCAAAGAATCTGGTTTGATTCCTGGGCCAGGAAGATTCCCTGGAGAAGGAATAGGCTACTCACTCCAGTATTCTTGGGCTTCCCTTGTGGCTCAGCTGGTAAAGAATCCGCCTGCAATGCAGGAGACCTGGGTTCAATCCCTGGGTTGGGAAGATCCCCTGGAGAAGGGAAAGACTACTCACTCCAGTATTCTGGCCTAGAGAATTCCATAGATTGTATTGTCCAAGGGGTCACAAAGAGTCGGACACAAATGAGCAACGTTCACTTTCACTAGACTCTTGGCTCTGCTCCTTCTTGAGAATGTGTTTAATAGGCTGAACTGGATTCATTCTGCTTAGTGTTCAGAGGTACTCATTCCTACACAAGGAGTTCAAGTTTAGCATTGTTCTCTTGATTTCTTAAGTTCTAGAAAAATTGCCTCTTTCAGAATTACTCTCTGATTCTTGTTTCCCATTTAACTGTCTTTTCACAGCAGCTTATTCAAGTCAGACTGGAATATCATTAACTTCACTTCAAATTTGGGAACACTGGTAGGAATTCTCAGACTTTTATGAACTTCAGGAGCAAAAGCGTGAGGAATAGGATTGATGTCACACAGGGCCACATCCTTCTGTTTACTTGATAAGCTATTTTTGAAGTTGATAGAATTCATTTGTGCCATCACCACCTACCAACTTTTCAAATTTTGTTAAAGCTGGTAATGTTTAAAAGAATTTTCAGATTTCTTGTGACTATTTTATTAGTAATGGGATGAAGAGGATATTGTGAGCTGGCTTCCCTATACCATCTTTACAAATAAAATGCTTCTTAAAAAGCATTCCAATTTCAGTTGGAAAAATAATTCAATTTAGTATAAGAACATCACAGACATACAAATCTCATAAGAAGACTATATACTCCTAATGTCATGCTTTTATTTTGTAGACATATTAAATCAAATGACGTCTGTATAATATCCATTAGTGACTCTCAAAGTCTATTTCAATATGAATGGAAAGACCAAGTAAATGTTTCACTATCAATCCCAGTAATAATATTTTATATTTGTGTAGTAATTTGTATGGCATTTACAAGGCAGAAGGTTAATGTCTCTTTTCTAATAAAGGAAAGGATTTAAATTCTAAGTATGATAATGTTTGGCTTTTCTGGAATTTCAAAAAGACATTGAACTAATTTCCACACTTGGTTGTCTCAAACCAAAGACAGCCTAGCACAGAGGTGAGGGATATCAGCAGCAGATGCCAATAAATATTGGTTCCCACACCCAAAATGTCTCCCCTGACATGTTGCATCACCTGCATACTGTCATTGAAGGCTCATGTAAAAAATTAAATCAAATTGTCTTTAATGACAATTTAACCAGCTAGATCTGCATTAAAATATTCTATTGAAATAGGGAGAGGATTACTACATGACAAAAATTTGTGTTTTATAGAGTCTGCTGCTGCTAAGTCATTTCAGTCATGTCCGACTCTGTGTGACCCCATAGATGGCAGCCCACCACGCTCCCCCGTCCCTGGGATTCTCCAGGTAAGAACACTGGAATGGGTTGCCATTTCCTTCTCCAATGCATGAAAGTGAAGAGTGAAAGTGAAGTCGCTCAGTCGTGTCTGACTCCTAGCGACCCCATGGACTGGAGCCTACCAGGCTCCTCCGTCCATGGGATTTTCCAGGCAAGAGTACTGGAGTGGGGTGCCATCGCCTTCTCCATTTATGGAGTCTAATATCTGCATTATTTCATACAAGCAGTGAATGGTGACACCCCAGACCTGGCATATAAGCACTGTGTGTAATTCAACAGTGGACACACGTCAGACTCAACTGGCAAAATGTCCAAATCGCATTTCATGCTCAGAAGCGAAGTTTAGCCAGGTGCACTCCAGTAAACTTACTTGGTATTGGAGCTTGTCAGTTCATCCAGCTTCATCTTTCCACTCCACCAAGGAAAAGCTAAGTTGGCAGCCAGTAGTGAGCAGAGGAGAAAAGGATGGATCCCCAAAGCAAATGTTTCATGCAGCTGCTAGGAACCTCCTGCAAATCCCCATCTCGGGGCCAGCTAGCCAGGAGGAGCTGGCTCTCCACAGCCATCCAGGTGTATTGTCATGGCCACAGCTCCACTCCTAAACCCCAGGGGAGTCAGATGTCGTGTCGTGAGAACACAGCAGCCCCCACCTGGGGCACCAAAAAACTGTTAGTGAAAGTAGAGTCCACCTATTTGCTGTTTAAATGCCAATAGAGAGGGAAAGTTGAGGGAAAGAAAAGTTTGCTTTTTTGGGAGGCTGGCAATGGAGGTAGAAGTGGAGATGGGGGTAGAGAGTGGATTCCTGTTCAAGAACCAACTCCTATGCTGATAAGCAGTGGGCAAGAGCTTTTATAGGCAAAAGGAGGGGGCTACATGTACAGGCATCACAGTCAGCTCTGATAGTTATCTTGAAATTGGTCATGTGGTGGTCTGACCAGTGACACCTTGATTTTTTTTAAGTTCCCATTCCCTTGAGGCCAGTTCTCAAAATTGTGGCAGTTTATGTCCTGGCTACAGTCTGGTCATCAGGCAGTTAACTTATTCCACCTGGAATTGTGGAAGCTTTTGTCTTGACTATGGCTTGGTCATCATGTAGTTAACTTCTTTCACTTGGTGGGAGTTTCAGTATCTATAAGACAACTCAAAGGATATGGCTCAGAATATGATCTACAGGCTTTGAAGAGGAACTAAAGGTCTGTGACTATACTTACTCACTAAACTATTATTATTTAGTCTCACTGGGCTGTTTTCCTTTGTTCCTGCATTTTCTGACTTCTCTGATTAAATGTATTATTGGAGTAACGTTTTTTTCACAGGCAAAAGGCAGGCAGGGGACGTGGAAGGGGGAGGATCATAGGATCCTACTCCATTTCAAAACCGTGTGTAAATCACAGGGTCTGGTGGACGTGGAAAGCAACTGACGAATGTTAAGTCTTGTCACAAACAGTGATAGTTATGAGGTTTTATGTCACTTATAAACCTACAAGTTAGCTTGAATTCAAGCAGAAGACATAAGACCCTGAGATTTTGTTATGCAAAGGCACAGCAAGTAGCAAGAGCTTCCTTTCCCACTCTTAAGTCCTAAGGGAGCAGTCCCAGGCATCCCAGCTAGACGCTGCATAGATAATGGATTTATGTCAAAGCTGAGGAACTCTACTCTTGGGAAGCCGGAATCTCTTAAACTGGGATGCAAGCAAATCTTCCTGACCTTTGCCCTACAGGGAAACCTTATCTTTAATAAACTGGACAGTCAACAAACCTGCCTTCTCTGCTCTGAAGGGAGATCTCTCTGTCATCCAAGGTTACTTGTTTTACAAAGATCCTTGAAATTATAGTCTAGAACAAAATGTGTCAGTACTTCTGTTCACTAGACACCTTTGTAGAATTATCTCCCAACAGATCTGATTAAGATGTGTTTCCTGGTATAAATAAATTTTGAGAATTCTAACCAAGTGTCCTGTGAAAGAAATAGGATAACGAATGGGTATATATTGGAAAGGGGTGAGAGGCTCAAATCTGTCATTTTATGCTAGGATGGAGTTGATGCCTGAAAGGTAAGGAATGCATATGTGTGTAAGTGTGCATGTATTTGGTTGGAGATGGGAATGATGGATTATTAACATGTGTTGACAGTCTACTAGGTAACTAGGCACTGTATTAGGCAATTTGGAATAACAATTAAGATCCAAAGGGTTTGAAGTTAGACATATGTGGTTTGTGTCAGCCCTCTGCCACTTATTAGCTGTGTATCAGCAGGCAAGATATTTGGTAACTCTGAGAGTCCATGTCTTTAGATGAATATCAAAAATAATAACGAATCTTCCTCCATACTATTAGTGTGAGTTAAATGAGATCATGCATAAGTGCCAAAGAAATGTTAACATTTGGTAGTCATTGATTTTTCTTTACTAAATTGTCTGACAATCCTAATTATTGCCATTTTTCATCCTCAAAAACCATCGCTTAGCAGAAATTACTTTTATGCTAAACAGCTATAAATGTCAAAGCTCAGATTTTACCCAGGCCTAATTCTAAAGCCCCCTTTTCTACAACTCTTTGTACTGGACTACCGTGCCCTCTGCTAAGAGGCAAAGGTGGGAATCTCTGCAACTAAATATGAATTATTGCTTTTCTTGTCTTTTCTAATACTTACCTGCAATATAAAAAAATAAAACTTAGAAGTAGTAATACATAAACATAAACCCTTAGATACACTCCAGTCTGCTTTTAAACCTCAAACCAAATGTGATTTCTGCCAGGTTACTGGATTCCCATCTCAGATATACACAGAGTTCAAATTCTAACAAGCCCTGTTTTGCCCTGACTTAATATTATTAGATGTTCAATTCAGTTCTGATTTATGTGCTCTTGAGATGGTTTAAAATCCCTTTCAGACAGTCTTTGGGTCCACTCCCTATCAAACTATGACAGAATCATACTATAAATACTTTACTAGTGCACTGGATTCTAATTCCAACAGAAGGGCAACTGCTTCATTAAAAACAATGGAATTCCCCTGCTTTTCAGTTTCAGCTGTCGACATTTATGCTTTCCTCATATTTCATTCTACTTTTCTCAAATTTTGTAAAATTTGAAACTTTATTCCTAATCCACAGATTTGCATCCCAATCAATTAAAAAAAAATGTACCACAAGGAGAGGTGCCATAGAGGTTTTCATACTTTCTCCACAAGTGAACTTTCTGATAGCCAAAGACAAATAATCAGATAATATATAATAAGTAAGTAACAATAAGAAATAATAATAAAATAGCATGGTCTAACTCAAGATATTTTCTCAGTTAGTTATTAACCCACTCCAATCGGAATTGTGTTTTTCCAATAGGACTTTCTTCATAATTTACACACTGTATCAATGTTCTCAAAAAAATACAATATCCTTGGAAGCTATGGCAAATTAGGTAGACAAGACAACGTATCAATCTACATAGCAATACGTGTGTTTGCAGATTCCTGTAGCAGGATGGTAGGCAATACACTATGGAATGGCAAAAAGGGAAACCCACTTGTGTTTATATACTGAATACTGTTGGCCCTCTGTAACCATGGGTTCAACCATGGATGTTAAATTTCCCTCTGCGCTTGGGTGAATCCATAGATGCAGAACCTGTGGATACTGAGGGCTGACCATCCTACACCATCGAATATAAAGGACCTGAGCATCATCTGATTTTGGTACATGTGGGGGTCCTGGAACCAGTTCCCCACAGAAACTGAAGAACAACTGTATTTAGTCAGAAATCTTTAAACTCAAAAGGGAAATGTGACTCTGTCAATTTCAAACTCACCATGCAACGGATGAAGGAAAAGAAGTCATGGAAGGGAATGACTTGCCAATGATGAAAGACCTGAGGAAGGTCCTCTATTGAGGCAGAACTCAGAGCCTTGACCAATTTCACCTTGATTCTAATGCTTATTTTGGTAAAGGCCATAGAAGCATTGCTCAGATTCTATCCTATGATGGAGGAAATTATTTTAAAAGGAGAGCTGAAATGCTCAAATCCACGAATCTTCAGCTTTGCATAATGCCTTTTTCCAAAGGCGTGATCAATAAGGCATGGAATCCATTTGCAGCTTGACTGTCTCAAAGAGAATTAGATATTGAAAACAAGCAAACAAACAAAAACTTTAATAAACATTCAACTGGTTTATTAGAGCACTGAAAGAGGTCAGTAGATTGAGAGTTGCCATGACAACTGTCGGTGGGAGTGAAGGAAAGGTTGCTCCCAGCTCTCTCTTTGAACTGTGAATTAGGTGCAGCCTACTTTTTCTTCTCTGGCTCTCACTTCCTTCCCCCTGACAGCCCAGCTTCCTCCAGCTCTGTCTTTATGTCAGGTGAAGGAATAACTTCTGTTAGGGAGAATGTAACGGAAGCACAGGTTGCCTTATTTCAGCAATCAATATAAACACTCAAGTGAAATAAGCTGCCATCGGGGGGCAAGTCAAGCGATAGAATAACATATTAAAAAGCCACTATTTTAATGGAAAGTGTGTCTATCCTTTGTAGACCAATCTGCCGTTTATTATATGTCATACAGTAATATGAAGGCCTTTTCCCAGCATTTCCTTATTTGCTCATTGCCCACTTAAAATTCTGAAACATTCACTTTGACTTGTTATGTCTGGATTTGAAAAAAATCCCTGGAAAAATAAATCCAGAATACCAAATTTGAATCACATAAATTCCATCATCTGACACTTTATATTTTGTTGATTCCTTAAAAAACATTCTCTTCTAGTTTTTAAATTGAGCATGCTTTGGGAAAGGATGGCAATAAGCTCTACGTCTGGCTAATTATGGCAAAGGTGTAATGATTTTAAGGGCATATTACAAAGCAAAATGCTGACACTGTGATTCAGACTCACTTCAAGCTAAAAAGTTAATTCTGTTTATGACCAAAATTAAAGCAATCAGTAAACTGTGTCTGTGATGACAGCATATACAGAAATTGCAGAATTGTACTGGGAAAAAGTCAAGTATGGTCAGTCACAACTTCCCACTTCTATCTTCCTCTCTATTAAACACCATGCTGAGTGAGATAAAGTTTCCAAACTTAAAATAATCACACACAAGAAGGAAATTTATTCTTCCCTGGTCTGATTCTCATCTCCTCTGCTAGTGACACAGCCTGTGCATTCAAAATCAACAGGAACTCTTTTGCACTTGGAAAGAGATGCCAAATTACTTACATAAACAGAGTACTCAAGTTATGCACGAAGGATTTTCAATTCTCACAACACAGACAAATCTATCTCTACAAATCTGGACACCATTTAGAAAACAGAAGATACTGCGCTTGTATCAATGGTTTGCTGTTGGGCTGTGGACACATTAATTTGTCAAAATAGCAACACATGAATAAAGTACAATTGTGTTACTGAAGCAAAGAGAAACAGGATGATCTCAAGTGGGTTGTTGATTAGGACTCTCAGTGGCAATTGACAGAAATCACAGTCCAAACAGGCTTTATGCAAAAATAAAAGAAGGAGATGGAAAAGGAGAGAGAGCAGAAGCAGCAGCAGCAGAAGAAGAAAGAGCAGGGGAAGGGATGGATAGGAAAGGAAAGGGGAGGGGGAAGAATAGGTAGAAAGGAGTAGAAAAAAAGAATATTTTGAACCATGTCACTTGGGAAATAAGGAAGGAGAGAAATCGGCTTTTCTCCATCACTCTGCTGTGTTTCCATCATAGTCACTGTGGAAGAGCGGGCCAAGAACAGGCTCTGCAGGTTCCCAGGGGGAAGAACAGGGGGAAGGATAGTTAGGGAGTTTGGGAGCAACCTGTACACACTGCTATGTTTAAAATGGATAACCAACAAGGTCCTAATATATACACCAAAGGGAACTCTGCTCAAGGTTATATGGCAGTTTAGATGGATAGGAGGTTTAGAGGAGAATGGATACATGTATATGTATGACTGAGTCTCTTTGCTGTCCACCTGAAACTATCACATTGTTAATTGGCTATCCTTCAATATACAATAAAAAGTTAGAAAGAAAAAAAGGACAGACCCCCACCTACTCAGAAGTTTTTTATGTGTTGGGGAATTTGAGAATCTTTTTCTCAGAGCTCTCAAAAAACATTTCATTTCTTCTCACTGTTTCTGACTGGGTTCTGTACCTAGTACTAACACTAATCAGTATGGCCAGGGAGATATGATGTGCTAATTAGCTCAGGCTTGGCATGTGTGCACACTCAGTCATGTCTGTGAGCCCATGGACTGTAGCCCACCAGGCTCCCCTGTCCATAGGATTTCTCAGGCAAGAATACTGGAGTGGGTTGCCATTTCCTTCTCCATGATCTTCCCGACCCAGGGAACCCATGTCTCATGTCTCCTGCATTGTAGGCAGGCTCTTTACCAGCTGAGCCACCAGGGAAGCCTGGACTGTGGGCTAAATTTGGGGAAATTCTAAGGGGATCTGGAATAGCTGGGATTATAGATGATCCCTAAGAGGTAAGAAAGTGTTCAAATTGGAAAAGAAACTTTCTAAATTTTTAATTTTACTTATTTCATAGTTTCCCTGGTGAAATTATTCTTTCAAGTTCAGCTATGATGTGTTGAACACCAGTATGTGCAATGCAAAAAAGTATGGGCAAAGGGCAGTGGGATGACAAACAAGGTACAGCTGGGGTTCTAAGGAGCTCAAGGTGAGGCTGGGCAAGGGGCAGACATACGTGACACCGTGTCTACCTACACTGTTGTGGGGACTCTGGTAAGTGTAAATGGAGCTAACAAGCAACACGGAAGTCTGGGAGAGGGTTGGGGATTATACAGCATGGACTTAAGGTGTAGTGTGTGATTCTTCCATAAATGCTTCTTCAGTTGAGAGATTAGGGAAAATGATAAACCCGCAGATACCACTGGGGTCAGGGAAGCTTCATATAGACGCAGGGGTTGACAAGGCAGGCAGGAAGCTAATAACCCTCAGAATAAAGGAACGGCAGAACTAAGAAGCAAGCTGACACAGAGTCTCGGAACCATCTTTAAAACTGATTTAGGTCTTATGTCCACAATGTCTTAATAAGACTGTCAAATGGATTCATTACTTTCTCATAAAACCACAAACCTGTCCTTCTGCCTTAAAGATTAAGTACATTTAACAGAACTGCTCTTTACAAAGCCATGATGATTATTGCCTAAGTAGCCTTTTTGCTTCAATGGGCCCTCTGTGTCCAAATGAGGAACATCCATCAAGTGTAGTTCATCCTTGCTTATAGACAGAAGACTCAAATTGATAGCCCTACCTTACACCCATCCCAAGCTTTACACATTTTCCAGATTCTCCAACCTTTCCTTACTAATGCCATTTCAACATTGATAGAGAATTTGAGAGGAAGAACTTTGGAAGGCAATGGTGATAGCAGACATTTCTATCTAACTTTGCCAGACTCAGAGACAGACTAATGATCTGAATATGTCAATCGTGGGCAAGCCACTCTCAATATATACCCTACGTTCATTAGACGATGGTAGGATCCAGTTCTATTTTTTTCTGCCGAGGATCCAATGCATAATTCAGAGAAGCAGGAAGCCACAGCAAACTGCAGAAATGTATTAAGTCCACACAGTTTCCTCTCTATCTTTAGAACCACCAAGAGGATAGTTATTTCAATTGCGTGAATCAGGGATTACACTCGTTCAGGACCTAGATCAATATGAAGTGCATCTGATTTCATCCTGACTAAAAAGCAGGTTGGGCTGAAAGGGCAGAGAGGAAATAAAAAGCAATTTTTTGTTTCGCTTCACTGGCTTTGTATGGGCTTTGGCATAGGAGGGGAATGGAATTCCTAAAAAAGTTGGATTACAATTTGATTTTCATAATTTCAAACAGTGAATACAGCAAGACTTATGCTTAGAAATATGAAAATTTCTCCTCCTTTCAGGCAGTCTTCAGTGGTTCTCTAGAAAATATGGACTTCTTATTTTAAGTATCTGGTAAAGACAGTTCAAAAAGAAAAGCTAAAGTACTCACAGACTAACTCGTATTAGATAATCATCTAATTAGACTCCAGTGCTGTTACTATGACACTTATGGACTATTATAGTCAATGCATTCTAAAACTCTTTCAGGTTTAGACTATGTTTTGTGATTCGTTAACGAGATTCCCAGGTGGCGCTAGTAGTAAAGAACCCACCCGCCGATACAGGAGACATAAGAAATACGAGTTCAATCCCTGGGTCAGGAAGATCCCCTGGAGAAGGAAATGGCAACCCACCCCAGTATTCTTGCCTGGAGAATCCCATGGACAGAGGAGCCTAGCATGCTACAGTCCACAGGGTTTCAAAGATTCAGACATGACGAAGTGACTTAGCACAAGCAGACATTCTAAACATCTTGCAGGTTTAGATTATGTTTTGTGATTCTATAGCAATTACTCAACCCCTCTTTGGCCTCAGTGTGCACTTGTAAATGGAAACTAGATTGCAGTACGACTACCTATGCTGTATCACCAGCTGCTTCTCCTTGGGGCATTCACCCAGACTGACATATTCCCATTTGGGAGTACTGTGGTGACTGCCAACGTGCTTAATTTAGGGACACTGCAGCATGATGCATCCTGGTAGAGCATGGATTTTCCAAAAGGAAGTTGGAGATTAGCCCTAAAGACTTTTGAAGAAGCAATATTCTCTTAAGAGGCAACAGAGAAATTTCAGAGCAATAAGGCTCACGGTTGAGGTGTACAGGGCCTCTGTGATAGGCAGGGCTTTTGTTTTGATCATGGTAACAGCCATATGTAATGAATGGATTTATATATCCATTCTGTATGATAATCATTTCCTGATGATACCATTTGTCTAACACAACTAGATATGCCCTTCAGTCTGTGGAGACTTGAGGACCAACCCACACTCACATTTCCACAGTCTCAAGTAGCGCTGAAACTATTGTATAGAGAAAAGCTATAGCTTGGGGCACTGAACAGAGACCAACGCTGATCCATAAAGGTGGAGGCATTCAGAACAACTAACAGACTTGTAGCAAGGCAGTGATCTCCAGTAATTAACTCAAGGAAGACACGAGAAAAAGGGAAATGACCTTCAACATATGGGCTTGGTCTGGCGATGATCAGATACTGACATCTGACATCAACACAAGCCAGAATTGCAACAAGTTCAGGGAGATATAGATCAATTACAATGAGAAAGATATAAGTCCTTTAATATCTTAACTAAGGCATTTCATATCAGAGAAATAATGAAACAGAAGCATGGAGGATAAGGATACATGTGTAAGAGTTGGACCATAAAGAAGGTTGAGTGCCAAAAAACTGATGCTTTCAAACTGTGGTTTTGCAGAAGACTCTTGAGAGTCCCGTGGACTGGAAGGAGATCAAACCAGTCAATCCTAAAGGAAATCAACCCCGAATATTCACTGGGACTGATGCTGAAGCTGAAGCTCCAATACTTTGGTTACCAGATGCGAAGAGCTGACTCACTGGAAAAACCCCTCATGCTGTGGAAGATTGAAGGCAGGAAGAAAAGGGGACAACAGAAGATGAGATGCTTGAATGGTATCACCAACTCAACTGTCATGAGTTTGAGCAAGCTCCAGGAGATGGTGGAGGACCGGGAAGCCTGGTATACTGCAGTCCATGGAGTTGGAAAGAGTTGGACACAACTGAGCATCTGAACAACACATATGTGATTCATGCAGAGTTATCTACAGAAGTAAAAGTAAACAAAATATAGTTCATATGGGCCCAAAATTAGAAGAATAGCTAAAATTATGGATCTAAAATCACAAAATTATTATAATGCCATTGAAAATGATATTACATTGTTAACACAAGTACATTTTTTTTATGATGCCATTCTGAACTCTAAGAAAGCAAAATAACAAACAGTATGAATTTTAGGATTCCAGAGAATGCATATGAAAAGTAATGTGCAAAAATGAAAATTGCATGAGATGATGCTTTTAATATTAAATGAGCATTATTATGAATTTGTTTTTAAATTATACAAAGGGTTTAAATGAGAGGTAGTAAGGGAGAAACAATTTTGCTAAAGATTGCATTATCAGACAGACACTAAAAGTATCTTTGCCCAATACTTAGATAAATGGAGACTTTCAGAGCACGGCAGGAAAAGCTTAACTCTCTCCCCAGAAATAAAAAATGGCAACTACAATGAAACGTATAAAATTATACTGGCATACAGTCAGGCCCAGAGAAGGCAATGGCACCCCACTCCAGTACTCTTGCCTGGAAAATCCCATGGACGAAGGAGCCTGGTGGGTTTCAGTCCATGGGATCGCTAAGAGTTGGACACGACTGAGGGACTTCACTTTCACTTTTCACTTTCATGCATTGGAGAAGGAAATGTCAACCCACTCCAGTGTTCTTGCCTGGAGAATCCCAAGGATGGTGGAGCCTGGTGGGCTGCCGTCTATGGAGTCGCACAGAGTCAGACACGACTGAAGTGACTTAGCCGCAGCAGCAGCACAGTCAGGCCAGCAACAAGCAAACACACCTTCCCTAAATTAGCTCTCAGGGCTCCCTTACAATGTATGCAATATTCTAGTATTTGAGTGTATGATTTACCATAAATATGGACCTCAACATTTCTTTGACTCATTAGCTGGATAACTGACATGGCTCAAGAGAGCTTTAATTTCCTCATCTGTCAAACAATGAGTTAGAACTAGAAACTTCTTCTCATTAAACATTATAGAGATTATGGTGCAAAGGAAGAGCATGACCCAATATTTTAGGGAAGTGGAGCTATGCTCCAAAGAAAGGCAATGCCAAAGAATGCTCAAACTACCACACAACTGCACTCATCTCACACGCTAGTAAAGTAATGCTCAAAATTCTGCAAACCAGGCTTCAAAAATATGTGAACCGTGAACTTCCAGATGTTAAGTTGGTTTTAGAAAAGGCAGCAAAACCAGAGATCAAATGGCCAACATCTGCTGGATCATCAAAAAAGCAAGACAGTTCCAGAAAAACATCTATTTCTGCTTTATTGACTATGCCAAAGCCTTTGACTGTGTGGATCACAATAAACTGTAGAAAATTCTGAAAGAGATGGGAATATCAGACCACCTGACCTGCCTCTTGAGAAATCTGTATGCAGGTCAGGAAGCAAGTTAGAACTGGACAAGGAACAACAGACTGGTTCCAAAGATGAAAAGGAGTACGTCAAGGCTGTATATTGTCACTCTGCTTATTTAGCTTATATGCAGAGTACATCATAAGAAACGCTGGGCTAGATGAAGCACAAGCTGGAATAAAGACAGCTGAGAGAAATGTCAATAAACTCAGATATGCAGATGACACCACCCTTATGGCAGAAAGTGAAGAACTAAAGAGCCTCTGGATGAAAGTCAAAGAGAAGAGTGAAAAAGTTGGCTTAAAGCTCAACATTCAGAAATCTAAGATCATGGAAACCGGTCCCATCATTTCATGGCAAATAGATGGGGAAACAGTGGAAACAGTGGCTGACTTTATTTTTCTGGGCTCCATAATCACTGTGGATGGTGATTGCAGCCATGAAATTAAAAGAGGCTTGCTCCTTGGAAGGAAAGTTATGACCAACCTAGACAGCATATCAAAAAGCAGGGACATTACTTTGCCAACAAAGGTCCGTCTAGTCAAGGCTATGGTTTTTCTAGTAGTCATGTATGGATGCGAGAGTTGGACTATAAAGAAAGCTGAGCGCCAAAGAATTAATGCTTTTGAACTGTGGTGTTGGAGAAGCTTCTTGAGAGTCCCCTGGTCTGCAAGGAGATCCAACCAGTCCATCCTAAAGGAAATAAGTCCTGAATATTCATTAGAAGGATTGATGTTGAAGCGGAAACTCCAATACTTTGGCCACCTGATGTGAAGAACTGACTCATTTGAAAAGACTCTGATGCTGGGAAAGATTGAAGGCAGGAGTAGAAGGGGATGACAGATGAGATGGTTGGATGGCATCACCAACTCAATGGACATGAGTTTTAATAAACTCTGGGAGTTGGTGATGGACAGGGAGGATTGGCATGCTGCAGTCCACAGGGTAGCCAGGGGTCAGATATGACTGAGCGACTGAAATGAACTGAACCAAACTGGAGCTATGCTCCATGTTTTTTGAGATGTTTCAAATCCCTTAATTTTACAACACTGTAATCTAGACTAGAGATGTGAGAGTTGGTCTGTAAAGAAGGCTGAGTGCTGAAGAATCGATGCTTTTGAATTGTAGTGCTGGAGAAGATTCTTGAGAGTCCCTTGGACAGCAAGGAGATCAACCCAGTAGATCCTAAAGGAAATCAACCTTGCATATTCCTTGGAAGGACTGTTGCTAAAACTGAAACTCCAACACTTTGGCCACCTGATGCGAAGAGTTGACTCACTGGAAAAGACCCTGATGCTAAGAAAGCTTGAAAGCAAAAGGAGAAGAGGGCAGCAAAGGATGAGATGGTTAGACAGCATCACCAACTCAATGGACATGAATTTGAGTTAACTCTGGGAGAGACTGGAGGACAGGGCAGTCTGGCGTGTTGCAATCCACAGGGTCATAAAGAGGTGGGCACAACTTACTGACTGAACCACAAGAATCTAGGCTACTGAGACGTTTTTCTGACAAAAACAAATAGGAAAGAAAATCAAGCAGTTCTCATTTTGCTAAAGAGGCTAAGCAAATTTTCTGTCAAGCATTTTAAACAGAGGATCCAATCTAAGGATTACATGGATCAAGACATATTTGAGCCTAACAAAGGAGATTTTCGTGCTGTACATCAGAAAGTGAAGTCGTTTAGTCATGTCCAACTCTTTGCGACCCCATGGACTGTAGCCCACCAGGCTCCTCCGTCCATGGGATTTTCCAGGTAAGACTACTGGAGTGGGTTTTGATTTCCTTCTCCAGGAGATCTTCCTGACCCAGGGATTGAACCCAGGTCTCCTGCATTGTAGGCAGATGTTTTACCGTCTGAGCCACCAGGGAAGTCCCTACATCAGAAACCAAATCTAAATAGGATTGTTTAATTATTGCTGTTTTAACAAGTGAACTCAGCCAAGCTCAAAGCAGTAAGACCCTCACTTTTGAGTAAATGATGTTTCTAGTGCACCCAGACTAAGACCATATCCAGAAGAAACTATGCTGCCAGCACATCCAAGTGCCCCCAAAGGCCTGGACCCATGCTTGGTTTTTGTTAGGAAAAGCATATTCATGAGTCATTTATTGAAGGTCAGGGGTCTTCTTCAGGACAGCTGGGCACAGACATGCTGCGTGCAGTGAGTTTTGAGGTAGACATGGTAAAGAGAGTCTGCTATCTGGCAGATTGCTATCTGGCACAGTTTAGGTGCCAGGACACAGGGAAAGGAACGACTAAAGGGAAAAGGTATCATCCTTTCACCTTTCAAGCTAATGACCCACCTACGGCTAGTACAGGAAGTGTGTGGGATTCTCAGTTCTTGCAAAGTGCTTATAATTGGCATACCACTGGACAGCATTTGTTTTATTTACTATAAAATACTTATCTCACATTAAAACTTTTAGCATTTCCAGAATTATTATGCCTTTGGGGGAAATCATTGTCATCATTTTGATGACAGACCTCTTGTTTTTCATTTTCACTAGACAAGCAATTTCAACTCTAAGAAAAAATGGAAAACTGCTTACTCTCTTTCACAGTGGTAACCTCTTCTGTATTTAATTATCAGACATAGTAAATCTTGAGTCAATACCCTGTGAAGTCAGCTTGGGCTACTGCTGTTTTGAACTGAGGGCTGGTTAGCTTACTTTGAATCTAGCTAAGGCAGGTTTGTGTCAACAGTCTACAGACAGCTCTGAACGTCCAGATAATTAAGAAAATGAGAGACCCTGTGGGTGGTGAGAATATAACATTCAAGTTCTATGACTTGTATGTTAGGGGCATTCACTGGATTTTTTGGTTTCTTTTCATACAATAAAAGGTGTAAACTGAAAAGAAGGGGGAAATATCACACCAGTTGCTCATTTGGTTTCAAAGGGCTGTGGGTCATCATCATTCATCAATCAGGCCTAGAAATATTCATAAAAGCAAGGAGTACAGCACATATTCCATCCCCACATCAATAATAGGAAAATATAATAAAAAACAATAAGTAAGAAATACATTTGTTTTATTTGAAAAGTAAAACACAAGCAGTATACGGATCAGTTGCCAGTAATGGTCTTAACATCCATGCCATATCCCATGGGTCCAACTGGGTATTGCTAGAATCTCTCAAAGGGTAGGTTCAGAGAGAGAGATGGGAAGAGAAGGGACAGAGAGAAGCTGTTTACAGAAACTCAAATCCCTTCATGCCTCCACTCATCCCTAGGACTCTACCCTCACTGCTTGGCAGGAGACAGGCCACTAGATGCCATACTTCTTAGAAGAACTTGAGTAAATCCTTCCACTGGGTCATTTCTAATATTTTCTTTTTATTCATAATGCATGATCATGATAAACAAAAGCATGTAAAATCCATTATGACATCTAATAAAACAGTTATGTTGGGAATAAAATCCCTTATCCATCACCCAGTGCTCCCTAAATAAAGATATTTATGGGATTCTTTAAACTCCAGTATGTTTGCTCATTCTCAGAAGTGGTGAAATTCCTTCTTCCAAATATAGGAAAAATCCTTTTCCTACCCCCACACCTGCTATTGTCTTCCAGAATGTAAAAACCAAGCCTAAAGCTCTAATGGTAGTAATAAACAGTTATAGGAGATGGATGTGTGTTTAATTTTTCCAAGGGATATGAAATCAGTGGTTACATAAAACATCTAAAATCATACCGTGCATAAAATCACCTTAATAAATATTTGTTAAATTGAGCAGAATTTATAAATTCCAGGAATTATGAAATAAGCACTTAGAAATGGAAATTCCACCATTTAAAATGAATGTAATTAAGGATAATTAATAACATAATTCAAATATATAATGAAATTGAGATGAATTAAATGTCGAAAAGAGCTGATGATTTATTTTGCTTGAATCTCAAAAAAATTAATGCATGAAGAGCACTATTTTCTATACAACTAATAAATGTAGAGTTTAATTTTATCACAGAAGAGAAAAGCTGACTGGTATGTGTCTCTCTGTTTCTAAAATCTTACCTCAACTTTGACTCAATAAATGATGATTTTTCAGGTTTTGCATTCTAAATGGTTCTGTTATTTGCTACTACTTTGCCAAAATTTTATTATCCTTAGGGCTTTCCTTGGCTCAGAGCTAAAGAATCCACTTGCCAATGCAGAGGACACAGGTTTGATCCTTGGGTCAGGAAGATCCCTTGGAGAAGGAAATGGCAACCCACTCCAGTATTCTTGCCCAGAAAATCCCATGGACAGAGGAGCCTGGTGGGCTACAGTCCGTAGGGTCACAAAGAGTCAGACACAACTGAGCAACTAAACAACAGCAACAAGTGATGTGTCATAAGAATCATATAATCACAGATCAAAAATATAAGGGAATTCATATTCCTGTCAACATCCATCAGATAAGTCAAGTATCAATGTGCCTTTTTCTGGACGAGGTAGTCAAGGATATCCAAGCCCAGTGGTCCTAGAGATAGCTCAGTGCAGGTTTATCCCTGACTCTTCCCACAAATACTCTTTCAACTGTTTCACAAAGTAATCATCTAAGGAGAAGTCAAATGGCTCATGAAAAGTTAAAGAATCACTGTAAAATATGCCTTAGGAAAGTAGATACAACCAAAGCTGGATGATCTAGGTCAAGATATTTCTCTGGTTTAGTTATCTTCAAAACGAGAGGGCTGGACTACAATAATATGGGACTCAGTTCATCTTTAAGCATCAAGTCTGGCAGATTTTACTTAAGAACTGGGCTGTGAAGACTTAATGAGAAGGGGAAAGAGCACTTTGATTAGTGATGTCTGTCCTCTGACCTCAGTGTGGAATTAAGTGGTAGAATGTATGTCGTAGATTCCCACTCAGAATAGATTCACCCCAAGATAAACTCCATCTCCAGTGTTCCATGGTCCAGGAAATATACATTCTTCTCTAGCTCCAATTTGATACGGTGTGTTACTCATCCCTATCATTTTACTGAGGATTCCCTCCATTCGCCCTCTGTGCTGCTGTGCTGTGCTTGGTCACTCAGTTGTGTCTGACTCTTTGCAACCCCATGGACTAGCCCACCAGGCTCTTCTGTCTGGGGATTCTCCAGGCAAGAATACTGGAGTGAGTTGCCATGCCCTCCTCCAGGGGATCTCCCCAACCCAGGAAGCAAACCCAGGACTCCCACATTGCAGGCGGATCCTTTACCAGCTGAGCTACCAGGGAAGCCCTCTGACTCCTCCTTTTGTCAATTCCCTGCCCTCCTTTAATTGTTCATCATCTCACATAATTACCTTTCATTTTCCCTTTCATTTCATTCCGATTTTCAGAATTTTCATCCTTCCTTGAAAATTACAAAGTACACAACCTAATTCTGTTCTTCTGTTCAGGTAGGGACATCCTTTCATTTCAGATTTTCTTAAGGGAGCATTCTGGCCGGCAAGGTATTACTCCATACAATTGTCATTTTCTTCTTAATTAGGGACACTTTAATGTCTTACTACACACACACATACCCAGACACACAAACATGCAGAGAAAACACTCATAGAGTAAGAATGCAAATTATAGAATGTACAAAGAAGAAAATCACCCATACTTCTATCTATATGGTAGTTTTTAATCTTAAATAAAACTATGGTCATGCTTCATGTACTACACCCCCATTCTCCCTGTGCTATACTTTGTGTGTGTGTGTGTGTGTGTGTGTCACATACAGGCTGAGGCATATCTGGAGATGCAGTCTATTATTTAGTGGAAAGAACATACTGGTAAAATTCAGGGAATTTGTTGTTGATTCTTACATAAATCTCTTAAACATGTTAAACCTTCAGTTTTCTACAGGTAAACTTATTTATGTGAGTAAATGTGTATGCTAAGTCACTTCAGTTGCAACCCTATGGACTGTAGCCCACCAGGATCCATAGTAGTGAGAATAATAAAATGGATATAAAGTTTTTTGACTTCCCCTAAAAGGGAAGAAAACTCGAAATGTATAAACCTTTAGGCTAGTCAATCTAAAACTTTGGTACAATCAAAAACAACAAAAAAAGTTTAAACAAAGACCACTTACTGCCACATATATGATATATAACAAAGAAATATCTAGAAAATATAAAAACTTCTACATATTCATAAGAATAAGAAAACAATTCAATACCCCAGGGAACAAAGGTTAAGAAAAGGCAATTCATGAAAAAATGCAAATTTCTGATATATGAAAATAACTTAAAGTTCAATTGATGCAAATTAAAGCAACAAAGAACTTAAATGGCTAAGCATTACAAAGGTAACATTTAAACTCATTCATTAAGAGATAGTATCAAATGCCAACTACATGCCAAGCATAAGACCCAGCACAAAGTTAACAAAGCACACTGCTTTTGAGGATGTGGGGAAATCTTACATGTGAGAGTTGGACTGTGAAGAAAGCTGAGCGCCGAAGAATTGATGCTTTTGAACTGTGGTGTTGGAGAAGACTCTTGAGAGTCCCTTGGACTGCAAGGAGATCCAACCAGTCCATTCTGAAGGAGATCAGCCCTGGGTGTTCTTTGAAAGGAAATGATGCTAGCTGAAACTCCAAGACTTTGGCCACATCATGCGAAGAGTTGACTCTTTGGACAAGACTCTGATGCTGGGAGGGACTGGGGGCAGGAGGAGAAGGGGATGACAGAGGATGAGATGGCTGGATGGCATCACTGACTCGATGGACGTGAGTCTGAGTGAACTCTGGGAGTTGGTGATGGACAGGGAGGCCCGGAGTGCTGCGATTCATGGGGTCGCAAAGAGTCAGACATGACTGAGCGACTGAACTGAACTGAACTGAAATACATATGGCCACCAAAAGCATGGGTTGGAAAAGTCACACTGGAAAAGAATTCAGCTGAACCAATCAACATTTTAAATCATCCTTGATTCCTCTTTTGCTCTCACATACCAAATCCAATCATCTGGCAAACCCTACATTCTTTCCACCCTCAAATATCAATCCATTCTGACTCCTCACTATGTTTCTAGAACAATTACCCCAGTGTCTCATCACCCCTTTCTGGTCTAGTATTATAGTTGATTCTCCACAGTGATTCCAGTGTCTGATATTGTTGCCCTGATGTCCCTTTTTTAAAGTAACCACGTTCATATTTTAAATATAAATTAAAGCATGTCATTTATCTGCTCAAAACGACATACTGGATTGCCATCACTTCAACAATAAAACCCCAAATCCTTGCTATTCTACCTTCTTCTGTTCTGTGTCTCCTGTCAGCCTCCAGTCACCTCTCCACCAGCATCCCGTCAACCTCTTCTGTGCATTCTACCCCAATCACAGTCATCTTTCTGTCCTTCCTCAAACACTGCCAGGATGCTTCTGTCTCATGGACTGTGACGTAGAACACCTCACTCGCAGAAATTCCGATTCTCTTATCTGAATTTTCCATTAATTCCTGCTGGCTTCGGTCCTTTTGCCCATTTCCTGCTCTCCTTTAAATGGTCCTTTTCTCATTTTTTTTTTTTTTTTTACCATTTACCTTAACTCTGATACCACTCCTGTCACTCTGCATGCCCAAACTCTATTCTATTTTCTTCAGAGCACTTATCACTACTTGCTCTTATGCTGCTGTAACTTTCCTTCATATTTTATACTCATACTTTCTCACTCATACACCCTTATTTACTTGCTGGTTGTCTGTCTTTGCCACTGTCATGGAAACTGCTAAAGTTACAGGAATTTTGTTTATTTTGCTCAGGACTATATCTCTAATCCTAGGACCATGCCTGACACAGGAGCAAATGTTTTTGATTCATGAATGAATGAATCAGGATGGGGAACACATGTATACCTGTGGCGGATTCATTTTGATATTTGGCAAAACTAATACAATTATGTAAAGTTTAAAAATAAAATAAAATAATAAAAAAAAGAAAATACATACAACCTTTCACTCAGTAAGTCCAATATGAAGAAATTATTCTAAAGAAATTACAAAAGCACAAAAAGAGGTGCATCCTGTGATATCCACTAAGGCATTAACATTCATGGTGGAAAATGAAGACAAACCTATATGTCCATCCACAGGGGAGTCACCAGACAAGCTACAGCATATCCATCTTACATAATATAAATGGTACAAACACACAGAAAAAGATTGGGGCAGACCTGTATGACCTCGTAGAGAAAGAGCTCACGACACACTGTTAAATGAAACAAAAAGGTAGGTTACTAGCACAGCTATCTTTTTGAAAAGCTGATAATGGACAAAAGGTAAAATATTTGATATAGGGAATGTTCAAAATAGCACCATACATAAAAGAAGTCAGCAAGACCATCTCACAGGTTTTGCGACAGATGTTGTGTTACTATACCCTAATATCCTGACAGCCCTATGAATGTGAACAAATGAAAGGAACCCTTCATTGCTTTGCCATTACCTGGCTGTCAAGGGAAAATTTACTAATATTTCCAGGTAAAATGCTCCAGGATTTATCTTAAGAAGTAGTGGTACTGTATTCTCCATCGTCAATTCTACATACCTTCTTCTGGTTTTAGTCAAGTTGGGGGAAAAAAAAAAGATCACTTCCTTTATCTTTGTCCTTCTTTTTAATTTTATAAATGATGTATTTATCATAGACATATTAGAAAAGCCATAAAATCCTAAAGTAAAATAAACATGCCATCTATAAGCCTAACATCAAGAGAAAACAACTAAAATTTATGCTTATGCATTTTCATCAACTTTTCAAACTGTAGATACCCACACACTCGTCACCAAATTTGGAGCATTCTGTATGAGCAGAGCTGAATATTTTATTTCAGCAAGCATCCTATAAGCATTTCCCCAAAATTAAATATATATGAAAACAAGTATTTTCTTGCTATCTGCACTCCATTTTAGCTTGTATGGGCAATGTTGATTTAATCAGTCAGTAGATCCAAAGCTCCTGTTCTATACTGGTCACTGAAGAGGACATCTGGCTATGATCCCTCCTTATATCCCAGACAACATAAATGCTAAACAAGCAATTATCCCAAAGGCAACTCCATTTCATTTTTCATGTTTCATGTAGATGTATTTTTCATGTTTCACGTCTTCTCTTGATCATAGCTTCCAGTGGCTTCCCATCCCTCTCTGGGTAAAAAGCTCGCATCCTCATGATCACCCCTGAGGCTCCCTGCATCCTCATTGTCTTCCACTCTTCTACCTTTGCTTCTCTCTTCTCAGTGACAGTGGCAGGGATGCAACTGCATCAGACACGGTCTTCCCTAAAGGCTCTCAGCTTGCTCCTCTCTGTCTAGAATGCTCTTCTCTCCATCCCTCTCCAGGTAATTTCTAAATCACTTGTCACTTTATCTTTGAAGCCTTCCCTTAACAGTTTAAAAGCACATCATTTCCTCCTCCATCATTATCCCCACACGTGTTCACTGTTTTTAATAGCACGTATAGCCATCTATCCCATAACGTGCCTTACTTATTTGCTGCCGCTTAGCTTAATCATTTGTTTCTACAGTATGGAAAGAACTTTTCTCTGCTTTGTTCACTGTTTGATCCTCAGTGTTTTGAAGGGCACCAAATACACATAGTAAAGCATTCAATGGGTACTTAGTTATTGAATAAATGAATGAGAATAATGAATATAAAACTTATGAGAATTACAAGGTAGAATTACAGAGTACTATAGGGACAGAGTGCAAAACTTTAGTAACCAACCCCCCTTTGCTGGGTACTTCATTTACTTAAAATGTTCCACTGTTATAAATAATTCTGCATAAAAAATCTGCATACAAAAATCACAGCATACATATCTTACAATTTCCTTAGAATAAATTCCCAAAGGTATGTGACTAGTAAGTACATACATTTTAATGACTTGATCCATATTGCCAAACAGCCAAGAAGGAAAACTGCTGAAGATTTAGCTCCTTAAACAATGAATTTTATCTTGTAAAATGATACTAATTTAACAGGCAAACATATTGTTTCAATCTGCTTGGCTTTGAAGGCATGTTAGTTTGAAATGTATTTCATTTGCTATTTCTTGGCAGTTTTTACTTCTTATTTTGTGATCTGCACAGTCATATTATTTTTTTATTAAATGTTTTTATTTATGAAACATATTTACACTTTCTTTAAAATGTTTCTATTATTTTTCCAGTTTGTTGTTTATTTTATTGTGTTTATTATCTTCATTTGATATAGTGATATTTTAAATTTTTGCTTCACTAAACTGATCCATATTTTTTCGACTACAGGTTTTCAATTTACATCAATGATTTGAAAGAACTCATCATCTCAAGGAAAGATAAAATCCACTCATCTTCAGGTTTTTAAAAAAATTTTTCTAAATTTAACTTAAGATTTCTCTTTCCCTCTCTTCTTCCTTGAAAATATTAGCCCCCTTTTTTATATGTGTTTTAAAATGGCTAATTTCCCCCCTAGTATCATCCATAAAAGTCCTTTACAAATGTAAAGGAACCGACTTCAGAGGAAAGAAGTCTTGTTTCAGAGCAAAGAGAGAGGCAGCTGTGGGTTCCATCAGTCAAACTTTCTGGCATAGCAGGACAGATTTGAACGCAGCTGTTTTAAGTCAGACTTCAATTCAACCCATCTACTTTTGTCTTGATTTGACCAACATATTTCTTGACACATGTGAAGCATGCGTAAGATCTAAGATTCATTATTTTCTCGGATAATGAGGATCTTTCCAGATGGTGTTTAATCAAATATATTCATTCAGTAGAAACATCTTTGCACTATCACATGATTTTCCTTGATATTGACAGACTATTAGTAATAAGAAAGGAGAATCCCTTCTTTCAACTGTGCCAACACTACACTGGAAAAAGACAGTGCAAGTTTCTATTTCTTTTGATAAACAAGTTATGTTAATCTCTCTATTTTTATCATTAATTTGTATCAAGTTATTCACTATAGCAGTTTCTAAAATTTTCTCAATATGAAATTTCTGTATCACTACTAGATGATTTTTTTACATGTTTATAAGTTTCCTACAATCCAGTCTTCATTCTTTATTTCATCTGTGCTGCGCTGTGCTCAGTTGTGTCCAACTCTTTGCGAGCCCATGGTCTATAGCCTGCAGGTTCCTCTGCCCATGGGATTCTCCAGGCAAGGATGCTGAAGTGGATTGCTATTTCCTTATCCAGGAGATCTTCCCGACCCAGGGATCAAAACCGAGGGTTTTGTGTCTCCTGCATTGGCAGGCAGATTCTTTACCACTGTACCACCTGGGAAGCCTCTTGTTTCACAAAGCCCCCTTCAAAAATAAATACAGATGTAAAAACCAGTTTTAAATGAGTGAAGTACATGAACTGAGATAGATCTGGACTTATACTCAGCAGAAGTAGATCTGAATCCTTCCCCTATGATCTATCAATACACAACCTAATACTTAATACTTAAGTACTAAATTCTCTAATGCCTGTTTTTTTTTCATTTAATGTAAATGAGGATCTATATTATGGATATATTATGGATGGATATATATAATGCATGTAAATCTCTATACATAATATATATATAGTATGTTGTTTAGTCACTAAGTCATGTCCAACTCTTTTGCAACCCCATGGATGTAGCCCACCAGGCTCCTCTGTCTGGGGGATTTCACATGCAAGAACACTGGAGTGGGTTGCCATTTCTCTTTCCATGGGATCTTCCCAACCCAGGGATCAAACCCAAGTCTCCTGAGTGGCAGGCGGATTCTTTATCATTGAGCCACCAGGGAAGCCCATATATAGTGTATGTGTGTATGTATATACATATATGTATACACACATACATATATATATATGTTTATGTATGAGAGAAAAACATCTCATATGGCTGTTGCTAAGTTAAATATGCTCACGCATGCCTGTTGCCTCACCAATCACAACAGGAGAAGTGTAGTAACCTTCCTAGGGGCATCTCTGACAAGTTCCCTGAAGAAGCAGATTCACAGTAGCAGAAGTTCCACTTGCCTAAGCAGTGCTCTTCAATACGACAACTCTGTCTCAGTTTACTAATCTCTGTACTCCGGCCTGCTTCCCAGTGGAGATACTTATTTGATGGACAGTGGTCTAGGACAGATGAGACAGCAGTGTGAGTTCTTGTTCTAAGAGTTCTGGATTGGCGTGAGAGATGGACAGTGCTGAACTGTGCTTCTCCACTCAACATCCATCCCTGTGTTTCTCTCAGGTAATAAGTGACTGCAGGAGGATCAATTTAGGGCCATTCAATGAGCTGTCCAGCAAAAACCAAGATATAGGCAGATAAGATCACAGCTACCATTCAGGACTGTTGCAAAGGAAGGCTTCAGGTGAGGAAAGTTCTTGGCACAGAAACCAGGTTCCACCTCACAAGTCTTGACAATCAGCACCTATCATTTCACTGTCCTGTTCTGCCTGTTTTCCATGTTTTTGGATTCTCCACACACTCTGTTCTCTGAGGTCCAGTTACTCTGCCAAGGTTAGCTGAAGTCAAGTTTCTAAATAACTCTAATGCAGCCTGACCCCTACCCAATATAGCTGTACCCTGGTAACATAGCCATCTAAACTGCTATCTGATAACATGCTCTGTGGTCCTGAAGACAGTAACAAGAAGAATGGGTTTCTCTTTGCGCACAGAAAATACCATCCCAGGATCATAAACTGTCTGAAGCAATTTGTGTATCTACTTATAATGTTCAAAACCCTAATTCAATTAAACTCTTCTATGGACACACTGTCACTCAAATATACTTCTTGTTTGGTCAGTAAACTTATTTTAAATATTTATAAGATCACATTGTGATTTACTGAAAATAGCACTGTATGTTATTATATTTTTATAGCCTCAAGCATGATTTTTAAATACACAGATGTGATTATTTCCTTTCATACTTTACGGTCTAAGGACAAAGACCAGAATGTCTGAGTTGAATGAAAGGCCCAGCGTGACCCAGCTCGTCTATGTCAGCTGCCTCATTTCTCACCACTGTCCTTCTGGAATTACTAGAACACTCTCACCTTTCCCTGTCTGTTCCTCCTGGTGTCACCTTTTCATCTAAGCAATTTAGCTTCATCATATAAATTTCAATTCCATTTATTACTATTACTCCAGGGACACCTTCATTGAAAATCCCTCTTTATATGCTCCCACAGCTCAGACAAGCAACGTTATGCATGTATTTGTGAGTTTGGGTGATCAGTACATCTTTTTCTCCACTCAGCTGTAAACTTCTTGATGGCAGAGGATAAGGTTTTGCATATCAGTGCCTACCTCAGAGCCAGCCTCCTAGTACAGGACTAGATAAATTTTACTGAATCAATGAAGGAAACAGGGAATGAATGAGTTTTGATTAAACTGCACATTGATGACCTTGTTTTACACATTTGAAAAATCTGTATGCATGCCACTGACATCAGTAACTGACGAATCACACATGTTGTGTCTTCTGTATCTCCTACTGGTGCTAGACACCAAGTGAGACATTAAACACTAATTGTTAAAAGGCGTTGTAAACAGTTATGCTCTACAGGAGCATTAGTTGTTGCTGTTATTACCTCAAAGCTATAAAAAGGAAGAATGGTTTCCTCTTCATTAAATTAGTCCTGAAATCCTAGCATTTACAAACTGGAATACTACTGTTCTACATTCACCCATTCAAGTATTCTTTCATTCATGAAATATTTATCAGTGGCACACTGCTCCAAGAGGATCATTCCTTAAGCACTTTGCTGCTGCTGCTAAGTCATTTCAGTCGTGCCCGACTCTGTGAGACCCCATAGACAGCAGCCCACGAGGCTCCTCTGTCCCTGGGATTCTCCAGGCAAGAATACTGGAGTGGGTTGCCATTTCCTTCTCCAATGAATGAAAGTGAAAAGTGAAAGTGAAGTTGCTCAGTCGTGCCTGACTCTTAGGGGAGCAGAAATAATGTTAATCTGAAGGGGAAAGAGGAATATAACTATTCTGTTTTTATGATAAGTATTCACACAAATGCTACAGATATAGAAATTACACAACTGATTTCCCTTTAGATTGCATAGCAAGACCTATATCCCTGAGGACCATGCCATATGTCAAGTGAAACTGACAAAGTGCTATTCAACAGAAATGACACAAAGTTTACTTCGGCAGCATTAAGATAATAATGCAGAGTTTCTTGAATAGCTAGCTCTCTTGCACCACTCTGTGTTAAAAATGACTGCTTAGGGTCTAACAGTTCTGATCTGGTACTGCTGCTCTGAACAACACAATGCCAAACCTATGACATAGTTAGCCAGAATGCAGCTATTAGAACAGAAACAAAAATGCCATAAAAAAATAAGATGAGGATATTTATTAAAACAGAAAAAGGTAATTAACACAAATTAAATAAATTTAAAATAAAATAAGATTAAGACCTATTCTCTAATGTGCTAAAAACCTGAGTTACAATAATTATCTTCAAGAATGAATTTTCCTAGATAACTAAAACGGAAAAAATTCCACTAGCTTCAAATTTTCAGGAGGCAGTGTGCAGCCTTGTATCAAAATGAAGGAGAAATTCTCCACTGTTTTCACGTTTATTATACTTGCTATTTTTAATTTTCAAGTTAAAAATTAATTAAAATGTAAGAGAGAAATAAAATTTGCAGTCATATTCTTTATATATGCATATATAATAAAGATGAATATTTACAACACACGTATGGTTATATATTTTTATTCTTTGTTAGGTAAATCATAAACATATTTTTATATAAGGAATATAGGTAAGATGAGTGGACAACTTTGTTTCATGTGGCAGTTATTCTTTATTTTTATACATATTCTTTACATATATTTGAGTAAAATACATGAAGTCCAAAATCACATTTGAAAAACACCTGTATTAACTATGGAAGGCATGTTTAATGCCTTCCATGAACGAAAATGCACTTTAGTTCAGATTCACTTCTAATCACCATATTATAAAAATGAGAGATTTTTTAAAAACATAAAAAAGTTAACAATAAAAGTGACCAAAGCCATGCAAAACATATTTCTGAGTAATCTGTAAATTTGATTCTGAATTCTTTTTCATGGAGTTAGGCAGCAACCTAATTTATAATTTTTAATTACAGAAAGAGCTGGAATAAGGAAATTCTTGCCCAAATAATCGGAGACTTTAGAGCTAGGAATAAAGCTTTCTGGTCATGGCATCTCAAATCCACCTGAGGAATGAAGCAGTTTAGCAAACATCCTGAAAATCCCCTCCTCTTATAAGGATACATTTAGAGAGAGAAAATACCATGTCACACTTTCTTTAGCATCTGTAATTATTAAAAAGGTCTGCCTTTATTGAGATAACTCTTTAATGAGAACCTCTGCACACACAGGTCTATAGTCTACTTCTTTCTGTCACTACTTCAACAAATATTTATTGAACACATACTATGCGCCAAAGAGTATGTGTACATATGCTAAGTTGCTTCAGTCATGTCCAACTGAATAGGGTCCATATGATCCTATGGACCATAGCCTGCCAGACTCCTCTGTCCATGGGATTGTCAAGAATACTGGAGTGGACGGCCATGCCCTCCTCCAGGGGATCTTCCTACGCAGGGATCAAATCTAGGTCTCTTCCATCTCCTGCATTGGCAGGTAGGTTCTGTACCTCTAGCGCCATCTGGGAAGCCCTCCAGGAAGTATGGCGTCCAACACAATGAACAGACTTCCTATGTCATATACCATGGCAGATAATAAAAATGGACACAAAGCAGGTATCTTTCACTCCCTACACTCTCACTTTACAAATGTGTGCTACAAAGATGTGAGATAATTTTTACCCCAAAGTCACTGTCATATCTAAACCCTACTATCAAATCTATTTACACATCAGTGAAAACGCTTAATCTCATGTCAGACCTGGTGAGAGGAAGCAGAGTGTTGCTGCTGCTATTGTCTATGAGCTGTTTCTCTAATAACGAGCATCTCCTCCTTGTGCTTTTTAAATGGATTTCTCATTATCACTATCAATTACCTTCAGACTTTTAAAATGAATATGTTTCCAACGAAAGTAGAAATGCCTTTGAAGAAAGTCAGTGAGTCTAAAGGTCTAGAAAATCCAATATTCTAGAAGGAAAAACCGTAATGATCAAGCACATTAAGATAGGTGATTGTTATGAGGTGAAATTTTAATTTGTGTGCAATATTGCTCAGTTTCTGCATACAATAATGTCAATAAGTTCACTGTTCAGTAATGGAACAGTGTGTTCCATCGGTGTGTTCAATTCTTTATGTTTGCATGAATACTCGGCAGATTGTTATATGTGCATTTAAGAGTTATTTTAGTCAAACTAAGAAACCTGGTTGGAGTTTTTGATTAAGATGGGAAACACATAATTATTTCTCCATTTACAGCAGAGAGATACATGACCTTTCAATCCCCAAATTCACTATTCTACAAACATTCAGGAAAGGATAATATCCAGCTAATGGGGATGTCTAAAATCCAGGTGGAGACTATGGACCAGTCTTCAGGTTAACACATTCCAGGACTTCATGCGTTTGTGGGGCACACTCTTAGCTCATATCTGCCTTGCAGTATTTGAATGCCCATAACTCTCTGTGTATCACAGAGAGCTTGATACACAGAGAGTTACGGGCATTCATGTATTGCTTCGTTAAACCTCAACTTTATACTTATCCACCAAAGATTACATTAATTCGGTTAGTTATTCAAGCCTATTCACATTTGATCCTTTTTTAATAAAAAATCTAGTCTAGAACATCTTTCCCAACCACCATTTCCTATACTCATAATTCCTTATGTTTGTTCAGCAAATTACAATTTAAAATGTATATTTAACAGTGGTGAGTTAATGGCACTCCATTAAGCTTTTTAACATATATTAATTTTAATATATTTGGTATATTCTAATAAAATGATTACAAAAATCAGAATGATATTTTCATAAACACATTTTTTTCATACTATTTCTTTTGAATGGATCCCCATGAAAGCCTTGTGAGATTACTAGACAAATCTCTATTTTACTAATGTGACTAGATTATAGATGAATTTCCTATAATCATAGAGCTATAAGCTATGTAGAATGGGACCAGAGAAATATTCTGGCTCTTGAACTAATGATCTTTCCTTAAGCCATCCCTCAATTCACTGATGAAATTCTAAATCAGAACATGTCAACATAGTTTCCTTATCTATAAAAGTTTTATCAAAAAAACTGTTCATGTCAATAAGAGGTACGTGCCATTTCTTCACTGTTACCATGAAAAAAATATAAGATTGGATTCAAACAGTAAGCAGGAGGTTCCTTCCCAGAAATCCAGATTAGTCACTCATCAGGCCAACAAACCCTTCTTGAAGCTCAAACCTTTTAGAGTTAGGATTCTTCTACTCTCCCAACTATGTTTTAAAATGGAAATTAAATTTCTGTGGTGTCAGCTGACAGGCAAGTCACACTTGAATGATCAAAGAAAGTTGAAAAAAAAAAAAACTTGCTCTCTTCTGGCTACATCACTTTTCTTTCTTTAGTTCCCAAAATATTAGCTTATAAATGTATCTCTACTAATAAATCTATATCAAGACAAAAGAACTGAGGGATTTATGAAGGACACAACATGACTATTCTTCAAAATCAACTTCTCATATGACCAAAAAAAAAATCATCCTTTGCCTCTAAACAATATATTGATTGTCTCTACACAAATAGAGCAGAAATTGCTTATCAGTGGAACAGTATAGTTTCCGTTTGAAATATGTTTACACATTCTCACCTCATGTTTCTTCCAATTACGTTTCCTCTATTTTTCTGGGCTAAGATATTTGTAATACTTCAATTTACTTTTTTCCCACTTATATCTTGGTCTAAAATAATAAGAAGAAAAACAGAAATGTGAGATTGTGAAATAGTAAACCTAAAATGCATTTCGAGTTAGTTACATAAAAAATGTCAAAACAGCCATGGATATTTTCATCCAAAGAACTGTAAGAAGAGTATAGAATCACAGAGAAAGTGAATAGTTTGGGGTGGAGAGGACCTTTGGGATTAGCTAAGGTAGAGTTAAGTAGTGTTATCAAGCTGCCAGAAAGACAGACAGACAGACTGCAGCTCCTTTGTATGGCTACATGGCAATATTAACCTGCAGGCGAGTGAGCTGCACGTGACCCCGACCACTGTCATCAGAGGCCCAGGTTCAGGTTCATTCGATCCCAATACAAGGCTAACTGCACACAGCAAAAGAAGAGATCAATCCTTTTCCAAGGAGGGAGGAGATTGAGCTTTTTTTTTTTTTTTTCCCTTTCAGGATCTTTTCCTGCATTTTTGGTTTCCCCTCCACATTGGCTCTTGTTTCCCTGGTGGCTCAGACGATAAAGAATCCACCTGCAATGCAGGAGATCTGAGTTTGATCTCTGGATGGGAAGATCCCCTGAAAAAGGAAATGGCAACCTACTCCAGTATTCTTGCCAGGAGAATTCCATGGACAGTGGAGCCTGGCAGGCTACAGTCCACGGGATCACTCAGAGTCAGATTCAACTGAGTGACTCACACACACTACATTTTGAAAATGCTACTTTGCCCATTAAAAGGTAGAAATAAAACACCGCACAGCCTCACTGACTCTTCCCCCTGTAGTCTGTTTCACCCACTTGCCTGGAGTGCACCCTGATACTTAACCATTCTGTCAGCCTGCTTTCCCAACAATCACACTCTGCCCTTGGCATCCAGAGCCCGGGGCAGATAACAAGGATGAGTTATCTGCCCCGGGCTCTGGGCTCGCAGAGAGCCTGGAGCAACAGAGCGTGGGGTGGGGTGGGGAATCTGGTCAGGGAGGAGAAGACTAAGGACAGAAGCCCTTTATTTCCCAGGCCACTTGGATCACACCACCCACCTAGGCCCTGCTGACTCACTGTGCCTGGAGTCTAGACAACTGCAGTCAAAGCCATCTTTGAAGAGCTAGTCCCTGGTTATTAAAAGCAAAGGAAAGGAAAGACTAATATAAATGTGCACCAAGCAGGGTGCTGATTCATTTCTGTACATGCGTGCATGCTAAGTCGCTCAGTCGAGTCTGACTCTTTGTGACCCCCTGGCCATGTAGCCACCATTCTGCTCTGTCCATGGGATTCTCCAGGCAAGGACACTGGAATGGGTTGCCATGCCCTCTTCCAGGAGCTCTTCCTGATCCAGGGATTGAACCCAAGTCTCTTCAGTTTCCTGCATTGGCAGGTGGGTTCTCGACCACAAGTGCCACCTGGGAAGCTCTAATTTCTATACATAATTTCTTTTAAATATTTGCAAACAGCAAATCAACAGATACAGCATCCTTATAAGGGATACACCTGTGTGTGTCTACATGTGTGACTGTGTGTATGTGCATGAATATATGTACGAGTATGGGGGGAGGGGAGGGAAAGCCAGAAAGGAATACACATAACAACCCTAGGGCATTCTCAGTGGTGCATCCTATTAAAGAGAGGAGCCTTTGTGCTGCAACAACCTTAATATTTCAGATTTGTGAATGTGAGAGTAGGAGCCAGAGAAAGATGAAATATTTTGCATAACAGAAGAACTTTGATTTGGAGCGCCTGAGGGCAATTCTGGAGCAAGAAGATGATTCAGAAATGGAAGAAACAGGAGGAAAAAGGTCCAGGTGAAAGCCCACAAATACATTATCCCCTTGTGACCCCACCACGTTTACTACACTCACCCTCCATAGGCAGGCAGATGCTCGGGTCTCACTTTCCGAGGGACATGGGGTAAAACAACAGCAATAACCATGAGCACAGGAGCTGGAGGAAGATGGGACCATGAGAAGATCCAACACAGAAATTCTGCAAAAGTTTTAGAATTGCACAGACCTTGGAACTGAAAGAGCAATACATATTCAACTAGATCTCCAAGGAGCGAATAGGGACCCAGCTGCATTACCCACGCAGGTAATTGTCTTAAAAACCTCACACACACAGAAAACGACTTTGGCTCAAAGAACATATAAAAGAGTGTCACGATGGGGAAAATAGTAGCAACCGAATTGGGATCTCCAAAGGCCTGATCTCAAAGCTTAACTCTTTCCATTCACAAGTGTTGCCCAAACTGGCCTGAAGGAGACAACCAGAGTTAAGAAGAGCCATCACCAGCATCCTGATCTTTCATCCTGTTAGTTACCAGAAGGAGGCTAAGGATGCTTCCCTTTAGGACAGAAAAATCTTAGGCTGAGAATGTTCCCCTTTAGGACAGAAAATTTGGGGATAGCCCCTCCTCCCTCCTACTCATCATAGCCAGGTGCCAGCCACAGATTGGTCAGTCTGGGCATCTTCCAATCCCAAGGCCACTGGCAATTCCTCTAAAAAAGGACAAGGCCAGTGTTCCATCTAGACACCAGGGAACACAGGTGGACAATATTTTCATTGGAAACCATTGTACTCATTTTTGCTGGAATAAATATTCACAAGGCTAAAACAATAACAAAATTGCTAATCAAATGATATTGAATAAAAATTAAAGCACATTCTTGAAATCATCATGTACAATACCACTTAAAATGTTCTCTATTGCATCTTTGATTTGTGCATAATGACCAAAATTACTACTCGTGGGAGAACAGATCTGTTGAAATGTTTAAAATCATTGTAGTTCAGGCTGGAAGAATTTCGGGTAAAAGAGTGTACTTCTCAACAATTTACAGCACACAGTAGGAAGAATGTCAGCCTAAGTAAATTGGTCTTCTACAATAGTTCTATTCTTCATAGCAACCTCCATGCTATAGCCATTTTCTCATGCCCTATACTGCATACCTATATTAGGCTTGTTAGTTATTAATTATTATGTGGGTCACAGAGAAAATGCCCCAGATCTCATAGAATGAGATGCACACACAGGTGACAACAATGTCAACAGATTAGGTTTTGGAGACTTAATATTAGTAATCCTTCAGTTCAGTTGCTCAGTCGTGTCCAGCTCTTTGCAAACCCATGGACTGCAGCACACCAGGCTTCCCTGTCCATCACCAACTGCCAGAGCTTACTTAAACTCATGTCCATCGAGTGGGTGATGCCATCCAACCATCTCATCCTCTGTCATCCCCTTCTCCTCCTGCCTTCAATCTTTCCCAACATCAGGGTCTTTTCAAATGAGTCAGTGCCTTTGTATCAGGTGGCCAAAGTACTGGAGTTTCAGCTTTAGCATCAGTCCTTCCAAAGAATATTCAGGACTGATTTCCTTTAGGATGGACTGGTTGGATCTCCTTGTAGTTCAAGGGACTCTCAAGAGTCTTCTCCAACACCACAGTTCAAAAGCATCAATTCTTCAGTGCTAAGATTTCTTTATAGTCCAACTCACATCCATACATGACTGCTGGAAAAACCATACCTTTGACTAATCAGACCTTTGTTAGCAAAATAATGTCTCTGCTTTTTAATAGGTTGTCTAGGTTGGTCATAACTTTCCTTCCAAGGAGCAAGTATCTGTTAATTTCATGGCTGCAGTCATCATCTGCAGTGATTTTGGAGCCCCCAAAAATAAAGTCTGTCACTGTTTCCATTGTTTCCCCATCTATTTGCCATGAAGTGATGGGACCGGATGCCATGATCTTCGTTTTCTGAATATTGAGTTTTAAGCCAATGTTTTCACTCTCCTCTTTCACTTTCCTCAAGAGGCTCTTTAGTTCTTCTTCACTTTCTGCCATAAGGGTGGTATCATCTGCATATCTGAGGTTATTGATATTTCTCCCGGCAATCTTGATTCTAGCTTGTGCTTCATCCAGTCCAAGATTTCTCATGATGTACTCTTTAATTAGATACCTGCTGAGGGTCAAATACTGCGGCAACTTTAAGTCTACACTTTACAAACAGCAAGGTCTTTATTATTACACCCATTCAACTAACAGGCAGAAACAGAAGCTGAGAACTGTCAATATGTTCAGCAGCAGGGAGTCTGTAAGTGGCAGAAGTGATAATGATCGAGGCAAGATATGAGAGCCTATTGGTCACACTTAAGGTGAAGGTGTCCTTGTAAATTGGCTTTAACAGGTAAGTAGGTGGAGAGGGTCTTCCTAGGACAGGAAAGAAACTGAACAAAGCCAAAAACATGGAAAACATAGCAAATATCCTGGTGTAGGATGGATTGATTAGGCAAACTGGAACTGGGAAGATCCATTGAGGATCACTGAATCAGCACTAAAAATAAATAAAAATAATCTGAGTTAGACTGTAGGTGAAATTTGGAAGGAAAATGAGGCAATGAGGTACCTTTTCACCTGGGTTATATTCATTCAACATAAAACCTAGTTGAAAAAGTCTCCCTCGAGTTCACTCATTTCCCCTAGAAATAGCACATCTTTCTTCCTATCACCTATCTTAGAAAATGTCAGCCCCATCCACCAGGTGCTCGAGAAAGAAGCCTGAGTGACATGCATGACTCTGCCCCTTCTTTCACGCTTACCATTTCATGATTGTGAACTCTATCCATCTGCCTCTGAAATCTCCAGTGAACACACATCCTTCCATATTCACTTTCCTTTCCCTCATACAGCCACGATCATCCCTCACCTATATTACAGCAATAACTTCTTAACAGGCTTTCTCTCTCCAGGCTTTGCCCCTTTCTACCTAGTATGGAAAATGCTACGGTCCTGATGTTTTGAAAAGCAAATCTGGTTACACGACTCCCTACTTTCAAACATTTCAATAAATCCCGTCACTCTCAAAAGATCAACACAATTCCCTTGACCCTTTCACCCATCCAGCTTCACTTTGCAAGTGCTTATACACCACCATCTATATTCCTCCCCAGACTGAATGATTTTTTTTTTCAGTGTCTTAAATAACCCATGCTTCCTCTCACTGGAAACATCACACATGTTGCCTCAGCTTGGTTTTCTCTCTCCTGACCTCTGTCCTTCAGCAGTGAACACACATGAAAAATACAGACTTCAAATCATCTGTTCCAGGATGCCTTCCCTAATTGCACTGTCTAGATTAGTCATACCTACCATCAAGATTTCCACATCAAGTATTTTTCATTAAAGAAACTATCACATTCAATCACAACAGCCTGCTCACTTTTCTGTTGTACTTAAATTTAGTATTTTGGTATGTCCAACTTTTTTTTTTTTCATTTTTGTATCCTCAAGGCTTCAAGAAAAGTAGTAGGACTCTTGATATCTTAATATTTCTTTAAAAATAAATATGAATGAACAAATGAAGAAGGAGAAAGACAAGATAAAACTCAAAGACTTGTCATGGTACTGATCAATATGCCTGAAATTAAACTCCTTTTTTTTTTTTTACTGTATAAAGATATATTTTAATGGAATATAAGAGAAAGCTTTAAATATATACACATGCTAAAACATATGTATGTATATACAACTATTTAGCACAACATGGGGTTGCAAAGAGTGGGACTTGGCAACTGAACAACAATAACAACAACAACAAAAAAAACCAAAAAGATCATTTATAGTCTAAGAAGGAGAAATGGGATTCTGAGAAAAATAAATTCGAAGAAGAACTAGAGGAAATAACTGAAGAATGAAGAGTTTCATAACATTGATGGAGAAAGGCAGAGAACATAAAAGGAAAAATCAATATATTTGATTATAAAAAATTTAAACAGTCTGTATCAGAAAGAAAAATATAGCACCATTAACAAAGTTGAAAACAGAAATAACAACCTAGGGAAAAAATAACTTGCAATATATGGCCAAGAACCACTATCCTTAATATATAAAGAGTTCTCAGGGAAAAAAAAAAAAACTAAAAAAAAGATGACACCTTCCTCAAAGGGAACCACAATTCTTATTAGAAGTTTGACTAAATGTTCCCAGAACATACCACCCTTTTATTTCTACTGGAGCACAAAGTGAAATGCAATATATCAAAGGATCATGGTTAATGCACAGCTGCATTAGCAGGAGAGTAAAGGAATTCTTCACAAGATTTTAGAAAAGAAAAAAATGTAGAATCTACATGAGTAAGCAAAGAATGTAATGAAAGGGTTTCCTGAATTCACATGCTAATCACTGGTAGCATAGCAGCTGAGTTATAGTAACCCACACAAATAAGAAACCTAGGTGGAAGATCAGTGTAAAGACTCTATGGGGATCTTGTTGGTGGGAATGTATAATTACTTCAACCACTGTGGAAAACAGTATGGACATTTCCCAAAACTAAAAACAGAAATACCATATGCCCTAGAAATTCCACTGCTGGGTATATATCCATAAAAAAACAGTAATCCAAAAAGATACATGCAGCCTAATATTCAGAGCAGCGTTACAACAGCCACGCTATGGCAGCAATCTAAGCATCCATTAACAAGTGCATGGATAAAGAAAATACGGTATACCACACACACACACACACACACACACACACACTGGAATACTACTCAGACATAAAAAAACTGAAACTTTGCCATTTGCAGCAACATGCATGGACTGAGAGGGTATTACGCTACTTGAGGTAAGTCAGAAAAAGACAAATGCTTCATGACATCTCTTATATGTGGGATCTAAAAAATACAACATTCTAGTGGATATAACAGATACGAAGCAGACACAGATATACAGCAGAAACGAGAGGTCACCAGTGAGGATGGAGGAGGAACAACATAGGGGTCGGCTCCTGGGTGAAAGGCTCAAGGACGCACTGCACAAGGCAGGGAATACGGCCAACATTTTGTAATGACTATTAATGAAAAGCAACCTTTAAAAATTGTTATCAAAGAAGTTTTAAAAGACTCTCGATGAGAATCTTGAATTCCTGAAACAGGACAAGGCATTAGGAATGCTATTTTCAGCTTTAGCTTTTGGGAAAATAATTTTTTAAAGAAACTACTCCCTTGATAAATTTTTAAACAGAAGTTTATGCTCATGTTTGAAAACTTAATTTACACTTTCAAGCCTTTCTCTGTTAAAAAAAAAAACCCAAACTTAAGGCATAATTTAAAGTGTTTATATGCGAAGACCCCCAGTTATCTGAAAGCAGCATATGAAGATCCTTTCTGAAGAAAATTTAAATTCAGCTTTAAAAACTACCCTAATAAGATCAAAGAATCAAAGATTAAAGGAACTTGAACTCATAATTTAAAAATCATTATATATGAAGAAATAAGCTGTCATTAGCAACTGTAAGTGCCACAAAGCACAGAATCAGACCCCTAATGATTACAGATACAAAGGTTATTACATACATTATAAATCATGCACATTAAATATGTTTAAAGAAATAATAGCGAAGATTGACCATAAATGTAAGAAAAATAGAGACTAACAAAACTGGCCAGATATATTTGAAAAAGAGGCGAGGAAACCTATAGAAATGAAAAATACATTAGCTAAAATGATTGTGAGACAGCTGAAAAGAAAACTAGAACACTGAAAAATAAATCTGAGAAAAATATAGGGAATGAAGCACAGATATATGAAGTAACAGGAAACAGGAAACATTTTTAAGAAAATGAAAATAGAGTGAGAACATCCAACATGGAGAAACGAGAATTCAAACAGCTAACAGAAAAAGGGAGAAGGCAAAGAATATTTGGAGACAATGCTATAGAACTCTCTAGAAGTGATAAAAGATATGGATCCTCATCAGAAAGTCGTGAATCCTACACCTAGATAACTTCTGGTGAAAGTGAAGAACACAAAAAATAAAGATTTAAAAACAAGTCATTGAGAAAAAAATGTTACCCACAACAAAATATTTCGCAATTAACAGTCTTCCCAACAGCAAACACGAAAGTCAGAGCAAACAGAATAATACTCTTGAGATGGTAAGAGAACACAGTATCAACTGGAATGTACGTATGTATGTCACTCACTCAGTCATGCCTGACTCTTTGTGATCCCATGGATTGTAGCCCACCAGTCTCCTCCGTCCATGGAATTCTCCAGCCAAGAATTCTGGAGTGGGTTGTCATTTCCTCCTCCAGGAGATCTTCCTGACCCAGGGATCGAACCTAGGTCTCCTGAATTGGGGACAGATTCTTTACCATCTGAGCCACTAAGGAAGCCCTAGAATTCTAGGGAAGCCTTAGAATCAGTTCAGTTCAGTTCAGTTGCTCAGTTGTGTCCAACTCTTTGCGACCCCATGAATGGCAGCATGCCAGGCCTCCCTGTCCATCACCAACTGCCAGAGTCTACCCAAACCCATGTGCACTAAGTCGATGATGCCATCCAACCATCTCATCCTCTGTCATCCCCTTCTCCTCCTGCCTTCAATCTTTCCCAACATCAGGGTCTTTTCAGATGAGTCAGCTCTTCGCATCAGGTGGCCAAAGTATTGGAGTTTCAGCTTCAACATCAGTCCTTCCAATGAACATCCAGGACTGATCTCCTTTAGGATGGACTTGTTGGATCTCCATTCAGTCCAAGGGACTCTCAAGAGTCTTCTCCAACACCACAGTTCAAAAGCATCAATTCTTTGGTGCTCAGCTTTCTTTATAGTCCAGCTCTCACATCCACACATGACCATTGGAAAACCTATAGCCTTGACTAGACAGACCTATGCACTGTTACCTTTCCCACTTGGAAACAGCCTTTCTGGGACTTCCCTGGTGATCCAGTGGTTAAGAATCCACTTCCCAGTGCAGGGGATGCAAGTTGGATCCCTGGCTGGGGAATTAAGATCCCTTGGGCTGCAGGGCATCTAAGTCCATGCACTATAGCAAAAGCACCATTCCATTCCACAGGCCTTGCGGCCTAAGACTTGACACAGGCAAATAGGTGAAAAAGTATTATTCTAAAAAGAATGGAACGATGTTTAAAAACCCCTCTTCTTATCCTCACTTCCTACTATAATTACCACCCCCTTTCTTTGCTCTCTTTTATAGGAAAAAGTCCTCAAAATAAATAACCCCATTGCCATAAATTGATCTTTTCTCATTTTCTCTTTATCTCACATCACTTACACTTTCTCTCTACATCACTACACTAAAATTGTTTTTTTAAGATCACCAACGACTTCCTAATTCAGACTCTTCACAACAAATTCCCAATTTCCAATCCTCTTTATTTGATCAACAGCAGTTGAGACTGTGGCTCATTTCTTTCTGTCTTGAAATATTTATCTTATTTGGTTTCCTTGACACTGGACTCCCTGGTTGTCTTTCTTTGGACATTCTTTTTCATGCTCTTGCTCTGGTTTCTCCACAGCTCCCCAAGCTGTAAATGTTGGGGTCACCCAGGACACAACATCTGGACCTATTCCTGATGTGTATGCCCTCTCCCTGCCCCCACCGAGTACCAAGGTCATGTATCTAATGGCTTAAAGCTCAACATTCAGAAAACGAAGATCATGGCATCCGGTCCCACCACTTCATGGGAAATAGATGGGGAAACAGTGGAAACGGTGTCAGACTTTATTTTTCAGGGCTCCAAAATCACTACAGATGGTGACTGCAGCCATGAAATTAAAAGACACTTACTCCTTGAAAGGAAAGTTATGACCAACCTAGATAGCATATTCAAAAGCAGAGACATTACTTTGCCAACAAAGGTTCATCTAATCAAGGCTATGGTTTTTCCTGTGGTCATGTATGGATGTGAGAGTTGGACTGTGAAGAAGGCTGAGCACCGAAGAATTGATGCTTTTGAACTGTGGTGTTGGAGAAGACTCTTGAGAGTCCCTTGGACTGCAAGGAGATCCAACCAGTCCATTCTGAAGGAGATCAGCCCTGGGATTTCTTTGGAAGGAATGATGCTAAAGCTGAAACTCCAGTACTTTGGCCACCTCATGCGAAGAGTTGACTCATTAGAAAAGACTCTGATGCTGGGAGGGATTGGGGGCAGGAGGAAAAGGGGATGACAGAGGATGAGATGGCTGGATGGCATCACTGACTCGATGGACATGGAGTCTGAGCAAACTCCGGGAGTTGGTGATGGACAGGGAGGCCTGGCATGCTGCAATTCATGCGGTCGCAAAGAGTCGGACACGACTGAGCAACTGATCTGATCTGAGCTGATCTGATCTAATGGCTACCTGATATCTCAACTTAGCTATCTAAAAGTCATCCCAAATCAAGCTCCTAAGACACTCCAGCCACACCTCAGGAGATCCTCCTATAATCTTCCCATTTCAATTAATGAAAATGCTATCCTTCCAATTTAGAGGCATCCTTCACTCCTCTTCCTCAGCAGTTCACCAGCAATCCAACAGCATATCATGTTGGCTCTACTTTCAAAACACATCCAGAATCCAACAGCCTCTCAATACCTCTGGCATACAATGCCATCATTTCTCACCTCAATTACTGAAAAAGCTTTCCAACAGTTTCCCTGCTTCTGACCGTACTGTACCAGAGTCTATTTTCAGCACAGCAACTAAAGTAATCCTTTAAAAACATAAATCAAACCATTTTACTCCTCTGCTCAAAACCTCCTAATGACTTCTTCAGCATCTCAGAGTAAAAGCCAAAATCTTCACTGTTGCTCATAAGGCCTCTGTTCTCTGACCTCACATCCTGCCATTCTCTTCTTTGCATACTTTGCTTCCATTCTGTTAGCCACTTTCTTGCTCCGTACACTCACCAGGCACAATACCGTCTGATGGACTTTACAGCTGCAATTCTATTGCTTCAAGTGCTTTCCCATTAGATTTCACTTGGTTCACACTCTCACCTCATTCAAATAGTTATTCTTTTTTTTTCATTAAGATCTTTCCAGACAATCCATTTAAAACTGCATACCCAGCACTCCCCATCCTTCCTCCTGGCTTTATCTGTCTCCATAATACTTATCTCCTCACAAAATATTTATTTTAATTATTGATATTTTATTATTATCAGTTTCCTCCACTGATATACCCCTCAAGAAGGATTTGGAACTCTTTTGATTGGCTACTTGTCCATTAAAAAATCATGTTCTCCTTCAAACCAGAGAGATACTTTTAGGGTGACGTTACATTTTCCAACTCTTGAATTTTCAACTATGAACATGGGTGAAAGTAATACATCACTTCCGAGCCAGTGTGTTTAAGAGGGAGTTATTTCTTCCCCAAATTCTGCCGTCCCTATGTCCCTACTTGATGTTGAATATCAGAGTGAACTCAGGATCTCTTTCAGGCTCGATCTCTGAGTGATCACATGGATCTGGCCCCTCCAATCATATGCTCCCCCAAACACTTCATTGTCACTTTGAGTGAGAACTAAAATTTAATGTGCTAGATGACTATAAGTTCAAGTTTTATTTATTATAGACAGAAGCAATTATCCTTCAATAAAAAATTAATTAATTTAAATACATATATACATATATATATATATATATATATATATATATATATATATATATATTACTGCCTGTGCCCCCGAATTCTTAAAACACTGATATGCTCAAGAAGTATTTTCTGAATAAATGAATGAACAGAATGAATAAAGATATGGGAGTAAAGAATATGTTAAATATTTAAATTATATAAAAATATTTGGTGAATTAGTGAAGCATGAACCTACTGTTGGTAAATTTCTTGCTATTAGTTTCCTTGTTCCATATTTTTTTATATAGTGGCAATTCTTTCCTGTAATGTAGCCCCATATTTGAGGAAACATTTTTATTATATTTATTTTGAATTTTCCTTTATATGTACTATGCATTGCTTTTAATTACCTTTAGCTGAATCACATTTAATAAAGCTGTTCCTTCTTGTTTACATTTTTCAAATATTTATATATCATTATCCTGAACTCCATTTACTATTGTTGAGCTAAGTTAAACATTATCAGAGTCTTGTTAACAGAGGTTTTCATCCTGTTAACCACTTTCTGCATCTTGCTTGAACTATCCTGACTTTGTCTGTACTTTCATCCTTAAAGATATGAGGGGACCAATTTGGAACAGTTCAGTAATTACTGCAAACAATGAGGCCAATAATCCACATTATTTTGGTTCTTGAGATGCCCAGGTGCATTTAGAAACAATGTGAGCACCTGAGGCCTAGAAATGATGGCCCATTCATCCTGCACTTCCTGTGACTAACACAGTTTTTGGAATAGGGTTGGCTGTCAATGTAAGTCTCATGCATCAACAATAAATGGAGATCTACACTGTCAGATTAATTGGACCCTATGGATCATTATTCCCCTTTGATGTGGTCTAATTCAGTATGCAGTCATCTGAATGAATATACTTGGTCTTTGTGAAGTTATTTTCAGTAAAGACCAAAGGAGACTTCTGGTCACTGTGCAGGGAGACCAACAAAATCTTCATGGTCATAACTCCATGCTTTTCTGGGTTTTGTTGCAGTGATCCTAAACCAATGTAGCATATTTAGGATTTCAGTTGCCTAACTTGAACACTGATCATGAGGAGATGACAGTTTTGCCTGTCACACATTTCTAGAAAATGAGAATGAGCTATTATGTTACAAAAAAACCCTAAGTGTAATAATATTTGGCTCCCAGCAGTAACTCAATATTATACATGTGTCAGTGCTGTGACTTTGTTTAAGATGGATGAAGAAGAAATTTGTTAAAGGGATTTATAATGTTTTAAAGTATCACAGAATCTCCTAAGTTAAAGAAGAGTATTTTTCCAATGCAATCATCATAGACCTAACAAGGATAATTTTTCTGAAAGGCAAACATGTGGTATATACATGTCAATAATTTTATGAAATTCATTTCTACCATCTCCTATGTATTCTTCGTTCTCAGACAATGGCTAAGATTCAGTCTTTTCCCTCCTTCCTTAAACTTAGATCTAGAGGAAAATGTTAAATTACTAACTGATTGTATCACCTGAATGAAAATGAATGTCAGATTTTTAATCTTTAACAGTAAATTAAGTTCAATAGCAAAACTAGCTATTGGATCCAAAATTAGGGTGTGAATATGAAAGCAAATTACATAGTATTATATCAACTTTGGATACTATTGCAATCACCTTGATTTTAATATATGGTACAAATGTAGATTTCATTAATTTTTCAAAGTTTCCCAAACTATAAAAAGAAAACTGCTCCTTAAGGAAACAACAGGTCCAAAAGAAAGTGGTACATACATAGTCATTAAGGGCAAATAATCTGAAATTATGACAGACTAAATGGAGATAAAATTTACAAAGGCAATAAGCAGATTACTCAGAAACACAAAGAGATACAGTAATTGTGCACTTGATAAATTCTCATAGAACTCAGTGGATAAAGGCAAAAATGGAGATATTAGATTTTTAACATTTCCTGACATTTAGTTTACTTATCATTATATCTGAACAAGAGAACAGAATAGATGAAGAAATAATAATCACAGAAATTAGAGAAGAAAACTTTTCAAAGATGAAATATGGATTAAAAAAAAAAAACCTTAAAATGCCACAAAAACTATTTTAAAAAAGATATACACTGCTGGTATACAAGATATCCACATACATACATATATATACACACACTATACTTATACTCATACATACACACATACATATACCAGCTGACAGATCACTAGCCACTGTAGATGTTGGGCTAGTTGAAGTAAGCTATGCCATCTATAAAAAGGTAGCATAAGATAATGTGTATTTATAGGAAAATAATTACATGGGAATTTAATTTATTGTATCCTGAATGGAATAGAGACAGCAAAAGCAACATTCATTAAGCATTTGTCTGGTTTCGGGTACTGTGCTAAGTGGATATGTAATGACGAATCAACACCATCATGAAGCAGGAAATATTCTGCACAGATAGTAAGAAGCAAAGCTAGTATTCCAACACATGCAGTCTTCTCCTCTGTGTTCTCCACCATTGCTCTACTGTTACAATTCACTCTAATACTTAAAGAATTTAAATTAACATATATGTATTAAAGTGTTGAAGAGTCAAGGTTTTATTATAAGAGCTCCTAAAGAATATCAAAAGAAGTAAAAACTGAGATCTTGGATTTCAAAAGACAGCAGTCATAATGTGACAGTAATTCAGATAGTGTGGCACTGATGGAAGAATAGAATAATAGATCAACGAACAAAATACAGAGTCCAGAAATAGTCATATAAATACAGTCATATCACCTTTGGCAAAGGTATAAAGGCAACACAAAGAAAAATTACAGTTTTCCAACAGATAATGCTGGAACAACCAGAAACCCACATGCAGAGAATTAACCCAGGTATATACCATATAACCTTCACAAAAATGAATTCAAATTGGATCACAGACCCAAATATCTATAATACTCTTATAAAATAACATTGGAATAAAACCAGGTGAACTTAAATTTGGCAATGACATTTTAGACACAACAACAAATCCCTGATCCGTGAAAGAAATAACTGAAAAGTTTGACGTCACTAAAATTACAAATCTCTGTCTTATGAAAGACACTTTCAAAAGAAAGAAGACAAGTCACAGACTAGAAAAATTATATGCAAAAGAAATATTTGATAAGGAACTTCTATCTCAGCTATATAAAAATCTCTTAAAACTCAATAGTAAGAAAATAAAACAAGCAAAGACCTTAACAGACTCCTCTCCACATAAGATATATAAATGGAAGATAAGCATCTGAAAAGATGCTCCACATTGTATGTTATGAGAAAAAATGGAAATTAACACAATGAGATAGCACTACATACCTATTAGAATGGCCAAACTTCTGAACACTGTCACCACCTGATGCTGGTGAGGATACGGAACAAGGAACTTCCATTCATTGCCAGTGGGAACGCAAAATACTGCAACCACTTTGGCAGATAGTTCGGCAGTTTCCTACGAAACTGAACATACACTTGCTATATGATCCAGCAATAGCAGTTCTTGGTATTTACCCAAAGGAGATGAAAACTTATGCCCACACAAAAACCTGAACACAGATGTTTATAGCAGTTTTATTCATAATCGCCAAAATCTGGAAGCAACCAAGATATCTTTCAGTAAATAAATGGATAAATATAGTGACACATTCAGGCAATGAAATATTCAGTTCAGTTCAGCTGCTCAGTCGTGTCTGACTTTTTGCGACCGCGTGGACTGCAGCACACCAGGCCTCCCTGTCCATCACCATCTCCCAGAGCTTACTCAAACTCATGTCCATCGAGTTGGTGGTACCATCTAACCATCTCATCCTCTGTCATCCCCTTCTCCTCCTGCCTTCAATCTTTCCCAGCATCACGGTCTTTTCAAATGAGTCAGTTCTTCACATCAGGTGGCCAAAGTATTGGAACTTCAGCATCAGTCCTTCCAGTGAATATTCAGGACTGATTCCCTTTAGGATGGACTGGTTTGATCTCCTTGCAGTCCAAGAGACTCTCAAGAGTCTTCTCCAACACCACAGTTCAAAAGCATCAATTCTTCAGCACATTATATCATGTTAAAAAGAAATGAGCCATCAAGCCATGAAGAGACATGGAGAAAACTTAAATTCGTATTACTAAGAGTAAGAAGCCAATCTGAAAAAGTTACGTATCGTGTGATTCCAACTATATGATATTCCAGAAACGACAAAGCTATGAAGTCTGAGGGATTGGTAAGCAAAGCACAAAGGATTTTTAGGGCAGTGAAATCATTCTGCATGATACTATAAGGGTGGATACATGCCACTGTATGTTTGTCCACACTCAAAGAATGTACAACATCAAGAATGAACCCTAATGTCAGCTGTGGACTTTGAATGACATGCTTAGTCAACTGCAACAAGTAAACCACTCTGGTTGGGGATATTGATAATGGGGGAGACCATGCATGTGTGGGGATGGGGGAATATGGGCAATTTCTGTACCTTCTTCTCATTTTTGCTGTGACTATAAGCCTCTAAAAAATAAAGTCTACTGAAAAGAGAGTGGGACTGTAGTCTATTGAGGATAAAGAGATACTTAAACAGACAATTTCTAAGTGCAGTTCAGAGTAGGTTCTAAGGACTAACAAAGGCAAGGAGATTTGGTTGAGCTGTGGAGCATCTAAAGCATTTTGTGGTGTGATAACAAGCGTTCTAAAAACACAGGTTATAGGCTCCAAAGAATGAAAAGGATTCTGCAAAGATATTTTTAAAAAGGACTCCAGGTGGATGTCAAATACTGGGGGAAAAGGGGAGAGAGGTTAATCAAAGGGTACAAACTTTGTTATAAAATGAATTAGGTCTGAGGATCTTATGTATAACATGGTGATGATCATTAATCACTGTGTATTATACAACTGGAATTTCCTACGAGAGTAGAACATAAACGTCCTTACCAAAAACAAAAGAAAGTAAGCATATGATGTGATGGATTTGCCAATTACTTAGATGGGGGGAATCTTCTCACAATGCACAGTCTATACATACAATCAAATCATCATGCTGTACACTTTAAATATCTTACAACTTAATTTATCAATTTAATTTTAATTTATCAATAAAGCTGAAGGAAAAAAAGTGTAAATACTGATGTAGAAAGTGGCAATGAACATGTTAATGGAGTGATGGAGTCCAGCTTGAGTGGAAAACAAGGTCTGTAGCGTCTCAGTGCAGATGAGCGGGAAAGGGTAGCTATTGCCTTGGTCCACGTGAGAAGGGTGAGTTGACTTTGACCTTAGTCTAATAATTCCTAAGTAAAGAAGCCGCAAGGAGTTGGATGATCATATTTAGTGTCACTATGGAAGAGATAATAATGACTATCTCTTATTAAGATAAACCAAAAAACAACAAAAGCTCAAATAGGTCAGTTGATATAAACACTATTTTTGAAACTAGTATAAGAATGAACTGCTCAGGTTTCATCCTTCATGCAAAAAAATGATTAAAATGCATTGCATCATAGATGTAGAGAACAAATGTATGGTTACCAGTACCAAGGGGAAAAGGAGGGTGGGATGAATTGACAGATTGGGGTCGACGTATATACACTATTGATACTATGCATGAAATAGATAACTAATGAGAACCTACTGGATAGTAGGAAACTCTACTCAGTGCTCTGTGGTGACCTAAATGGAAGGAAATCCCCAAAAGAAGGAATATATGCAAATATACAGCTGATCCACTTTGTTGTACAGCAGAAACAAGCACACCACTGTAAAGCAACTATACCCTAATAAAAACTAACAAAAAGTGCCTTGTGTTGATCTGTGGCTAAAACCATTTTGTAAAGTTCTTGGACTGTGAGCTGAGCATCCTTGTTGATGCCAGGCCAGTGGTGGGACACTTTGGGACAACTGGGTGTCAGATGGGAGCACAAATCCATAAGGAGACTCCAGTTCACACAACTGGAGTGTGTTGTGTCCATACGCAAAGGTGATAGAATTTGGTCATTCGAAAGTAAAAGCCCATGGAAACCCCACACAGAGAAGTAACTTCTCTCAAAGAACATAAGTAGCAGAGTCAGAGCTAGTCCTCAGGTTCCTGAGTTCCACGCCACTGCTCCTCTCACTGCTCTAATTGAATAATGCATTTTCTGATTGAGTGACCTCTTAAAAATTAATATCCTTTTATCTGTAGCTTCTGAAATAGAAAGCTAAAAATCAATTACTATCTATAGTTTTCTGGAGTAAAAGTCATATCTGTATTAAAATAGCTAAGGATGGATGGAAATAGATAAATATCAATTTGAAGGATCGTGGATATATGGATTTACCCCTTTTACTTCCATTAAATGTCCACCAAATTGATCACAGCCTGCAATCTCCCCCTCTATTTCGAGAAAACTGCAGATGAGAAAACACAAATTCCCTTCAAAGTTAAAGAACCATGTTTTACATTCAACAGAGTAGGACAGAGACAGTGGATGGGTGTGGAGATGTGGTGAAGAAAATGACCAGAGGAAAAATGAAGTATAGGGAGTTTGGGATGAAATTGTATGAAGCGGAGAGGACTGTATGGTCCTTGCCTCTCCACCATGTCCTCTGCCTGCCTTTTGCCGGTGGAAAACTTTAGTCAAAGAGTAGGTTTAATCAGAGAACTGAGAAACGCTGAAACAAAGGAAAATGATCAAAGGAGACTAAATAATAATAACATAATCATTAGGCACAGTCAAGGACCTTGAGTTCTTTCTCAAGGGCTCTAGATAATATTCTGAGCCATATCCTGTGAGCTGTCTTATAGATACCAAAACACCTGGTGGAGAAGTTAACTACATGATGACCAGACTGGACCCAGGACAAGAGCTGCCACAATTCCGAGGACTGACTGCAAAGACATGGGAACACACGGACCCCAGAACTGAAGATTCACTGTACCTAAGACAACCAAATGATGCTGGTCAGACCACAGGGACCCCAGAACTGAAGATTCACTGTACCTAAGACAACCAAATGATGCTGGTCAGACCACAGCTGACCAATCTGAAGATGACTGTTAGAGATGACTATGCTGTTTCTGCATGTAACCCACCTACCCCAATCTGTCTATAAAAGCTCTCACCCTCTGCTTGTCTGGGGGAGTGGTGGTCAGCCTTCGGACAGATGTCCGCCACTCTCCCCACCTCCAGTTGCCAGCATCTGAAATAAAGCAAAGTTTCCTTTCCACCAACCTGGCCTGTTCATTGACTTTTGAGTGGCAAGCAGCTGGACCCACCATACACCTCTTTTTTGTAACATATAGCCCTGCAATATTTAAAATGGATAACCAACAAGGACCTACTGTGTAGCACAGGGAACTCTGCTCAACGTGATGTGGCAGCCTGGATGGGAGGGGAGTTTAGGAGAGAATGGATACATGCATATGTGTGGCTGAGTCCCTTGGCTGTTCACCTGAAACTCACAACATTGTTAATCAGTTACACTTCAATATAAAATTAAAAGTTTTTAAAAAATGAAGAGTGGAAGGAGGAATTTTAAGCAAGAGCAAGCATAGTTGGAGAGCCAGAAGAGAGAGTAGGAACCATTTGATAGAAATCAGGAGGCAACTAGAGTATCAGTCTTGGTGGTTAAAATGGTATCTGGTGAGTAATCTGTGACAGTCTCTCATCACTTTCCACCAGAACCCTGACAAAGGCACAGAGCATCTGAGAGCAGAAAAGGAAGACCTTCCACCACACTGCCATGACACTGTGCCCTGCAGACCAACAGCACAAACCCCATGGCCATGAGAGCCCTGAACAGCTCTCTATCCATTCACTCATCCAACAATATTTCTCAAAGATGCATAGACTATGTGCTAGGGTTTACAATAAAATAAATGGATCATTTCTGAGAGCAATGTAAGAAAACCATTAAAAATAAATGTAGAAAACCATTAAAAATAAATGATGAGATTGGGATGACTGAAGGACTATAGAAGGCCTCTATGAGATCACAATGTTGAGGCTGAGAGCATGCTGAAATGTTCTTGTGCATGAATACCTCGTTCAGTTAAGACCTGCTGTCCCTCAGTCTCAATGCATCTCAGCATATCTGCTCAAAGCTGGAATCTCTTAGAGAAAAACTGTCAGGAAAGACTGTATACTGCTGATGAGTATGTGGAGTAGAGAAATGGTGGAGAAGATGACAAAATATTCCATTCTGCAATATGTCATCCCTCTGAATTAAGTACTTTAGGCACACACACACACACACACAAAATATATAGATCCCTAAGCATTATGATTATTGGAATTTTAATTTTATGTATATTATGGATTTGGAATATCAGGTAGCCAGATGGTCAAAGGAGAAAACTCAGTCTCAAACCAGCAGGGTCACACGAGATGAATGTCAGCTTGGTGTTTTGAATTGGGCTGGAGGCTAATCAAATCTATCTGTTATTAAGCTATTGATCTGAGAAGGGAACGCAATCAGCATCCAAGTGGATGCAGAGGAACAGCCATGGGCTCTCTATAGACCCCATATCTTGGGAAAGATGAGGTCTGGAATGAGTGCTTCTCACTGTAATCTGAATATACAGAAAATCTCACATAAAATCTACAAACTCAGAAAATAAGAGCAAAAGGAGAAACAGCAGAGGGGCTCTGTGGAATTCTGGTCTTTGAAAATAATGTTCAATAGTTACTAAAAAAAAATTTAGAAAGCTTTTTGGCAGCCCCATATCATGAAAAATCACTGCAGATGGTGATTACAGCCATGACATTAAAAGACACTATTCCCTGGAAGGAAAGTTATGACCAACGTAGACAGCATATTAAAAAGCAGAGACATTACTTTGTCAACAAAGGCCCATCTAGTCAAGACTATGGTTTTTCCTGTGGTCATGTATGGATGTGAGAGTTGGACTATAAAGAAAGCTGAGCACTGAAGAATTGATGCTTTTGAACTGTGGTGTTGGAGAAGACTCTTGAGAGTCCCTTGGACTGCAAGAAGATCCAACCAGTCCATCCTAAAGGAAATCAGTCCTGGGTGTTCACTGGAAGGACTGATGTTGAAGCTGAAACTCCAATATTTTGGCCACCTGATGCGAAGGGCTGACTCATTTGAAAAGACCCTGATGTTGGGAAAGACTGAAGGCAGGAGGAGAAGGGGACGACAGAAGATGAGATGGTTGGATGGCATCACTGACTCAATGGACAAGAATTTGGGTATACTCTGGGAGTTGGTGATGGACAGGGAGGCTTGGCGTGCTGCGGTTTATGGGGTCACAAAGAGTCAGACACAACTGAGCAACTGAACTAAACTGAATTGAATATCATGAAAAAAAAAAGAATGCAATGAGGAGGGATTTAAGGAAATTGTAATGGCAAGAGCAGAAAAAAAAAAGATGCTTTGGAAACATTAAGCAACAAAAATTTTCTGGAGCAAAAGGTTAGAAGTGATTTGGAAAACACACTTGAGCCATACAAAAGCATAGGATGAAAATGGAAAGGTTTCTCTTATGATTGATATGGAAGGCAGATAACAGGAATCAGAACCTAAGGATTGCAGACATTCCTAGGGAATAAAGCAGAAATCTTAGAAAAGAAGCAATTATTTCAGTCTTACTTGAAGAAGTTCACCAACCTGAGAAAAGACTTGAGCGTATCATGAGAAGTTTACATCTGCAGAATCAACAAACAAGCATATGCTGCTGCTGCTGCTGCTGCTGCTAAGTCGCTTCAGTCGTGTCCAACTCTGTGTGACCCATAGACGGCAGCCCACCAGGCCCTGCCGTCCCTGGGATTCTCCAGGCAAGAACACTGGAGTGGGTTGCCATTTCCTTCTCCAATGTGTGAAAGTGAAAAATGAAAGTGAAATCACTCAGTGGTGTCCAACTCGTAGCGACCCCATGGACTGCAGCCTACCAGGCTCCTCTGTCCATGGGATTTTCCAGGCAAGAATACTGGAGTGGGTTGCCTCTGCCTTCTCTGAACAAGCATATGTTCTTACCTTAATTTTAATTTACTGTTACATTACAAATTAAAGTATCTTGACCATCTAATTTGACTATTAGAAGATCAAAATATTTAATGTAAAGCAAAGCAATGCCTGGAAATGGATTGATAGGTCATCCTGACACATGTTGGTTTCCCATGTGAAGGTACAGGATGATATTCTCAAATGTGCAAAACTTACATAAAAATACACTCTAACTACCTGAAAAAAAAAATTAACCAAAATTAAGTATTTAAGGAATAAGATTATGTGATTAAAAGAATTACATATCTTATTCTTCTACCCTAAAATAATAGCTTTAAATCAAAGATTTTTTTCACTAAATAACAATGTCCTCATACTACAGAATCACAAGAATAGAACAAAAGGACAACTTGAGTTTTTTTTTCCTTGTATATTTTATTCTGTGCTAATATTTGATTGAGGTAAGGAATAAGACACACTCAAGTATAAATAAACCTACCAGTTCCCGAACTTGAGCTTGCTTATTTGTTTTCTTGTCCCTCAGTTACTATCAATAGAATGCAGATTTTTACCAAAGAGCCATCACACAACGCCTGAATTAAGCACTGAAAGATTCATTAACATTTTCTGCCATGCATTGTGTTCACTTAAAGTTAATAATTCTGGGTTTGAGAAGCTCAAAGTCCTAATGTTATTTTAATGACATCATTTGTTTCCCAGAGACCAATGACACTGCCACGGATTCTCATACATTTTAAATGAGAAAGCAAGAAACTGTCTGCATATCCAACAATCAATATAGCAGAATAAAAATAACAACCCAAAGTTTAAGTCCTTTTAGGGAAAAAAGCCCTAATAAAGTGTTTTACAAATGTTATTGTGTGTCAGTTTGCATTGTACTATATAATTATTATTCAAAATTATTTCTGTCTATAATTTTATTCAAGATATTTTGACCTAGCATTCACTTTCCCATGATAGTAAAAACAAATAAGAACTAAATGACAAAAAATATCACAAGAAATGTCCAGCGTAGATAGCTCAAATGGCCTAATAAAAGTCATTAAATAACTTTGAAAATTTTTTGCTTGAAAATGGGAGGTTAAGGCTCCTACATATTACTGATGCTAATGAATTCCTAACCACAATGAACCTTCCTGTGAGAAAAAGTCAAGCTTCCATTGATAATTCTACATGTATTCTGTGTTTATAAATGCACATACTTTGTCTCTCATATGAGCCCATTAAATTTAAGAGTTAGAGTAGTAAACAGTGGGAAAATATAGTACGATGAACTTCAAAGTATTTGCAAATTTTTTTTAAAATTTGGATGAGACATCAAATAGTAATTCTAACTATAACATTTTAAAATCTGAATTTTCTCCAAACATTTTAGCCATTTCTCATTTAATCCTTTGAAAGCGCAGTTGAAAACCTATGTTTATGAGTAGATATTTGTGAAGATTAAAGCTAAGTAAGAAAGGTACTCCCCAACAATACTTTAAAGACTGCCATCAGAGGTGAATGCAAGGGCAATAAATACATTTCCAAACTTAATTTTCAATAAAGTAAATATATGTGAATTTTTTTAAATTGTCTGTGTTTATAATAGTGCTATCCTATTAAAAATCAGCATAGTTCCACAAACTGCCTTTAAGAGAGTTCTTTTTGTTGTTGGGCAAAAACCCTTTTGAAGTTCTATATTCCACCTGGTCAACCACATTAAGACACTACCTCAAAGTTAACTGTACTGGGACTGGGACTCAGAGGATATGGGTTGAAGCCCAGGTGTGGTACCTGTGACTTGATTAAGTCATTTCACCTCTCCTGTTGTTCAGTGCTTAAGTTGCGTCCGACTCTCTGCAACCCCATGGACTGCAGCACGCCAGGTCTCTGTCCGTCATTATCTCCGAGTTTCCCCAAGTCCATGTCCATTGAGTTGGTAATGCCATCCACCCATCTCATTCTCTGCCACCCTCTTTTCCTTTTGCCTTCTATCTTTCCTACCTTCAAAGTCTTTCCCAATGAGTCAGTTCACCTCTCTAGGCCTCAGTTTTCTTAAATGTAAAATAAGGAAACTGGAGTACATGATCATCAACTCTAATGCTCCACGGTGGGAAGACCACAGAGGCATTTAACAAAATACCTACATCAATAGACCAGCCACTCTTTCACATGGAAAGAATAACAAGAACAAATACAGATACTATCATATACCCAGTTGTCTTCTCAGCTGCCTAAGAGATTCTGATGAATATTGTTCCAGACAAAAACAAAAATTACCCCTGTTTATAAGGAAAAGAATGGGTTTGTTAAGCAGTTGTATCTTACAAACCAAAGTATTCACTCTTTTTTAAAATTGGTCCACAAAGTGCCTTTGGCCAGCATGCAGGAATTAGGTTCAGAGCTAGATCCAAGGGAATGAAGCAGATTGACAGGTAAAGCTGAGAGAAAGGCATCTGCATCAGGAAGTAAGTAAAATAATTGGCCACTTTCCTATTGAGAGAAAAAGAAATGTGCCAGCCCTTCACCTCGGCTTGCAGTGAGATATTAGACTTAATTGAGGATTGAAGTATTCAAAGGGTAAAGTTATGGGTTACACTCATCCCTAAAGGAAGACCTGTGAACCTACACTGCTCACTTTCCTGCTTGGGAGAAGAATCCCATTAAGGCATCCAAAAGCCACAATGACTCCTGCCACAAAGGAAATAAGACTAAACTCACAAACTCGTAAGACAAACACCTTAAGAATGGGCATGTATGTAAAGAAGCTGGTAATAATATTTTCTAAATAGGTAAACACAAAGTTTAACTACTAGTAACATCCCACTTTGGCAAGGAAGCAGCATTCATGGCAGACACGGATAAAATTCGGTTCTTCCTAAAATCAGTTGACAATGTTTCACCTGTTAACTCTATATGAGGTACCATAACACTGAGTTTTCAAGCAAATCTGTTCATTAGTGGGTATGGCTGAAGGCCAGACTTCCTAATTTAGAAAGGCTTCTAGAGGAACAAGGTGACATGCATGAGTCTCAGCTTTCATCCAAATATACCTAAAAATGCTGAGATATGCTGGAGCAGGGGGAAGAAATGTTTAAATTTGACATTTTCTTTTCCTGACAGCAGTGTGTTAATGTAGTGAACAGAATGTAGGCTTTGGAGACAGCTAAACATGGATTGAATACCTAGCCTGACCCTTCTGAGTATACAACAATAGGCAAATTATTTTACTCTCCATGCATCTCTGTTCAGATCTTCTTTCTTCTTCTTTAGAGAGTCTACCACTGCACTTTTAATCTGCCTAATGTTCTAAACTGGGATTTACTTGAAGAATGCATTGTATAAACATGTATTACACATACAAATACATACAAACATGAATTGTAATACAGTTTACCAGGCAAGTTTGAAGACAGACATATATGTAGGTACCTGGGGAGAGACATTTAATCAGGCAAAATCCAGTCCCTACAGATCAGAAAGAAAAGATACATATATATATCATGAAAGATCCCACATACTGTGTGGCATGGCAAAAAAAATTAAGATTTTATATCTAAATATGTAAATGGAGCTTCCCTACTGATTCAGTAGTAAAGAATCTTCCCGCCAATGAAGGTGATGTGGGTTTGATCCCTGGGTCTGGAAGATTCCCCTGGAGAAGAAAAAGGCAACCCACTCCAGGATTCTTGCCTGGGAAACCCTATGGGTTCAGGAGGCTGGTGGGCTATAGTCCATGGGGTCACAAAAGAACTGGATATGATTCAGCAACTAAACATTTAGGGATTGCCTGGTAGCTCAGCTAGTAAAGAAACCGCCTGCAATGCAGGAGACCCCAGTTTAATTCCTGGGCTGGGAAGATCCGCTGGAGAAGAGAAAGGCTACTCACTCCAGTATTCTTGAGCTTCCCTGATTGCTCAGCTGGTAAAGAATCTGCCTGCAATGTGGGAGACCTGGGTTCAGTCCCTGTGTTGGGAAGATCCCCTGGAGAAGGGAACAGCTATCCACTCCAGTATTCTGACCTGGAGAATTCCATGGACTGTATAGTCCACAGGTTGCAAAGAGTCAGACACAACTGAGCAACTTTCACTAGTGACTAAACAATAACTTGTGTGTAAGTGTATATATGTCCATATGTAAGTATCTGTGTTGTTGTTGTGGGTTGCTATTTTCTTCTCCAAGGGATCTTCCTGACCCTGGGAATTGAACCCACATCTGCTGTATCTCCTGCACTGGTAGGCAGTCTCTTCACCACTGAGCCACCGGGGAAGCCCATGTATCTGTGTATACACGCATATTACATCTGTGCGTGTGTTTCTGCACGCGTGTGATTGTGTACAGACATACTATATTCATATGTATTGCACAGGTGGCACTAACGGTAAAGAACCCGCCTGCCAATGCAGGAGACCTAAGAGATGCAAGTTCAATCCCTGGGTTGGGAAGATCCTCTGGAGAAGGAAACGGTAACCCACTTCAGTATCCTTGCCTGGAGAATTCCATGGACAGAGGAGCCTGGTGGACTACAGTCCATGGGTTTGCAAAGAACTGGACACGATTTAAGTGATTTAGCACGCATATGTATATATATATATATATGAATGTGTGTGTATACATAGCTGAAAATACTCAAAGTTTTTATGTCAAAACTGTATTGTTGGGAAAAGGTGGTAAAACATGACTTCCTGAGTTTAAAATCTTTTTAAAATATAAATATTCAGAGATGTTTAAGCAAAACCATCTATGGCAGGTTAATATATTCACCCAAAACCTAACCACCTTTTATTTCTATAGCAAGAAAAATGTAAAGGAGAAATGTTTGGAGAACAGATAGACCTGGGTGTGAACCCTGACTTTTAGCCTTACTAATTTTGTGCTATGGCATAGGATTTAATCTCCATGGGCTTAATCAGTGAACACCTACTTCCAAAAATTGTATCTGGGTTATTTCACATGATCTGTGGCGTTATTAGGTACTTAGTGAATGTTTGGTTTCCATTTCCTTGAAAGAGGCTTCAGAGGCATGGAGAGGGGTTGGTCAGGTAGGCAGGAGGGTGAGGTATTAGTAGTGATCATCAGGAGAAAAGATGAAGAACTCAGAGGTAAGCTTGCTGAAAGGATAAACCTTGGTGGTTTCCAGTCTTCCTGAAGGCAGGAATACCTTCCTCCATAAATTAAAGCTAATTCCATGGCAAGGATTTCTAAGCCTGTCTCAAGGCAGCTGATGGAAATTTGGAACAGACCACTGAAGCTCAGTAGAAATTCATGACAGCTTCACTGTTTTGCAAAACTCTAGGTTCCCAAGAGAATAAAGAGGAAATATCATGCCTCAGAAATTAATGATTGCATTCTGTTAATCACCAGCCTAACTTGCCACTGAAATTGTAAAATGCCACATTTCCCTAGAGCAGGAGTGATATACCCCAGTGTCATTTCCATAATATTTAACGCTATCCTCAATGCGGGACTGTAAATTCCGCCCACAATTATTTGGCTCCTATTTGATAAGTGAATAGTCCCTGATACTGGAATCGAATTTCATGGCTAATAGGCTCTCTGATTGCTAGAAATTGTTGGTATTTAATTAAAAAAATGCTGCTAAGCCAAGACAGTCATTATTTTCTAATGGAAGTTGGATCATTTCACAACATCCTTTCCTGCTACTGCTGGGGCGTTGGCAGCACTAATCATCACTCACAAGTGGGTCTCCTTGCACTGGAATTTGGCTGTACACTATAAGCAATGAGAACTTATCCTGGAGTTGTAAACTGCACAACACATTATCCTCTTCATATAATATATTCTGTGTGTCTTTAGAGATTAGGTAACTTTGTGCCTTGGAAAATATTACTGGAATACACTATTTTACAAAAATATACAACTGTACAAGATTTCCACAGACTTGCTCAGCATGCTGAGTTTAGAAGGATTTTGTTTCTTCATAAAACAATCTGAGAAGAGATGTGTAGCCTCCACCTTTCTCAGTAGGCCACTGTTGGACAAGAAGCAGAAGTGGGATGCTTAGGGAGTGAGAATATAGAAAAGAGGATGTATGTATAATATCATATATGAAACGAGTCGCCAGTCCAGGTTTGATGCGTGATACTGGATACTTGGGGCTGGTGCACTGGGATGACCCAGAAGGATGGTATGGGGAAGGAGGAGGGAGGACGGTTCAGGATGGGGAACACGTGTATACCTGTGGTGGATTCATGTTGATATATGGCAAAACCAATACAATATTGTAAAGTTAAAAAATAAAATAAAAAAGAAAACAAAACAAAACAAAAAAAACAGATTAACCAGTTGGAAGAGACAAGAGAGGGATACATGTCAAGTTTCAAGGTGGAAAGGAAGACAGAAAGACCAAAGAAAGCTCAGCTGGTGGTCACAGAGGCAAAGGGGATGAGGAGAGGATGGGTCATTGTGCTCAGCCAACACCAAGCATCTGGCCAGAAGTTCCTTTTATACACTGTATGGAGCTTTTAGGAAAGGCCCAATTTAGCTTCATAAAAGCCCCCTTCAGGCTTGGCATGGCTACTGGAACAAAAACTAGACAAAAAGCATGAGTTCTGGGTTCCAGTAATCTGAGGTTGACTCCTGTTGCTATGAACATAGTCATTTTTATTGAGTTACATAACTGCTCCAAGTATCCTCATCCACAAAATGGGTAATACATACTATGTATGTATGGTAATACATTCTATGAGAGGGCTGTGTTGAGGATAAAATGAGACCATATATGATTAAGAGTTAGCATTTTACTGGGCAAAATATTAATTATATGTCCTATTATCATGTGAAATTATGTGTGGACAATAAAAAATATGATAAAGGAAAAGGTGATTTATATATGATCACTATAAAATAAGCCTGGGACTTCCCTGGTGGTCCAGTGGTTAAGAATCTGCCTGCCAATGCAGGGGTTGGATCCCTGGTCCAGGAAGATTCTACATGCTGTGGGGCAGCTAAGTCTGTGAGACACAACTACTGATCCCACACGCTGAAACCACTGAAGCCCACATCCTAGAGCCGGCGTTCGGCAACAAGAGGAGCCGACTTGATGAGAAGCCTGTGAACTTCCCCTAGGGAGTAGACCCTGCTCGCCACTAGAGAAGGCCTGCGAGCAGCAATGAAGACCCGGTGCAGTCAAAATAAATAAACAAAATTAATTAATTTTAAAAAGATGTGGACACATTTAAAAAATAAAATAAGCTTTGACTACTTTTTTTTTTTAAGTTCACAAATATAAGTAATTCAGAGTGTACTGGACTTTGAATATTGGATGAGTTTTCATCTATCAAAGGTTTTCTTTAAGCAACTAATGAAAAATTAAACCATTTGCACATCCCATAATGAACAAGATCGATATATTAAGATTTTACTAGGTGGTATATTATTAACTACAAGAGTTTTTGATATTTTCTGTTTGTTTTAGATTTTTCCCTCCATCCTCCTCCTTCACTCTCTTCCCCCCACCCACCACTGACATTCCGTTCCATTATTTCAGAGGGACTTATGAGCATATCTCTGTTTCATAAAGCCTAACCCTTTCTGAGCTGATTCATTTAGGAGTATTCACAACACAGAAAATGTATGTCATATTTGCGTGCGTGCTTTGTCACTCAGTCATGTCCAACTCTTTGCAACCTCATGGACTGTAGACCACCAGGCTCCTCTGTTCATGGAATTTTTCAGGCGAGAATACTACGGCGGGGTGCCATTTCCTTCTCCAGGGGATCTTCCTGACCCAGGGATCAAACCCACGTCCCCTGTGTTTCCTGTACTGTCAGGCGGACTCTTTACCACTGCACCACCTACGTCATGTTTATATCAATTATTTGTCAAATTCTTGCATGTACACTTTCCCCCTTGATTCTCACAACAAAGTATGTGTGAGGCAGATGCCATTAACATTCCATTTAAAAGAAGACAAAATGAGCTTCACCAAATTTAAGTGATGCGTGGAACCTTATACTGTGCACTGGGCCCAGCACGAGATGCCTACTGAATGCCTCCCAGTACTGCAGGTGTTCATAAAAGAGATCGCCATGGCTAGCAGGTCTGTTTAAAAGACTCGTGTGCTTACTACGAAAATCTGTATCATGTCACTTTGAAAACTGGTTAAAAAATTTAAACAAGGAAGGAAGAAAGGAAATAGTGTTTTTACTGCCTTGGGTAAGGGGCAAGATAAGCTCTACAGGATCTGTTTGGTGGTTCAGCAGTAAAGAATCCTCCTGCCAATGCAGGAGACACAGGAGATATGAGTTTGATCCCTGGGTCAGGAAGATCCCATGGAGAAGGAAATGGCAACCCACTCCAGTATTCTGGCCTGGAGAATCCCATGGACAGAGGAGCCTGGTGGGCTACAGTCCATGGGGTCACCAAGAGTCAGACGTGACTGAGTACAGCACAGCTGATACACCATGTACATATATCTGAGATACCACAGGTGCCTGGGGACTGTCAGAGCTCAAGCCTGTGGCCCTTGGTGCCATGGAGACCAAACTCCAATCTGCTGAATTCCACATTCTGCCCTGATGGAGCTAGCTGGGCATGATGCCCGGAGTACAGAGATCCTTATGCCTGACTTTTTGGCTAGCTTTTGTGCCAGGGGGCCGTCTGGCAGTGCTGGATCTGCTGATCATTCTCTGGAGTGGAGCCAGGGCCTACAGGGCAGTCTGACTCCAACCCAAGGCTTCTCTACCAGACAGACCTCTGTTGTCTATGACCTGCCATGGAGCTGTGGGGGAGGGGGCGGCTCTCAACTAAATGTGACTCAAAATATATTCTGACTCAGAAGGGCATTGTCAACTTGGAATTCAGAGTGAGTGAGAAGTCTGTGGCCTTGATGAAACAGAAACTGCTGATGATCATAAATTATAATCTAATTCATCTCACATTGATTAGTAAAACAGCTTGCTAATAATCTGATCATCTTTACAGTGAATCTGACTATTGACATGGGGTTGCTATAGCACTTCACTACCGCCAAGATCTATTTGCTAAACAATGACACTGTGATTAGCACTGCTGTGACACTTCTTTCTGTATCCAAAAACAAAAACAAGCCAACACACACTGCAGGGAGGAGAAAGAGGGAATCAGAATTTAGTTATAGACATAAAAACATATGGGGAGTTGCTATTCAAGGGATACAGAGTTTCAGTCATGCGAGATGAAAGAGTTCAGGAGAGGCACTGTGTGACACTGTGCTTATAGTTAAGGATATTGCACTGTATTCTTAAAATTTAAGATGGCAGATACCATTTTATGTGTTATTGAAGCACAATAAAGAGTGGTAGGTGACCTTCTACAGGAAAGAAAGGCATGTTGACTTTAGCATCATATATAATAAATCTTAGGCTTTAAGTCATGAGTCATAACGGCTTAACTCTGAATGCCAGGTCAACCCCTTACAGCTAAAACTTGCTTAAGCTCTCTGAATTTGGCTTCCTCATCTGTGAAATGGGGATAACAAACCATGCCTTTCGGGGCTGTTAGGAAGATTGAATGAGATAGCAATTAGGAAACAAATAGCCTAACACTTGGCCCAGAACACATACCTTCAAGTTTAATGTTCTCCCCTTTATCACCAGTTATTTTTTATGCTAGCATGTTTATCAAAATTAAAGTGAGATATAACTCTAATATGATGACCTAAAACATAAGTCAACCTTTTAAGTTAAGTGCTGTTTTGCCAGAAATTCTCTCATGGTAATTACCTCCTCTCTTTTCTGAAAGCCCCTGTGAGTAGATCCAGATTCCTCCAAAGTCTATTTGGAGGAATCCGGCTCCATGATTCTACTGCTGAGAATCAAAATAATAGACGAACAACTAGGAACTCCACTGTAGAAACAGCAAATACACATCATCGCTCTTCACATAAGTGCAACTGCATAAGCAGCCTTGGAAGGCAGATTATTGTCTCAACGATATATACTGTAAAACCTCAATGTCATGTAGAAAACTTCAGCTCACTCAATCTATATGTCAGGAAGTCTTCTAACCATGACATATGGCAATTAACAGCACACTTGCCAATCACTTTATTTAGCACAGTAAGTTTTACACTGTGAACACCACCCTAAAGATACCACAAATCACACTTAAGGATGGTATGAAAGAAATAATTGACCCTTCACCTATCCACAAAAACAATCCAAAAGAACCCTTGATAAATTTTGCTCCCAATCTCTATGTACCAATCTTTTATTTGTTAGATGAGAAATACCTTTCCAACAACTGATAGGAAATATTTAAATAGATAACTCATATATGGTGACATCTTTTCAGAAAGAATAGTAATGCCACTGTATTAAAGAGAATGAAAATTCAAATCTTGAGTTGGTTTTAATAAGATGCCTGGGCTACAGTTTAGCATAGCAACAGTGCTAAAAATAAGTGATGAGGATACAATTTTTCTACTTTCATTAGAGAAAACACAATGCATGCCCAAAGATGCTCACAAGGAATAAATACACTGTGAAGAAGAAAATAAGCACAAAGAAACCACAGGGTATGAATTTTATATCTCTGCCTTCCAGCTTTAGAACACAGGGAATTAAAATAAATCTATGTTTTAATATGTTGTTTTGAATACCACAGGCATTGATACACATCTGTTCATTCCTCTAGCATCACTTTGGTGACAGAGTAAGGCTGATGCATATGACCCCAATTCAGTCCTCATTCCCTGGGGCCCTGAAGCTGCGGTGAATTTGGGGAAGCTTACTGGGTGAGTCTGAAGGGAAAGCACAAACACACGCTGTCCAAACTACAGGGCAGCAAGATAAAGAAAATCAAACCCACTGTTAACAAGCCCAAGTCTATTCAGGACCATGGACAGAGCCTATTAAACTAAATTCTCTCTAAGCCTACGCTTCAGAGGCACTGCCTTTGGTTTTTAGAGAACACGGGTAAAAATGAGGTGACTTCTCTGAGGAAAGTGGTATAGACAGACTGCTCGTGTGCTGAATTTTAGTCTCTGGACTTGGGCAATATGCTGGACCTTTGCGCGGTGTTCTGGAGACTCCCAACAACACAAGCTCAGGCTTCTACTGCCGTTGAGCTCACAGTCCAATTGGCAGAGATACGGAAAACCAAAAGACATGGAAGGGAGGGTGGGTTTTTGACTAAATCATGAATAATTTAAAGAAAATCATGAGTGAATAGGAGGTAATGTAAAAAGTAAGAAAGAGTGATGAGCAAATACAGATAAGAGCAAGATGTGTTCCAGCGCAGGGCTGGGGAACTAACATTTTCTACAGCTGCTTCCTCAAGTCACTGAGCTGCACTCATTGTCATCCTTATCTTCACCTCAGCCTAGGAAATCAGGGTTACTATTCTTATTTCAGATATGAAAAGAAAACTGAAATAAATTAAGTAGTTTGCTTCAGGTCATGTAAGTAGAAATTGACACAGCTCAAATTATCTCATTCAAAAGTTAAGACACTCTCTACTGCCCTCTGCCCCTTTGCAGGAAGTATTTTGTGGATTGCATGACACTCCTACATGAAGTTTAGAACACATATATATAAACATATACATTATAGGAAGCTACTGAAATAAGGATTCTGAAGAACCACAATTCTGTGTACATATATCTGAGATTTAAGGACCTATATATATATAGGCACTGGGGATGTGGTATCTGCCTATTCATTCTAAATTCAATTCTCAGTTAATTAAAAAGATTACAGATTCAGTTAATAAATAATTAGTTCCTCAAATGAAAGAGGGATTTGAAAGGATTATGGGAACAGAGTAAAAAGTCCAAGAGAGGAACTAGCTCTTGCTTCATTGGTTTTGCCATATTGCCATAAACACTAGAAGAATACAGATTTTTTTCACCACCTGTGTTGCACTGTGCTTAGTCGCTTGTGTCCAACTCTTTGCAACCCAATGGACTGTAGCCTGCCAAGCTCCTCTGCCATGGAATTCTCTAGGCAAGGATACTGGAGTAGGTTGCCATGCCCTCTTCCAGGGGGATCTTCCCAATCCCAGGCATCATACCCACGTCTCCCACACTGCAGGCAGATTCTTTACCATCTGAGCCACCAGGGAAGCCATTTTTACTACCTGCCTTAAGTAATTTCTAATGTAGTTTATTTTTACACAAAATTATCTACTTTTGCAAATACATCACTATTGATATAATGTTAAATGATCTATGATTTTAAAATATCTTACATGTGGTTAAGCAATGATAAAGAGAGTGGATGTTACAAATATAAGTTGAGATCTGAAATATATAAAGGACTTTTCTGAGATCAAATAGCAAGGCAACAGCAAGGTCAGAAAAGCACGGTTTAATTTATTAATAATATGAGATGCAAGTGCTCAAAGGAAAATATAGAGATGACTGGACCTTATGCAAGCCCCTGGTGCACTGCAGAGGATGACAACGGTTTGCTTATCATACGTGTGCTCCTGTGCACTCCACCCAGCCCTCTGTTCACTCACTCATTCATTCATTCTGTGAACATCTCATAAATTTTGTCTATGTACTGTGGAAATTAAAAAAACAAGATATCATTCTAGTCTTAAAGAGAAATTGAAAGAGACAATAAATATTGAATTATGATGCCACATGGTAAATGCAGTATTTGTTATTCACAAGATAATCTGAGAGATAGAGGAAAACTTAAAACCAGGTCAAAGGTGTCATGGCAGGCTTCCTAAGGTACACTCATGAGCTTAATCTTAATGGAATAAATAATAGTTACTCAAGGAAAGAGTAGAAAAACTGTTGTAGGAAAATCTCTTCTTTGGAGGAAAACGGCACTGTCTACAGCATACACTTCTGCGTCATCTCATTCTAACCTTTTATCAGGCCAATTTACAACTCTGTAAATTCTATCAGTAGATAACTGACAGTAATGCAAAATAATTTCTACCTTATAGACATGCAATATTCTGTCTCTTGGAGTTTCAAGTGACTTTGCTCTCCCACCACAGACCAGTTTTGCATTCATTTGTACCTATTTTCAATACTACTGATCTATAATTATGCCTGTTCTTTGGATTCTCCTTTGAACTAATTTATAACACATTACCGGTTTCCTCACAATTAAATTTTTAATATGGGATCATTTTATATGTGCATAAAGGTCATGATTTTGTCTGTTTTTGAAAATGATTCTTTAACATTCCATAGTGAAGATACTGTGAGAACAAATGAGTGTCTATAAGCTCAGCAGTGAAGAATCTGCCTACAATGCAAGAGACATGGGTTCAGTGCCTGGGTTGGGAAAGATCTCCTGGAGAAGGAAATGGCAACTCCCTCCAGTATTCTTGCCTGGGAAATCCCATGGATGAAGGAGCCTGATAGGCTACAATCCATGGGGTCTCAAAAGAGTCAGACATGACTTAGTGACTAAACAGCACAAAGACGCACCACTCATCCTGGGAACTGCAGGCACTTAGGTCTTGAAGAATAAAAGGTGATTCTGTTAATATGACTGAAATTTTATTCTCCATTGCAAGTCAATGTAGTCTCCAAACTTCAAAGAAAGAGGTATCAGAGCTAACATACAATGTGCTGTTACCATCTACAAAAGGTATTCAATGACTCTTTTTCTTTCATTTGTGAAATAAGAACTATAATAAGAGAGTCCTCCTAGAATTGAAGAAGTCCCGGTGTCAAAAGTGATCTCAACATGTTTCAGTTCTGTTTAAACGAGCATTAGTCCAATTCAGTGGGAATGTAGACTTCAAATTCTGAATATTCAGAGGATTCATAATGAGAATTTTCTACTCTTAGGAAGAACAGAGATCTAGCTGTTCTCTCCACTGCATTTATGAAACAACATAGCAACAGAAGAAGAAAAGAGCTGCGGCAGCATGAGAAAACCTCGGTAACCAAGAGGAGGTCAAAGAAGGAAAAATCCTTTTTATCGTGAAATATTTTAATTTTTTCTACAGTATCAAAGTTTTCTTTGATATTCTAAAAATACATGTTTAGCTCTCTCCCTTAGAGACAGATATAACTTTAGATTGCCAGTCCATAATGAAGAGTTTTCAGATCCATCGACAGAACAGTAAACCATTCCCTTCTCCAGGGGACTTCCTGACCCAGCAATCAAATCAGGGTCTCCTGCATTTCAGGTGGATTCTTTACCAGTTGAGCTACCAGGGAAGCCCATAAAATTAATATTTTACTTCAAGACAGCGGTTGGAAATAGGAAAGAGTCAAATGAGATGAAAGTCAAAATAGTCCAGTTATTCACCTCCCAAGACCAGAGCCAGTATTAGTGTGATTATATATCAATGCTAGGGTCATAGATGTCTACCTCTCCCATCCAGGAACATCAATCTATTCACTCTTGAATAGCCCATGTGAAGTTGGTGCCCAAGGGGTGGACTTGCACAAGGCAAGACTATTGGTGTGTTTGTTTGGGGTTCCTGAAAATTAAAGGCCAAAGTATATCTTTTCTGAGTGCTCCATTTACAGAGATGGCCAAAGTCTATATGGGGGGAAGGACATGGCAAGGTCATATGCTTAAATGGACTTGAGGTGGTCAAGCAGCATACAGTGAGAAATGAATCAGGACTAGAGCTCAGCGTCTGAATAGAGCTGAGGAAATGGCATTGATCAAGAAGTTTATTTATTTGATGCAGGAACGTTCTCACTGATATTACTGAGAATTGAATTTAGTTACATACATGTCAACAGGTTTCCAGGTGGTGCAGTGGTAAAGAATGTGCCTGCAATTCTTTGTGGGTTCAGTCCGCGGGTAGGAAGGATCAATTGGAGAAGGAAATGGCAACCCACTCCAGTATGGGTGCCTGGAAAATTCCCTGGGCAGAGGAGTCTGGTTGGCTACAGTCCATAGGATTGCAAAGAGTCGGACAAGACTGAGCACACACACATCTACACATATATGCCAGGCATTACACACTTCCGAACACTGGATACACACTTCCAACATAGGATATCATGTGTTTTTCAATTCCTCTTAGAAAAAAGTGGTAATTTTTTTAATACAATAACATGTTAGTAATGCTTACTTATAAAACATGTATAGATGTGAAATTACTTTCTATTTCTTTGATATGTGCAGCCACTCGGATAATCAAGTAATTTCTATCTGTATTACCTTGAAATTATTAGCAGTGACTAAGAATAAAGACTTAGAATATTATAATTAAAGGTTGAAAGAGGCATAGCTAACTTGTAAAATATTAACCCTGACAGATGCTTTCTAGAGAGTGTCTACTGTACAACACCCATTCAGATATTTAATTAAAATCCCTGGTCCACCTAACATGGGTCTCTGGGAATAACAGAGCTTCATTATCCAATATGACTCAACACTAATAGATGTGTGCACTCAGTCGAAACAATTTTACCTAAAATAATGTGGCATTAAAGAGGTCTGATAAAACTGTATATTTAAATGGGACAGGTCTGCCAGGATGGATACTTGGAAATGTTTTAGGGATAATGAATGTGGCTGGGAAAATGAAACTGGCTTCTTCACATAGGTGGAGATCCACATTCAGATTCTTAAAAAGTAATATTTGAACACCTATATAATAACTGTCAGTTTTAAATCAGGTTATTGTTGGGAGATTCCTAAATTTCAAGGATTAATTTCTATCTTTATTTAAAATACAGCCTACTTCTAATCATGTTACTAATTCCCTAAGCTTTCAAGAAGTCCCCACACGTATGATGAGTTGAGCTCAGAACCCTGAAAACTGTATTCTAAACCTTCTTGTTTCTTATACAAACCTATTTTTGCAAAATTACCTTCCATTTATGTATTTTATATTCATTTTGTTCCTCCCTGCCCCCACCCCCTAAAACCTACATCGTCCCACTCAAATTCCACCTTAGAATGTTTCCTCTCCCTTCAGCCAGATGCAGTTTCATAACTGCATCTCACAACGCCTAAAGGTAATTTGATCAGTACTTGTTTTTGATAACACAAACCTGTACTATTATTGCCTCACCTTAAATGTATGTTAAAATGACTACTGTTCTTTTAAAGGAAAAAGTTGCTTAACTCCAAGAGAGAATCAAATCTTGACAATATCCTCCATTAAAGTAGAAAATGGCTTTCTTGTTTTCTAGAGCAAGGTTTTGGTATAGACCAAATTTTCTTTCTAGGGTATGTCTGAATTTCCTTTTAGTTTCCTTTCACTTATTAGACTTTCATCTACATGTTTTACCTTAAACACAGGTCACACAGCACAGACTGTTTCTCTTACTTGGATATAAGTCATAAAACCCAGAGCTACATAAGCTGTGACCTAAAAGTTTGTATAAATCATCTGTACTATGTCTGTTTCTTGAACACCCTCCCTACTGCCACCATTCATTGAACTCAGTTATAATTATTGTTAACATTACTGCCACTTCCATTTTCCATGATACTTCCTGATTAAAGGAACAAGCAAAGGTCTGGTGGAGCCAAACAGCCTCACTCTATCTCACTAGATGAGGTACTCTTGTAATCTTTTTCTAAGGGACACCTTTGGCCACCCTCCCAGAGACATCTTTCTTTCCGGAGAAAAATCAACCTCAAGGCAAGGATTTGAGTAAAAAGCTGTTCTGTTCCTGCTCTGATCTCTGAAAATGCCTATGACAATCAAAAAGGAGTAACTAGTATATTAGAAACTGTGTCAGAGTTCCCCTATGATTTCAACACAGGATTTATATCTGAGGGCTGTTTTTTCAGAGGGAACATTCATCAGTGGAGTTGTTCAACACAGGAGATGCTCTATTGTTTTTTGAGGTGGTTCCTTAGTTCACAAAGGCCAGTTGTAATACCTCTTGAGATGGTAAAAGCCTCCTTCAGATAATTAGATAAGCCACTAGAAGTGCCAGAATGCCCCTAAAGTTTTAATTAGCTCATTACACATGAACAGTAATTAATCATTTTGTAGAGTCTTAGGTGAAGGTTATCATCTTCACTGCAGGGTTCCTGGGAACCCTCAAAGTGAGAGAATATCAATCCAAAAAGCAGAACTGTCTCAACAACATTTAACTACTGGGCTAGAAGATGTCTTTAATTTTATTTATGCAATTTTAAAAACTCTCTATTAATTATACATAACGAACTCTCTGAAGCTGGTCATCTTTGGAGGCTCCAGTAGACAATACGCAAGGCACACAGAGATCACAGGAAATTCTGTAGTGATAGATTTTAATGGATCAGAGTAACTAATCAGAAGCATCTCAAGGAAGACAAAAGTTTATTATAAACTAGAACTATTTTTCTAAAAAATACACAGAGAGAGAGAGAGGTACAAGCTAACTTCCCTGATAGCTCAGTTGGTAAAGAATCTGCCTGCAACTCAGGAGACCCTGGTTCGATTCCTGGGTTGAGAAGATCCCCTGGAGAAGGGATAGGCTAGCCACTCCCAGGCTTCTTGGGCTTCCCTTGTGGCTCAGCTGGTAAAGAATCTGCCTGCAATGCAGGAGACTGGGTTCAATCCCTAGGTTGGGAAGATCCCCTGGAGAAGTGAAAGGCTACCCACTCCAGTGTTCTGGCCTGGAGAATTCAGTCCATGGGGTCATAAAGAGTCAGATACAACTAAGTGACTTTCACTTTTGACTTATTAGATTTCTTATTTTATTCTGACACAATCATATCTTCCAACCATTGCAGGATAACTCCAATCATTAATACAAAAGCTATTGTTCACTAATTCCTTACTATACGCCAAACACATTATGTACATATGGCTTAATTTAGTTCCAGCCACTCTTAAGAAATAGGCATTTTTACCTTTATTCTACAAAGAAAGGAATGCTTGCTTAGAGAAGTTAACTAAGTTTATCAACCTCACACAGCCAGTAATGACAATGACAACTATGAGTTTCAAACCCAATTCTGTTTGGTTTTAATGACCTCTCCCTCAACTATCCGGAGAAGGCAAGGCACCCCACTCCAGCACTCTTGCCTGGAAACTCCCATGGATGGAGGAGCCTGGTGGGCTGCAGTCCACTGGGTCACTAAGAGTCGGACACAAGTGAGCGACTTCTCTTTCACCTTTCACTTCCATGCATTGGAGAAGGATATGGCAACCCACTCCAGTGTTCTTGCCTGGAGAATCCCAGGGACGGGGGAGCCTGGTGGGCTGCCGTCTCTGGGGTCGCACAGTCGGACACGACTGAAGCGACTTGGCGGCAGCAGCAGCAGCAGCCCTCAACTATCAAACCTTGCTGTCTCCAAGCAGACATGAGGGAACTGTGACTGAGTTCCACGTAAATCCTTATCTGGTCAATGTATTTTTCAGTTATTTTGTGCTTTTTAAAAATGTAGTCAAAGTTCATACAATACCATAAGAATCTCGACCTCATTTTTTCCCATCAGAAAAGGCAGCCAAATATAGAAATGGATACCCACAACACTAAGAAAGAAGACAATGGCTTGTATAAGCAGAGATGGGTGCTGATCTTAGGGTAGAATGTTGCTTTGCATTATGGAACAGCCAAGTCAGAGAACTCAAACAGGTTTCCATCACTATATTTGTATAGGGTTTTCCTATCATTCACATCCATTCAACAAGCAACTGCTAAACACATCACATGTGGGGATCATCCTGGCTAAGAAGGATGAAAATTTCAGATTTCAGGAAGTGTTGGAATGGAACTTTGATTCTATATACATTTTTTCGCTTTCAATATTGGGAGTGAGATTACTGGAGAACAGAAGACAAATGCCACTGTAATCTGAGATGGGCAAAGTTTACCAATTAGGAATGCATTTGGATGCATGTAACAGAAACTGTGACTCCAAATCAGGGTTTGTTTTTTCCCATATGACCTGAAGTCTGGTGGTAGGCAGAAACTCAGGGAAGACTGGCATAGCATTGTCTCTTCTTCATGTTCAGAAGATGACCCCTCAACAACTGCAATTCTACATACTGTGTCAGTATTTGAAGCAAGAAGGAAAGCATCAGGAGGAGGCAGTAATACAGATTTTCCTTTACCAAATGCCATGATCCTATGGCAAACCTACTGTAATGAAAGTTGGGAAAAATCTTTCCAAGGTATTATAATATAAGCCTACCCAGAAGACTGAAGTTGATGATAGATATTGGATTGGACAACAAACAGCATCCAGCATATATTGCTTCTACAAACCTAGTATCTGAGCCTGAAGTCTGAGTACAATCTGTGAATTAACTTGGTTCCCTTCTTTCCTTCCTTCCTTCCTTCCTTCCTTCTACTTCCTGACTGTTCCTTTCTCCTTCTTTTGACTAAGTCTCTCCTCTGGAAGCCCTCTTTCAGTCATTCTCAGTGTAGGTGGCACAGCTGCTTGTCTGAAGGCGCTGTAAGGCTGCTTCTTTCCACAAAACCTTGTATCAAAGAGAGATTGTAAACCCCGTCCCCACCTCCCGTCCAAACTTATCAGCTCCAAAGCAGCACATTAGCTGCATCAGCTCAAGTTCAACCTGATGGAAAGACTCGATGCTGGGATATGGAATTAATTTTAAATTCTGAGCTGAAAAACCACTGAAAAATTTGAGTAAGGGAGTGCCAATATCCAAGCAAGATTTAAGTACAGTGATGTAGCTAATGCTTTCCTCATATTATTCTTTAATGCACAGGGAGAAAATGATCTGATTTGACAGAAACATCGTTTCTAATTTTTTTGAGGAAGAGTTAATAATCTTTATATTCATCCTTTCAAACACAGTTAAAAATTATTTCCCTGGAGATCAACTACGTTGAATGCCATAATGGGCTAAAGTAAGTCCATGAAAATAGCTCCCCTTAAAGTTGTGTAGGACACACATGACCTCACTAATCTCCAAAGTGCTAGGGTAACTGAGGCCCACAATTGGATTCAAGGAATGTGAATATTCAGTTGTTAGTTATATACCTTTTACCTTGTAGTCTGCTTAGCCTTCTAAAGCATATTTATATTTAAAATGCAAAGATTTTTCAGCTGTGAGTTGAGTTTTATTCAGGGTCTTACAGAGGACTACACAGCCTAGAGCAGCTCTGAGGAATTACTCTGAAGAAGCAAATGGAGCAGCCAGTATACACATTGGATTTTGGATAGGGAATACGTGTAGTCAAGCACATGTCTTAATAAAAGGTTATTGCTAGTCAGAAGGAACAGGTATCTCAGTTAATGGTTTTACTGCTTTTTCCCCCCCATGTATGGGAAGATGCAAGAATGTGGTCTCATTAAAATTCTTCCTGATATGTCTAACCATCTAGAAGGTCTGTTTTGCCAAAGCACAGAGTACCTCATCCTGTTCTTCACCCTTAATTTTCTTCAGGGGTGTACTTTTGGACAATGGCTACAGGAGCTAATGACTTGATCTGTGTAGAACTGAACAGTGGGCAACAGCTTTTGCTTGGCAAGGGCTTAAGTCGAAAACTCTGAATTCTGTATAAGGAGATAGCATTTATGTAACTTCAACTGCTCGTATTAATTTTTTTTAAGTCTTTCAGGACCATTCATACCATCGAATGCCCAAAAAGGACACCACAAAGTTGAGTTGATATTTACAAAGGAGTCGTATGTTATTCACTTACTGTTGTGAAAAGTGGCTTTTTAAAATCACTAATCTGCTCAGTGAATAAACATAAATATCATAAGAGACTGATATCTAGGTCAGAGAAACACTGTCATTAAAGTAAGAAAACAAATTCAAAATTGAAAAGCCATGGAATAATACAGATGATTTCCACATTTTTTTTTTTTTTTTTTGCTTGGGAGTAGAAGCTCTTTTGCCTAGGAAGAAATTTGAAAAATGTGTGCTTAGCGCATTCTACTTTTTTTTTTTTTTTGCAGCAAAAGGTAAAATCATTATGAAAATAATGATAATATTCTTACCATGCTTGTAAAAACTGTCTCAATGAGAGGCCTTGCTCTTTTCCAGAAATAGTATACTGGAGATTGATTAGCTTACTTCTATATCTTACCTCTCCCCCCACATATCATTTGTGGTATGGTATGGTGGTGGTGGTGGTGGTGGTGGTGGTGGGGTGTGTGTGTGTGTGTGTGTGTGTGTGTCTTGGTACAGCTGACTAACTGATAGGGACTGGATGGCTGAGAAGGGCTGTCTGACTACACCAGGCTTGATGCCAAAGCACGAAGTAAAGATCTTAATGGTTCCATATGATCCCAAACAGCTCACTGATCAAAAAGGAAAACCACCTCAACTATGTAAGTAAATAGACTAAATAACTCCCAGGAATAAGCTATCACCAAAGAAGAATTAGAAATTGCCAATATGTTCGTTAAACAATTTGATTCTCCGAGCAATCTAAGAAATACAAAACCGAACAAAAAAGAAACACAATTTTTCACGTATCAATCTAAACGAGACTTAAAATCTTAACTTGAATACTGCTGAGGTTTCAGGGAACAGGCAAGCTCGTACCCTGATAATGGAACATTTCCTGGTAATGGAAACATAAACTGAAAATACAAACTCTCTCTAAAGAAAGTTTATACTAAATATGAAAAGTCTTAAAATATGCATGTCCATTGACTGGCATTTGTCAAGAAATGACTCTGAATGAATCATGGTGGAAATATATATATAAATACACACACACATATATATATATATTATAAAAATACAGTGTTCTAAATTATCCATATATCCCAAAGTAGAATACTGGCTGAAATTTTTCAAAATACAATATATACCCTATATTTAATATTACAGTCAAAAAATAAGTACATGAAAAATTAGATGGGGTTCAAGTCTTACTTTCTATGTATGAAGTGCTCTGCATGTGTTACAATTTGATAGTAAACAATTATTATCACGCTTCTAATATCAAAACAGTTCTTAAATTAATTTTTAAAAGCTAACTATGGAGTATGTTAGAAGTAGATTGTCCAATACTAATTTTAAAAACAAAGATTTTTTAACTGAGTTAACCTATTTGAAATGACATCACAAAAACTACTGGGACTAAAAATGCCTTATTTTTCATATCTGGATTTTTTTCAAAGAGTGCTGGAAATTTCCTTGCAAAGTATCTTTGTCAGAGCCTTACAAATCACAACATGTGCAATTGCTTCACTCAGAACTGAACAGATTGAAAGATGCTGGGTTCCAGCCTCAGGCTGCTCGAAGAAGCTCCAAATTACAGTAATTACAAATTTAACCTCTCTTAAATAAATGAAGGATTGGAATGATGAAGATTACTTCATCTAATAGGCTTTGAGAGGGGACTGGGAGGGTTACAAATAAGATTCACCTATACTTCTGAAGGCCAGCAAATAGCTGGGCTTAATCTGAGAGAGAACTTAGAGATGAGCCACTTTTGAATTTTTTCCACATTGCTCAGATAAGAAAATCTTAGCCCAGACAAGGAACGTGAATGACCACCTGGAGAGTTAATGTCAGAGTTCAGACAAATCTGCTGTCTGGATGGAGTCTAGAGCTCACACTTGGATTCAGTTTCCTTAACCAGCTTAGTCCTCTTATATATTTAATCCTTAAACAACATTTACATAAGCACTTGACAATAGAAATATAATGAGAGTCACCTATGTAACTTTAAATTTTCTGATAGACATGTTAAAGAAAGGAAAAAGACACTGGTGAAATTAATTTTAGTAATATATTTTATTTCACCCAATATATAAAAGTACTATCATTTCAAACTGAGTTCAATATAAAAATGAAGAAATTCTGCATCCTTTCTGGGGAGGGAGGTACCAAGTCTTTGAATGCCAGTGTGGCTTTTATACTTACAGTGTGTCTTAATATGGGTTAGTAAATTTCAAAGCTCAAGTATCAAATGATGCAGACTTAATGTACAGTTGATTTTATGAATTTCTTCCTCAAAAGGTCAGGCCCAGTAATACATTAATACCGTACCTAAAGACAGAAAACTTTATAAGAAAATCATTAGAAGAGACCATACCAATAATTATGCTTCCCAGGTGACCCAGTGGTAAAGAAACTTCCTGCAATGCAGGAAACCCAGGTTCGATCCCTGGGTCAGGAAGATACCCTGGAGAAAGGAGAAAGGACGGCAACCCACTGCAGTATTCCTGCCTGGAGAATTCCATGGACAGAGGAGTCTGGCAGGCTACAGTCCACTGGGTCGCAGAGAATCAGAAACATCTGAGCAACTAACACACAAACGGACACAGCAATAATGAGAAAACATCACAAATACTGAGGGGTAGTATGGAATAGGTAATGCCTTTCTTGCACTGGCTGAGTTTTAAGCATTAAAATATCCTCTTTTCGTGAAATAGTGCTGATTCTTTTGGGAAGTATAATAAATGCACAGCTAGGAAAATAGAGAATTATGACTGCTAGAACTGTGGTCATTCTCCCTTTGGTATTATACAGGTCTTCCTCCCATTACGATTCCCAGGTGCCTTGTATCAGAGAGGACTGTTTCATTCTTCTCAATTTAATGATACTTTCATTCTGCTTCATATGCTAATTACCCCTTGACCATCAACTTCCCCAACCCGACTATAATCACCTTGATAAACCTGGATCACAATTTGCCTACCTAAATTTCCAATCACTGGAAAGTAGCCCAGCACACAGGCACATAATAGGTGCTAAAAAACACTTCAGGTGCTAAAAAATAGGTGCTAATACAGTATTTTACCAGATGGATAAATATGTCAATGCCTACTCAGTATCCTTTCTGCCTTTCAGAAGATACTATAAGGAGTCAAATTAGGCAGGGGGGGAAAAAAAAAAAAACAGCCAATGTAAACCTTCTGGATTTCTAATTAAATTTAAAAGATTGGAATCTAAGAAAAGGCCACACACAGATCAGTCTGGCCATGTTAACCAAACATATTATCTATTAATAAAATTATTCCTTTAAATTGGGGAAAATTAACCCTAAATCAAAAGAAACATACACACACCAAAGCCCAATAAGCTTATTAAGAGTTTCAATAAGCAACCTCAAAAGCCAGATATAAAATCATCTTTTGTTGCTCTGATTCAATAACATATTGTTGCTTCAATGTTTGATCATTAGAGTAGCAAAACTTTTGAGAGGTAAGTAAGTGAATTAGAGATTCTTTATTCTTGAACAAAGTTGTTTTTGGCTTTAGACATAGTTCAAGAAGGATGGGGCTATTCAGGTGCATTTTTATTGACATTCTGCCAAGCCAATGATAAACTATGAAGTTTATTCCTGCTAAACACGTCTGCCTAATTTCCATTCATTGCTAGGACAATAAGTAGCCTAGAAGCAAATTTCTCTACTTGGGTTTCCAAGAAATATTAATTTATTTTTAAAGTGTGTGAAAAGTTTACTTCAGCTTTTAATATATGGGTTGTCTTCTTGTTCTCTCATATCATGTCTGTTAACTGACTTAATTCCAAGCCCAGCAGTTTAGGAACATGTGGTAAAGGCACCTAAAAAAATCAATAGAGCTTCCATGCCCATTGGTCCCAGGCAGTCTTTCTCACCATACTGTGAGAGCTCATCAGCACTGTGGTTCCACTTGCTGAGCTTCTAAATTGATTGCAATGCCCTGACCCAAAGGTCAGACGGTAGTGTGGAAATATAAAGACTATTTCACCATAGAGCTCAATGCTTCCCACTGCAGGATATCAAGAAGGCCATTTTGAAGGCACTGGTCTATGTCCTCCAATAAGACAGCTAACAGTCTTCTCAGCAATGGCACACATTTCTACTTCCTCAAGATGGCCAAAGAAATGCCACTGGAGTTTCTCCAGGACCCCTACCATGCAACAAAGATGCAAGAACAGTGTCTTCATAAAATGCCTTTAGAACCACAGGATTGGATGCTTCAGGGTTTTAAGAGTTAAATTAAAGCCAATCTAGCCGTATTATAAAACTTGCTAATTGTCACATCCTGATATGAAGTGACATTTACAGTAAGAATACCAAATGGTCTATAAAATCTTAGGAAATGGATAATTCTTTAGAGAAGAAGGACATGACAGAATGGATTCTGAGAAGCGGCATGGCCCTCCAGAGTACACTAAACAGAACTCAAAGACCCAGGTTGTCTCTTGACTCCTGGGACCTTGGGCAGCTCAATCAACTTCTATGAGGCTCTATTTCTTGAAGACCATGGCTCTTAAACAATTTAGGATCATGGCTTTGAAAATTTGATAAAAATCTCCTCTTAACATATTTTATGTAAATTTTACCAAGATCATCGACACCTCCCTGTCCTGAAACCTTTCTGTGAACTCAAGTTAAAAATTTGTAGTACACACACTTAAACTCCAAGGCCTATCCCTAGAATAAATGCTCTGTCACAGAAGAATGTTTTCAGAGCCTAGGATACTTCCTGACACCCAGGGGCTGCTCCAAAAGTACTTGTTGGATTCAGTAAATAAAAGAATGGTGAAACTGTAAAAGATTAAATACAGTTTCTATGAAGGAAACTTTCAAATTGGAAAATACACAACAAATATGTTAATTTGTTAAAGTAGTTGCATGAGACATCTTAAAATCTGTTCTAATTAATACTTGCAAGAAAACATATAACCACAATTTATATTTTTACACAAGGTACAACTTTGTTCTACAAACATGGAAGTTTTTAAATTGATAATATTTGTGCTCCAATATAAGTATTTTCCTTTGAAAATATTTATCAATAAATTAATGAACATCAAAGTCTCCCTTAAATCCTGCTCATCACTTTATCTGTCCTACTGGATTCAAATAATGGCATTATTTGTCAGATTTGGACATTTGTTAAAATGCTAAAGTCGGACATGTAATTCAATCTTTTAAGAGGTATGAACAGCCAGTCACAAAATAAATGAGTCATGAAGATGAAACGTACAGTGTGGGAAATAAAGTCAATAACAGAGTAATATCTTTTTTATGGTGACAGACGGTAAGTAGACTTATCATGGTGATTATTTGAAAATGCAAAGAAATATCAAATGACTTTGTTGTACACCAGGAACTAACATAGTGTTGTAGGTCAATTATACTTAAAAAATAAACAAAGTCATAGAAAATGAGATAGATATATGGTTACCAGAGGCAGGAGTGAGGAGGAGGGAATTAAATGAAGGTGGTCAAAAGATGCAAATTTCCAGTTACAAGATAAATAAGTACCAAGATATAATATGCAATATGATAAAGATAATTAACATCACTGCATGTTATATATGAAAATTGTTAAGAGAGTAAATCCTAAGAGTGCTCATCACAAAAAAGTTTTATTTTGTACTAATTAGATGACACAGGTTTACCGAATTTATTGTCTTAATCATTTCATAGTGTGTATAAGTCAAATTATATGCTGTATACCTTAAACTTATACAGAACTATATGTCAATTGATATCTCAATAAATCTGGAAGAAGAAAAAAAAATGTTTCACATTCAGTCAACAAATGCAAATGCTTGCACTTAACAAGACTTCCACCTGAGTTTCCCACTACCATTTATCTCTCATGACTGCGTCTCACCTTGGCCCTCATTATCTTTCACTTAAAATATAAAAGTGTTCCTCACATCCATTAAGATGGCTACTATCAAAAAATAAAAGCAGAAAATCACAAGTACTCTCAAGGATGTGAAGTAATTGGAACTCTTATGCACTGTTAGCGGGAATGTAACACAGCCACTATGGAAAACAGTATGGCAGTTCCTCAAGAAATTAAAATACAGAGCTGCTGGTGAGCCAGCAACTCTACATCTGGAAAGATGTAGAACTGAAAGCGATGTCGATGGACCTAGAGACTGCCATAGAGTGAAGTTAAGTCAGAAAGAGAAAAACCAGTATCTTATATTAATGCATATATATGAAATCTGAAAAAAAAATTGGTTTAGACAATCTTGTTTACAGAACAGAAGCAGAGACACAGATGTAGAGAACAAATGAATGGATACTGAGGGGTAAAGGTGGGGGGTGGGATAGACTGGGATATTGGGATTCACACATATACACTATCGATACTATAAAGTAGATAACGAATGAGAGCCGACAGTATAGCACAAGGAACTCTGCTCAAAGCTCTGTGGTGACCTGAATTGTAAGGAAATCCAAAAAAGAAGGTTTATATGTATATGCATAGCTGATTCACCTTGCTGTACACCTGTGCTAGTAGAAACTAGCACAACACTGTAAAGCAGCTATACTCTAATAACAATTATTTTAAAAATAAATAATTGTTTTAAAAAGAATTGAAATCGACATCTTGAAGAGATGTCTGTAAACCCATGTTCGTAACAGCGTGGTTCACAAGAGCTAAAATACTGAAGCAACCCAAGTGTCCACCAACGGATGAATGAATAAGCAAAATGTGGTATACACATACAACTTATGATTGTTCAACTTTAAATTGACAAGCAAATTCTGACTTAGGCTACAACATGGATGAACCTTGATGACATTGTATTAAGTGAAGTAAGCCAGTCAGGAAAAGACAAATACTACACAATTCTTCTTATACTTTCCATAAGTAACTTACTATAGTCAAAATCATACAGACAAAGCAGAACGGTGGTAGTTAGGGACTGGGGGTAGGAAAGAATAAGGAGTTATTGTTTCATTTTCATAGAGTTTCAGTTTTAAGTTTTACAAGATGAAAATTATAGAGATAGATGGTAATGGTTGCACAGCTTTATGAATATATTAATACCACTGAACTATACTTAAAATGATTAAGACGGTAAATTTCATATTATGTATATTTTACTACAATTAAAGAAAAAAGATATGAACAGACTTCATCAAAAAAAAATGTGATTGGCAAATAACTACAGGAAAGATGCTGAATATAAAAAACCCACAAAATTGTCCTCCACTTTTCTTCGTCCAGTCCATCCTCTGCAGCACTTTCAATCATCTTTCTAAAACACAAATTTCATTAGCTGAATTTCCTGCTTTGTATGTCTTCTGTGCCAGCATTTCAGGGAAAACCTTTAAATGTGGCAAATGATGCCTCTGGCATTAACTCACTAACCCTGGCCTCACCCATCTTACCCGTCATGCTCCATTCATAGTTAACATTTCTCATGTCTGGCAAATGCCATATTCTTCCTATGCTGCCAGGGAGTGGGTGGAGCTGCTTGCAGTATTCTTGACTCTTATCTGCTAAGTAGTCATCTAACTTCCTAGATGGCGATAGATCTATCTTCCTAGATGGCTTCCTAGATGGCGATAGTGATAAAGAATCCATCTGCCAGTGTAGGACAAACAGGAGATGTGGGTTCAATTCCTGGGTCAGGAAGATCCTCTGGAATTAGGAAATGTCACCCCACTCCAGTATTCTTGCCTGGGAAATCCCATGGACAGAAAAGCCTGGTGGGCTTCAACGCACGGGGTTGCCAAGAGTTGGACACGACTGAGCATCTAAACAGTAGCAGCAGTTATCCACCTAGACTTCGCTCAAAGGTCACTTTCCTGCCCACCCCGCCACGCAGCCAGCCCTATAGGAAAATACTTCCTCTGTGCTCCCATACTATGTACACTTGTATATAACACTTACATTGCATTAAGATTACTCATTTGTGCTCTTCTTCACATTTGTCTGTAAGCTTCCTCAGAGCAGTCCGAGTCCAAGTATTTACCCCATAATATGAACATTAGGGCAATGACCAATAAAATTAACGTACTGCCGTTTATAATGGTGACATGAGCTCTGAGTAAGAAAGTTCCCATATAAATTGGAGACAATCTCATACTTTTATCAAAGGAATTTAATTTGCCTCTATCAAATACCCAGATAAATGTCTCTAAGGGGAAACACAAATGACAGGGGCGATGAAGATGATACACAATTTCAGACGTGCTCATATCTGCCAGGCTCTATGTTAGTCACTTTACATGCATCATTTTTACTTAATTCATGAGCCTCTCTATGAGGCAAGTACTATTATCCCATTTCACAGAGAAGAAAACTGAAATTCAGAGACATTAAAACATTTACTCAGCACCACATAGCTGGTAAACAGCAAAGACAGGATTTGTTCCTAAGGAATTTTTTTTTTTTCTGTTTGCACACAATGTTATTCTCAAATTCTTTGTTGAACTATCAATAATCAATTCTCAGAGACTTTTTTCTGAGAAAATCTTAAAAAGGCCGTGAAGAGATATGACATGTTCCAAAGCACTCTTCAAAATCTAATGACAGATTAACCTGATGACACATTAATCCATGATCTATTCTCTCTTTCACAGAATCCAAGTGAGAATTTTTACATGCTCATTTCTCACATTTAAAGCAGTATTAACTACAGTATTGTTGTTCCCACCTGGAAATGAGTTTCTTGAAAGATATAATGATTCAGATGAAGACTCTAAGAGGGAGAAACTTCTGGTGCCATATTGAGAAAAGACTGCTGCTGCTGCTGCTGCTGAGTCACTTCAGTCGTGTCCAACTCTGTGCAACCCCCTAGATGGCAGCCCACCAGGCTCCACCGTCCCCAGGACTCTCCAGGCAAGAACACTGGAGTAGGTCGCCATTTTCTTCTCCAAGGCATGAAAGTAAAAAGTGAAAGTGAAGTCGCTCAGCAACCCCATGGACTGCCACCTACCAGGCTCCTCCATCCATGGGATTTTCCAAGCAAGAATACTGGAGTGGGGTGCCATGGCCTTCTCCGAGAAAAGACTAGACTTAATTAAAATGGGGATTTCCCTGGTGCTCCAATGGTTAGGACTCCATGAATCCACATCAGGGGACACGGGTTCAATCCTTGGTTGGGGAAACTGAGATCCCACAGGCCATGCTGCGTGGTACAGCCAAAAAAAAAATTAAATAAATAAATATTAAAAAAAAAGAAAACGGACCAAAACTTACAAAAAGTTTGCAGCAGAATACACTCTTTTCACTGTGATGCAGACCTCAGAATGGCCCTTCTCTCCCATTTTTCATCTCTGCTCCTTACTAACCAGTCTAGATATTCTACTTTCTAGGGGCTCCCAAGACCCTTCCATGCTTCTCCCTCTGGTCTCCCATTTCTAGGCTTTTCTTCACAGATCTCAGGTTTCACATTGCTGTGCCTTTGGTGCAGAAGTGACCTTCCTCCCGTTGCAGGGCACCTCCCTGCTTGAACTTGGCACATCCGTGCTTCTTCTGTCAGGTTGTAGGAGGTCAACTCCACCTGCACACAGTCATTTCTCATCCCCAAAATTTCTCAGCATCAGGCCCATTCTTTAACCACAGTCTAAGTCTTTCTTACTTGCACTGTGGTCCTAGGCAGGGCACTTAATTCTCTGTGGTTCATAGGATTTATGTGATAATTAAGTGAGATGTACTTAGAATAAAGCCTGGCCCATGAAAGCACAATAAATACTGCCATTATATTTAGCTATTTTACCACGCTTTGTTTCTTTTAAAGAGGTGCTTTTAACCACTTCAGAGAGAACAGAGATGGCTTAAAAATACCAGCTCTGAAGAATATACAATGGGGAAAGGACAATGTCTTCAATAAGAAAACTGCACTGTTACACGCGAAAGAATAAAACTGGACACCTGTCTCACAGTATACACAAAAACAAACTAAAAATTGAATAAAGACTTGAATGTGAGACGCGAAACCATAAAAGTCCCAGAAGAAAACATAGATGATAAGCTCCTTGACAGAGGTCTTAGTGATGATTTTTTGGATTTGACACCAAAAACCAAGGCAACAATGGCAAAAATAAACAAGTGTGACCACATCAAACTAAAATTTCTGCACAAGAAAGCAACCTATCAACAAAATGAAAAGGCAACCTAACAAATGAGAGAAAAGATTTCCAAATAGTATATCTGACGAGAGGCTACTATCCAGAATATATGAAGAATGCATACATCTCAAAGCCAAACAATTTGATTTAAAAATGGGCAGAGGACCTTTCCACAAGAAAATGACACATGGATGGTCAATATGAACAGGTGCTCAACATCACTAACCATTAAGAAAAGGCATTTCAAAACCACAATGAGATATCAACTTAAACCTGTTAGAATGGCTATTATTAGGTTTTACACAAGAAATAACAAGAATCGGCCAAGATATGGAGAAAAGGGAACCCTCATGCACTGTTGATAGAATGTAAAGTGGTACAGACACTGTGATAAACAGCATTGATGCTCTTCTAAAATTAAAAATAGAACTAACATGTGTTAGAAAGATGGTAACAATAACCCTGTATACAAGACAGCAAAAGAGACACTGATGTATAGAACAGTCTTTTGGACTCTGTGGGAGAGGGAGAGGGTGGGATGATTTGGGAGAATGGCATTGAAACATGTATAATATCATATATGAAACAAGTCGCCAGTCCAGGTTCGATGCACAATACTGGATGCTTGGGGCTGGTGCACTGGGACGACCCAGAGGAATGGTATGGGGAGGGAGGAGGGAGGAGGGTTCAGGATGGGGAACACATGTATACCTGTGGCGGATTCATTTCAATATTTGGCAAAACCAATACAATATTGTAAAGTTTAAAAATAAAATAAAATTTTAAAAAATTAAAAAAAAAAAAAGAAATAGGATTCTTAAGGATTTCTAGAATGAAGGAAGGGATTTTACGCAGAATTAGAAAAAGACAGAGGCAGCCAAAAAAAAAAAAAAGAACTAACGTGTGATCCAGCAGTTCCACTTCTGGGTATATATCTGAAGAAAACAAAAACAGTAACTCAAAAAGATATATGCACCCCTACATTCACTGCAGCGTTATTTATAACTGCAAAGATAGAGAAACAACCTAACTGTCCATTGATAGATACATGGATAAAGAAGACTTGGTGCAGATATACAACGGAATATTACTCAATCATAAAAAAATAATGAAATGTTGGCATTTGTGACAATGCAGACGGACCTTGAAGGCATCATGCTAAGTGCAATGTCTGTCAAAGAAACACAATTTGCCATATGCTCACTTATATGTGGATAACAACCGATCTATAAAAAACAGAAACAAAAACAATTAACTTACAGATACAGACAGATAGTTGCCAAAAATGGAGGATTTGGGGTAGGCAAAATGAGTAAAGATGATCAAACAGTAGAAACTTCCAGTTACACAGTAAGTCACGGAGATGTAATGTATAGCATGGGGACTATAATTAATAATACTATATTGAATATTTGAAAAGTGCTAAGAAAATAGATCTTAAAAGTTCTTATCATAAGAAACAACTGTGTAACTGTATGGTGATGGATGTTACCTAGACTTACTATGGTGGTCATTTCACAACACCTAACAAATATCAAATCACTCTGACATACATCTGAAACTAATACACTATGTTGATTATATTTCAATTAAAAATAAACAGCTCTTCCAGGACATAGAAGCAACCTAAATGTTCATCGACAGATGACTGGATAAAGAAGATATGGTGCCTAGAAAGAAAGAAAATCAAAGTCGCTCAGTCGCATCTGACTCTTTGTGACCCCATGGACTATGGAATTCTCCAGGCCAGATACTGAAGTGGGTACCCTTTCCTTTCTCCAGGGGATCTTCCCAACCCAGGCCTCCCACATTGCAGGCAGATTCTTTACCAACTGAGCCACGAGGGAAGCCCAATATGGTGTCTGTGTGTGTGCTAAGTCACTTGAGTTGTCTCAGACTCTTTGTGACCTAATGGACTGCAGCCTGTCAGGTTCCTCTGTCCAGGGGATTCCCCAAGCAGGAATACTGGATGGGTTGCCACGCCCTCCTCCAGGGGATCGTCCTGACCAGGGGATCAAACCCACGTCTCTTCTGGCTCCTACACTGGCAGGCGGGTTTTTTTTTTTTAACCACTAGAACCACTTGGGAAGCCCAGTTCTTGTCATTGCCTAACCACAAAAGATCTCGCCCTTCTTAGACTCCTAAAGAACTACTGTCCTTTCCTCACATTAGAAGACATATTTTTCTGTTTCAGGGATCATAGTTGTACCCTTCCAGCTTGGTGTGACTTCCCTCAAATATTCACCAGGGTTTCTATTTCTTCTGAACAAATTCCTACTCACAAGCAAACAGGCAAGGATTGGGAATGCAACTTCCAAAGAGCCATTGATCATAGCTGAGCATCACTAATATGTGCTATTAAAATGAATATAGTTTATTTATCTAACTTATCATCTGTTTGAGTTCATAACCAAAAAATAAAAGAAGAAATTGTCATTATCTTGTCCTTTTTTAGCTCATAGGGAATAGAATATATTTTAAAAGCAGATTTATATAAACCAACACAGATAACATTAAAAGTATATAATCGTATGCAGGATAACTGAGTAACAACGTTAGAGAGAAAAGACACAACATAGTGTATAAAATTCTATAAACATAGTGTATAAAAATTCTATAAACATACTTACTGTCAATAAAAATGTTCCCTAAAATCTGATCTTGCAGAGGAAAAAAAAAACATAAAGTTAAATTTCTGAAATGCGTTCACTGAAAAATCTGGACCAGGATAAATATTTAAATTCTCTGAATTCACATTAAAAATTCACACATAAGCGAACAAAGAAAATGAAACTTGTCAATATTTGCTATTTTCTCACTGAATATATATTTATATAACTCCGCCTTCATGGTAAAAAATAAGTGTTGAGAATCACCAGTGACAGGAAAAGTTCAAGACACTTCACTTTGAGATGGAGAGAGGAGGTTTGCCATCTTACGCCTTTTAAGCACAATTCTTCAAGTGTGAAGTGGGCTAGTTGGGAGCACTTCTGCCACAGGGCTACCTGCCTGGCACAGATACAGCACAGTCTGACTGTCCAAACAGATCGAGGTCACTAGCTGCCCTCTGGAAACCAAGTCCTGCTCTGAAATTCTAAGACGTATCTTAGGACACGAAGGACACAGGTCCAATAAGGGGTTCCAGTCTGAAACTGAGAGGCTTCATTCATCAGCTCTTCAGAAGAAGCAGATCCCTCTAGAGCTCCATAGTATCTCCTGGATCCTCTGGGTTTGTAAGTGAGGACGCTGATTGAACTATGAGATATGCGCATGCATGCTCAGTCACTCTAGTCATACCTGATTCTTTGCGGCCCTATGGACTGTAGCCCTCCAGGCTCCTCCGTCCCTAGGATCCTCCAGGCATGAATACTAGACTGGGTTGCCATGCCCTCCTCCCAGGGGATCTCCCCATCCTAGGGATCAAATCCACAACTCCTGCATCTCCTGCATTACAGGTAGATTCTTTACCACTGAGCCACCTGGGAAGTCCCGAACCATGGGATAGAGGTCTCTGAATCCCCCAGGCAAAGTAAGGCAGGTAGAAGTAGCCAGTGAATCTGTTCCACCACATGACCACCTATTATTCATACCTCCGGAAAAGGTAGTAAAAAGCAAGCTTTCACTGATGAAGCCATTTGGGGAACTTTTCCTGCTTAGGTATAAATGGTTAGGTAGCACTGATAAAGGTACTTTAGAAATTCCTTAAGGAAAGGATATTTTTGGCAGTAGATGATATGCAGATTAGAGCACAGAACAGGAACTTCTCTGTGGAGAAATGGACTGCTTTAAGAATACGTTCTACAAAGAGCAGGTGCTACATAGTTTAAATAGGTGTTAATGAATATTGCACCCTTTACATTAACAGAAAACATCAATGAACTGGACCTAATACAATAACTTTCATTTCTCAAACCACATCACATTTTTCAGAAAGCTTCCTTACAAAGATGTGTTTATTTCTCCCATTAAGCCTGCAAGAGGAAGAGTAGGGGGTTTAAAAGCAGCACAGCCAACTCATTGGAAAAGACCCTGATGCTGAGAAAGATTGAAAGCAAAAGGAGAAGAGGGCGGGAGAGGGCAAGATGGTTAGATGGCATCACCAACTCAATGGACATGAATCTGAACAAACTCCAGGAGATAGTGAAGGTCAGGGAAGCCTGGCATGCTGCCATCCATGGAGTCATCAAGAGTCAGACACAACTTTGCAACTGAACAGCAACAAAGTGGTTACAAGTAAACATTTTGCAGTTGGCCTCTAGGGTTTGAATACTCCCTTTGTTCCATACCACATGTCTCTAGGACCCTGGCCAAAGCCTTAACTGCCCATTAAGTTTCAGTTTCCTCACCTGTAAAATCAGTGGATTCATCTTTTATAATGTCACTCAATAGCTAAATGGAATTATGTATGCAGAATTCCCTCACCACATGTCTGATAAGAATTTTAGGGGATGTGTCCCCTATGTTAAAGATTCAAGGAGGTCCTATGGTGTTGGCAGAGTCACTGCATAACTCAAATTTCACAGGCTGAGCCCCTGTTTTCTTCACTTCTCCGTGGCACAGAAAAACAAATAAGCATGGCTTCTTCTCTTGCTGAGTAATGAAGAGTCCAAAAAAAGAGGCTTACATCTGTAGCAGTGCATTGGGTCAAAATAGATTCTTGCTGAGCTTCTACTCTGCAGGCTCTTAGGTCCTCCATAATAACTGGGATGTGACTGGTTCACCACAAAGCAAATGTTCCACGGAGGCACAAATGAGGCTGAAAACCTGACCCCAGCACTGCGGGCTTGCCTCCCATCTCACTTCCCTTGATCAATGCACACTGTTGTCCCTTAGAAAGATGGAGTTTCCCTCTCCAAATTCAGCTTTCAAGATGCTATTAGGAGAATATGCATTCCCTTTGCTTGTGAAATGTTACACACTCTCCAACCTTAACTAGACTTCCTTCAGTGTGAGATGAAGCACCTTCCATGTATGCATGAGGTAGTGAGTATACCTTCCCAGGGCTTTGCATTTGGACAAGGATGGCCAATTGAAAAGATGTCAGAATAGGAACTTAAATCTCTCTCTGAATGCAGAGCTCTTCCGGGTGTTGGGCCTCTATCCACACATCAAACATATATACTTGGTAAAATGCTAAACTTCCTGAAGTTCCTAAGGACCCTGAAAACCTACACCTGATTTGGAGGGGAAATCAAAGGATGATAAGACCTAGTCTTCTATCTCAGCAGCAGGATACAAAGCCAGCCAACCCTGGGTGATCAAGAACCCTAGTTTATGTAGGCTTGTCATTCTGAATGTACTCGTGTTTTTAGAAGCAATAATACATCCCAGGATATACCTCAGAAATGTCTACATTATTTTTCTCATATGACTACTACATATTAACATTTTATTACCACCTTCTATTTAAGTATCACTAGTAGATAAAGGCAAAATAGTAATATGGCTTTTAAAGAAAATGCACATTTGATACATCTATATATAATTAGCTGGGAGTGGTAGCACATCTCAACCAAACTGCAGTTAAATTTTAAAATCACCTACATACTTGAAACTGAATAAGGAAAATGAAGACAGCAGCTTTTCATTTCGTTGGACTGACAAAACAGAGCTCTCCACATAGGCCCCCGCCTTTCTAGAATTCAATCTGTGCACTGAAAACTGGCTAAAGAATATTAAAACAATAAGCTCCAAGGATACATTGTACAGCACAGGGAAATACAGCCATCATTTTATAGCTTAAAATGGAGTATAATCTATAAAAATACTGAATCACTGCTATACACCTGAAACTAATATCTCAACTACACTTCAACTAGACTGCTGCTGCTGCTGCTAAGTCGTGGCAGTCGTGTCCGACTCTGTGCGACCCCCTAGACAGCAGCCCACCAGACTCCCCCATCCCTGGGATTCTCCAGGCAAGAACACTGGAGTGGGTTGCCATTTCCTTCTCCAATGCATGAAAGTGAAAGTGAAGTCGCTCAGTCATGTCCGACTCTTAGCGACCCCATGGACTGCAGCCCACCAGGCTCCTCCATCCATGGGATTTTCCAAGCAAGAGTACTGGAGTGGGGTGCCATTGCCTTCTCCGTCAACTATACTAGTCAGCTATATTTCAATTAAAAACAAAATCAACCCAGACTTGCCAATATGCCCACAGATAATATTGCCTTGGAACTTTCTTAATCTTATTCAGGCATCCAATAAAATTATTTTTGTATCACTAATGACTTTTAAATTTTTTTCCAAATTTTGATTCCATGGTCACTGAGGGAAAAATGGAGATCAAAATAAAGAGACAACCAGAGATAGAGCCAGAGCACACATGACAGTGCTGCTGAGCTGCAAGTCCATGCATGAGGCAAACAGTTACGATGTTGCTCTCCTGCTCTCACTATTTCTACTCTATTCTATTTAAAATTGTTTATCAGAGTAAAAAAATACAAAAATTTTAAAGGATAAGAATTAAAAGAATAAAACCAAAATAAGATTTATTCACAGAATACCCACACAGATAATCCAAGAAAATCAATAAATGAATCACTATAATTAATAAGATTGTTCAGCAAAATGGCTAAATACAAAATCAACATATTAAAATATACTTATATTCCTTTATATGAGCAACAAATTATTAAGAAATCTGAGTTTGAACACTTACATTTATAATAGCACAAATAATAAGAGCAATGACTAAACCCAATAAAGGTATATAACACTTTAGCATAAAATACTAAAACTTCATTGAAGGTAATAAAATAAAACATATGTAAATGAGAAATATATCATATTCATATACTTGAAGGCTCTAAAGGCAACTCTTACACATTCATCTATAGTGTCAAAGCAATTTTCATCAAAATCTTAGTGTTTTTGATGGAATATGGCAACTTTATGCTAAAACATATATGGATGAATTATAGGTCAATATCTGTCAAGGCAATTTTGAAACAGCAGCAGAAGAGACAGCTTAGCTTAACTGATATCAGGCTTTAAAAACTAAAGAGATTTAACAGTGTATATGGTTGAAGGGACAGACAAATAAACCAAAGTAACAGAATAAGTGGCCTTAAAATAAATTCACATACCTATGAGAGCTTCGAATATAATAAACTACAATCCTGTGAGCCAAATATAGACCACTGAATGAAGTACAGGAATATAACCAGCCATCCATATGGGGAAAGTTCCATATGTTGGCCACCTGATGCGAAGGGCCGACTCATTGGAAAAGACCCTGATGCTAGGAAAGATTGAAGGCAGAAGGAAGAGCACAGCAGAGGACGAGATGGTTAGATAGTATCACCGAGTCAATGGACATGAATCTGAGCAAACTCCAGGAGACACTGAAGGACAGGAAAACCCGGCGTGCCGTCGTCCATGGGGCTGAAAAGAATCAGACACGACTTAGCAACTAAAAAACAACAGTGGGGAAAGGAAAAGATCAGATCTCTACTTCTCTCCAAGCAAACAAATAAAACAAGAAGTTCTTGATACACTAATAACTTAAATAAACAGATTCCTAAATTTTCAGAGTCTAACACACAAAATATACTGATGAAATCAGAGTGGGATATAAAAAAATACAAACTATAAAAGAAAAAATAGACATATATGAACACATTAATACTGAAAACTTATAAAGATAAAACCTACTTTAAGCAAAGTGAAAAGAAACTTAGAGGTGGGAAGCAACTATTTGAAATTCATACAAAAAGGAGTATTATAAAACATATTACAGGAACACGTACAAATGGATTTGTAAGAAAAGAAAGGCAAACAGGAAAATGGACAAACTATATGAACAGGCAATTGAAAGAAGAAACTTATATAAACCTATAAATAAATAAAATAAACTATATTTTACAGTCACATCCAACTCTGCGACCCCATGGACTACAGTACGCCAGGCGTCCTTGTCCATCACCAACTCGTAGAGTTTACTCAAACCCATGTCCATTGAGTCGATGATGCCTTCCAGCAGTTGTCCCCTTATCTCGCCTTCAATCTTTCCCAGCATCAGGGTCTTTTCAAATGAGTCAGCTCTTTGCATCAGGTGGCCAAGGTATTGGAGTTTCAGCTTCATCAGTCCTTCGAATGAACATTGAGGACTGATTTCCTCTAGGATGGACTCATTGGATCTCCTTGCAGTCCAAGCGACTCTCAAGAGTCTTCTCCAACACCACAGTTCAAAAGCATCAATTCTTCAGTGCTCAGCTTCTTTATAGTCCAATTCTCACATCCATACGTGACCACTGGAAAAACCATAGCCTTGACTAGATGGACCTTTGGTGGTAATGTCTCTGTTTTTTAAGATGCTGTCTAGGTTGGTCATAACTTTCCTTCCAAGGAGTAAGCATCTTATTATTTCATGGCTGCAGTCACCATGTGCAATGATTTTTGGAGCCCCCCAAAATAAAGTCTGCCACTGTTTCCACTGTTTTTCCATCTATTTGCCATGAAGTGATGGGACCAGATGCCATGATCTTCGTTTTCTGAATGTTGAGCTTTAAGCCAACTTTTTCACTCTCCTCTTTCACTTTCATCAAGAGGCTCTTTACTTCTTCACTTTCTGCCATAATGGTGGTGTCATCTGTATATCTGAAGTTATTGATATTTCTCCCGGCAATCTTGATTCCAGCTTGTGTTTCTTCCAGTCCAGCGTTTCTCATGATGTACTCTGCATATAAGTTAAATAAACAGGGTGACAATATACAGCCTTAACATACTCCTTTTCCTATTTGGAATGAGTCTGTTGTTCCACGTCCAGTTCTAAATGTTGCTTCCTGACCTGCATACAGATTTCTCAAAAGGCAGGTCAGATGGTCTGTATTCACATCTCTTTCAGAATTTTCCACAGTTTATTGTGATCCACACAGTCGAAGGCTTTGGCATAGTCAATAAAGCAAAAGTATATATTTTTCTGGAACTCTTGCTTTTTCAATGATCCAGTGGATGTTGGCAATTTGATCTCTGGTTCCTCTGCCTTTTCTAAACCCAGCTTGAACATCTGGAAGTTCACAGTTCCTGTATTGTTGAAGCCTGGCTTGGAGAATTCTGAGCACTACATTGCTAGCGTTTGAAATGAGTGCAATTGTGCGGTAGTTTGAGCATTCTTTGGCATTGTCTTTCTTTGGGATTGGAATGAAAACTGACCTTTTCCAGTCCTGTGGCCAGTGCTGAGTTTTCCAAATTTGTTGGCATATTGAGTGCAGTACTTTCATAGCATCATCTTTTAGGATTTGAAACAGCTCAACTGGAATTCCATCACCTCCACTAGCTTTGTTCGTAGTGATGCTTTCTAAGGCCCACTTGACTTCACATTCCATGATGTCTGGCTCTAGGTCAGTGATCACATCATCATGATTATCTGGGTCATGAAGATCTTTTTTGTACAGTTCTTCTGTGTATTCTTACCACCTCTTCTTAATATCTTCTGCTTCTGTTTGGTCCATACCATTTCTGTCCTTTATTGAGCCCATCTTAGCATGAAATATTCCCTTGGTATCTCTAATTTTCTTGAAGAGATCTCTAGTCTTTTCTGTTCTATTGTTTTCCTCTATTTCTTTGCACTGATCACTGAGGAAGGCTTTCTTGTCTCTCCTTGCTATTCTCTGGAAATCTGCATTCAAATGGGTATATCTTTCCTTTTCTCCTTTGCTTTTGGCTTTTCTTTTCACAGCTATTTGTAAGGCCTCCTCAGACAGCCATTTCGCTTTTTTGCATTTCTTTTTCTTGATCCCTGTCTCCTGTACAATGTCACGAACCTCTGTCCATAGTTTATCAGGCACTCTATCTATCAGATCTAGTCCCTTAAATTTATTTCTCACTTCCACTGTATAATCAGAAGGGATGTGATTTAGGTCATACCTGAATGGTCTAGTGGTTTTCCCTACTTTCTTCAATTTAAGTCTCAATTTGGCAATAAGGAGTTCATGATCTGAGCCACAGTCAACTCCCAATCTTGTTTTTGCTGAATGTATCGAGCTTCTCCATCTTTGTCTGCAAAGAATATAATCAATCTAATTTCGGTATTGACCATCTGGTGATGTCCATGTGTAGTCTTCTCGTGTTGCTGGAAAAGGGTGTTTGCTATGACCAGTGCATTCTCTTGGCAGAACTCTATTAGCTTTTGCCTTGATTCATTCTGTACTCCAAGGCCAAATTTGCCTGTGACCCAGGTGTTTCTTGACTTCCTACTTTTGCATTTCAGTCCCCTATAATGAAAAGGACCTCTTTTTTGGGTATTAATTACAGAAGGTCTTATAGGTCTTCATAGAACCGTTCAACTTCAGCTTCTTCAGCGTTACTGGTTGGGGCATAGACTTGGATTACTGTGATACTGAATGGTTTGCCTTGGAAACGAACAGAGATCATTCTGTCGTTTTTGAGACTGCATCCAAGTACTGCATTTTCAACTCCTTTGTTGACCATTATGGATACCCCATTGCTTCTAAGGGATTCTTGCCTACAGTAGTAGATATAATAGTCATCTGAGTTAAATTCACCCATTCCAGTCCATTTTAGTTCGCTGATTCCTAGAACGTTGACGTTCACTGTTGCCATCTCCTGACATTCATCTCCTTGCCATCACTTCCAATTTGCCTTGATTCATGTATGCAGGTCAGGACGCAACAGTTAGAACTGGACATGGAACAACAGACTGGTTCCAAATAGGAAAAGGAGTTTGTCAAGGCTGTATATTGTCACCCTGTTTATTTAACTTATATGCAGAGTACATCATGAGAAACGTTGGACTGGAAGAAACACAAACTGGAATCAAGATTGCTGGGAGAAATATCAATAACCTCAGATAGGCAGATGACACCACCCTTATGGCAGAAAGTGAAGAGGAACTCAAAAGCCTCTTGATGAAAGTGAAAGAGGAGAGTGAAAAAGTTGGCTTAAAGCTCAACATTCAGAAAACGAAGATTATGGCATCCAGTCCCACCACTTCATGGGAAATAGATGGGGAAACAGTGGAAACAATGTCAGACTTTATTTTTCTGGGCTCAAAAATCACTACAGATGGTGACTGCAGCCATGAAATTAAAAGACGCTTACTCCTTGGAAGGAAAGTTATGACCAATCTAGATAGCATATTCAAAAGCAGAGACATTACTTTGCCAACAAAGGTTCGTCTAGTCAAGGCTATGGTTTTTCTTGTGGTCATGTATGGATGTGAGAGTTGGACTGTGAAGAAGGCTGAGCGCTGAAGAACTGATGCTTTTGAACTGTGGTGTTGGAGAAGACTCTTGAGAGTCCCTTGGACTGCAAGGAGATCCAACCAGTCCATTCTGAAGGAGATCAGCCCTGGGATATCTTTGGAAGGAATGATGCTAAAGCTGAAACTCCAGTACTTTGGCCACCTCATGTGAAGAGTTGACTCATTGGAAAAGACTCTGATGCTGGGAGGGATTGGGGGCAGGAGGAGAAGGGGACGACAGAGGATGAGATGGCTGGATGGCATCACTGACTCGATGGACGTGAGTCTGAGTGAACTCCGGGAGTTGGTGATGGACAGGGAGGCCTGGCGTGCTGCGATTCATGGGGTCGCAAAGAGTTGGACACGATTGAGCAACTGATCTGATCTGATGGACCCAACATTCCAGGTTCCTATGCAATATTGCTCTTTACAGCATCAGACCTTGCTTCCATCACCAGTCACATCCACAACTGGGTGGTGTTGTTGCTTTGGCTTTGTCTCTTCATTCTTTCTGGAGTTATTTCTTCACTGATCTCCAGTAGCATTTGGGCACCTACCAGACTGGGGAGTTCATCTTTCAGTGTCCTATCTTTTGTTTTTTCATACTGTTCATGGGGTTCTCAAGGCAGGAATACTGAAGTGGTTTGCCATTGCCTTCTCCAGTGGACCACATTAAAAACATGTAAAAATAGTTAATCAGTAATAATCAGGAAATCACAGATCACAACAATTATCAGTTATCATTTTATGCTTATTAAAGACTGTATAAAGTCTATAAATCTGACTGATTTTTTTTTTTTTTTGGCCATGCAGCATGTGGGATCTTAGTTTCCTGACCAGGGATTGAACCTATGCTCCCTGCTTTGGAAGTATGAAGTCTTAATCACTGGCTGGCCAGGGAAATCCCAAATCTGACTGATTTTAGAAAGTGAGAGAATAGTAATAGGAAAGTAAACTGAAGATCTATTTAACATTAACATTACACAGCTGAAGATAGAAACAATTTACAACCCAGCAACTTGTACCCTAGAAAAATGAACACATCTTCATAAGGTGACATACATAAGGACATTCATTGCAATGAAGCAAGATTCACACACACACACATCTCTTTAATAACTTTTGAACTTTTTGAAATCATGTCTTATTCACCAGTGTTAAGAATAAAAAGAGTCTCTTCATATATGCTTACTGAAATATACAAATGAATGAACAAATTAGCACAACATGCTAAGTGTGTTTCAGACTCTAAAATGTCATTTCAAATATGTGCTTATTATAGGACATTTCACCAAGAAATTTTAAAAGTCATGTCTAAACACGTTTAGAGGAGGAGGAGCTAAGATGGCGGAGGAGTAGGAAGGGGAGAACACTTTCTCCCCCACAAATTCATCCAAAGAACATTTAAACGCCGAGTAAATTCCACAAAACAACTTCTGAAAGCCGGCAGAGGACATCAGGCACCCAGAAAAGCAACCCAAGTCTTCGAAAGGAGGTAGGGAAAAATATAAAAGACAAAAAAAGGGACAAAAGAGGGAGGGACGGAGTTCGTCCCGGGAAGGGAGTCTTAAAAAGAGAGAAATTTCCAAACACCAGGAAACCTTCTCACTGCCAAATCTGCGCCGAGCCTTGGAAGCACAGAGGGCAACATAACAGGGAGGAAAAATAAATAATTAAAACCCACACACTGCGAGCCCTACGGTAACTCCCCCAGCGGAGAAGCAGCGCAGACGCCTGCACACGCCATTAGCAAGCGGGGGCTGGGCAGGGAGGCGCGGCGCGGGCTGCATCGCAAGAATCTGGCCTGAATACCCCGAGCACTATCTGAGCGAAATAATTTGGGCTAGCAAACCAGACTGTGGGATATCTACCACGCGAAAAGCCAGCCCTAACCTATGACACCGCCAGGCCTGCGCACGGAATAAAGGACTGAACGGAGATAGCCGGCGGCAGACCATCCCCCTCCGGTGATAGGCAGCCAGAGCCGGAAGGGGACAATCGCAGCCCCAGAGAGACATTATCTATAAAACTGTAAGCAGGCTTCTTTACTAACTAAAACTTCTTGGGGGTCTGGACGGTCAACATCTGCCTGAGAAGGTATGCCGGTGCACAACTAGATAACCGAGCGGCGGGGAGGCGATAAGTCGCAGCAATCGTGCTCGCCAAACACCTCATCACCTGAGCTGCTCGGATCTGGGAAGGGCACAAAACGCAGGCCCAACTGAGAGTCTGTGCCTCTGAGGACTACCCGAGTGCCTGAACCTGAGCGGCTTGGACCTGGGAAGTACAGGCAGCCCAGGGAGGCCGCGGATGGTTCGCGGCGGAGCAACCTAGAGCCTGAGCAGCGTGGGCAGAGAGGCTACACGCGCCGTGAACTGGGGGCAGACCCAGTGTGGCTGAGGCACTGCGAGCACACGCCAGTGTTATTTGTTTGCAGCATCCCTCCCTACCTCCCCTCAGTACGACTGAACAAGTGAGCCTATAAAAAAAAAAAAAAAGTAAGTCCTCTATTATTCCTTTAATTTCCACTTTTATAACCGATTACAAAAAAAAAAAAAAGACCCTAATTTTTTTTTAAAGCAAACTTCATATATATATTTTTGTAATAATTTTTTGACCTTTTTTTTTCTTTTTCCTTCTTTTCTTTAACATTGTATTTTTGAAATTCCAAACTCTACTCTAGACTTTTAATTTTAGCTTTTTAGTATTTGTTATCAATTTTGTACCTATAGTTTTTTTTTTGTTTTTGTTTTTATATAATTTCTGTGACCCTTTTTTATTTTCTCTTTTTCTCTGTTTCTTTCTCTTCTTCTTTTAAATAACATTGTATATCTGAAATTCCAAACTCTATTCTAGATTTTTAATTTACGCTTTTTGGTATTTGTTATCAATTTTGTATCTGTATTTCTTTTTTTTTAATAATTTATGCAACCTTGTTTGTTCTTGTTTGTTTTTTTTTTTTTCTCTCATTCTTTTTCTTCTTCTTTTTTTAACATTGTATTTTTGAAATTCCAAACTCTACTCTAGATTTTTAACTTTTGCTTTTTGGTATTAGTTATCAATTTTGTACCTGTATTTTCTTTATAATTTTTGCGACCTTGTTTGTTTTTGTTTGTTCATTTTTTCTCTCTTTCTTTTCCTTCTTCTTTTCTTTAACATCGTATTTTTTAAATTCCAAACTCTACTCTAGATTTTAAATTTTTGCTTTTATGTATTTGTTACCAATTTTGTACCTTTAAGAACCCAATCTTCAGTACCCATTTGTCACTAGGGAGCGAGATTACAGGCTTAACTGCTCTCTCTCCCTTTGGACTCTCCTTTTTCTCCACTAGGTCGCCTGTGTCTCCTCCCTAACCCCTCTCTACCCAACTCTGTGAATTTCTGTGTGTTCCAGACGGTGGAGAACACTTAGGGAACTGACTACTGGCTGGATCTGTCTCCCTCCTTTTCATTCCCCCCATTTATCCTCCTGGCCACCTCTGCCACCTTCCTCCTTCTTCTCTTCTCTGTGTAACTCTGTGAACAACTCTGAGCGGTCCATTTGTGGAGTGCACATAAGGAAGAGATTACTGAATAGCCCACTCTCTCCTCTATTGACTCCACCTCATCTCATTCGGGTCACCTCTAACTCCCTCCTCACTCTTCTCTTCTCCATATAACGCTGTAAACCTCTCTGGGCAAAGATACAGGCAGCCCAAAGTCACCCTAAAACCATAGACATCCCATAACTCATTACTGGACATTTCATTGCACTCCAGAGAGAAGAAGTACAGCTCCACTCACCAGAACACCGACACAAGCTTCCCTAACCAAGAAACCTTGACAAGCCACCTGTACAAACCCACACAGAGTGAGGAAATGCCACAATAAAGAGAACTTCACAAACTGCCAGAATACAGAAAGGACACCCCAAACTCAGCAATTTAAACAAGACAAAGAGACAGAGGAATACCCAGGAGATAAAGGAACAGGATAAAAGCCCACCAAACCAAACTAAAGAGGAAGAGATAGGGAATCTACCTGATAAAGAATTCTGAATAATGATAGTGAAATTGATCCAAAATCTTGAAATCAAAATGGAATCACAGATAAATAGCTTGGAGACTAAGATTGAGAAGATGCAATAAAGGTTTAACAAGGACCTAGAAGAAATAAAAGAGAGTCAATATAAAATGAATAATGCAATAAATGAAATTAAAAACACTCTGGAGGCAACAAATAGTAGAATAACAGAGGCAGAAGATAGGATTAGTGAATTAGAAGATAGAATGGTAGAAATAAACGAATCAGAGAGGATAAAAGAAAAACGAATTAAAAGAAATGAGGACAATCTCAGAGACCTCCAGGACAATATTAAACGCTACAACATTCGAATCATAGGGGTCCCAGAAGAAGAAGACAAAAAGAAAGACCATGAGAAAATATTTGAGGAGATAATAGTTGAAAACTTCCCTAAAATGGGGAAGGAAATAATCACCCAAGTCCAAGAAACCCAGAGAATCCCAAACAGGATAAACCCAAGGAGAAACACCCCAAGACACATATTAATCAAATTAACAAAGATCAAACACAAAGAACAAATATTAAAAGCAGCAAGGGAAAAACAACAAATAACACACAAGGGAATTCCCATTAGGATAACAGCTGATCTTTCAATAGAAACTCTTCAAGCCAGGAGGGAATGGCAGGACATACTTAAAGTGATGAAAGAAAATAACCTACAGCCCAGATTATTGTACCCAGCAAGGATCTCATTCAAATACGAAGGAGAAATCAAAAGCTTCTCAGACAAGCAAGAGCTGAGAGAATTCAGCACCACCAAACCAGCTCTCCAACAAATACTAAAGGATATTCTCTAGACAGGAAACACAAAAACGGTGTATAAACTCGAACCCAAAACAATAAAGTAAATGGCAATGGGATCATACTTATCAGTAATTACCTTAAATGTAAATGGGTTGAATGCCCCAACCAAAAGACAAAGACTGGCTGAATGGATACAAAAACAAGACCCCTACATATGTTGTCTACAAGAGACCCACCTCAAAACAGGGGACACATACAGACCGAAAGTGAAGGGTTGGAAAAAGATTTTCCATGCAAATAGGGACCAAAAGAAAGCAGGAGTAGAAATACTTATATCAGATAAAATAGACTTTAAAACAAAGGTTGTGAAAAGAGACAAAGATGGTCACTACCTAATGATCAAAGGATCAATCCAAGAAGAAGATATAACAATTATAAATACATATGCACCCAACACAGGAGTGCCGCAATATGTAAGACAAATGCTAACAAGTATGAAAGGAGAAATTAACAATAACACAATAATAGTGGGAGACTTTAATACCCCACTCACACCTATGGATAGATCAACTAAACAGAAAATTAACAAGGAAACACAAACGTTAAATGATACAATAGACCAGTTAGACCTAATTGATATCTATAGGACATTTCATCCCAAAACAATGAATTACACCTTTTTCTCAAGCGCACATGGAACCTTCTCCAGGATAGATCACATCCTGGGCCATAAATCTAGCCTTGGTAAATTCAAAAAAATAGAAATCATTCCAAGCATCTTTTCTGACCATAATGCAGTAAGATTAGATCTCAATTACAGGAGAAAAACTAATAAAAATTCCAACATATGGAGGCTGAACAACACCCTGCTGAATAACCAACAAATCACAGAAGAAATCAAAACTTGCATAGAAACTAATGAAAATGAAAACACAGCAACTCAAAACCTGTGGGACACTTTAAAAGCAGTCCTAAGGGGAAAGTTCATAGCAATACAGGCATACCTAAAGAAACAAGAAAAAAGTCAAATAACCTAACCCTACACCTAAAGCAACTAGAAAAGGAAGAAATGAAGAACCCCAGGGTTAGTAGAAGGAAAGAAATCTTAAAAATTAGGGCAGAAATAAATGCAAAAGAAACAAAAGAGAACATAGCAAAAATCAACAAAGCCAAAAGCTGGTTCTTTGAAAGGATAAATAAAATTGACAAACCATTAGCCAGACTCATCAAGAAACAAAGGGAGAAAAATCAAATCAATAAAATTAGAAATGAAAATGGAGAGATCACAACAGACAACACAGAAATACAAAGGATCATAAGAGACTACTATCAACAATTATATGCCAATAAAATGGACAACGTGGAAGAAATGGACAAATTCTTAGAAGAGTACAACTTTCCAAAACTGGACCAGGAAGAAATAGAAAATCTTAACAGACCCATCACAAGCATGGAAATTGAAACTGTAATCAAAAATCTTCCAGCAAACAAAAACCCAGGTCCAGACGGCTTCAAAGCTGAATTCTACCAAAAATTTAGAGAAGAGCTAACACCTATCCTGCTCAAACTCTTCCAGAAAATTGCAGAGGAAGGTAAACTTCCAAACTCATTCTATGAGGCCACCATCACCCTAATACCAAAACCTGACAAAGATCCCACAAAAAAAGAAAACTACAGGCCAATATCACTGATGAACATAGATACAAAAATCCTTAACAAAATTCTAGCAATCAGAATCCAACAACACATTAAAAAGATCATACACCATGACCAAGTGGGCTTTATCCCAGGGATGCAAGGGTTCTTCAATATCCGCAAATCAATCAATGTTATACACCACATTAACAAATTGAAAAACAAAAACCATATGATTATCTCAATAGATGCAGAGAAAGTCTTTGACAAAATTCAACATCCATTTATGATAAGAACTCTCCAGAAAGCAGGAATAGAAGGAACATACCTCAACATAATAAAAGCTATATATGACAAACCCACAGCAAACATTATCCTCAATGGTGAAAAATTGAAAGCATTTCCTCTAAAGTCAGGAACAAGACAAGGGTGCCCACTTTCACCATTACTATTCAACATAGTTTTGGAAGTTTTGGCCACAGCAATCAGAGCAGAAAAAGAAATAAAAGGAATCCAAATTGGAAAAGAAGAAGTAAAACTCTCACTGTTTGCAGATGACATGATCCTTTACATAGAAAACCCTAAAGACTCCACAAGAAAATTACTAGAACTAATCAATGATTATAGTAAAGTTGCAGGATATAAAATCAACACACAGAAATCCCTTGCATTCCTATACACTAATAATCAGAAAACTGAAAGAGAAATTAAGGAAACAATTCCATTCACCATTGCAACAGAAAGAATAAAATACTTAGGAATATATCTACCTAAAGAAACTAAAGACCTATATTCAGAAAACTATAAAACACTGGTGAAAGAAATCAAAGAGGACACTAATAGATGGAGAAATATACCATGTTCATGGATTGGAAGAATCAATATAGTGAAAATGAGTATACTACCCAAAGCAATGTATAGATTCAATGCAATCCCTATCAAGCTACCAACGGTATTCTTCACAGAGCTAGAACAAATAATTTCACAATTTGTATGGAAATACAAAAAACCTCGAATAGCCAAAGCTATCTTGAGAAAGAAGAATGGAACTGGAGGAATCAACCTACCTGATTTCAGGCTCTACTACAAAGCCACAGTTATCAGGACAGTATGGTACTGGCACAAAGACAGAAATATTGATCAATGGAACAAAATAGAAAGCCCAGAGATAAATCCATGCACCTATGGACACCTTATCTTTGACAAAGGAGGCAAGAATATACAATGGATTAAAGACAATCTCTTTAACAAGTGGTGCTGGGAAAACTGGTAAACCACTTGTAAAAGAATGAAACTAGAACACTTTCTAACACCTTACACAAAAATAAACTCAAAATGGATTAAAGATCTCAATGTAAGACCAGAAACTATAAAACTCCTAGAGGAGAACATAGGCAAAACATTCTCCGACATACATCACAGCAGGATCCTCTATGACCCACCTCCCAGAATATTGGAAATAAAAGCAAAAATAAACAAATGGGACCTAATTAAACTTAAAAGCTTCTGCACAACAAAGGAAACTATTAGTGAGGTGAAAAGGCAGCCTTCAGAATGGGAGAAAATAATAGCAAATGAAGCAACCGACAAACAACTAATCTCAAAAATATACAAGCAACTCCTACAGCTCAACTCCAGAAAAATAAATGACCCAATCAAAAAATGGGCCAAAGAACTAAATGGACATTTCTCCAAAGAAGACATACAGATGGCTAACAAACACATGAAAAGATGCTCAACATCACTCATTATCAGAGAAATGCAAATCAAAACCACTATGAGGTACCATTTCACGCCAGTCAGAATGGCTGCGATCCAAAAGTCTACAAGCAATAAATGCTGGAGAGGGTGTGGAGAAAAGGGAACCCTCTTACACTGTTGGTGGGAATGCAAACTAGTACAGCCACTATGGAGAACAGTGTGGAGATTCCTTAAAAAACTGGAAATAGAACTGCCTTATGATCCAGCAATCCCACTGCTGGGCATACACACTGAGGAAACCAGAAGGGAAAGAGACACGTGTACCCCAGTGTTCATCACAGCACTGTTTATAATAGCCAGGACATGGAAGCAACCTAGATGCCCATCAGCAGATGAATGGATAAGAAAGCAGTGGTACATATACACAATGGAGTATTACTCAGCCATTAAAAAGAATACATTTGAATCAGTTCTAATGAGATGGATGAAACTGGAACCTATTATACAGAGTGAAGTAAGCCAGAAAGAAAAACACCAATACAGTATACTAATGCATATATATGGAATTTAGAAAGATGGTAACAATAACCCTGTGTACGAGACTGCAAAAGAGACACCAATGTATAGATCAGTCTTATGGACTCTGTGGGAGAGGGAGAGGGTGGGGAGATTTGGGATAATAGCATTGAAACATGTATAATATCATGTATGAAATGAGTCGCCAGTCCAGGTTCGATGCACAGTACTGGATGCTTGGGGCTGGTGCACTGGGACGACCCAGAGGGAGGGTAGGGGAGGGAGGAGGGAGGAGGGTTCAGGATGGGGAACGCGGGTATACCTGTGGTGAATTCATTTTGATAGTTGGCAAAACTAATACAATATTGTAAAGTTTAAAAATAAAATAAAATTTAAAACCTGTTTAAAAAAAATAAAAAATAAACACATTTAGAAAGAGAACCTCAAAAGCATTACAGAAAGATGGAAAGCAACTTTACTGGGATCATTCATTTATGGTGTTTGTATCAGGAAACCAAAGTAATAAAAGATGATTACTTTATTGAGATATTCCCTAGTGCTTGTTCTGAGAAATTTAATAGCTCATAAAGGAAATTAAAAAAAAAAAATAAGCTATCTTCTTTGCCATGCACTGGTCCAGTTTTATCATGTCTCACTGAGAAGCTAAATTTAAATAATGTTTATTGAGCTGTATAATTTCATGAGCTACATAAAAATGATGATTTTTAAATGTTAATAAATGTCATCTCTGGAATTTCTGAACTTTTTAAATGTTTAATCTTATTTCATAGACTACCAGAATTTTTATTTGCAGAGAAGTGTAGCTTATGGTCCTAATACATAGACCAGCATAAATTCATATCGACCACTTTAGGCACAACATGACCCAAAAGCCTGTTACTTGGCCTTTCGTCGTGGAAAGGTCACTGGGCAAGGGTTTATAAAACTTCACTTTCTACTTACTAGCTATGTGGATCTCTAGTTTGGGGTAAGTCATTTCTCATCTCTACATCTCAGTTTTCTCATCTATAACAGGCATTCATGATCCAGGTCTTCTCCAGCTCAGAGTGTAGTAACAATCAAAGGAGATAACTAGCATGATACCAGTTTGCTAGGGGCATCATAACCAAATACTACAATCTGGGGGACTTAAACTACAACAAATTAATTTCTCAATCAGTCTTCCCTCTGGGTCTATCTGCATTCAAAATGTCTCATCTTTTAAGGTCATTAGTCATACAGGATTAGGGCCCACCCCAATGACCTAATTTTAATTTAATTTCCTCTGTAGAAATCCTATCTCCAAATACAGTCACAATCTGAGTTTCTTGGAGTTATAGGATCTCAACATATGAATTTGGAGAGAAACAGCTAAGTCCATAACAGTGTCTATGGCAAATCTTTCCTGCTGACAAGAGAATATCTTTAACTCCCACCATTTAAACCTGAAAAAAATATGAGATGTGTTCATTTATGGTCAGGTTAATGAGGACTACGTGAAGCCATAAAATAAGTGGACAAGAAGCAAAAAGACAAGAGAACTGAGTGAAGAGTCCCTCAGTCCTGTTTAAGAACTTGACTTCTTTGATTTTCCTCTCTTCTGTATCATCAGTCTATTTCACTTAACCAGTTTATCCCTGTCAGCATGCAAATATTCCCTAGTATAGTGCATTCAAAAGTGTTTATACTGTGATCCACATAAGGAAATGCATTTTATATGAGGATCCAATATATACCTATATATGTGTGTAGCTATGCAACTATTTATAAGTATTTTAATAATAATATATTTCATAAAATAAAATTCTTACCTTTACCACACAAAATGTACCTTGATAATTTTTTTTGTTTTATTCTATTTAATTTTTTAAATGACTATTGAAACACACTACAATTATTCTAAGACCATGAATGGTTCACAAACTTCAGTTCGATCAATTCTGCTCTAAAGGTATCACTTATTTTAAAGCAAAACAAAGTCTTCCTTTACTGTACATGCTCCCTCCATAATCTTCCATTTTCTTTGCTGCCCTTCTCAACCAAACTTCTTCAAAGAGATGTCAACAAACACTCTCTCCACTGTTTCACTTTCCATTAAGCAATTCAGATCACTTCCACCAGGCCTCTGTCCCAGTCGCTTCACTACATCTTCTCTTACAGCGGTCACCAGCAACTTCCACGTGGCCAGATCCAATGAGTCCATTCCAGTCACCTTTCTCGACCTCTAAACTGCCCTCCATATAACTGGCCATTCTGTCATTCTTAAAATACACTCATCTCTCTGCTTCTGGAAGAGCAGTTTCCTGGTTTTCCTCAACCTCATATGTCCATCTCAGTCACGTTTTTCTACCTTGCCCTCATCTACTTTACCACAGCAGAGGATTAGCAGGGCCCCATCCCAGACCCTATCCTCTTCTTAATCTATCCATCCTAGACTGTCAAAAATGAAGTTAGATACCATTTATAGTCTTTAGAGTTTCCAATGTTTATCTCCTCCAGAATTCTTTTTATTTTTTGGCGGTGTTGGGTCTTTGTTGCTGCACACAGGCTTTCTCTAGTCATGATGAGCAAGGGCAAACTCTCTAGATGCAGTGCACATGCTTCTCAATGCCATGGCTTCTCTTGTCTCACTACTGGGTTCTAAGCACGCAGGCTCAGTACTTGGGGCACACACAGGGGCTTAGCTGCCCCACAGCATGTGGAATCTTCCAAGACCAGGGATGGAACCCATGTCCCCTGAATTGCAGGTGTATTCTTAACCACTGGTTGACCAGAGAAGTCCGTCCAGAACTCTTACAATCAAAGCTCATATATTCAGTTGCCTACATGACATTCCCAGTTGTATATATGAGACTCAAACATATTTCCGAACACATGGTTTTACCCATAAACCTATTGATTTTCTGACTAAATACACAACTACCTACCCAGATACTCTTGTCAGAAATCAGGAAGTCTTCTTTTTCTTTTCCTCTCTTCTCTACACATGCAATTCACCAACATGACCTGTCTCTTCTCTCTTCAAACTAGGCCTCAGGTTTTTTCTTGGACTGTTATGATTCCTTCCTAATCACTCACTATTTCACATGTCCCCACAGATCAGCACCCCCAACACACACTCGTTATTTTCCACAAAGCATCCAAAGTGATCTTTTTACAATATGAATTAGATAATATCATTGCTTTCCTCCTCTCCTAAGCATGCATTCATAATGACTGGCACTTATGAAGCACTCAACATTTTTTTTTAAGAATGAACAAAAAGTGAATTTTCCATGCAGCCTTGGAAGAGACAAAGAAACTGAAACAAAATGCTTTAAAATTGCTTTCTTGGATATGTAGCCAGGAGAAAGGAGAAAAGAAAAAGTAGGGATTTATACAAAAGAGCCATGTCCAGAATGTTCTGATGTCCAGTGATGCCAACACCATATATTCTTTCAAATTATTTGGAGTATAAAAAGACTGAAATTGTCAGGTTATGTGTGTCCAACTTATCCTTCAAATATTTAATGGAAAAGTAACAAAGTTAACATATATGTTTATCTCCTTGTTTCTGGGACTAGAATGGGGAAAATTTGGACAATGGATCCTAGTTGTATAATAGTGTGAGTTACTACATACTATAAGCATTCCATATTTCATTGAATTTTCACACAGTCAAGAGAGCTAGAGTCCTTTCCATTCTTATCTAGGGTATGGGGAGATCACGTCTTTAAAGGGCACGTTGACACGCTACGAAGATGTGGAGAGCCTCAAAGTCTGACCATGAGTCAGAGATGCAGTCCCCATGTTCCCATAAATGAAAAGCAAGCTACCCATTCTACTGGGTTGGCCAATAAGTTCCATACAATACAATGGAAAAACCTGAAGAACTTTTTGGCCAACCCAATACCTAATGCAAAAGAGCACACAGCTACTAGGAAAAAGAAAGAAAGAAAGAAAACTGAATTAAACTGCAATTGTCCTCTACTTTTAAATAAATAAAAGTTATATTTTTCTGCCATATTTAATTTGCCCAGCCTTCAAAGGGCTGGACAGTGGCTGCATACAAAAGTGGGAAGGTTCATTAAAGTTGAAAAAGATTGAAATCAAAAGGTGAGACAAATATTGAACAGGAATGAGAACCCTCTGAAGACCCAAAGACAAGATGTTTGTTTTTTTAGAGAAACTTGAGATGTGCCAGGCCTGAGCTAATGAAGTCCCTGGAGTCATAGTTAATCTACAAACATGAAGACAAAAACATAACTGTCAATTGCAGATATGATTTGGAGGTAGATTTTGAAGTCTTCTTAGTCACAGTTTTCCTTATTTTATATAATAACAGGTGTTTTTCCTATTAAGGAGAAGGGATACAGAAAGAGGAAAATACAGGTAGGAAGTATTTCAAGATGAGGAAGTTTGTCCAAAAAGAAATTTTCAAGTTTGCAAATACTGCATTATGTGTGAGTGTGTGTGTGTGTGTGAGTGTGTGTGTGTGTGTGAGAGAGAGAGCGAGCGCGCACGCAATTTTATTAAAAGATTTTTTAAAGGCCTCAAAATAAAGGAAAATGATTGTCTAAAGTTACTAATTGCATCAAAATTCTATCGTAACCCTCTTATAAAACAAGAGACTCCCTTTATTAGTTCCCAAACCCACACACAACATTAGAGTATCCATATGTATTTCTATGAATACAGACTTATAATATGAAATAATGGTCAACTTGTTATTTTGGGAATTGGAAAAGCCTTTTCCTCTTAGCCTCTTGCTTAAGATAGTAGGATATTTTTTGAAATCAGAAAAAAATCAATACAAGAAGAGATCATGTAGTTTTTCTGAGTTTAGAAAGTAAGGCTAACACTTCATTGGTTTTATTATGGGTGGAAAATAGGGCGCTTGGGGAATACCACACAAGCTCCTGTATCTTTCCCTGTCCTCTTCTGTCTCTCCCCATTCTTTTTTTGCCCTTCCTTTTCTTCTCTTTTTTCTCTTTTATTTTGCTTTTCTCTCTTATCCATTTCTTTTTTAAATGTACGAGTCTGAAGGGCAGTCCTAGAAACTTTCTTTAAACAATAGGAGAAATATGTATAAGAACATAATTTTCATCTTCATTATTACTGGAATTTGCTTATAGAGAATTGTTTTTGATTCAGAGCAGAAAGAAAAAGAAACAGGACAATGTTTAGTTTTTGTTTAGAATCTCTATCTAACATTGTCAGGATATTATATTCAAAGTCTAAACAAATTCACAAAATGAATGAAATTATTTTAAAAGACAAATGAACAGAATAGTAGCTATCTTCTTGTAAGGCCACTTAAAAACAAGAATCAATGTTAGTAATTTTGCAACAGAAACTATCATATTGCAAAGAATTGCATTAATTTGAGATTTTCTTTCAAGTTGCTTATTAACCAAATTTCATACTCAGCTGTTAGTGCTTGCTACAGATGTAAGATTAGTAAGTTAATGTATTCATTTTTGGAGTTTTGGTGAATAAATTATTCTAACAATATTTTCTCTTTTATTCATCTTTTACTCTAGAATGATTACAATAAAGAACCTATTGGAGAGGCTTTCAGGTTGCAAACATTAATCATTTAATGGTTTTATTTATTGTGATGGTATTTTATATTTTCTCTGATGGAGAAATCATCTTTTTCTATTTGCATTTATGACCCTTCTTGATAATTATCAACCACAGAGATGTTAGCATCAGTATGAACTGACAAGGAAGTCACAATTTCTGAATTGACCTCTGCCTCTTACGTCAAAGATAAGTATAGAAAAGTATACAGAAAGATACCACCTGAACTGAAAACCAAAAAGGCCCAAATTGCCTGACCTGGAGCACAGGAATTTTTGGATATTTCAGAGGTTTTCCTCCAGTCTTCAGTTCAGTTCAGTTCAGTTCAGTTGCTCAGTCGTGTCCGACTCCTTGCGACCCCATGAATCGCAGCACGCCAGGCCTCCCTGTCCATCACCAACTCCCGGAGTTCACTCAGACTCACATCCATCAAGTCAGTGATGCCATCCGGCCATCTCATCCTCTGTCATCCCCTTCTCCTCCTGCCCCCAATCCCTCCTAGCATCAGAGTCTTTTCCAATGAGTCAACTCTTCACATGAGGTGGCCAAAGTACTGGAGTTTCAGCTTTAGCATCGTTCCTTCCAAAGAACACCCTTAGGATTAATTAAAAATGGATAAAAGCATTATTTCAAGAATCAGGTTTTAAAAGCCATCTTACATTTTCGCATAGTCCTGCAAACAATACATCTAGTTATCTAAGATGATCCCATCAACATTGAATTCATTCATTCATTAACCAAATACTTATTGAGAATATACTTTATGCCACATACTGTTTTAGGTGTTTGGAATAAATCAATGAGCCAGACAGGTAAATATCCCTGTCCTTGCAAAATCCATATTATAAAAGGGGGAGGCAGACACTAAATAATACACAAATAAATAGCAAATGGCATAGTTTATTAGAAGGTATTAGTACTATAGAAGGGCTTCCCTAGTGGCTCAGATGGTAAGGAAACTGCCTGCAATGCAGGAGACTTGGGTTCGATCACTAGATTAGGAAGACCCCTGGAGAAGGAAATGGCAACCCACTCCAGTATTCTTGCCTGGAGAATTCCACGAACTGGGAGGCATGGCAGGCTACAATCCACTGGGTTGCAAAGAGTCAGATATTTTCAGCAATTAACACACACACACAGTAGTATAGAAGGGAGGAAAAAAAGTGTAAGAAAAATCAAAAGAAGGTGTGGTAATTGCAATTAAAATAGTAGGCTCAATGAGAAGATGACACCTCATTAGAGGTTTGAGGAAGTGATGGTATTCACCATGTGGATATCTACACAGGGTATTTCATGCAGAAGAAATAGCCAGGGCAAAGACTTGAAGCAAGAACATGACTGTATATTCAAGAAACAGCCAGGAGGCCAAGGTGGCTGGGCAGAGCAGGGGAGTGGCAAAAGGGTAGAAGAAAGTAAAGGAGCTAGAGCCTCTCAGGCTTCGCAGCTGGAGGAAGGGTTTGACATTTCTCTGAGTGAAACAGGATCCACTACAAGGTTGGATCAGCAGTGATATATTGTAGTCATACACATTTTAAGGGTCACACTGACTGTTAAACCAGTAAAAGCAAGAGCAGAAATAAGGAGACAAGTTGAGAAGCTACTGTAGATAAAGGAAAGAGTTGACAGGTGGAGACCAGGGTAGTAAAAACAGTGATCTTGATAAGTAGTTGGCTTGTTGATATGTGCTGAAACAATAGTTAACAGCTTTCCTGATGCGGGGGATGTGGGCTATGATAGAAGGGTACGAGCCAAGGATGACAAAGGTCTCTGCCTCCATTTGTAAATCTCAGGAATTGACCATTCACATTTCTCCCAGAGGAATCTAAACTATAAACTTGACATTTCCCTCCATAGCTTACATCTCTTCGATGACATTCTATAACCCAGAGAGGAAAAACAGGAGCTCTATATATGCCCTTTGTATGTCACTTAACTTTCCTGAATTTCACAACTGTTATCCAAATGGGATAAGAATGACTGTTTCATATGATTTGAGAAAAAGCAAATGCAAAAATATACAAGAAAAACTTTCTATGCTACATAAAATTTACTGATTAATAGAAATATTTGTTATTTTTACAAAAAAAGAAAAAATGAATATACTTATTTTTCTTAATTCAGATTTTGTCTTTTAATAATGTCATTTTCTCCATAAATATATTTTAAATTAATTTTTACTGCAGTATAGTTGCTTTACCATGTTGTATTAGTTTCTACTGTACAGCAAAGTGAATCAGTCATTTTTAAAGTACAGGTAAACTAAGTTCCAATGGGTTATTATTAATCTGTGAAACACAGAAAATCAAACTTAGTTCATTAGAAATCAAGAGAAAGCCTGCACACCTCAACTACTGAACCCATGCACCACAACCAGAGAGTCTGTGCACCGCAAGGAAAGATCCTGCACGCCACATCTACTACCTGATGCAGCCAAATAAATAAATACTTTTTAAAAAGAAAGAAACTAACAGAGATAATTTTTTTTTTAATTTTTTATCACCTAGCATCTTTCCAACCAATTTTCAAGCTGGTAAGTTTGTATAGGGTCTTACCACTGGGTTAGGCATGATTATGCTCTGACAAAACTATATTTAGAATACAAAGAATATATATATATATAGAATATATATAGAAGTTAATATGTCAAGCAAAGATCATGAGATAAGATATCTCTCCAAATATGACTGATTGAAGCAAGTATCACTGTGCTCAATTTGTACTCTCAATGGGTCAGCTCCCCACTAAACAGAATTTGCATGCATCTCAGTGTTATTTACAAGTAATAAATTAGCAATATAAGTAGATTCAAGACATGGACAAAGCATCATTTATTAAAGTTATCACCAACACTTGGAAGCACAGCCACAGTTCCATTCAATTTTATTCTTGTCTGTTGGTTGTTAAAGGCATCAATTAAATTTATTTTATATGAGCACATATAAATCTATTTGGTAATTAAGAACTCATTTCTTCAGATTGTGTTATGACTCCCAAAGAGAAAAACATAAGAGGTCTATGTAGTCGCATTACAAACTTGAATACTTTTATAAAATGCCCTGACCTCTCCAAGGGAAAACTCTTTCTCAAACAATAAAGCTTCATCTCAATTTAATAAAATATATCATTATCCTAGTATGTGGTATTAATCTTAACTACCCATTTGGCCAAGGAAGTGTCTAAAAAAGAAAAACAAAAAACACACAGTTATTTCCAGAAGTTTCAGAATATCTAAGCATGATGTTGATCATAATTATTCATCTCAATGGTAAAATCGCAGAAAATTTTAACCCAGAATTAGTAGTGCTCTGAAGATTGGATCTTAAGTGTTTTAAACTGCATATAAATATGTAATATATATATAAAAATACATCACAATTAATAAAGATTAATTTTGCTCTTAAAAAGTCACATTCATGTATTTTTGAGATTTAAAATCCAACTTTTGATATTCAAAAGAACCAGTAATTATAGTTTAGAATGTCCCAATTAGTCAACATTACATAGTTGAAAACACTGATGCACTTCTTTTAGCAGTTTTTCGTGAGTTTTGGAAATTGTTCTACTTATTTTTCATCATTTTCCTCAAGCTCTGCTGTCACTTTTAAAAAGGAATTAGTCAGTTGAGTCTTGAGATTTCAAAAATATATTTTCTAAAACAAAGTACAAGTTTCATCTTTCACATAAATGAAACCTTTTGACTGTCAATAAACTAGTAAATATCCTTGAAATCTGAAAATGTGTTTCTCTTTAAAAACAGCTCACCATGCTATGGTTTTTAAAAGGTAAAGATGTTTAAAAGAAAAAAATCAATACTATTTGAGATTTATGCTTTTGACTAGGCTTATTTCTCATGATGGTGTAGGTAAGAGAAAAGGGGGGAAGCATGGAAGAGAGAATTAATATTCATTAAGTCCTTGATACATCTATATATTGTTCTAGGACAGAACTCCTTTTGTGTCAATAACCCTAGAAGTAGGCAGTATTAACATTATTTCCCTAGATGAGGAAACTGAGATTCAGAAATATTCAATAATATTGACATCAAATCATTGGTAACATAAAGACTAAAGTCCAGATTGTATGACTCCAAAAACCCATGAGATGTCTACTCATTCACACTGCTTAAGGTTATGAAGAATTAAAGACACCAGGACAACACAAAGACCATGGATTCAGAATCACCAGGAGGAGACAAGGTTCTACAGAGTTGATTTCCAGCCATGGAAGAAAGTCTGTAGAGTCACGTACAGAAGTATCTAACCAGACCCAACCAACAGTGGATATGATCCGTGTGAATAAACGCTAAACATTTCAATTTTCTAGACTTAAAAGTTTATGATGAGTAATGCTGATTTGGTAAGGAGTAGACACATGGCTTAATCATACTCCATGCATCTTATTTCTTAAACTCAGCCAAGCCTATCATCTCACTGAAAATATCCTCACAACCATCAAACTCACTGAGAGCACTGGGCTCCAAAGCCCAGCGTGTCTCTGCAGGAAAGGAGTCCAGAAGTAATCACCACCTAAATGACAGCTGAAGTAGAGATCACACACCATCACAAATAAAAAATGCACAGACCATGTGGTCCTGTTCAGTTCAGATGGCGTGGAAGAAACCCAGCTGAGATGACACTATCACCTGAGCATTAAAAAGATAAAGATGTAATTTGGTGCACATTTTCATTGTAAGAAAATGTGCTGAGACCTTCAAGGATGCAAAGACAAACCCAGCCCCGCTTCTGCCACCAAAGAGCCCAAGGTTTGGGACAGATCACACATAAATAAATCAGATACGAGGACAGAGCAAGGATGTTTAATAAGTCATAGATTAGACTGTGCTTATTTGACACTATCGCCCAAGCACTAAACTATATGCGACTCAGATATCATCTTAATTCTCCCAAACCCAATCACACACAAATTATCACTTCTATTTCACAGATGAGGAAATCAAGGCTCAGAGATATCAGTTATCACACTGAAGACCAATTTGGCATAACCAGTACGTATTAACTGGAATTCAAAGCCCTGCAAATACACAGCCAGAGTGCCACATCTCAGTGTCTCAGAGATAAAGAATTCAGCCAGTTGACAGGGGAAAAGGACTATTCTAGTGTCTCAGCAATAACTATACTCAGAGGAGAAGATATGTGAGCTGAGCACTTAAAGACAGACAATGTTTACACACAGGAGGTTGGAGGAGAAGGATATTCTATAGGTACCCTGCATAAGAATGGAGGAAGGAAAGCAAAGAGCCAGAGCCGGAATGCAGAGCAGAAAGCCAGATAGCTAGCTGGAGCCCAGAAACAGATTATAGGCTGGCTCACAGTGTTAGAAAGGCAGGTGGGAAAGAAAAAAAAAGAAAGGCAGGTGGGCACACTATTACAGGAAACTCCAGATGCTGAAATGAGGTGGGTCCCTGGACACTGTGGGGTCCAAGAAGTCTCAGCAGATAAGTGAACTGACCGGACACAACACAGGAAGATTAATCTGGTAACAGTATGGGAAAGTAAGAAAATTCATCAGACTCTTTTAGGCTTATTTAAGTTCAAGCAATCTTATCTAGGGCATTCACAGAAACCTTGTGTGCGTGCGTGCTAAATCACTTCAGTCGTGTCCGACTCTGCAACCCTCTCAACCGTAGTCTGCCAGGCTCCTCTGTCCATGGGATTCTGCAGGCAAGAATACTGGAGTGGGTTGCCATGCCCTCCTCCAGGGGATCTTCCCCACCCAGGGATCTAACCCATGTCTCTTATGTCTCCTTCATTGGCAGGCAGGTTCTTTACCATTTGCGCTACGTGGGAAGCCCATAGAAACCTTACCCAGTTTATTAAAAGATTTAAATACATGATTTTAAGGAAGAGTAACTAATAAATTATCTATCATGTTTTTTAAAACCATGCCTATAAGAACACATTTATTCTAAGTATCATTTTAGATGGACCCACAATCAGTTTTAACTAAATCACAGCATTGCACTACTTGGTAATGCTCCAAAAATGATGATATAGAAAATAGAGACTTCCAAAATTAGGCATTTATGCTGCATATACACAGGCTCACCCACACAGCAATCACACTCGCTCTTCTTCCTCTCCTCCCTTTCTCCCCCTCTCTTTCTCTTCCCTTCTCCCTCCTTTAACCTCTCTTATCCTTCTCCTTCTCAGCCTCTCTGTAAGGACACAGATTCAACATTATCACTAAATAATCAGCAACATTAGCAGAGACCACCCTCACATTTTCTAAATATGCACTCATTATGGATATGTGAAATAAAAGATGATGACCAATTGGCAGAAATATGTAAATATCTTATCCTAGTCAGAATACAGCATCTTGTACTATTACATCATATTGTAATGCTATTAGTTTTTCATTAAGCATATGCTTCAAAAAGTAATAATATTCAGACTTCTGTACTGTGACAGAAGGTGGAGTGTAGAGGAAGCAGAGATCCATAAGCCATTTGGTTATCTCATTTCAAACAATAATACTGGCAACATTTTCCTGGAATTCAGCTAAACGACAATACTTTAAGGGATACACTATAGACTTCGGATATGCATAATGCAACATTTTCATGCCTTGTATAAATATTATGACATGTCACCAGGGCCTTTAAACAATAGAGCGAATGCTCTGACAAATATTCTGTCCCTAATGGCCATGAGATGCATTATCTATTTGTCACAAATAAGCTAACACAACTGTGTGATATTTTAAAAATTTTCCATCGTGTTAATACAGCTATCCTCTTTCTATTGTTGCAACTTGCAAGCCAAACCCTTTATTGCAAAGTCAGACATTATGCATTAGAAAGAAAGGGAAAAAAAATCCTAGAGAGGGGCATAAAGGATCAGGTACATATTAGGTAAGAACTTGCCAGCTAAGAGGACCATGTGAAAACAATTAAAGTCCCCCCAACCACTTTCTCATGGGGATGAGCAGCATAATACAAAACCCACATCAGTGCCTGTATCTAGATAAGGCACTGGTGAAGGATTAGCAATTACCAGAACTTCTGTAAAATTGGAATATCAACGAGCCATCGGGACACGTCACAGGAGATGGTTTCTCTCCCTTACCTACGTCCTCAAGCACTTCCCACCTCCAAACAGTCACAGGAAATAAGTAAAAGAACATGCTAACACCCCAGGAGAGCTCTAAGAGAGAAGACAGAGCCAGTGATGTAACATAACAAGTTCACATCAGAAGACAGAGAGAATTTCACTAAGAGGCGCTCACATGAAGCAGAGGGCTTCCCAGGTGGCGCTAGCGGCAGAGAACATGCTTGCCCGTGCAGGAGACACAAGGGACATGGTTTGATCCCTAGGTCGGGAAGACCCCCTGGAGCAGGGGAATGTCTACCCACTCCAGTATTTTTGCATGGAGAATCCCATGGAGAGAGGATCCTGGCGGGCTATAGTCCATGGTGTCGCAAAGAGTCAGGCACGATTGAAGCGACTTAGCACGCACAAACGTACAAGAAGCAGAAAGCACAGCACCTGTCCTTAAGTCTTCCCTGAAGTAGAAAACCACAGCGGCGTGAAGACTAAATGTTGAGAGCCCTTGCTTTGGTGCCACATGCAGCGGAAATTCCCTGACAAAGCGAGGAGCCAGGACATGCATGAAAAACGAGAGAGCAAACAGGGAAATCAGTAAAGCTGTGAGAAGATATGATGGGAAAGTAAGGGACAGTGATGAGTACAGAAGAAATGCCTCTCTCTGAAACAAACTTTGTATAAGAAATGTGAGAATATTGGAGGGAAGTTCTATTGCAGTTACCTTCCTTTATATCATATACTTGCATCTCGTACTAACATAGTATGTTTTGAGATTCACTATATAATCATATCATTTCTATAATAAACAAAAAATGAGCAAAAATAAGGAATGGTTGTGTTAAATGGGACTCACAATGGGTGAAATTAAAGATACTGGGTTAAATATTAGAAAGTCAAATGTGGGGAAAAATTGAAGTGATTCAAATGAACTCAGTACAGAATGATTTAAGATAGAAAATGTTGACAGAATGGAACTTATGGAAGACATTCAAAAGATGAAATTCAAATGAAAAAGAAATGGGGGAAAAAGACAGTAAATGCAGTTTTAACAGAATGTAATTTCCACAGCTAAAGAAAGATTTAAGATTCCAGGATAGGACTTAAAAGCTATTATAAAATAAATTTATGAAAAAAAAACCCTTAAATCCCATTAAATTTAAGGCCTTAGCTTTCATTTTCAAGATCTAAAATTCCTATAGTTAGAAAAGAAAACATAAAGAGAACTGCAACAGAACTTATCTAAACTGGACTGGTTTCAAATCAGACTTTCACATAACCAGATACCAGGAAACAATGAAACTGAAAATCATTCACTCTTTTGAAAGAAAAACAAATGATGACCCAAGAACTAAACACCTGGCACATTCTTAATTAATTGACAATGTGTAAGAGCAGTAGAAAGCCATTCTCTCCTACGCAAATTCTATCAAAGTATTTAACATTTTATCCTTTCTGCAAGGACAAAAGAATAATAAAGGCCTAGCTTCCCTAACCAAGAGAATAAATTTAAAAAAAACCTCAAGAATTAAAACGTTAGGGTTGAAAAGAAGAGTTAATTCTCATTGATTAACTTAAGCTTAATACAATGTCCAAAATAAATCTTCAACTAGCTGCTTTATACATTATAATAACGGCACTGCCGTTGCTGTTCAGTTGCCCAGTTGCATCCAACTCCTGCTACACTATGGACTGTAGCCCACCACTTTTCCTCTATGGGATTTCCCAGGCAAGAAATGGAGTGGGTTACTACTTCATTCTCCAAAGGATCTTCCCAACCCAGGAACTAAACCTGTGTCTCCTGCATTGCAGGTAGATTCTTTACCACTGAGCCATCAGGGAAGTCCTACTGATGGCATTAAAAAATCATACCTAGAAAAATGCAATATTATCAGAAGAAATGGGAATGTTAGAGAGTAACCTGAGAGGAATAAAAAGCATGTTAATTTACTATTTTACATAGTATTCATGAAAGAAAACAATCTCAGAATTCTAGACAATCAAGGGTCATTTGACTTTGTGTGATTATAAGAAAAAGATCCTCTAAACACTTCTAATAAGAAAGAAACTGGTACAACTTTAAAAAGTGCAGTTTGGTAAGGTAGACCAAAAAGCTTAGAATTACTGACACCCTTTGTAATAACAGCTACATTTTTTATTATGTGCAGGAAAACTCAGTTTAAATAGCACAACTTTGGAAACAATAGGAAATTGGCTAAATGAAAGACAGTGTTTTAGGAAGGTTAAGTATAACTCTGGTGAAATCTTCACACTATATTAAATAATGGGAAATAGGGGGTTTATATGTACAAATAAAATCATTCACAAAAGCTGTGGATTATACCAAAAACATTGTAAGTATGCTTCTCTTGTAATGGAAGTGGCTTGATTGTGTGGATTTGACACTAATTTGGAACTGGAAAATGGGAATTTGAATCACAATCTCAACTACTTTTAACTAAGTTGTGTTACCATGGTCAAGTAATATCCCCCCTCTCCAGACCTCAGTTTCAATTCAGTTCAGTCACTCATTCGTGTCCAACTCTTTGCAACCCCATGAATCACAAAACGCCAGGCCTCGCTGTCCATCACCAACTCCCGGAGTCCACCCAAACCCAGGCCCACTGAGTCAGTGATGCCATCCAACCATCTTATCCTCTGTCATCCCCTTCTCCTCCTGCCCTCAACCTTTCCCAGCATCAGGGTCTTTTCAAATGAGTCAGGTTTTCACATCAGGGGGCCAAAGTATTGGAGTTTCAGTCCTTTCAATGAACACTCAGGACTGATCTCCTTCAGAATGGACTGGTTGGATCTCCTTGCAGTCCAAAGGACTCTCAAGAGCCTTCTCCAACACCACAGTTCAAAAGCATCAATTCTTCGGCGCTCAGCTTTCTTCACAGTCCAACTCTCACATCCATACATGACCACAGGAAAAACCATAGCCTTGACTAGAAAGAATTTGTTGGCAAAGTAATGTCTCTGCTTTTGAATATGCTGTCTAGGTTGGTCATAACTTTCCTTCCAAGGAGTAAGCGTCTTTTAATTTCATGGCTGCAATCACCATCTGCAGTGATTTTGGAGCCCAAAAAATAAAGTCTGACACTGTTTCCACTGTTTCCCCATCTATTTCCCATGAAGTGATGGGACCAGATGCCATGATTTTCGTTTTCTGAATGTTGAGCTTTAAGCCAACTTTTTCACTCTCCTCTTTCACTTTCATCAAGAGGCTCTTTACTTCTTCTTCACTTTCTGCCACAAGGGTGGTGTCATCTGCATATCTGAGGGTATTGATATTTCTCCCAGCAATCTTGATTCCAGCTTGTGCTTCCTCCAGCACAGCGTTCCTCATGATGTACTCTGCATAGAAGTTAAATCAGCAGGGGGACAATACACAGCCTTGACGAACTCCTTTTCCTTTTGGACCCAGTCTGTTGTTCCATGTCCAGTTCTAACTGTTGCTTCCTGACCTGCATACAGGTTTACTTATCTGTGAAAGAACCTCAGTTTACTGATCTGTAAAATAACAATAAACATACTGTACCTTTCCTATGTTTTCTTATTAAAAAGCTAAATATCAAATATAGTAACAAGAACACAGTCTAAATTTCCTCTAAGGTCTTTTTAAAATTTCTTCTGAAAATGCACAAAATTATAAAAATTAACCATAAAACTTGGGTGCTTGTACGATGCATTTCCAATCTAGGTTACCTCCTCCAAATATGAAGAGGCAGAATTACTGTTATTTTAATAGTAACGTGGCATTTCCCAAAGTACATCCACACATCACTAGTTTCTCAGAAGATGAATATCTATTATAAGATAAGGGCTTCATGATAAGATAATTTGGGGAAGTACAGATTAGTAACAGGTTTCTTTACTGCAAGGCTCACAGACACTTTAATATATGGATAGAATTCTGACTGCAAGGGGGTTAAAGTTTTGACCACAGATCTCCATCTACTTTGGGCCACTTGCAGGGCTCATGTTCTACAGACATACCACATGAATGGCTGTTACACAGAGAATGCCTGTATCAGATCACAGTATAGCTATGACAAGGGACGAGATAATGACTCTAATAGAATGAGAACCACAAGGTAACTGGGAAGGCAGAAAAGGAGGGAGATGACCAAGAGAAACATTCTGTCTCACCCACAGCTTTAGAAAAGGGAACTAAAGTAATTGTTATTGAATAATTAACTGATTGTAATAATGGAAGGAAATAATTTCTTATGATATAAATATGTTTATGAAGTCATCATGATTTGTGAGTTTAATAGGTTTATGAACTTAACGGAACACTGCTTACCTGAAACTATCAGTTCAGTTCAGTCTCTCAGTCGTGTCCAACTCTTTGCAACCCCATGGACCTCAGCATGCCAGGCTTGTGTGTCCATCATTGACCCCTGGAACTTGATCGAAGTCATGTCCATCGAGATGGTGATGCCATCCAACCATCTCATCCTTTGTTGTCCCCTTCTCCTCCCCCCTTCAATCTTTCCCAGCATCAGGGTCCTTTCCAACGAGTCAGTTCTTCACATCAGGTGGCCAAAGTACTGGAGTTTCAGCTTCAACATCAGTCCTTCTAATGAATATTCAGAACTGATTTCCTTTAGGATGGACTGGTTGGATCTCCATTCAGTCCAAGGGACTCTCAAGAGATTTCTCCAACACCACAGTTCAAAAGCATCAATTCTTCAGCACTCAGCTTTCTTTATAGTTCAAATCTCATATCCATACATGATGACTGGAAAAACCATAGTTTGGACTAGATGGACTGTTGTCAGCAAAGTAATGTCTCTGCTTTTTAATATGCTGTCTAGGTTGGTCATAGCTTTTCTTCCAAGGAACAAGTGTCTTAATTTCATGGCTTCAGTCACCATCTGCAGTGATTTTGGGAGCCCCAAAAAATAGTCTCTCACTGTTTCCATTGTTTCCCCATCTATCTGCCATGAAGTGATGAGACTGGATGCCATGATCTTAGCTTTCTGAATGTTAAGTTTTAAGCTAACTTTTTCACTCTCCTCTTTCACTTTCATCAAGAGGCTTTTCAGTTCTTCATCGCTTTCTGCCATAAGGGTGGTGTCATCTGCATATCTGAGGTTATTGATATTTCTCCTGGCAATCTTGGTTCGAGCTTGTGCTTCATCCAACCCAGCATTTTGCATGATGTACTCTGCATAAAAGTTAAATAAGCAGGGTGACAATATACAGCCTTGACGTACTCCTTTCCCAATTTGGAAGCAGTTTCTTGTTTCATGTCCAGTTCTAACTGTTGATTCTTGACCTGCAAACAGGTTTCTCAAGAGGCAGGTGAGGTGGTCTGGCATTTCCATCTCTTTCAGAATTTTCCACAGTTTATTGTGATCCACACAGTCAAAGGTTTTGGCATAGTCATATAGCAGAAGTAGATGTTTTTCCAGAACTCTCTTGCTTTTTCGATGATCCAATGAAATGGATTGATGATGTTGGAAAGTTGATCTCTGATTCCTCTGCCTTTTCTAAATCCAGCTTGAACATTTCGAAGTTAATGGTTCAAGTACTGTTGAAGCATGGCTTGGAGGATTTTGAGCATTACTTTGCTAGCATGTGAAATGAGGGCAATTGTGTGGTAGTTTGAACATTCTTTGGCATTGCCTTTCTTTGGGATTGGAATGAAAACTGAACTTTTCCACTCCTGTGGCCACTGCTGAGTTTTCCAAATTTGCTGGCATATTGACTGCAGCACTTTCACAGCATCATCTTTTAGGATTTGAAATAGCTCAACTGGAATTCCATCATCTCCACTAGCTTTGTTCATAGTGATGCTTCCTAAGGCCCACTGGACTTTGCATTCCAGGATGTCTGGCTCTAGGTGAGTGATCACAGTCATTGTGATTATCTGGATCATGATGATCTTTTTGGTATAATTCTTCTGTGTATTCTTGCCACCTCTTCTTAGTATCTTCTGCTTCTGTTAGGTCCATACCATTTCTGTCCTTTATTGTGTCCATCTTTACATGAAATGTTCCCTTGGTATCTCTAATTTTCTTTAAGAGATCTTCAATCTTTCCCATTCTGTTATTTTCCTCTATTTCTTTGCACTGATCACCAAGGAAGGCTTTTTTTATCTCTCCTTGTTATTTTTTGGAACTCTGCATTCAAATGGGTATATCTTTCCTTTTCTCCTTTGCCTTTAGCTTCTCTCCTTTTCTCACCTATTAGTAAGGCCTCTTCAAACAACCATTTTGCCTTTTTTCATTTCTTTTTCTTGGCGATGGTCTTGATCACTGCCTCCTGTACAATATCACGAACCTCTGTTCATACTTCTTCAGGCACTCTGTCTATCAGATCTAAACCCTTGAATCTATTTGTCACGTCCACTGTATAATCGTAGGGGATTTGATTTAGGCCATACCTGAATGGCCTAGTGGTTTTCCCTACTTTATTCATTTTCAATCTGAATTTGACAATAAGGAGTTCATGATCTGAGCCACAGTCAGCTCCTGGTCTGAAACTTTAGCTATATATGTTTTTCATGCCAAAAAACAAAAAAACAAAACAAAAAAAGACCTAGCCAATGTTCTCCACTTTTTCCAGTAGTAGATAGTGGGAGATGAGCAAGAGGGAAGATTCATCTCAAGGATAGTGGAGAGTTATTCACAATTACAACTATCAGATCTCCACGGCACTCACAGCAACTTCCAATATATTGTAAAGGCAAGTAAAGTGCGTTTTTGGAAACCAGTATGCTTTCCACCCTTACAGCAGAAAGTGAAGAGGAACTCAAAAGCCTCCTGATGAAGGTGAAAGAGGAGAATGAAAAAGTTGGCTTAGAGCTCAACATTCAGAAAACGAGGATCATGGCATCTGGTCCCATCACTTCATGGGAAATAGATGGGGAAACAGTGGAAACAGTGTCAGATTTTATTTTGGGGGGCTCCAAAATCACTGTAGATGGTGATTGCAGCCATGAAATTAAAAGTTGCTTACTCCTTGGAAGGAAATTTATGTCCAACCTAGATAGCATATTGAAAAGCAGAGACATTACTTTGCCAACGAAGGTCTGTCTAGTCAAGGCTATGGTTTTTCCTGTGGTCATGTATGGATGTGAGAGTTGGACTGTGAAGAAGGCTGAGCACCGAAGAATTGATGTTTTTGAACTGTGGTGTTGGAGAAGACTCTTGAGAGTCCCTTGGACGGCAAGGAGATCCAACCAGTCCATCCTAAAGGAGATCAGTCCTGGGTGTTCTTTGGAAGGAATGATGTTAAAGCTGAAACTGCAGTACTTTGGCCACCTCATGCAAAGAGTTGACTCATTGGAAAAGACTCTGATGTTGGGAGGGATTGGGGGCAGGAAGAGAAGGGGACGACAGAGGATGAGATAGCTGGATGGCATCACCGACTCGATGGACATGAGTCTGAGTGAACTCCAGGAGTTGGTGATGGACAGGGAGGCCTGGCATGCTACGATTCCTGGGGTCACAAAGAGTTGGACACAACTGAGCGACTGAACTGAACTGAACTGAACCGATGCTTTCCACATGAAATCCATTAGTGAATTCTGATAAGTGAAATATATAATCAAAGAACAAAATAATTTTATTTTTAAAAACTATTTCAAACTGGTAGATAGTTCACAGTTTTAGCTTTCATTCAGCTTATATTATCAATTATCCCAATTATCATTGGGATAATAATGAAACAAATGATAGTTTTTACTTGTATTAACGATCAGTTAATACAAGTTAGAAAGAATCTAACTTAAACCGGTGTTTTGTTTTCATTACCCAAAAAGAAGGTTTTTTTACTAAGAGAGTTCTTGCCAAGGTAAGTCAAAAATTAAGCATGATACTTTGTCTCACTTAATTATGCTAGAAATTATGATGTAATATATAATTTGCCTATCAATATTCATGAAAACTACTGGTTCTCAGGAATTTACATAGTTCATTCTGAAGATTAAAGAATGATCACTTTTCAAACATTAAGGATTATAACAGACACACCCTACTTCATATAAAATAGGTAAACAAGGACCTCCTCTTTAGCACAGGGAACTATATTCAGGGACTTCCCTGACAGCTCAGTGGTTAAGACTCTGCCCTTCCCGTGCAGGGGAGTAGGTTCAACCCCTGGTCAGAGAACTAAGGTCCCACATGCACATGGTGTAACCAAAAAATGGAGGGAAAGTACTATATTCAATATAATAACCTACAATGGAAAAGGATTTGTAAGGAATATGTACATATATATATATATGTATAATTGAATCATTTTGTGGTATACCTAAAACTAACACAATCCTCAAACAACTATACTTCCATTTAAAAAACGTATATCAAGAGTTAATAGACACTATTTTGTTTAAGTTGAAAGTAACAGCAAAAATGCATGCATGCGTGCACGTGAGTGAAACTGCTTCAGTCATGTCCAACTCTTTGTGACACTAAGGACTACAGCCCACCAGCCAGGCTTCTCTGTCCATGGGATTCTCCAGGCAAGAATACCTGAGTGGGTTACCATTTCCTCCTCCAGGGGATCTTCCTGACCCAGGAATCAACCCCCATCTCTTATGTCGCCTGCACTGGTAGGAGGGTTGTTCTGTCCTGCTAAACCAACAGCTTCCATTCTCATTAGCATCCTTTGAGCCTGTACTTTGAGCTAGAGTGTCTACTAGGTGCCAAGCTCTATGCTTCTTACATGAATTTTCATGACTTTTTGTCCTATGACCCTGAGGTTATAGGAACCACTTTCTCAATAAGAATGGTTCAGAGAAATTAGCAAAACAACATTAATGGGTCCATTTTGTAAAGCAAAATCTCGTTGTTGTGTCTTTAAGTCATTTCCGACTTTTTTGCCATCCCATCGACTGTAGCTGGCCAGACTCCTCTGTCCATGGGATTTCCCAGACAAGAATACTGGAGCGAGTTGTCATTTCCTTCTTCAGGGGATCTTCCCAACCCAGGGATCAAACCTGCTTCTCCTGCATTGGCAGGCAGGTTCTTTACCAATGAGCCACCAGGGAAGCCTTGCAAAGCAAACTATTAGTCACATATACAGTGTATATATTGAAAATCCTCATTAGTACTGAAATAACTTAAGAGTTCCTGTCAATCAGCAGTCTCTCGTGCCCAACCCTTTCTGATTCTACAGATCTGTATCAAAGCCTATATCATAACATATCATATATGATATCAGGGCATAAAGATGTACCCTGCCTTTGCATAAATCAGTAGTCTATCAGGGAATAGTTAATACAGTGTTCTCAAGTTTTTGACTCAATTTATCTACTTTTCCATATCCTGGCTCCCAAGATAGCTAAACAATCAATTCAATGTTTGGAGAGCAAGGGTAATAACATACAAATCTGGGTTTGTATTTCATTAGCAGTGAAAAAGTACTACATTTATTTCTGCTTGAAATTTTCAGCAATGAGGGACTTTTCTGGTGGTACAGTGGATAAGTCTGCCTGCCGATGCAGGGGACGCACCTTTGATTCACATTTGGGGAAGATTCACATGCCACAGAGCAACTGAGCACATTAGCCACAAGTACTGAGCCCACCTGCCACAAGTACTGAAGCCCGCACAGCTGGAGCCACGCTCCGCAGCAAGACAAGCCGTCACAATGAGAAGCCCAAGCACTGCAACTAGAGAGTAGCCCCTGCCTGCCACGACCAGAGAAAGCATGTGTGCAGCATGGAAGACCCAGTGCAACCAAAAGTAAGTAAGTTTTCAGCAGTGAGTTTTCTCTAGAAAGAAAAAATTATCTTGACAAACATAATTTAGCTGATTTGTACTCAAATATTGATAACATAAAATACTGATAACATTACATACAAATATTTATAACACACAAATATTGATAACATTAATTACATACAACATAAAATATTGATAACCTTACATTACATACATAACATGTAATGTATGTTATGTAACATACATTACAATGTTATATTACAATACATTTACATTATATTACATTACATTATTATGTTACAATTATGTAAAGTGAAAGTGGAGAGTGAAAAAGTTGGCTTAAAGCTCAACATTCAGAAAACGAAGATCATGGCATCCGGTCCCATCACTTCATGGGAAATAGATGGGGAAACAGTGGAAACAGTGTCAGACTTTATTTTTCTGGGCTCCAAAATCACTGCAGATGGTGACTGCAGCCATGAAATTAAAAGACACTTCCTCCTTGGAAGGAAAGTTATGACCAACCTAGATAGCATATTCAAAAGCAGAGACATTACTTTGCCAACAAAGGTCCGTCTAGTCAAGGCTATGGTTTTTCCTGTGGTCATGTATGGATGTGAGAGTTGGACTGTGAAGAAAGCTGAGCACTAAAGAATTGATGCTTTTGAACTGTGGTGTTGGAGAAGACTCTTGAGAGTCCCTTGGACTGCAAGGAGATCCAACCAGTCCATTCTGAAGGAGATCAGCCCTGGGTGTTCTTTGGAAGGAATGATGCTAAAGCTGAAACTCCAGTACTTTGGCCACCTCATGTGAAGAGTTGACTCTTTGGAAAAGACTCTGATGCTGGGAGGGATTGGGGGCAGGAGGAGAAGGGGATGACAGAGGATGAGATGGCTGGATGGCATCACTGACTTGATGGACGTGAGTTTGAGTGAACTCCGGGAGTTGGTGATGGACAGGGAGCCCTGGCATGCTGCCATTCATGGGGTCGTAAAGAGTCAGACACGACTGAGCAACTGAACTGAATTGAACTGAACAATGCTATATAGCATGTAACGTATGTTATGTAACATTACATTACATACATAAGATATATTACATTGATAACATACAAATATTGATAATATTACATACAACATAAAATATTGATAACATTACATACAAATATTGATAACATTATAGCATTAATAACAATAACACTCTCACTAACTGCTACTAATATGGCTATTTTAATCTCTAGTCTGGGAATTTCACCTGAAACCTTCCAGCACCAAAGAAAAGTAAAAAATACAGTAGTTGACATATATCAGAAATGGGTATGTTTCCATACTACTTATTGCTGTTAGTGAATTTAACATCCTGAATTTTCCCTACTGAATCAGAATCTCATGGTTAATTGGCAAAATTGGTGATAATAAGACTAAAGCAATGAAACCAATGTGACCATATTGCAGTCTCAACTTCTAAAAGTTATAATTTCTACAAGAGGATTTGTAATTTAAAGAATCGATGAAACCAGTTTTTCCACATAAAACAATACAGATGACTTCATAAATAAACTATAAAAATATTCCCTTGGAGAAAACAGACTTAAATATCTTTTAGATTCATCTTCAAATTTTCCACATTTAATATGAGAGTAAACAGCCTCAGGATACATCTCCCTTCATCTCTGCTTAATAACATAGGCATGACTAACAGGAATAAATTCATAGAATATTCAAGTCAGAAGGATGCTTAGAAATAATCCAGACCTACTCCACTGTTTTTTAATTCCAGCCCTCAGATGAGGAGATATATCTAAAGATAAAGATAGGGACAGTAACTTTGGGGAATACAAACTCAATCACAAACATGGTTCCACTCAAGAACCATGTCCCAAACATTATCCACAGCTGATCTTGGATCTTCAGCCTCTCCAGGATGATTCCCCTAGGTATCCATATGCAGTCTATAATTTCCCTTCTGTTAAAAAAAAAAAAAAAATAGGCCCTTGGCCAATTAACTTCCTTCCAACTAACTCTACTTACCTGCTCTTTTTCATAACCTCCTGGAGAGACTTTTCTACACACTTTTCTACACTTTCCCCCCTTCTGTCCATTTCTCTACCTACTACAGCCTATTTCTTGTTGACATCTCTCTAGAAGAGCATTGTTTTTATGGTTATCAATAACCTGCAAGTCACCATAGGACAAAATGCTCAGTTCTCCTTCTACTCACCCTCCAGCAGTAGGAGCACAGCTGAAGTAAACTTTTCCATGAAACAGCTCCACCTCTGGACTTCTCTGACCACTGTGTCTCTTTGGTCCCAGCTCTGTCTCTCTGTAACTCTTGGGCTTCTTTGCCCCTTCTTCGTTCTCTGTCCAACTTCTAAATGTTGACTATCTTGAGACATAATCCTGGGTCCTCCTTTTCTTACCATCTAGATTCTTCCTATGTGATCTCATCCTAAATATCTATATGCTAATGATGTTCAACTTCTTCATGCTGATAACTTCCACACTTAAATCTCCAACCTTAAATTGGCTTACTGAATTGTACACTTAACTCCACTTGGCTTTCTAATGCACATTTATAACAGAGCTCCTAATGTGCCACCACCCAAAAAACTGCTCACAGTTTAAGTCTTTCCAATTTTGTCAACAGCACTCTACCTATTCTACAGCCAGAAATAAGATTATCTTGACTGCTTTTGCTGCCTCACTTCCCCATCCAGAGTAGTCAAAAGACCTGAATACTATCTGCACAATTTGATTAAATACAACTTCATAATCACTTCTGCTCCCAACAGCCTACTGCAAGCCACCATAACGTCTTACCTGGGTGTCTCCAACAGTCTTTTTGACTTGGGGAGGAGGGTGGTCAGTGAGTGGTACTACACAGCCTTTAGAGTCCTAATGACCTGACTTCAGATCTTACCTCTACCACTTGACTAGCTCCCTGATATAGAAGTTGGGTTAACTCTCACTACCTCACTGAACCATCTACTGAAAGAAACAAGGATAGCAATGAACAGTTCAGAGTATTTCTATGAATTAAATAACACTACACTGTATCATCCTTGTGTGCATGCTAAGTTGCTTCAGTTGTGTCTGATTCTTTGTGACTCCCAAGGACTGTAGGCTACCGGGCTCCTTTGTCCATGGGATGCTCCATGCAAGAATACCTGAGTGGATTGCCATGCCCTCCTCCAGGGGATCTTCCCAAACCAGGGATCAAATCCATGTCTCTTATGTCTCCTGCATTGGCAGGTGGGTTCTTTACCACTAGCAACACCTGGGAAGTCAAGGTAATGGTCATTAAACTGAAATGTATTTTTGTTCTATCCCTGTTGTTTTTCTGGTTTATTAAAGACACCATTTTATTGCAAACATTATCTTACAAATTATCATATGAGACTATTCATCAATAACAACCAAAAAAAATGAATCTTATTCCTTGATTAATAAATACCTCTGTTTACCACTATCAGTCATGACAGTCAAAGGCAGTTGGTGTGATACAGCGTGTATGAATATGGATAGTGTACCTCCACAGGAAAAATATTTTCAACATCAAAAATATTTCAGTGAGTTTCCTTTTAAAAAAAAAAAAAAAGCATTTTTCACTGAATTTTTCAATATATCCTTGAGATGCAGCTAAAAATGTTTGGATACTAAAGCTCTGAGATGGATTTAACAAGTAATTTTGAAGAGGTCATTATTAGTAGTTTCTGATAATTTCCTAGCCATATTTGCTGCTCTCTCCCTTGTAACTCATACATAATTGTTCTGTTGTCATTTATATTAATCAATGATGCTCTTATTCCAATTCTAAAACACATTTAATCAGATTTTAGCTATATTACATGTCCTCCAAAAGCCATTTTCCCACACATATTTGACATTAACTGGGAACTTTACACATTTTGCAATATCATCTCTCTCATTGAGTTCTATTGCACCTCTATTCTGAATTTTGCCAATTAGTTTTCATTGCTTCTAAGTCACATGATGGGATACTGGGTTAATGATACAAGACAAAGTTTTTATTTTCATCAGAAAATTTATCATCAAAAATATACCATGATATTCACACAGGCTAATTTTTTTTAACAGTTATATGTGCCATTTTCTGTTCTACCACCCAATAAACACCTGCAGTAATAGGAGTTTCACATAAAGAGTTGTGGGATAAATAACTCATTGTGCCATGACTGTAAGTTTCTTCTTTCATTGAAAATAATTAAAAGACATTGATTAAGTACAGTTAACACTTTTTCCAAATATCAATTCAATTTGAAAGTTTTAAGCTTTTATTTTCAAAAATATCACTGCAAAATATATATGTGTCATTTTGTATATTTGATTTAAAAACTATTCTAAAATATCTTAATTTTCATAACTTGTACTAAATTTATCCTCTCAAATGCTTGTTTAAAACTGAAACTGTCCCTTATTAGTCAATATTTTATCAATATTTCACTATTTACATTTCTAAATCCTGCATTTGAGCATAGCTCTATATTTTTTAATTCATCATTCTTTCTTCTTACTAATAAATCAATCCATGTTAAGTGCAATCTATATTTACTAAAATGTGGCAGTTGTTACAAATTCAATAATGTTGTTTCTGAAAAACACTCAAATTTTATGGTCCAAAACATGACTGAAAAATCTCAACACTTTTATTCACAACACAAAAACAATTCCTGGCTTTGTCTCACAATTAACTACTAATTACACAAAAATAAAAATGAATTTTACTCTCTCTTTACAGTGGTGATCAAATTGACTCTCATAGGCTAGAAAATCAAATGAACAGTTAATGAAAAAAATGATGAAACAATCCATTTCTACCCAGTAGGTACATTCAGTGCACTCCTCTACTAATTGCTTGTCTCACTTTGTGAGCTGATTTGTCACAGTAATTTTTGTCAAGCATGCAAATTCTCCATTAACAGATTTATGCAAATATTTCTACATTATGGTGTACTATATATTATTATTATACTGTTCTGTTCCACTCTACTATTTTTCTTTTCCTTTTTAATCTACAAGATTAGTTTTATTACCTACTCAACGACTTCGCTTTCACTTTTCACTTTCATGCGTTGGAGAAGGAAATGGCAACCCACTCCAGTGTTCTTGCCTGGAGGATCCCAGGGACAGAGGAGCCTGGTAGGCTGCAGTCCATGGGGTCGCTAAGAGTCGGACACGACTGAAGCGACTTAGCAGCAGCAGCAGCAGCAAGGGTCACAACCAGCATTTTCAAAAACACTAATTTATACTATACAACACAATGGAAGATGAGAAAAGCACCAAAAATTAAATTTGTGCACATCACATTGAAAGCATCTGCCTTAAACACACCTAGTCTCTGGAACTTCTCCACTTCCTGTCTACCTGCTTCCTACTCACTTCCCAAGCCCCCTGTATTAATAATCATTCATTAGGCAAGGGTTCTTTGCAAAGTGAACACTCATATTTCTCTAAAAATTGTTGGGATATGTCACAAACAATAATGATAGTGATTATACCAACTTTAGCGTTTGTAAATTTGAAATAGATGATAACTGCAAGCAGAACTTAGAGCTGAAAAATCAGGATGCCACTATCAAGTCCAAACCTCAGAAGATGAGCTTGGACTGTTCTAGTTATCAGGCTTGGTCCAAGGTCATTTCTGAACAGCACACACAGTGGCAACATAAAACCTTCTAGCTGAGACAGTAGGGTATGTGGGGTAAGAGGACTTGCTCCGGAATCAGACTTTCTGGGCTTAAATCTCATCCTACCCGTATTCAATGCTGTATTCAGTTTCCCCAACTGTAAAAAAGGTTACCAACAATATCTCATAGGGATGTTTAAGGAATTAACAAGAGTTAAACAAAGCACTCAGCAATACTGGCACATAGTAAACACACACAGATGTTAAAAAATGTAATTATTCTGTTATTCTTTGATCCCTTCACTGGTATGTCTCCTCCATCCATGGGATTTTCCAGGCAAGAACACTGGAGTGGGTTGCCATTTCCTTCTCCAGGGGATCATCTCGACCTAAGGATCAGATTCAGGTCTTCCACATTGCAAGCAGACTCTTTACCATCTGAGTCACCAGGGAATCCCCACTTTCAAAATAAAGTACTCAGAGCAATATTGGCACATAGTAAGCACACACAGATGTTAATAAATGTTGTATTATTCTGTTACTCTTTGATTCCTTCACTAGTATGTCTACATATGTATGTAAATCTTGGCACACTTTCTGCCTTAATTTTTTCTGAGCATTGTAAAAGGCATTCCTCTAATGCCTCTGCTGTTAATGAAACATATATTTTGAAGGTTTATTAAAATATTTTTTAGGTTTATTAAAATATTTTTTCTTTCTTTTCTCCTACTTACATATTTTATTATGCTATCTTCAGAAAAACTTTGCAGTTAATCTATTTCATCACCCATTCTTTTGATCATGCACAATATTTGTTCATGTACAATAATAAAACAGATGTGATGCTAAGTCCTAGAATGATACAGTCTATGTTATCAAAGGAGTTAATGACCTGATGAGGTGGAATGAACACACACAAAAAAGTAATTACAAATTATATATATAGCAAGGGTTATTCAGAGAAAAAGATTAAAAATGCTTTGTAAATACAGGATAATACAAATGTTTATGTCAATGGGAAGGGTCACTGAAAAGGGGATATTCAAATTGCCTCAGAGCATGAATAGGAGTTTGGCAAATGAGAAATTCAATTGGTATAATAGAATTCTAAACAGTAAAAGAGGTCATATTTGGTTTTTATAGGACAATTGTAGAAGAATTGTGGACAAAAGTTTGGAGGGAGTGAGGTGAAGGATTAAGAATAATTAAGGATCATGAATTAACAGGAGTTGGTGGTGACTACACAAGAAGCTGATGACAAAAGGAATCCAGGTAAAAGTATAAGATCTTGAACTTGATATTTAATTGCTAATGTAACTGTATTAACTTCCTATTGCTGCTATTATAAATTACCACAAATTTAGTGGCTTAAATCAATATAAATTTCTTCTCTTACAGTTGTTTGGAGGTCAGAAGTTCAAAATCAGTCTCTCTGACTTCAAAGAGTGTCAGCAGAACTGACTCCTTTTGGGGCCTCCAAGGGGAAAGTCTGCTTCCTTGACTTTTTTCAGCCAGCTTTTTCCAGTGGTTACCTCTATTCCTTGGCTTGTGCCCCTCTCCATCTTCAAAGTGCATCCATTCAATCTCTGCTGGAGTCATTATACTGCCTTCTTTCCTTCTGACTCAGATTCTTCTTGAATATCCATCATGATTACATAAGGCCCACCTTGATCATTCAGGATAATTTTTCCATCTCAAGATCTTCAGCTTAATCACATCTTCAAGGTCCTTTTAGCCATACAAGGAAACATTCACAGGTTCTAAGGATTAAGATGTGCACATGTTTGGAGGCCATTATTAAGCCTACCACAGTGATAAATGGAAATCAATAAAGGAGGGGAGAGACTGAGCTCTGTCACATTTTAGGCATCTTAACATAAGGAGGCAAGTTGATTTCATTACTACATTAACAGCAATTAGTAAGAGCCAACTCATTGGAAAAGATCCTGATGCTGGGAAAGATTGAGGACAAGAGGAGAAGTGGGTGACAGAGGATGAGATGGCTGGATGGCATCACCGACTCAATGGACGTGAGTTTGAGCAAACTCCAGGAACCCTGACAAGCTGTAGTCCATCGTGTTGCAAAGAGTCAGACACAACTTAGCAACAGAACAACAGCAATGGGACCAGAACCACAACAGGCTATAATCACTGTCTTACAAGAAATGAAAAACAATAGATTCAACAGATCAATATTAGCCCTCAGAAAGTTACCGTGAAAGATGTAGATGTTGACTGTCTCACACCAAATACAATTTCAAAAAGTCTGAAAACTAAAAATCAAATGTAGAGGACTTTCCTGATGGTCACGTGGTTAAGACTGTGCCTTCCAAGGCAGGGCTGCAGGTCCAATCCCTGGTGCGGGGAGCTAAGAACCTACCTGCCTTGTGGCCAAAAATCCAAAACGTTAAAAAAAAAAAAAAAAAAGCAATACTGTAACAAATTCAAGAAAGACTAAAAATGGTCCACATCAAAAAATCTTTAAAAAAATGTATAAATATGCGCTCTTTGCATATTAGTGTTATTGAAGCACACAAGTCTGAGAAAACATGCCCAAAGGAAAGCAGATAAAGCCTTTAGGGCAACCAACATCTAAACAACGGAGCAGCTTCTGTGGATTCTAGATATTCTAGGATAATGCTAACTACCAGCTTTACTGTTTGATGTTCCTAGCCCAATTTTTGGTTCAGTTAATACGATCGCAGACTTGAGGTGTTCATGTTTCCAGATATGGTTACACTGGAAACATGAACACCTGTTCATGAACATGAGCACTGTTACATGTTACAGTGTAACACGGACACTGTTGCATGTTACAGTGTAACATGGACACTGTTGCATGTTACAGTGTAACATGTTGTGGTTACACTGGTACCACAACATGTTATTGAAGTGCCAATAACACTTTCCCTTGCTGTAGCCCATCTGTATGCAACAGGCCAGAGAGCCAAAAACCTATCAGCATCTCCACCTACCACGGCTACAGTCCACATGGTCCTCCTGATCCCCTGCCCAAGAATCAAGGAAACAGGATTTTTAAATCATTAAGCTTCTGGCTCCTTCTTCATGGTGTTAGTACAGCAAGGTAGTAGAGGCTGTCTACCCTTCTTTCTAAGTCATTTCCTAACTTTACCATTTTGCTAAAGTAAACTTGTTCATTTAATCATTTTAAGGACTGAACTGTGTCCCCTGCCAAATTCAAATATTGAAACCTTCAAGTCCACGGGGTCACAAAGAGTCAAACATGACTGAGCAACAGTCACTCATTCACTCAACCCCAGGGCCTCAGAATATGACTTATTTGGAAATAAGAGCTTTAAAGAGTTGATTAAGTTCAAATGAGGTCTCTCTAATTGGGTCTCAATCCAATATGACTGTTGTGCTTAAAAGAAGAGGAAATGTGGGCACTCAAGGCAACATTGGGGTGAGCATGAACAGAGGAGCCTTGTGAGGATATAGAGAGAAGGCAGCCACCTGCAAGACAAGATGAGAGGCCTCTGAAGAAGCCAAAACTGGCAACACCTTGATCTTCCACTTCTAGCCTCCAAAACTGTGAGAAATTAAATTTCTGTTGTTTAAGCCACCTATGGTATTTTGTTATGAAAGCCCTTTCAAACTAATACAAATAGCTTGCACTCGAGTTAGCAAATGAAAATTTTGAAAAACATGAGAGACAGACTGAATTTTGTATATGTATGGTGCTTATGCTACCTTATGCCAAATTATCACCTTAACACTCTCTTTACAGAAGAAAAAAAAAAGTTGATCATTTTCTTTAGTCTTAAAATGTAGCATTCCTCAAAGCTATGTTTTATTTATTTGTTTTTTAAAAGCCTTTATTGAATTTGTTACAATATTGTTTCTGGGTTTTTTTGTTTTTTTAATGTTTTGGGCTTTTGTGGCCACAAGACATGTGGGATCTTAGCTCCTCAACCAGGAATCAAACCCACAGGCCCTGTGTTGGGAGGGGAAGTCCCAACCACTGAACCACCAGGGAAGTCCTCAAAGTCATGGTTTAAATATGAACGCTGGGAGTAGTTGAAAAACCATAGTCATTTTATTTGTTCAGCTTACAAGGTGCTTTTACTCTTACTATCTGACTCTTCCAAGAGTCCTGTGAGATGGCAGACAGGGCAGACATGATAACACATTCATTAACTGATGAGAAGAGTCTGTGGAACATTAACTAACCTGACCACATTTACAAATGTAATCAGTTGGCAGAAGAAAATCTCAGATTAAATACCAGTCCACTTAATTTCAAGAATGTATAGGAAAAAAAAAAAAAAAAAACTCCTACTAGAACAAAGGAGCTCAGATTCTTTTCAAGATACATTTAAAGACTGGGAAAAAGATAAAATGCTTTAAATTTAAATAGAATAGATAATTGACTAAGATCATATTCCTACTTATTTAGATGTAAAATTCATGAAACATTGAGAAAGGTGATGGAGCGAGGGAATAAAATAATAAAGAGTCAACTTTCTAGCCTGATTAACTCCCTGACCCAGGTATACCTGCGACCATCCTAGTGCCTTCTGACCTTCCTCTTGTTTAAACTTGGGCGGCCTATTTGTGGAATGCACAGGCAAATGTGTACTGATTGGCTAAAGTGACCAATATAACCTGGGTTAAACTGTCAATTAATTTATTCAGCTTTTCACTTTGGATCTGGTAAAATGCATTATAGCTGCCTCGAATGGAATACAGATAATTTCTGTAAATCCATAATGTAGTTGCAACTATGGCTCCTGTGTGTTTATACAGATGATTCTCTAGGGATGAATTGGATTGTTTCCTGTAACTTCACAACATTCTGATGTAAGCTCTTATTACAAATCAAATTACTACCTACATTTGCCATTTGCAAAAATAAAAACCAACATCAAACTAAACAAAGAGAGAACTAAGTGGGATGAATGACAGGGCAGAAGGCTGTTACCAAAACACATTTCAGCCCACCTGGGCTTCCATTTCTTCTCATTTTAAATTATTCCTTTTGTTAGGTAGTTAGAACAGGAAACAGGAGTCCAAAATGGTGGTGGCTAAAAGACAAGGAAAGGAAAAGCCCACAAAAATAGAACAAAGGAAGGTCCAAGGACCGGAGTGAGGACTTCATGTAGAACAAACAGCACTCCTGGCTGGCCCAATTTGCATAGGGCAGGCCCAGGGGGAGGAAAAAGCATATAAAAGGAGGAGCCAAAGTGCGCGCGCTCTCTCTCTCTCACCCACATGCATGCGCTCTTTCTCTTTTCTCTCCTCCTCCCTCTCTCTCTCACTCTCTCTCTCCCTCTCCCTTTCTCTCTTCCTCTCTCTCTCCCTCCCTCTCTCCCCCTCCCTCTCTTCTCTCCCTCTCTCTTTCTCCCTCTCTCTCTCTCCCCCCTCTCTCTCCCCCTCCCTCTCTTCTCTCCCTCTCTCTCCCCCCCTCTCTCTCTTCCTCTCCTTCTCTCTCTCTCTCTCCTGTGCACTGGCATGCTCCTCCACTCTCTTTTCGTGTCTTTGGGTTGGCATGCCCTCATGCTCCCCAGATGGATTCTCCGGCTATCTTTTAAATAAAATAGAGCTGTAACATGGATTTCTCCAAGAGCTGTAACACAGTTTGTCCAAGACCCGAGAGCTGTGACGTGCCGAGGGCTTTAATGTCCGTCGCTCCAAATCTTTGCTGTGATGAGACAGAACCGAGGAGCATACACCCGCCTGACACTTTGTAAGTCCCTAGCAATCTGCAGACAGTGCCTCACAAAAATGTTTCCTTTCAACAGAAGCAAGATTTCAGAATTTCCTTTTTGTGATCAGTATATAGTTATGGTGGGAGTGCTAACCTCTTCAATATTCCCCATTGAGACTCTATGTAGGAAATTAGTGATACCTTTGACACAAAATTTTCTGGATTTCCTGAATTCAGCCAGGGACTTTTTTAAAGGATATAACAGTACAGTAGGAAGCTGTAAAATACAAGACACTAAGAGTCCACAAAATTAGTTCAACTATATGGATACCCTGATGACAAAACATATCTTTATTTTTTCTTACAATATTATTACGTCTTATGAGGAAGTATAAAGGGAAATACGCTATAGATCAAGGATGAACTTGGAAGAGGCTATAACAACAGGACAATAGAGATTAAGAATAAACTTACATTGCATTTTCCACAAACATTGTGTTTAAGAATAAACCTATTTTATTTAAAAGTGACCATTTAATAGTCACTTTGTTGCTGCTGCTGCTAAGTCGCTTCAGTCGTATCCGACTCAGTGTGTCCCCATAGACAACAGCCCACCAGGCTCCCCATCCCTGGGATTCTCCAGGCAAGAACACTGGAGTGGGTTGCCCTTTCCTTCTCCAATGCATGAAAGTGAAAAGTGAAAGTGAAGTCACTCAGTCGTGTCCGACTTCTAGCGACCCCATGGACTGCAGCCTACCAGGCCCCTCCACCCATGGGATTTTCCAGGCAAGAGTACTGCAGTTAGGTGGTCATTTTCCAGGCAAGAGTACCACTGTTAGGTGGTCATTATCTTAACTCCAAGCTATGTCAGGAACTAAAGAAGCTGTCCAAGGTTCTGAAACTTAGAGTGAAACTTAGCCATTGGTGAATGGCTCTTCATCAAATTTCTCTAAGTAATGGCATTATAGTAATTAAGTTACAAAAGAAAACAACATTCACAAGCACTGAAAGATGCATGGAGAATAAACTTACTCCTTCCTTTAAAGATGCTCTACCATCTAAATCTAAATTGTGTTTTCCTCTTATCAATTTACTGTTAAAATTGATTGTTGAAGAATACATGTTAGACTTGCCTGTTGGTCCAGTGGTTAAAAACCTGCCAGGCAATGCAAGGGACACGGGTTCAACCCCTGGTCTGGGAAGATCTCACATGCTGCAGAGCAACTAAGTCCATGTGCTGCGACTACTGAGCCCGTGCCCTAGAGCCCACACTCCACAATGAGAGGCCACCAAAATAAGAAGACCGCACATCACAATGAACAGTAGTCCCTGCTCACTGCAACTAGAGAAAGCCCACATGCAGCAGTGAAGACCCAGTGCAGCCAAAACTAAAAATAAATAAACATTTTAAATAAAATAATAAAGAATATGAATTATTTGCTTTCATGTCATCCAGCTTATCTGATCCTCACAATAGCTCTGTGAGGTATAAATAAATGAATTAAATAAATAAGTGGATTTTTACTTTCTTCATGTTATAGGTGGAGAAACTGAGGCTGAAACAGTGTAAGTGCAACAGCATACAATTTTATTTGTAGAACTAGAAACCAACTTTCCAAACCACAGATTATATTCTTTTATGTCATTTCAGTTCAGTTTAGTCACTCAATCATGTCCAACTCTCTTTGTGACCCCATGAATTGTAGCACACCAGGCCTCCCTGTCCATTACCAACTCCCGGAGTTCACTCAAACTCACGTCCATCGAGTCAGTGATGCCATCCAGCCATCTCATCCTCTGTCATCCCCTTCTCCTCCTGCCCCCAATCCTTCTCAGCATCAGACTCTTTTCCAATGAGTCAACTCTTCGCATGAGGTGGCCAAAGTACTGGAGTTTCAGCTTTAGCATCATTCCTTCCAAAGAAATCCCAGGGCTGATCTCCTTCAGAATGGACTGGTTGGATCTCCTTGTAGTCCAAGGGACTCTCAAGAGTCTTTTCCAACACCACATTAGCTTTCATTAATGATAAATTATGCTTTGGAAAAGTTAGTAAAACACGATAGTAGTAAAAAGACTAACACACCTATCGATTCACCCAACATAATGGAAGATTATCATGCATCTGAATGATACACTTGTTTCTGTTCTTCAGACAGAATAATAATGATCTCAGCCAGAAGAGAACACAACTTGTATACCTGAATGTAAAATAATAAATAGACTGCATTAGTTTGGCAACTTCATCTATCTACTCATTTGATGAACTAACGTTATTAAGAGCTTAACATATGCCACAGACTGATCTAGTTGCTAGAGAAAGGACAATAAGATGATAAAAATCTGACTTTGGGGAGCACACGTAGGTTAGTGAGGAATGTGTTTAGTCACTCAGTTGTGTCCAACTCTTTGTGACCCTTGGGACTCTAGCCTGTCAGGCTCCTCTGTCCATGGGATTTTTCAGGCAAGAATATTGGAGTGGGCTGTCATTTCCTCCTCCAGGGGATCTTCCCAGCCCAGGAATTGAACCTGCATCTCCTGTGTCTCCTGCATTGCAGGAGGATTCTTTACCTGCTGGGCCGTCAAGGAAGACCATTAGTGAGGTGCACAGATATTAAATGAATAGCATTCCAGCAGTGAAGTGAGTGAGGCATCTAAGACTATTACAAGAGCACAGGGGAAGAAACACCTCATTTTGTCTAGGGGGTCATGGGAGGCAATTCTTCAAATCTGAATGCTCTAGACTTGTTTTGAGGAGAAAAAAGGAAAAAAAAATACTGCAACAGATATTGCTCATTTCATTTCCACTATAACATGCTCCTGTCTATGTCTATATTCATTCTAAAATTCTGAGTACTTTGGGAATACCCAGAAACTGGAATTATGAGTCAAGTGTGAATACAGTAGCTATGTCCTTGGCTGTTATCTATGTCATTTCTTGGATTTTTTTAACAGACCTTTCTCCTCATTATGGATCATATTTTCCTGCTTCTTGCATACTTTGTAGGTTTTGGTTGGAAGTCAGATGTTATGAATTTTACTTTGTTGGATGCAGATATTTGTTTTTGTATTCTACTAATATTCTCCAGCTTTTTTCTGGGATACATTTAAGTTACTTGGAAATGTTTCATGTCCTTCTTATCTTGTTTTAAGATTTCTTAGCTGAGACCTGAACAGCATTTACTCTAGGACTAATGAATCCCCACTACTAATGCAAGACACTGCTGAGTACTCTATCCAGTGTCCTGAGCATTAGATTTCTCCAGGCAGACTGGTGGCTGGAGCAGGCACTATTCCTGGGCCAGTATGAGTGCCTGGCACTCTTCCTACTAAATATTTTCGGTAATTCTGTCCCTGTATGGGTGGTTCCCTCAGGTGCCTGCAGTTATCAGCACTCCACGAATGCTCAAGGGTGCATACCTTTAGAGTTCTCTCTGAAACTTGCTCTCCGCAGTATCCCGTCCTGTGCACTGCAGCTACCACGGTCTCCCAGATTTTCTACTCCACCTCTCAACTGAAGAAGACCATTAGACCCTGCCTGGGTTCTCTTCCCTGTGCTACACTTGGTAAGCTGTCTTAAAGCAATAAACTACAGGGACTTTCCTGGTGGTCTAATGGTTATGACTCCATGCTTCCAATGCAGGGGGCATAGGTTCTATCCCTGGTTGGAGAACTACATGCCATGCGGTACAGTAAAAAAAAAAAAAAAAAAAACTACAACAATCGTTAAGACCCTCCTCATTCATTCACTATCCCTCAGAATCACTGCCTGCCATGCTAGATTTCAAGGCTCTTGAAAACTTTTGCTTCATACATTCGGTCTGTTCTTTGGCTTGTCTAACAATCTTCTTCCTACAGAAAGCCATCTCTGGCTTTGCCACGCCTTTGCTATCCACATCACTCAGCACACGGTGGATTCTCAACATTTAATTTACCTAAAACATGCTAATCCACAGCCTTAGCTGTCCAACACAATTAAATTTGCAATATGGAAATGAGACATTAAGAGTTAAGCCGCGAACTACCCTTTTCACTACCGTAAAGCTACGGGATCAATAAAATCTGCTAATGTTCAAGTTGAGAGGGAAAAACCTTTTACTCTATAAACCTAGCTGAAGTGAGTCATAGGCCTTGTTGTTCTTACAATTATTTTGCACTTCACTACCTTTAACACTGATTATATCTAGAGGGGTAATTACTCACAGAGCAAGTAACAAATAGCGTATCTCTGACATGTTGACTTACCAGTAATTGCCAGTTCCATGCACAGTCACGTTTACTGTACAAAGATAAAAGTACTTGCTTCCTCATTGCCTATTTTATTTTTTTCTTCTGTTGCTATAAAAATGTTGCCCAAGCATTAACTGACAATCTAGGAAAGTTACTTTTAAAATATCTTCACACTGGGTCTTGGCAAAAATACAAGATGAATGGATAGAAATGTTTTCATCAGCAGAAACATAAAATACGTTAGGCTTTTTTTAGTACCTACTATGTGTCTGGCACTATAAGAAAAGCAAAGTTTCACAAATTATATTTCGGTCTCCTTTAAGAAATCTTCTAAAAGAAGAGAGAGGCTTTTTTTGAGACAATTTTTTAAATTTTTTATTTTGGGCCGCACTGGGTCTCTGTTGCTGTGTGCACACTTACTCTAGTGGCAGCGAGTGGGCGCTCCTCTCTAGCTGTGGTGCATGGGCTCCCCATTGCGATGGCTTTTCTTGTTACAGAGCTCAGGCTTAGTCGTTATGCAGCATGTGAGATCATCTAGGACCAGGGATTGAACCCTGTCCCCTGCATTGGCAGGCGGGTTCCTTTTCACTGTACCACTAAGGAAGTCAAGACAGTTTCTTTTAAATACAGCGATATCTTATGATAAACGTTGGGATGGAGGCGACAAAATACTACGTAGAGACTGAACTAAAACAATTAATGGAACACAAGGCCTCAGTCTTATAAACACACGCACACTCTACACACACCCACATGCATGCACGCACACATCATACTCAAAACCTTCAGATGTGGGAGAACAAAACATAACAGGCATAATTAAATACCCTCAACTTAGCAATAGGCAAATATGGAATGACTTTTTTTTTCCCTAATAACTGATATTACATTTGCTTCCTGAATTCTCAACATCTAGTAAACTGGTTACATGAAAGAAAACAATCTGGTCAAAAATACAAGTATCTCAAGCTTATCTCATAACTTCCTGGTCATAGTAAAAAAAATGGGTGGCTAGGGGGGCATTATCTGTTCTAAAATGTGTTCTCAATGGAATGGCCAGTTCAGGCTAGAAACCGCTTGGGGGCCTGTGTTCTCCATGCCTCATGGCTCTCCTCTACCTTCTACCTGCAACCAGAACAAAAGGGCCAGATGTGTTCATGTGAATAGTGGAAAGAGGGCTCTATTGACTTCAGTGTCTAAAGATGATTATTTGCATTTGTTGTTGCTGTTCAGTCATTCAGTCATGTCTGAATCTTTACGACTCCATGGATCGCAGCATACCAGGCCTCCCTGTCCCTCACCATCTCCCAGAGTTTACCCAAGTTCATGTCCATTGCATCAGCGATGCCATCCAGCCATCTCATCCACTGTCACCCTCTTCTCCTCCTGCCTTCAATCTTTCCCAGCATCAGGGTCTCTTCCAATGAGTCGGCTGTCCACATCAGGTGACCAAAGTATTAGAGCTTCACTCCTTCCAATGAATATTCAGGATTGATTTCCTTTAGGATTGACTGGTTTGATGTCCCTTCTGTCCAAAGGACTCTCAAGAGTCTTGTCTAGCACCACAATTCAAAAGCATCAATTCTCTGGCATTCAGCCTTCTTTATGGTCCAGCTCTCACAACCGTACGTGACCACTAGAAAGATTTGCATTTTCAGGCCTTATTACTCTCAGCTGCTTTTTTTTTTCTAACGCAAGCAGGTTATTGGTGCCCTCTATATTGTAGAGCTCCAAAAGTAGCTCCCAAAGGATATACTGACCATCTTTTGGTGCTCTGCTAGAGGTGAAAGGGGAGACAGGGAAGCTTTGTGCATGTCCCTGGTCCAGGCAGCTCAGCCAAAGAAAGCCATGTCCTCCCTGGAGCCCCCAGGAAGGGGTTCACTCCGTGGCCCCTGCCGCATTACATGATCTCTCAGGGACCTGACGAGATGGCCTCTTCTTTACCCACAGGAGACTCAGGTATACTTGCAGCCTTGTCACTCCCACCAAACAGGGTTGCTGCCATCTGACCTTCCTGTACCCTGCACCTAAGAATATTGCCCTATTTCATTCTCCCCAAAAGGCTGTTACTGTGGGTTCTGGCTTAGCAAACTTCAGAAGAACACCCAACTCTAAATTAGAAGAAAGGTGTAGGTTAAATAAGCAAAAGTTTGAGGGATGGAGGAATAAAAGGTAACTCTCTTTAGATTCTATTTTCTGCAACAATTTAACTCCTTCCCAGGCTTCCTCTAAGGTTTGGTTTCCAGAGGGCAGAAATTATAGCTCACATAAATGTCTTAACATTGAAAAGTAATAAATCAAGACATCAGAATTGTTAAATAAAATATGCTCTATGCCTCTAACTTTGAAATATGATTACATGATGTCTTGAAAGGCCATTTTTAAGTTTATCATTCTAAGTTTCCACCAAAACATGGTAGCTGGAAGAGCGGTACCCAGTCCCCCAACCTCAGAACTATGCAAGAGGGGCTCTAGGGGCGAGGGGCATGCTGAATCCTTCTCTTCTTGCCCTTCAGTTCCATTGTTTCTGTTAAGTAGTCTGGTATACCCCTAAGTGGACCACTCAGTCCCATGTCCAAAAATTGTCCATCCTTTACCCTCCCTGGCTCCAAAACAGCCACCCCTAGGAGTGATTGATATTAGGCAGTCAAAATCCTATACAGGGTCCCAGTAGGTCCTTAGAGGCTCAAGGTGTTCAAGCAGAGAATTCCAAGAGTGAGGAAGAGCACAGATTCTAGGAACTTCTCACCACCACCATCAATCCCTCCCATAAAACGAGCAGAGTCTATTTGGAAAGTAACATAAAAAACAAAACTAAAAACTTCTAAAACCAAAACTTTGATGGCAAACTTGGTGTGAATAAATACTATCAGAGAAAATACAAATATCTTTACAAGAGTAATAATAAGAGCATCAAATCTTAACACCACAGCTTATCTCATATTAAAAGCAAGAAAGAGAGAAAATAGATATAAAAACATGTAAAGGAACATGACTGTGTAAGATATAAATGTTTTAATAATTTTATATGTAATATAAAATTTTATACATTTTAATTTAATGATCATAATTAAACAATAATTTATAAAATTTTTAATTTTACTGTGGGTAATTTCAAACAAATACAACTGACAACCTGGAAGACAGGACTGATTTTCTAGGAAAATATTCATAGCCAAAACTGGTTTAAGGAAAATTATCTAAATGGAATAAAATAACCAATGAGGAAACTGATAAGCTAGTTGGATTACTTCTAAAGAAGACATCAAGACATGCATTGTTTTACAGGTAGATTCTATCCAACTTCAGGTCCTGGTAATTCTTATATTAGAAAACTTACTTTCAAGAATAGAAAACATGGGGAAAATCAACTAATTTGACAAGGCAGTTTAATCCTAAGACCAGAAAAGAATTTTTAAAAATAGGCCATTTTCACCTATTATAAAAAGATGACATATATATAATAAAATACTAATAAAAAAATCAGTAGTATATTAAAAGAACATATTATGACCATGTGGAGATTTTAAAAGATGATATCAAGAGGGATGGTTCAACAATAAACAGTACATTAATGTAATTTCCTTCATTAATTGATATAAAGTAAAAAAAAGAAAAAGTATCATAATCTCTAAAGTTGCTGAAAAACATTTATGTAATTCAAAATCAGTTCTTGATTAAAAATTCTTAGCATAAGAGAAATAGGACAAAACTACTTAAATTGAGAAAAGGTATCCATTATAAGGGATTCTCTGGTAGCTCAACTGGGAAAGAATCCACCTGCAATGCAGGAGACTCTGGTTTGATTCCTGGGCTAAGATCCCCTGGAGAAGGGTTAGGCTACACACTCCAGTATTCTTAGGCTTCCCTGATGGCTCAGACAGTAAAGAATCCACCTGCAATGTGGGAGACCTGGGTTTGATCCTTGGGTTGAGAAGATCTCCTAGAGGAGGGCATGGCAATCCACTCCAATACTCCTGCCTGGAGAATCCCCGTGGATGGAGGAGCCTGGCAGGCTACAGTCTATGGGGTCGCAAAAAATCAGATTCAACTAAGCACAGCACACACAGCAGCACACCCATTATAATAGTAGGAAGACAAACTAAAGGCTGAAAAAAAATCAGCATTTTTCTATTAATATTCAAAACAGCACAGATATCCCTATAACCTTAGATAATATTTTAACAAATATCTAAATAAAATAATATTAGTGTAAAAAAAGAAATTAATTATAAATATTTGAAAGGAAAAAAAACAAAACATTTTTTGTCTCTTAAATGCTAAAAACAACTGACAAACTACTGAGCAAAAAAGAAAAATTCAGCAAGGTCAAGATCAACATATAAAAATTATATTTCCTACTACACTGCAAAGGAATTACATGATATTGTAAAGATCCCATTTATATCAATGCCAAAAATACCTGGGGATAAATTTAACAATTAATTAGCATGGCAAAATTATGTAAATGACATAAAAGCAGAAATTATTTAATGAAGACCTACTAAAGAACTAAATAGAAAGATTCAGTATTATACAGACGTCTAATGAATTATTAGTCAACTATGTCTATAAAATCCCAAGAGTTTTCCATGAAATGTGACAAATACTAAAACTTAAAACTTTATTTTAAATGTAAAAGAATATAAAATCTAAAACCAGACAAGATTACCTAGGTCCAAATTGTAGACCCACTACCTACTAGATGGAAGGCCCTGGGCAGCTTCTCTGTGGTTCACTTTCTTCATATAAAAATATGGGATAATAAAAATGGAGTACCGGGACTTCCCTGTGGTCCAGTGGCTTAAACTGTGTGCTCCCAGTGCCGGGGGCCTGGTTCAATCCCTGGTCAGAGAACTCAGTCCCACACACCAAAACTAACAGTTCGCATCCACAACTAAAGATCCTGCATGCCTCAACTAAAGAACCCACAGGCCACAGCTAAGACCCAGTACAGCCAAATAAATAAATAATTTACAGAGGAGAAGAGTACCTGCTTAATGGGGAAGTCAAGACATAAAAGTGTTAATATTCATAAAGCACTTAGACAACTGCTTGACACAGGCAGCACCGTGTAGGTAGTTATGAGATAAATGGACGGAGGAATATACTGATTGATAGATGATAAATTACGATGAAAAGATAGATGAACAGAGTTTTCTCAGGAGAGAAAATACCCACAAAACTTCCGAACTTCCTCGGGTACACAGGACATTGCCTATTTGGTTTTACCCCTGTATTTTTAATGCTTGCTGCTAAGTGATGTTCAGGATGAAGCTTGTAAATATGAAATAGGTAAATGCACACACATTAAAATGTAATATATATTCACATGCACTTATAACGTATGCATGTATATACATATATTTATATAATTTTATATGTCATAAGAATCAAAATGCGCTATTGGCCTAAGAATAGAAATAAAATTAGCAACGGAAGAAAAATAAGATGGTCCAGGGAAACATATACACCAGTTTGGGATCCATAACTAAGTGGGTCAAACATACTCCCAGAAAAGATAGAAATGTTCAATACACAAATGCTCAATAAGAAAATATGTGAAACTTCACTAATAATCTGGGAAATAGAAAGAAAACAAAGAGATATATCTGTTTTTCCTATCAAATATAATATGCAGTGTTGCTGAGGATGTGTGGGCCAGAATCTGTGAAACATCCTTTCTGAAGGCAATCTGGCGATGCTTTTGATAAGACCTGGCCACATACTCACCCAGCTGCACAAAGTGCTTTGTCAGAAAGGTTTGCTCTGTCATAGTCACTGAAAATCCTGGAAGCTATCTGTGTCCATTTGGAGGGGAACAGTTCAATTCATGGCGGGAGGGCCACACAAAGGAATACTATGCAGCTGTTTAAAACAGTAAAATTGATCTACACATAACTCTCTCCAAGTCATAAACAAATAAATCATAATAAACTAGGAATAAATAACATCATAATGCAGTATGTACAATTTGCATCCACTTGAGTAAATTACACACACACACATGTACATGTGCAGGTGCAGAAAAAAGTGTCTGAAGGTTTACAAACAAAACTGGTCAGACTGTATCTCCAGGAGGAATAAGGAGAGGAAAAGGGATGTAGATGAACAGAAGAATTTATTCTATGTTTTTTTGAACTTTTTATAAACAGAATATACTCATGTATTTCTTGAATGATTCAAAATAAATTAATCAGTAAGAAAATAACATAATAATCCAAATGCTATGAAAATACAGATGAAGAATGAGTAATACTTCCTGGGTTGGGGGTTGAACAGGACACACATTTTCTCTGTTTCTTTATTAGTAACATATAACACACTATTGAGGGAGCAGAAATAAAGTAATGAAAATGTTACTTCTTTCAGCACCAAAGCATGTAACTCTACCATAGAGCTGCTAGATTACATGCCCTGAGGGCTTGGTAGAGGTTTTCACAAAGCAACACTTAGAAATGCCTCATGCTCTGTGAACACATGTTCCTTCGTGTAAGACAAAGTCCAAGCAGGGGCTTGATGGATGGAGGGATGACAGTCCACTCTTACACAAGCAGCTCAGTTAACTCGAGTCTTAAATGCCTAAGGATTTAATTGCTAAGGATTAAAAGACAGAATGTAAACAGCAAATATAATTTAAATGTATGCATTTACATTTAAATGCAGTGGGTAGATTCAACTTGTTTTAAACATTTTCAGTAACAGTTATATGCTAAGTAACAATCTACTATCCATTCGCAATGCCCCTTACAGTGACTTCCAAAGATGGGCAGAACCATATCTCCCATTCTGCATAGTCTATTGCTTGCCACTCATCACACACACACAAGATGTGGAATCTCTTTCTCCTCTCCCTAAGTACAGGCTACCTCTCTGACCGCTTTGAACCACTTAACATACAACAAGTTGTGCCAGTTCTGGACAAAGCTCTCAGCTGCCCGGCAGCTCCCACTTCTTACTTCTTAAATGCACAGTGCAAGAAGTACGTCTCTCCTGAGATCACCAGGCTGTCAGGATCCCATGGCAAGTGGTGAGACCCTGGAGGATGAGATGCCATAAGGAGGAAGGCCATACAGCACTGAGGAGGCTGAATATGTAACTGAAGGAGCCTCCTTTGATGAACTCCTTCACCCCCAGCCATGCCAGCTGAGGCCACATGGATCAGAGACTAAACCCCTAGCCAAGTTTTCCCTGAATTTCTGACCCACAGACTCGTGAGCAAAATACAGCGGTCAACTACATTTGGTCTGAAATGGTCTGTACTTTTAACTACAAAGTTGTCAGGTAGCTTGCTTGCGGATACCTGGAATGTCCCTGATTCACATGGCCATTACCAGGACAACTATCTTTAGAATGATGAGAGAATACAGTTTTATCTGGCAGAGATTGGGGGGGCGGGGGGGGACGGAGGGTTACCCCAGTGGCTCAACGGTAGAGAATCTGCCTGCAATGTAGGAGACCAGGATTCGATTTGATCCCTGCACTGGGAAGACCCTCTGGACAAGGAAATGGCAACCCATCCCAGTATTCTTGCCTGGAGAACCCCATGGACAGAGGAGCCTGGAGGGCTGGGTCAGAAAAGTGCCCGGTCCAAAGGTCAGGGTCTAGAAAATATATATCATATGCAACAGTACATATCATAGGTGAAATATTATGATACCTGGTTTAGATTTCATAGCATGGTAGAGACAATAGGAAGGCAACATATTTTTACTGGCTTCTAGTAGCAAATCCAGTATGATTTTTCATAGCTCATTTAACAAATCAAGGAACTAAATATGGCATTATTTTTATGGAGAATCCTAAAAAGTCAAATTTACAGAAACGGAGACTAGAATGGTGGTTACCAGGGGCTCAGGGGCTGGGGATTGAGGGAAAAGAGGAGTCTCGTTGGTCAAGGAGTACAAATTTCCAGATATAAGATGAATAATTTCTGAGGATCTAATGTACAGTGTAATAATTATGGTTAACAGCACTGTATACCTCCTTGAAAGTTGCTAAGTGAATAGATCTGAAATGTTCTCAACACACACATAAAAAGTAATTGCGTGACTTGATGGATGTGTGACCAGATGGCTCAGTGGTGAAGACTATGCCTGCCAATGCAGGAGATGCAGGTTCGATCCCTGGGTCATGAATATCCCCTGGAGGAGGAAATGGCAACCCGCTCTGGTGTTTTTGCTGAAAAATCCCATGGACAGAGGAGTCTGGTGGCTACAGTCTGTGGGGTCACAAAGAGCTGGACACAATTGAGCAACTGAACACACACACACAAGCATGGTAATCTTTCTGCAATATGTAAGTATATCAAATCAACAGAAGGAATGAATTTACAGAATGTTATATGTTAATGATATCTCAATAAAGGTGGTGAGGGGAGGAAGTATATCCATCACTACAATTTATAGATGAAGAAACCAATGCTCAAAATCTTAAATAACTTAGTTGAAATCACAATTAATATGTGGCAAATTTTATTACAATTAAAAATTTTAAATAATGAAAAATTCTAATCCAGCTTTGGCTGATTCAGACCCTCTGCATTTTTCCCAGTAAAGATTCTTAATCTTTCACATCCATCAGAATCACACAGCAACTTGTTAAAACACATATTTTTTGGGGGTCCTACTCCGAGAGGTTTTAATTTAGCAGGTTTGGAGGGCAGGATTGAGTGTGTACTTCAAGTAAACCTCTAGGTAAGAATACAGAGATTTCCCTCTGTGAAGCCTTGTTCCTAACCAGGCTGTCTCTCCTTATCTGACAATGACCTCCTCTGAGTAGGAACCTGGAGAAAATATAAAACAAGTTTTGCTTTTGCTCTCTGAGAAGACAGTACTTCTTGTGAAATAGGTTCATACAAACAATCTCCTTGTGTGTCAGTAGGACCAAAAATTATTAGCTAATGCTGCTGCTGCTGCTGCTAAGTCACTTCAGTCGTGTCTGACTCTGTGCGACCCCAGAGACGGCAGCCCACCAGGCTCCCCCGTCCCTGGGATTCTCCAGGCAAGAACACTGGAGTGGGTTGCCATTTCCTTCTCCAATGCGTGAAAGTGAAAAGTGAAAGTGAAGTCGCTCAGTCGTGTCCAACTCTTAGCGACCCCATGGACTGCAGCTCACCAGGCTCCTCCATCCATGGGATTTTCCAGGCAAGAGTACTGGAGTGGGGTGCCATTGCCTTCTCCTCAGCTAATGCTAGTATACCTAATTCACACAACATCTGCTGAATTGTGTGCAATTTCATCACAGACCTTATAAAGAACAGCTGCCCAAAACTGACACAGTTAAATCTGTTTCCCTTCTGATTTTTCCCCCTGCATCCTGCTAATGGCAAAATGCCACTCAGAGGATGTGAAAAGTGATGTGTCAATATTGTTATCGGAAGTAGACACCATATGGCTTAAGAATATGAAAATAAAGAAAACTGAGATATAAGTGTGAAGTGAAAAGTAGTCCTCATCCATCCATTCACTCATTCACTTAATCAGCAAGTAGTCAATGCTAAAGCCCAGTGACCATGTCTTTGGAAGCAAAGAGATAAAGCCTACTCAGAAGCTGTCCCTCAGCTACATGCAAAAGAATGAAATTAGAACACTACCTAATGCCATACACCAAGATAAACTCAAATTGGATTAAAGACCTAAACATAAGACCAGAAACTATTAAACTCTTAGAAGAAAACATAGACAGAACACTTGATGACATAAATCAAAGCAAGATCTTCTATGACCCACCTTCTAGAGTAATGGAAATAAAAACTATTTAAATAAAAACTAATTAAACTTAAAAGCTTTTTCACAGCAAAGGAAACTATAAACAAGGTGAAAAGACAACACTCAGAATGGGAGAAAGTAATAACAAAGGAAACAACTAACAAAGAATTAATTTCCAAAATATATAAGCAGCTTATACAACTCAATACCAGAAGAGTAAACAACCCAGTCAAAAAGTGGGGAAGGGACTTGAAGAGACATTTCTTCAAAGACTTGCAGATGGCCAACAAACATGAAAAGATGCTCAACATCACTCATTATTAGAGAAATGAAAATCAAAACTACAATGAGATACCACCTCACACCAGTCAGAATGGCCGTCATTAAAAAGTCTATAAATAATAAATGCTGGTGAGGGTGTGGAGAAAAGGGAACACTCTTGCATTGCTGGTGGGAATGTAAACTGATATAGCCACTATGGAAGACGGTATGGAGACTCCATAAAGAGCTAGGAATAAAACCACCATATGACCCAGCAATCCCACTCCTAGGCATATACTTTGAGGAAATAAAACTGAAAAAGACACATGTACCCCAGTGTTCACTGCAACAGTATTAACAATAGCTAGAACATGGAAGCAACCTAGATGTCCATTGGCCGATGAATGCATAAAGGAGCTGTGGTACATATATACAATGTAATACTACTCAGCCATGAAAAGGAACATGTTTGAGTCAGTTCTAAGGAGGTGGACGAACCTAGAGCCTATTATATAGAGTGAAGGAAGTCAGAAAGAGAGATATAAATATTGTATGAAAGTGAAAAGTGAAAGTGAAGTCGCTCAGTTGTGTCCGACTCTTTTCGACCCCATGGACTGTAGCCTACCAGGCTCCTCCATCCATAGGATTTTCCGGGCAAGAGTACTGGAATGGGCTGCCATTTCCTTCTCCAGGAGATCTTCCCAACCCAGGGACTGAACCCAGGTCTCCCATATTGTAGGCAGACGCTTTACCATCTGAGCCACCAGGGAAGTCATATGGAATCTAAAGAGATGGCACTGATGAATTTATTTTCAAGGCAGCAATGGAGAAGCAGACATAGAGAACAGACCTATGGACATGGGGGGAGAAGGGGCGATGCATGGAGACAGTAACACAGAAATTTACAACACCTTATGTAAAATAGATACAAATGGGAATTTGCTGTGTGCCTCAGGAATTCAAACAGGGTCTCTGTGACAGGCTGAAGGGTGTGGTAGGGAGTGAGATAAGAGGGAAGTCCAGGAGGGAGGGACAAAAAAAAAAAAAAAAGGAAGCTGTCCCTGTCCTCAAAGTGTTTAGATTGTAATAGAGAGCCTGGGCTGCCCAGTCACAGCTACTGTAAATCATTGAGCTGTATCTGCAGAACCAGAGTATCAAATTTTTGTATTTACAGTATGAAATATACAGGGAAGTGAAAATAAACTGTATTCTCTTCTTAGAGGATAAAGTCAAACTTGGCAGTTCTTCATTATTCATGATGTGTATTTAAACTATGCATGTTAATTCACATATGGATAATTTGCCACCACATTTCCAAACTCAAGTCATGCCTCCTTCAGTACAGCGTTCTGCCGACTTCCCTGGTGACCCAATATCTAAGACTCTGTGCCCCCAGGGCAGGGGCCCAAGCTCAATCCCTGGTCAGGGAACTAGATCCCATATGCTACAACTAAGAGTTCTCATGCTGCACCTAAAGATCCCACGTGTGCTGCAAGTAAGATCCATTGAAGTTAAATAAATAAATAAATATTTAATACAGCAATCTGAACAGAGAGTATAAGGAGCTGAAATTTAGCTCATCAAGGAGGACAGTAGTGTTGGTTTAGAAGGACCAGGTAAGCCAAACCTGAGCTCCTGCGAGCCCCACTTGCATTATCAGAAAACCCAAGACTGAATTTTGGATACTGCGTTTTGGTCGTGCAAATCAGAAGGATCCGAAAGAGAAAAACGTTAGAAATAACTGTTGATTAGGAGTCCTTAGAGAGAGGTTCTTCTCTAATGCCAGGAATTCGCACCACTACCTTGAGATAGAAAGTGTTGTACTCCATCAAGTCTGAAATCAGGTGATGGAGGTTGCTCTTGTGGGTTACCTTCCCTGCCCTGCTTTGTTCAAGCAAAGACGAGATCCAGCAACTACAGCAAAGGAAGTCCTGGGCTGCAAGCGGGGTATGGAGTGAACTTTATGCGTCTCTATATCCTTAACACCCAGCCTAATGCTTGATACCAAAAAGTCATTTCTTCTAATCGTCGAAACATTTTGTAGAGTTCACTGCACCGAATGACATACACTACTAGTCCTACTGGTGCTCCTGCCCTGCTGGATGACTCAATTAGATAATGACTCAATCGTTTAATTTCCTAAGTATCAGTTTTCACTTCCAAAGATGAGCATCATGATGACAAGCATTTCATACAACTCTTTTGAGGAGCAAATCAGAGAATGCAAACAAATGTAGTAAATTATAATGTGCCATATAGATGTGAGGGTTGAAGGGGAAAAAATGTTGCTTTTAAGTCACTTCCTAAAAAGGCTAGATATGAACACTTTTATTGGCTAAAAAAATATCTTGAGAATTTTTTCGAGTTATAATCATCAATGCAGTTACACAAGTTAAGTCTTAAATAAGAACACCCAAACTTCTTCCTGCTCATCCAACCCTAGAACTTAATGAAACTCTTCTCATTTTGAATTAGAATACATCATAGCAAGAAAAAGTTTGCATGAAAAATTCAGAGAAGGATTGTGGGTTGAAGATATGCTCCAACCATATCACGAAACGAAGAAATTAGAGTAACTAATAGAGGGTAATCCGGGCACAAGAAAATGCAGAGACATGAATATAATCAGCCAGATAATCTAGAAACAAATCCTTGCATATATAGTAATACAATGTATGTAACTGAGAATTCTAAATCAATAAGAAAAGAAAGCAGTACTCAGTTGACTCTTTATGACCCCATGGACTGTAGCCTGCCAGACTCCTCTGTCCATGGGATCCTCCAGGCAAGAATACTGGAGAGGGTTGCCATTCTCTTCTCCAAGGGATCTTTCAGACCCAGGGCTCCCATCCAGGTCTCCTGCATTGCAGGCAGATTCTTTACTGTCACCACACAGTGACATGGAAATAAGCTGTTGATTCAGAAAAAAAGTTAATAAAGCTACAAATATACATTGCATGTACACATGCCCACAAACAAACAAATATGAGCTCTACACAACTTAAGTCATAAAAAGTAAAATTAGGAAACTACCATAACACATGAATGGGAACTATTTATAACATTGGACTGGAAAGGTCTTTCCAAGCAAGACACAACCCGAAGGCATAACTGAAAAGACTGAGAAGAAAACATGTGACGACAAACCAAACAACGCGAACAAATAAAACCTTGTCTGTAAATCAAAAAAGTAATCACTGAAGTTAAATGAAAAGTGGAAGTCTTTGACCCAGCAAATACCATTCCAAGAACTTTTGTGAAGAAAATTTCATGTATGAACACACATATAAATGTGTGTGATATTGTTAACTGAAATAGGATGCTTTCAGATAGAATATATTTGGTTATAAGCAACAGAAAACAGGACTCAAATTGGTTCAAAAAATGAGGAAATACATGATTTCATGTCCTGATAAGTCTAGGGGGGGAGATCTGTTTCATCGATGGTTGCATCAGTAGCACAGTGACAGCACAAGGCAGTTAGGTTTCTCCATTTCCCTCCTCTGACATCGACAATACTTGCTTCACTCAAGAGTTGGGTCCCCCTGTGGTTATCAGATGGCTTCCAGAAATGACTGTGGAACATTCTTCCTTATCTATGTTTCACGGAAAAGAAAGTAACTGGACTCTGTATCCCAGAAGCCCTGAGCAGAACTGTCCTTGTTTCTTTTTGGTCCCTAGTGGCTTTCCTTTGCCCACTCCTACAAAACCCATGAAAAAGGATGGAAACACTTTCAAGTCCACTGCAGAAGCTTAGATGACATCAGGTTCCCTGGAGGCCTGTGACCCCACAGGTGAGTGATGAACAACAGATTAAAATGGGACGCTATGGACTTGTGGACACAGGGGTGGCTGGGGGAGGAAGGAGAGGTTAGGATGAACTGACAAGTCACGTTGACGTATACACACTGCCTTGTATAAAGCAGACAGCTTGTGGGAAGCTGCTGTATAGCACGGGGAGCTTAGCTCAGTGCTCTGTGATGACCCAGGAGGGTGGGATGGGAGTGAGTGGGAGAGAGGCTCACGAGGGAGGAGATACGTGTATTCATACAGCTGATCCACACTGCTGTACAGCAGAAACTAAACAACACTGCCAAGAGACTCTGCTGCTGCTGCTGCTGCTGCTAAGTCGCTTCAGTCGTGTCTGACTCTGTGCGACCCCAGAGACAGCAGCCCACCAGGCTTCCCCGTCCCTGGGATTCTCCAGGCAAGAACACTGGAGTGGGTTCCATTTTCTTCTCCAATGTATGAAAGTGAAAAGTGAAAGTGAAGTCTCTCTGTCGTGTCCGACTCTTGGCAACCCCATGGACTGCAGCCTACCAGGCTCCTCCGTCCATGGGATTTTCCAGGCAAGAGTACTGGAGTGGAGTGCCATTGCCTTCTCCTACTCCAATTTACAAATAAACAAACAAAAAATAAAATAAAATAGGACTTCTTAGAAAGGACAAAAGGGGGAAGAGAATTCAGGATAAACAATACCTATTAACACTACAACTGCAAAACGTTCAATAGCAGGGTAATATCTAAAGTATAGGTCATCCATTTTACAGAATGTAAAAATCCGCCCCAAATTTCAGGAAGACCTAAATGAAATAGGACAGAAAAAAAGTTTTTAAAAGTTAAATAAAATATAATCAGTATTATTTCTCTGATAACTATAAAAGTCAGCAATAAAAATATGTATACATATAGTGTGCAGTTACATAAAGGGGGACTTAAGCAAAAATATTAAACAAGTGTTTATGAACCATTACTTATCAGACCCCTAAGAACCCTCTTTAGTATAAACTTTCCTAATCACCCCCCAGTAAAATCCCACTGTGAAATTGTAATACCTCAAATATATTGTATATCTGTTTACATACTTTATGTAATCTATACTTCATACATAAAATGAGAAGAAAATTTTCACTCCTCCCAAAAACAAATCTTTGCCCCATTGTGGGCGATATCACCTCCTTTAGATAGTCACCCAGCAAGTTACTGAACAGTTCCAACTCTGCCTGGAACAGAAGACAAAAGAGGTGAAAAGAGAATGTCATGTTTGCCAGTGTTTTTCAGTTTTACAAGGAAATGCACATGTTTTATTCATAATTTTTAATTAGAAAACAAAATAACAATGGCTTATAAACATGTTTTTTTCCTGAATTGGCCACTCTGCAAAAAATTCTATTTGCTTCCTGGAGGTCTGAACAAGCAAGATTTGTCATATACACATCTCCCTCTCCCCCAAACTGTGAACTCATGATCCACCTAGAAATTGATAAAGGTAGAATTTGTACAGCACCATCAAAATAGAATGCGGTGATTATAACACAGCATTTAGAGATGGTACAATGGTCTAAACATTTGCCAGGGCTATAGAATCTCCTGCTTGAGTATCTATCAGAGTATCTAAGAAATCCTCAGTTGTAACAGTATAAATGGCTCTTAGTCATTGACTAGTCCAATCCAGAAAGACTACCCTATGAGATTTCAGCCAAGTATATCCCAAATTATTTAAAAGTGTTAAGGTTCACAGTATTTGCCCCCAAACTTTCATAAGAACAAAACAAAGAAAGGAGAAAACACATATTTGTAAGGCCATCAAGGTTCAGCAGGTCACATACAAATTGTATTTACACATCATGACTATTCCATGAAATAGACATCTTCATCCCCATCTGATGATTGTGGGAGCCAAGGCACGAAGAAGTTGAGTGATTCACTGAGTAATGCTGACTTAGTTATGAAGGACCCTAATTCCCAACAGTGCATTCCTATTACGAGAATACTCTCCTCCCATCTCAGAGAAGGCAATGGCACCCCACTCCAGTACTCTTGCCTGGAAAATCCCATGGACGTAGGAGCCTGGTGGGCTGCAGTCCATGGGGTCGCTAAGAGTCGGACACAACTGAGCGACTTCACTTTCACTTTTCACTTTCATGCATTGAGAAGGAAATGGCAACCCACTCCAGTGTTCTTGCCTGGAGAATCCCAGGGACGGGGGAGCCTGGTGGGCTGCCATCTATGGGGTCGCACAGAGTCGGACACGACTGAAGCGACTTAGCAGCAGCAGCAGTCCTCCCATCTATTTATTCTACAGGGATTTGCAGAGCACTGGCTACATGCCAGGAACCACAAAGGCACAGGGGACAAAGTAACAAAAAGACAGACGAGGCCCCTGTCATTATGAGCCTTACTTTCTAGTGAAGCCAACAGTGAAACAAAATACATGAGTGATGCTTCAGGTAGGGATAAGTACAATAAAGCAAAAACATCAGTAATAAATAAGTAATATACTAGTATAGAAAGAGCCACTGTGCATGAATGGAGGTGGGAGAAGGGATTGTTTTAAATGCAAGCAAGGTCTTGAAAGGTGTAAGGGAGGGAAGAGTCCCCCAGACAGAAAGAGTAGCATGTATAAACACTGTGAAGAGGAATAACATTGCATTAGGTACAGAAATACCAGCTGCTACACTGAATAAACCCTAAAACTTCAGTAACTTAACACAGTAGGTTTCATTCAGTCAGAAGCAGGGGTTCCTGTTTGGTAGACAACTATCTTCCATATGGTGATTCAGGGACTCAGGCTCCTTCCACCTTGCAATTTTGCTACTGCCTGGGGCTATCGAGTGCTTTGCATCTGGAGAATGGAGGCAGCACACTTGTTTCCTAATAAAACTATCCAAGAAGTACAATGTCATTGGTAAAAATTAATCTCATCGGATGTAAAGCAATCTGGACATCATAGACCCAGGGGCAATTTCAGACTTATTGAAGGTCAAGCATGTATTCTGCTATTAGCTATCTCTCGCTCAGAAATGAATGCTTTAAGTGTCAACTACAAATTGGTGCTTGCCAAGAGCATTTGCCAGGGACTGAACAACAATAAGGGCATTTGCCATCTGCCTCTGCAAAGACGGAACCCTGTGCTGCTGCAGGTGCTGACCTTCAACACCCCCTGCGGGGAATTCAGGGTGGAGAATGGGGCACTCTGTGCTCCAGGGAAACTGGTACAACAGGTCTTTAGATGGTTAGATAGTTTCAGGAACTGATTTCATGATCCAATCCTTGCATTCTTCATATCTAGAAAATCACTAAATCCCTTCTTAGTGACATCAGCTCCGCCTGACTAGCGGGAAACTGTTTGTAAAGTAAACACTTGACTGCACTGAACTCCCTCTTCACCAAAATCTTATATATTGACTTTCCCCCACTGCCTCTTTGGAACAGTCTCTCAGAGTTATCTGAGGTGCTGTCTCCCAGGCTACAGTCCTCATTTGGCCCCAAATAAAACTTAGCTCATAACTCTCACGTTGTGCATCTTTTAAGTTGACATGAGGAAGAGTTATAGGTTAGTGTGGCTTGAGCATTGTAAGTGTGGAGAAGAGTGTTAGGACAGAATTCAGGGGGAAAGACTCGCACGAGTTAATGTAGGGCCTTATGCGGAATGGTAAAGCATTTGGTAGTATGTTAAATGTGACAGGAAGACATTTGAGGTTTTGAGCAAGAGACATGATCTCATTCATGTTTCTAAAAAATCAATCTGGCTTCTAACTGGAGAATATAATCTATAGTAGGGAAAGAGAAACTAGTTACAAAATGTATCCAGTAGATAAGGCAATAGATCACGGTTGAGAGGACAAGCCATGGGGGAGTTAAGAAGAGGTCAACATACAGGCAATATTCTGAAAGTAGAGTTGTAAAATGTACTGATGTGAGTGGTGAGTGAATAAGAGGAATCGGGATGGACAGAGTATTTTTAGCAGTGATCTAGTTACTATGGTTGTAGAGGGGGGCAAAATTTACCAGCCAAAAATATCTCTTTGGCAAGTGGATTAATTTGAGCTGAAAACAATCAAGGCTCAAAAGACTCAAGAAGAAACCTTGACCTTTCCCCATCTGCCTAAAATAATTTACATAGAGGACCTGTTCCCAAAATAGAGCTATCACCAGGGACATTTGCAAAGAATATGGGCTAAGTATAGTGAAAGAAACTCAGCAGAGCCCAGATATCAGAGTCCTTTCCATGACCCATTGTCTCTACATGGTCCACCAAACATTAATTACCAAATATTTGTTTTTCGATTTCCATGTGAATTGCCACCCACTCCTTTGAAGTCCCCAAAACCACAACCCAACATCCTCTTTTCCCTTTAACTGAAAGAAAGTGAAAGTGAAAGTGAAGTCGCTCAGTCCTGTACTGACTCTTTGTGACCCCGTGGCCTGTAGCCCACCAGGCTCCTCCTTCCATGGGATTCTCCAGGCAAGAGTACTGGAGTGGGTTGCCATTGCCTTCTCCAAGGGATCTTCCCAATCCAGGGATCAAACCCAGGTCTCCCTCACTGCAGGCAGACGCTTTAACCTCTGAGCCACCAGGGAAGCTGACATTTAAGGTGAGAGTTTTAGCCATTTTGACAAGTTACTCAGTTTTTCTGGATCTCTCCCTTGTATACGTTTTATTAAACTTCTTTGATTTTCTCCTGTTAATCTGTCTCATGTCAATTTAATTCTTAGACCATCCAGGAGAACCAAGATGGGCAGGAGAAAATTTCTTCCTCCCCGAGAATTATATAAAAGTCATCCAAAGTTGAGCAGTATTCTCTGCCCCAGAGCATCCAGGCCCTCAGCTACATGTCTCAAAAGCTGGGGGCAGGAGGGAAATGAAGTCTTCTTCATTCACAGCTACGGCAGCTGATTCTGGCTTAAGTTGGGGACCTCAGTGCTTCTCCATATCCACACTCCATACAGTGTGGACTAGTTTGGGCTTCTTTGCATCATGGTGCATTGCTTAGCCCAGAGCAAGCATTCCCAAAGACAGAGAGCCAGATGGAAGGTGTTTTGCCATTTGCCATCAAGCATCATGTGCACTGTACTCCATTTATGAAGACAGTCACAAGTCCCAACCAAGTTTCAAGGAAAGAGAATACAAACCCTGCCTCACATTGGAGGAGAGCAAAATTCGCATTATAAGAGAGGCATGCAGAACGTGGTCATTGTGGTCACTCAGAAATACAATCCAGCACATCTAAGCAACAGGATAAAGAGGAGTCATTGACTATAATGGGGAAGACTGGGTGATGATCAAATTTTGGAGGGCAAATGACTCCAAATTCTACTCTGGATATATGAAGCTTAAAAGGTGCCTATTAGCTATTTTACTGGAGATACTGATGAGCAGTTAGATGAATTAATCTGGAGTTTACTGTAGGAGTGAGAGCCAGAGAGACATATTTTGATATTATAAGCAAGAAGAAGATATTAAAGTCATGAATCTCTTGAGATAGCCCAAGGAAAGTTTAGCTGGAAAGGAGAAAGAGAACTTAGTACTCAGCTCAAAAGAACTTAACTCTCTAAAAGTATCAGCTTTAACTTTGTGATTTTGATGTCTTGACCTAGTCTTTAGTTGGGCTTCCCAGGTGGCACTAGGGGTAAAGAACCCGCCTGCCAATGTAAGAGACGTTAGAGATGTGGGTTTGATCCCTAGAGATACAGGTTTGATCCCTGGGTCTGGAAGATCCCCTGGAGAAGGGCATGGAAACCCACTTCAGTATTCTTGCCTGGGGAATCCCATGGACAGAGGAGCCTGGCAGGATATAATCCATGGGTTTGCACAGAGTTGGACATGAATGAAGTGACTTAGCATGCATTCTTTAGTTATTAATATTAATACAAAGCAGGTATTTAAATATATTTAAAGAACATAATACTTGCAATGAAACATAGCTAAAATGATTTTTAAACCTATTTTGACAACAGGTCAAGATCTATAGGATCTACTCTGAATTCTTACACCCTAATCAGTTCTCATCAGATTCATTCACAAAACAGTGAAACTCAGGAATTAAAAAATGGCACTATTGTTTCTGTAGAAATGATGAAATGATCCATAAGTCATCCTCCCCAGAGATACATCAGTTATTCCCGCTTGATGGCCTTCAAACTGGGACACTGGCTATTTCTGTCTCTACAGCAACCTCCAGCCTTCAGATTCGAACTGGGACACTGGCTCTGCTGATTTTAAACTCGCCAGTCTTCACAGCCATGTGAGCCAATTTCTTATAATACGTTAAGTTCCAGATAGATGGATGAATGGATGGATGGATGGCTAGACAGATACACAGATAGATAATCATATCGGTTCTAGTTCTCTGGAGAATCCTAATATAGATTTTAGCTATACTTTTTCATGAGCACAACCCACACTAGTTCAAAAATCTGAATACTTATAAAAATAACATGTGAAATTAGATAACGCCAATCAATACCAAGCAAAAACCTGCCTGAAAGTTATGCACTTTAGGGAGCTATTACTGGTTTTAGCACAGTAGTGGAAGCGGTGATACTGTTGGGCAAAGTGATATATACATGCTTGCTTTTCAAAATGGTCTTTCCTGGATGTTGGCATGTGTGCTGATTTTTAACAACCTATCTAGAACAAATGCCTACAATGTTTATACCCTTTGGGGAATGCCCTTATTCACACTCCTCCTTCTGTGAATGCAGATCTTTTTATTTTTTATTCTCAGTGTTCAAAATGGTTGCTTTAGCGGTAGTTTAATTTGGAGAGGATCCCAAGACACAGCAGGAAATTGAGGGGTTCAAAAGGAAAAAAACGAAAGAAAGTGCTTAAGCTTAGCTTGTTTTCTTGTGATTTCTTCTTTATTCCAATAGACTCTGGAGAATTTGTTTGTCGAATGGGTGTGTTAATCTGATGGCTGAATCACTTGAGGGTGATTTTTACAAGTACCCATTGTATGCATATAATCAAAGGAGGAAAATACTTAAATTCCATAAGATAAAAAGAAATAGGACATTAAACATAGAGTATAAATTTTCCCAAGTGTCAGGCCTGCCAGTATTCAAAAGGCTTGAGATAATCAACAAAAAGAAAATGTCTGTCAGCCACACCATAGAAAAACAGCCAGACATTAGCAGCAAATAATTCCCATGCATAACTGTGCTGTTTCCTAAATTAACACTGCTTCTACTTCAGCTCTTCCAAGCCCCCTCATTCCACACTGAATATTTATCCAAAATGTTCCATGCTATATCTTTTTAAAAATGTATTTAAAGGGATAGGAATGTACTGACTCATCTATATTTGCTTAATTATTTTACAAGATGTGGAAGAGAAAGGAAATACACTGATTTAGGATTTCATAACTTTTGAGTTGATCTGAAAACACATCAAAGAATTATCCAATTTCAAGTCTAACTCAATACATCTGACTTTCCAGATATTCATATTAAAAATCTGAAAAGCACTTTATATTTCTACCAAAAATGTCAAGGTCTTAATGAGTCAGGCTCTTCCTGCCTAGACAACAGAAGCCATCAACAAAGACAGGAAGAAAAACATTCTGCCTTCACTTTATAAAAATCAAAGAAATTTAAAATTTGAGACCATTAAGAGAACAGAAATCTCTGGGAATATGTTTTATTCTCAGAGTCTGATAACCACTAGAGCAGAATGAAACTCTGCCATTTTATATTTCTTAAAACTGTGTCATAATATCAGAAAGGCAATGACTCACATTCTGGGAAGCCGGGCAATAAACTCTATGGCACTGACTATTTAAATGTTCTATAACTTGATACTTTATCAACCCCCTATTTTCTTGGGTTACAAACTAACACAGAAAAAGAGACAAACTTGGTGATCCATAAAATGTATCAGAATGGACAGAAAGGTTCAGATTAAAGACTTTTTTGACCCCTAGATATTGCTGAGTGGACAGCAATTACAGGAGAGACAGAACTCTGTTCAGAATCAGTTTCTGAGGTTGGAGCCAAGAGACATTAAAAATACTGGAGAAGGACCAAGAGGCCAATGGAAACCACCTCTGGGAGGCATATCCCAGGCATATCCCTCTCCCTAAGTTTCCCGTCAAAAGGAAGGGGATGGGATGCCAGGATACAGACTAATAAAGTTTGGAAGCATCTTTAAGAACAAAGAAACCAACCCCCAGTTCTGTTGTGGACATCTATTTAGTGACAAACTTGCAGACTGTCCACACCACTCCTAGATTTAAAAAGGAGCACTGAAGAGAGGGTGCCTGGCAGTGCAGCTAGGAAGAGAAAAGAAAAGAAACATGAGTTCATAAATTTCATACAACAGTCCCTCAGTCAAGGCTGTGAGGAGCAGATGTGAAACCGCAGATGACCAACTTGCTGAGGATTTTGCCCGGGGCTAAAGAAGCAAGCCAATCAGTAAAACGCCAGCCTGGCCACCAGTCAGAAGTCACAGCCAAGTGTCCGCTGACACCAGCCAAACCTCCCAGGACGGAAGCCCTCATCAGTGGGACTAACTGAGGTGCTGACTTCTGAGGCTGCATCCGCATGTAGATAGATCATCCATGATCTGAAACACTCCTCAAAGGAGCAGTCACAGAAAGAGATGCCTGCTTTTTTCTACTTCCTCCTGACTCTATCCACAGAATTTAAAAAGGGTTGGGGGGGGGGGGGTCCCTTCCTTCCCAATTTCTAGGTGTCACTCTGTGTCTCAGTGCCTGTGTTTCCCTCCCTCCCTTCCTCTCTCTCTCTCTCTCTTTCTCTCTCTCTCTCACACACACACTATACCAACTGATATCATCACAAATTTAGCCCACTGAGAGAAAGGGGAAGGAAGACCTCAACTATGGGTTTACATCTGAATAGCCAAGATTAAAGCATTACTGGCATGACTCTTCTTAAATACTCAAATGTAGTTTAAAAGTCATAAAATCTGAGATGCCTCAAAAGGATCTCACCACCCAGTTTCATGGAGGTGAGGTGTCAGCCACAGAGGGAAAAAGATCCATGTCACGCTTGCAAACACAAAAATTAAAAGGAAATCTCATTTACAATGGAGTCAGGAAGTCCTGGGAGAAGGAAATGGCAACCCACTCCGCTGTTCTTGCCTGGAGAATCCCAGGGACAACGGAGCCTGGTGGGCTGCAGTCTATGGAGTCTCACAGAGTTGAACACGACTGAAGCGACTTAGCAGCAGCAGGAAGTCCTGAAGGGGGCACTCTCTCACTCTACTACTCCTTACTACAACCCCAAGCAGGAAGAGACAAAGGTTGCACTTCCAAGAGGAAGTTTACTATTTCACCACTCCAGCAGGAGAAAGGAAGATTTTCTCATTGCCCAGGAACAGTCCCAGCCAACGATAAATACTTACCACCATGAACTCTTAGTTTTCTCCAACGGGGTCTTGTTCAAAGCAGCCCTTCCCAACTTCCTCCATTTTCTCTGTAAAGTAATGTTCCTTTGCTTTATTTACCAGAACTATCTATGGTTCTGCCATAGCTTGCATGTCTCAAATTGCAGCTCCTCTGCTATTCCCAAGTAAATTCACTTTTCTGAGAAAATAACTGTTTTATTTTAAAGGCCGACATACCTCCAATGGACTTCCCTGGTGTCTAACACATAAAGAATCCACCTGCAATGCAGGAGACCTGGATTCAGTCTCTGGATTGAGAAGATCCCCTGAGAAGGGAATGGCTACCTGCTCCAGTATTCTTACTTGGAAAATCCCATGGACAGAGGAATCTGGTGGGCTAATTGCTCTTTGGAAGGAAAGCTATGACAAACCTAGACAGCAAATTAAAAAGCAAAGACATCATTTTGCCAACAAAGGTCCATATAATCAAAGCTATGGTTTTTCCAGTAGTCATGTACAGATGTGAGAGGTGGACCATAAAGAAGGCTGAGTGCCAAGGAATTGATGTTTTTGAACTGTGGTCCTGGAGAAGACTCTTGAGAGTCCCTTGGATTGTAAGGAAATCAAACCGGTCACTCCTAAAGGAAATCAACCCTGAATATTCATTGGAAGTACTGATACTCAAGCTCCAAAACTTTTGTCACCTGATGCAAAGAGCTAACTCATTGGAAAAGACCCGATGCTAGGAAAGATTGGGAAAAGACCCGATGCTAGGAAAGATTGGGAAAAGACCCGATGCTAGGAAAGATTGAAGGCAAAAGGAGAAGGGGACAACAGAGGGTGAGACACTTACACAGCATCAGTGACTCAATGGACATGACTGAGCGCTAACTCTGGGAAACACTGAAGGACAGGGAAGCCTGGGATGCTCTAGTCCATGGGGCTGCAAAGAGTCAGACATGACTTAAGGACTGAACAGCAACAAGAACATACCCTCAACAGGTTGGGGCTCCTCAATGAGCAGTTAACCACTGAATAAAATAATTCACTTGCTATAACAACAGAAACCCACACAACATTGTAAAACAACTATACTCCAATTTTTTTTATAAAAAGTAAATAAACAAATAATTCCAATGTATCAATACCTATCACAGGAGCAGTTGATTTCTCCAGGTGCAGGATGCACTGGGTGTGAAAAGTCCGTGTGTGTGTACAAGCACAACAGTAGGAGTTTCCAGGATATGAAACGCTAATTATGAAGATTATTTTTAAACTCTCAATAAGCAGGAGGTATTTCATTTCTGACACACATCTAATTTGTTTCTATTTTTATGGTTCAGGTCTGGCGGAAGGAAGATGACTGCAAACCAGGAACTATTTTCCAGCGAGAAAAGAGGACAGACAACAGCTGCTGAACCATTGAAGCTTCTCTGTTCTGCCTGAGAAAACCATTCTGAAAAAGAAGGAAATTCCCCTGGCCCTTCCTAATCAATGCTAATTTGAATGGTGGCACAAGTCTTCTACTTATAAAGATGAAAAATGGTGATTTACAGGAAAAGCTCAATAGCCACATACTGGCTGACTGAATCAGTCATAGATCAGCTGATACTCTGACCTTCGAAAACCTTCCAATGATCAATCTGAGATATCTAATTATTTAGAGGCACATCCTAATTAGTAGAAGCAAACACATAAACACAAACTAAGCACTTTTTAATTCAATTTTTTTCCTCAAGGGCAAGAATGTGATATTTAAAAATTCAAACACAACAGTTATTAGTTTACAGTTAAATTCACTAATAATATATGTTTGAATAAAAGCACATATGAACCAGAGACATGTTAGCAAGAGATGAATACTGATTTTTGATCTGAATCATCCTTTCTATGAAGACAGCAAAGCAGCAGATTCAATAATGGCCTCTTGTCATTTTATTCACAAGGAACATGTCAGTGAATAAACAAAATACTTTTCAGATAAAACAGAAATGCTGAGCAACTGACGATATCCATAAACACACACCATCAAGAGAAAGACGGCAGTTACTTTCCTGCAGAACACGCTTTCCCTGGTTTGATGCACTCTGACCAGTTCGTGTATCAGCAGGGGCATCATTTGGATGAAGTGAATTTTTAACACTTGAAGCAGAAGTAAAAACACAGGCCTCAGTGCAAATAAATCCTTGCTCTTCCACTTAGGGCTTCCCTGGTGGCTCAGACAGCAAAAGAATCTGCCTGCAGTTCAGGAGACTTGCCTTCATCCCTGGGTCAGGAAGATCCCCTGGAGAAAGGAATAGCAACCCACTCCAGTGTCTTGCCTGGAGAATCCTATGGACAGAGGAGCCTGGCAGAGTCCATGGGGTGCACAGAGAGTTGGACACAACTGAGCAACTAACACTTTCACTTCCACTTAGCCTTATTTGGCCTTCAGTGATGTTCTTAGCCTCTCTGAGCCTGATTTTGCTCTCCTGGAAAGAAGCGTACCTTCCAGTGTGGCTGGCACACAGGAAGTAGGTGCTCCTACATGACGGCAGCTCCCAGGTGGCGCTAGTGGTAAAGAACGCACCTACCAGTGCAGGAGACATCAGAGACATGGGTTTGATCCCTGGGTTGGGAAGATCCCCTGGAGGAGGGCATGGCAATCCACTCCAGTATTCTTGTCTGGAAAATTCCATGGACAGAGGTGCCTGGTGGGCTACAGTCCACAGGGTCGCAAAGAGTTGGACATGACTGAAGTGACTTAGCATGCAAGTTTAGCCCCTTAATCCAAGCTTTGTATAATGGAGGCCAACTTTTACAACCTACACTCAGAAGGGTAGATATGAATGTAGTCTTGACAGACATGGGAGGATAAAACTAGAAAAGTCCAATCTCACGGAATAAAAGGGTAGGACCCAGCCAGACAAGACTATTTGGAATATTAATCATTTGAACGGTTCCCAGAAGCTTCTAAGAGAATTTGTCATAAAAGAATCTCTTTGCAAACCATGTATGTCCAAACAGCTGAGCCTGGGACAGGGCTTCGCTTAATTTCTGAGTCCCCTGGGAAATTAGAGGAGTAGTGATACAGCCTTCAAGGTTGCCCTGCCTGGATCTGCTTGAGTTTGATTTGAATCAGAAAAATCTTCTGACCAAATTGGGTGCAATTAATTGCTGAGCTCACAGGAAATGTGGTATTAAGATTTTCTGCTGTGATGCTTTCAATTCTCATGGAGATTTTTTTTCACATGAGGACCAAAGGCTTTAATGTTTCTAAATATCTCCACAAATGAAATAGAATATTAATTCCTCCTGCTGGTACCCTAGGGACACAGGTAACTGGCATTTAATAAGTACCCATTTCTCTGGGCCTGAATGTAAGGATTCTAACATCCCCTTAACACGTATTTTTCACATACTGCCCCTCGCTAAATCTTAAACACTAAATGCATAAAATTATGTCATACAATGATTAACAGGTGCTCATTAGCCAGATATAACTTCCCTTCTGAGCCAGTCCTAGACCCTGGGACACATCACTCACACAGAGCATCAGCATGCCACCATGGCAATCTGACCATAATAAAAACCCCAGTGGAGGCCAGAAAGAAGGCACTTAAGAGCAGGACTGATAGTCTAGGAACAGGGCAACTGTGGCCATGCCCTCAGGCAGGGCTTCCGACTTACACCATTGTAGGTTATAAAGACTAAAAGGGCCTCTAAGGGTCATTTATCCCCTTTTTCTAGAGTATGTAGTAGAGAATTTAACCTTGCTCAAAATGAGGTCTGGCTTTAGCCCTCAGCTCTCCAGAGGTAATTTCTAAATACTTGGGATGGCAAGCCTGACTGGAGTGTCTTTGTATTGCTGGGGACCATGGTGACATCCTGACTTAGAGTGAGGGTCACATGGTTTCAGCTCAGCTTCCTGCAAGCAGACACAACCAAAGTCAGCCATGTCCACGAGATGGGAGTCCGCATAAAAACTCTGGACACCAAGGCTCCAGTGAACACCCCTGGTTGGTGACACTCTGTGCATGTGTCACACATCATTGCCAGGAAAGAAAGTAGTGTGCCCACCCTCCATAGGAGAGGACAGCTGGAAGCTCCATGATGGAACATTCCTGGACTCTGCACCTCTTCCCTTGGCTGATTTTAATCTACATTCTTTCTCTTTGAAGGGCTTCCCTGGTGTTTCAGATGGTAAAGGATCCACCTGCAATTCACGAAACCTGGGCTTGATCCCTGGGTCAGGAAGATCCCCTGGAAAAGGAATTGGCATCTCACTCCAGGATTCTTGCTGGGAAAAATCCCATGGACAGAGGAGCCTGGTGGGTCACAGTCCATGAGGTCGCAAAGAGTCAGACACAACTGAGCAGCGAACACCTGAAAGTGAAAGTCTCTCAGTCACGTCTGACTCTCTGCGACCTCGTGAGTCCTATGTCCATGAAATTTCCAGGCAAGAATACTGCAGTAGGTAGCCGTTCCCTTCTTCAGGGGTTTTTCCCAACCCTGGTCTCCTGCACTGCATGCAGAGTCTTTACCATCTGAGCCACCAGGGAAGCCCCATTCTTTCCCTGTACTAAACCATAACCGTGAGCAGAACAGCTTTAAGTGAGTTCTAGGAGTCCTTCTAGTGCATCATTGAACCTAAGGGTGGTCTCTGAATCCTTAAATTGGCAATTGGTGTCAGATCCCCAAATTTGCAAAGGGTGTTAGAAGTAAGGAGGGTCTTGTCAATGTCCTCAACCTCGCACTTTGAGAAAACAGAGGTTGGTAAAGTGAAGCTGCTTGCCTAATGAATACTGTTAGGATTCACACTCAAGCCTTTCTTTCCACCTCCAGTGTCTTCCCACAGTACAACCTGCAGAAACAGGCAGCAAATATCTCAGTCCAGAAAAACACAGGGTGCTTCTGCAGAAATGGCTGAATGGCAAACAAGATTCCCTCATTCTAGTGTGAATGAGATAATCTCTAAACTGAATGACAAAATCCTCAAATGGCCAGAATCACCAAGCTGTCACAAACCAAGGAATGTCCGAGACTACTACAAACTAGAAGAATCAAGGAAGGATTCCTCTCCAACACATTTCAGATACCTCACTGATACCTCCGCTATTCTTGGATTTCTAGCCTCCAGATCTATGAGACAATAAATTTCCATTGTTCTAAGCCACCCAGATTGTATGGCAGCCCTAGGAAACCAGCACAGTAAGAAATTAATTTGGAGGAAGAAGACACCGAGAGAGAGCCCAAAGTCCATTCCTAAGCAAAGGTCTGAGTTTCATTTTCACCCTGTTGAACTGCAGAAGCCTTTTCCAAGCATAACTCCAAGATCATAGAGGTCAGTCCTGAGCATGAGAGAGCCATGGTAACTAGTAAATTCACGCAACTGATGGAAAACTCATCTAGTCACAAAATATTTTCATGAGCATAATCCCATGGCTTCAGATGCATATGCCATTCTTTGTTAAAACATATACATACACACACACAAACACAAAACCCACACACATTTCATTCTTATAACCACATTACAGAAAACCAAAAACCTCCCAATGTATGGAACACCCCTTTGTCCCAAGTCTGAGTATCTGGTATATTAGGTCTCACAAGCTGCCAAGAGTCCTCCAGGGCAATTAGGTACAGACACAGCACCTTTTCAACCTGGGTTTCACTTGGTGATTTAAGTTACAAGGAAAGAACGACTAGAGTTGATCCTTAAACAACATAGGCTTGAACTACACAGGTCCACTTACACATAGATTTTTTTTTTTAATGGTAAACACTACAGTATACAATCTGTGATGGGTTGAACCTGTGGATTCAGAATCACAGGTATGCAAAGCAGACTGTAAAATCACAGGTGGATTTTCCACTGGGGAAGGTGGGCGCCTCTACCCCTCATGTTCCTCAAGGGTCAGCTAGACTTTAATGTAAACATACAGACAAAAAAAGGTTTTTTCCCTATCTCTTACTCAATTAAAAAAAAAAATACCAGCTGTATTAATGTGCCAGGATTATAATAACAAAGTATCACAGACTGGGGAGCTTTGACAACATAAGTGTATTCTCACAGTTCTGGAGGCAGGAAGCCTGAGAGGGAGGCATGGACATGGTTGGTTCCTTCCAAGGGTTGTGAGGGAGAATTTGTCTATGCTTCTCTCCTGGTTTCTGGTGGTTTGTTGGCCATATTTGATGTTATTTGGCTTGTACATACATTAACCTGATCTCTGACTTCCTTACATACCATTCTCTCTGTGTTTGTGTCTGTATCTAATTTCCTCTTCATGAAGACACCACTCATACTGGATTAGATGTCCCCTCTACTCCAGTAAGACCACACCCGAGGTTAACTGATTACATGTGCAATGGCCTTATATCCAATTTTGGGCTTCCCTGGTGGCTCAGAATCTGCCTGAGCAGATTCTAAAGAATCTGCCTGCAATGCATGAGCCGCAGGAGACATGGGTTCGATCCCTAGAACAGGAAGACCCCCTGGAGAAAGGCATGGCAACCCACGCCAGTATTCTTGCCTGTAGAGACCCACGGACAGAGAAGCTTGGTGGGCTACCATCCACAGGGTTGCCAAGAGTCGGACAGAACTGAAGTGACTTAGCGCGCGCATGTGTGTGGGCAAACACACACACACACACACACACACACACACACATGCATGTATTTCCAAATAAGGACACATTCTGTAGTACTAGAGGTAAGAACTTCATCTGATGAACTGTCTGGCGGAGATGACACAAGTCAACCCATAACACCATCCCCTACTGCTGCTGCTGCTGCTGCTAAGTCACTTCAGTCATGTCTGACTCTTCGTGACCCCATGGACTGCAGCCTGCCAGGCTCCTCCAACCATGTAAAAGTCTGCCTTTTTTTAACTGCACTTATATGAGTATTCTTAAGTACAAGATTAGCCTTGTTTTCTGAGCAAAAATATTATGTGTTCTATAAAACACCAATGGCTCAATTCCCAGAATACATTTATGGGGAAAAAAAAATCACAGATTAGAACATGGAGATGAAGATAAAATGTAACTCAGCATTGCTAAAGGGTCTTACTATCTTTATTCTTGTTCATTCAGCAAACCAAGTGATTAATATTGAGCAAGAGCTTGCAGATTTTTTTAATTAAAAACTTTTAAAAAGAAGGGTAGAGATGATGCCATCCACGTCTTCTGGAAATTAAAATCAAGTTATGGAGACAAAACAAAACAATAAAAATGAAACAGTATGAATCCAACTGCATCAAATGAGATATTCAGGCAATGATTAGGAGGTTGAATCAGCAAGAGAAAGATGACTGAGAAGTGGGTGGGCCACAAGTGGGCTCTCTGAAGAGGATGGGCTTAAAAAGGCCACAAGTCTAGGTGGCCTGAGGGAGGAAGACAAGGGATCATCCCAGAAGTGTGTTTGACTTGAGGTCAAAAGCTAAGGAATCTGGATGGAGCCAGAGCTGGTGCTGGGAAGTGGTGGGTGGGGCTTAGAGTGGCAGGGGAAGTCAGGCCCAGAGGTCCAGATCAAGCCATCCTAAAAAGGTTTGCCTTTAGTATATACCACAGTGTTTATAGTAAATAAACCTGAACCGTTTTTTTAAAATGTGCCCTGAGTACTTTAATAGAATGGGTAATTTCCATTTGTGATTTACAGCTCAAGGTGTGTAAAATTTCATTCATCACATTATTCAAATTGACTCCCTGTGATTCACAGTCACCTTTCTTTTTCAGTCCTGTGCAAGCCCAGCATAAAACTGAGTCTTTCAATTCCTGCCATGAAAGATAAGGGATAGTGAAACCTTACCTTGCATTCCCTTTCCTGGACCCTCATTAACCTTTATGAATCATTTAGTCTTCTAACCACATTTCCAATCATTATCTTTAAATTCAATAGCCTTCAAATAATATTGTCCTTACATTTATAAGGCTTCCCTGATCGCTCAGTTGGTAAAGAGTCTACCTGCAATGCAGGAGACCCCGGTTCAACTCCTGGGTAGGGAAGATCCCCTGGAGAAGGGATAGGCTACCCACTCTAGTATTCTTGGGCTTCCCTTGTGGCTCAGCTGGTAAAGAATCCACCTGCAATGCAGGAAACCTGGGTTCAGTCCCTGGGTTGGATAGATCCCCTGGAGAAGGGAAAGGTTACCCACTCCAGTATTCTGGCCTGGAGAATTCCATGGACTACAGTCCATGAGGTCACAGTCAGACACGACTGAGCCACTTACACTACCTTTATAATGACATTTCCGTTTTTGGCACTTGACTTTTATTCATCACTTTTTTCAGGAAGTCAAATTAAGTTTTCTTTTATGCTTTCCAAAAAGGGAGATAGTGGTATATTTCTTGAGACTTTGGATATTATTACATGATTTTTAAGTTCTCTTATAGCTATATAATTATTTTTTTTAGATTTTTTAAAAAAAATTTTTGACATGTACACACTGCCATATTTATTTACTTATTTGGGGGATTTCTCTAGTTGTGGAAAACGGGAGCTACTCACCAGTTGCGATGCGCTGGCTTCTCATTGTCTTGTTTCTCTTGTTGCACAGCGCAGGCTCTGGGCACACGGGCTGCAGGAGAGGCAGCCCACCACCTCAGCAGTTGGACTTGCTGGCTCTCAGGTGCACGGGCTTCAGCAGTCACAGCACAGGGGCTCATGAGTTGTGGTTTACCGGCACTAGAGTGTGCAGGGTTCTGTAGTTGCGGTGCAAGGGTTCAGCTGTGCCAAGGCATGTGAAACTTTCCCAGACCAAGGATCGAACCCATGTCTCCTGCACTGGCAGGCAGATTCTTATCCATTGCGCTACTAAGGAAGTTCCATGTAATTGCTTTTTAAAGTTTTATTTTAGTTTATCCCTAGTGTATCAGAAGGATACTCTTCCTCTCAATATGTAGGTTGCCAGCACTCTGGAAGCTGTATACTACAGCTTTTGTATACTACAGATCCTATGATGTATTGTCTGGGGCTTGCCTTTAGGTATGGCATATGCATTTCCTTATCTCTGCTTACTTCTATTTGAGTGATTGTTAAATCCCCTTCTCAGACCTACAGTTAGTTAAAAATATGTGGACACCACAAACTGTGTCTGGTGAACACAAACACGTACCCACTGCGGTCCTTCTGAACAGGAGTGTAACAGTCTCAGCACACCCACTCTTACACCCCGGTTCTTTCTACTATCCTAGCCCTGTTCTCTGGAGACTACACTGGCTACAGTGAGTAAAGTCACCACCAGTTTCCATTCCTCTTCAGGGCACCCCCGTCATATCAGAGAAGTGCAATCAATGAGTGAATATAAGTGAAAAAAATCATCAGTGACAGAATACCATGTTAAGCCATAGTAAAAGCAACTTATAAAGATGTTATGCTTTCTAGTTGCTGAAGCTGTTGGCCTTTGAACCAGGCAGTAAACAACAAGAAGGGTTTGAAATATTTTCCTTCCTTTTTCAGAATAGTCTTCTGGTCCATATCAAAACTTTCTGGTTCATATGACTTGTGTTATTCTCAACCTAGACTGACTTTACATCCACCATTTTCAGATCCAGGCAGTGGGTTGCCTGTTGGTATGAGATGGAAATGAGATGGCAGTTGTAATGGTTCCTCTCCTCCGGAGTCTTTTTCAGTGGGCATTTGAGTGGGAAATTGGAAAAGGCTATCTCAAGAGATGCTTTCCAGATGTATGGATAAATGAGAAGCCAGAGTTTTTTTAAGGATGGCATACACCAGTCAAATTTTTAATGCAACTAATTCTATAATTAGTGAAATAGATGGTAGGAAATAGAAAGTACATCTATGTGACAAGCATAATGATGTCATATACTTGGGGGAAAAAAAGGATGGGGGGGAGTGTTACAGGGAGATAGGGCTTCCCAGGTGGCTTTAGTGGTAATGCCTGCCAATGCAGGAGACCTAAGAGACTCGAGTTCAATCCCTGGGTCAGGAAAATCCCCTGGAGAAGGAAATGGCAACCCACTCCAATATTCTTGCCTGGAGAATCTCACAGAGGAGCCTGGTGTGCTACAGTCCACAGGGTTTCAATGATTCAGACATGACTAAAGTGACTTAGCACACACACTTAGGGAAAAAACAAAAACTGACAGAAAGCCATTCTTACTTCAGTTCAGTTCAGTTGCTCAGTCGTGTCCAACTCTTTGCGACCCCATGAATTGCAGCACGTCAGGCCTCCCTGTCCATCACCAACTCCCAGAGTTCACTCAAACGCACGTCCTCCTACCCCCAATCCCTCCCAGCATCAGAGTCTTTTCTAGTGAGTCAACTCTCTGCATAAGGTGGCCAAAATATTGGAGTTTCAGCTTTAGCATCAGTCCTTTTTAATACTGTAAAAAACTGATGGATCTATCTTAATGTTTGTAGAGTCTTTAATTATTAATCCATCCTCAAAAGACTAATCACAAAATCGTGTGTATTATTTATATTTGATGATTATATCATAATGAGTTCACCATGCATTAGCTGTCTGGAAACAACTATTGCTGGCTTCCAGGTTTTTCTGTGCTGGTACAGTAAAAGGGTTCACCTGCTATATATATAAGGTACTCCAATGGAATTAGTAAAAACTAAGCTGAGTGAGGAACTGAAACTAGAGCAGTGGGCAGGGAGCAGCTAAGGCCCTGCCAAGTGGGGCTTGGTAGTAACTCAGCAGAGAATTTGGAAACTTGATGAATCTTCATCTTCACAACTTAAAACATCTACTTAGTGTAAGATACATGCTAAGATTTGTAAGAAAAATAAAATTTTCAAGGCAAATGTCACTAGTCATGGTCTGGCAACAGCTCTTCTCTAATGATAGAGGGGATATATTACTTTGGATGTAATTTACATTTAGTTACAACTTAAGAAAAACAAAATGAGATACAACCCATACTGAGAACTTCATCATATATGAAACGAATCGCCAGTCCAGGTTCAATGCAGGATACTGGATGCTTGGGGCTGGTGCACTGGGACGACCCAGAGGGATGGTACGGGGAGAGAGGAGGGAGGGGGGTTCGGGATGGGGAGCACGTGTGCACCCATGGCGGATTCATGTTGATGTATGGCAAAACGAATACAATATTGTAAAGTAATTAACCTCCAATTAAAATAAATAAATTTATATTAAAAAATAAATAAATAAAAATAAACATAATTTTTAAAAAATGAATCAATATATTTTTTTAAATGAATCAATATATCACATATATTCTCCAATAAGTGACTAAGTTAAACATATCCTCCCCAGGAGGGAAAAAAAAACTTAAGGAGAGAATCGGTATAATGAGTTCTACTCACAGCAAAAGCTGAGGACTACATATCTTTTTGGAAAAGAGGTAGGATCTGAAGTATATAATGTGCCTTTTCTGCTGGTTCATGCATTCCACTTCTTTTTTCCAAGATTGTGTTCAGAATGAAACAGTGAAACCCAACCACATTTCTGATGCCTAAAGGAAACAGAACAAACATCTTTGATGCCCTAGAAATTTCAATCCTGGGGTCAAAGTCTTCACTTTGTAAACTAATCTCAGAGAAATTCTAGCCTCTGAATTATTCATTTGTACAAAGATAAATCTTCCACCACTAAGCATATATTTTAAAGTACAGGAATAAATCATGAAATTTTGGGTCTGCAAAGACGTGGCAGAGAGGGGAGGGATGAGAAAGAGCTAAACTTTGATGAAACGACTTCTGAAATGTGATCTTCTGTTGGAGGAAAGTTATATGCAACAAGATTTAGTGCAACAGTTCCTCTGGCCTCAAAATCACTTTTCTTTTTTTTTTCTTCTGGAAAAAGGTAATGTAGGATCCAATATATAAAAGTACCAAGCACAAACTCTGGTGGCAGGAGGTTGGATATCCTGGAACATGGCCCCCCAAAAGTTTATTTACTTCTCTTTTCAAGCTCCAAGAACAATCCTATGTTAATCCTGGAGACGTTTCTCCAGAATGCTCCAGAACTATAAATATACTGCAAAAATAACTGAACACATTGAAGGGAAAAAAGGAAAAACAGGTCTATCACTCACTGTTATAACTTCTCTAAAGCTCATTTTTCTTCTCTTCTTTAAATCATACCAATTTCAAAAAATTGATGTATATAAATATGCTAATTTTAAAAGGATCCCATAGCCAGAATAAGAAAGACTTTAATTTTTATTATAGTCTTCCAGTGATATGATTTTCCCACTTTATACATGTATAGTGTTTGTTCATAGTATTTTTTCTAAAATTAATATACGAACATATAGATAGTAATATAAGTTGCCTTGAATCATTATCCCCTCCCCAAATCATAAATGCAAATTTCAAAAGAGGTACCAAACGACAAAATTATCTCACTAAAATTTATCTTCATTTTACCTGTTATCAATTTTTACTGATGGAGAAATGATTAATAAGCACAATTTTCAGTGGCAAGACTCAATGATATAGATATATAATGCCTCCCAATAGACTATCTTCTTATTTCATATTCCCTGGTAGTCACAAGTAAAAATTATGCAACGAGGTAGTAAAATCTAGAAATAGAATTGTCTCTTGTGCACGCTGTTAATAGGGTATGTAACAACATGGGTGGAAGTAATTTGGCATTGTATATCTTTTTCATCTTGGAGTCCCTGCAGGATCATTTTAAACTTTTAAAGCTTCATTTTATTTTTACTGTGCTTCTTAGAGAATACATAATAAGGTAAGAATTATATGTCTATTGTAACTTCATAAATGAGAAGGTAAAAGCTCATATATCACAGACACTCAAGGGAGGGCTTCAGAGCTTCTTTCATTAATGAAATAGGAAGCCTCATCAGAATTAAGATATAATAAAACATAGTTTCAGCACCTTAAAAATATTATAATAGATTCTGATCTAATATTTTAGACAGCCTGGTATATGTCCCTGAATATCAACTGACCAATTTTATCATAGTAATACAATCTTTACTTTCATGTATGCATATAGACAACCAGAATTGAACTACTAAGCTCCTTTGTAGCTAGTCATGACCAAGGAGAGCCAGGGAGAATAGGCCAGTGAACTGCAAGCAGCTTCTTGGAATTTTCTTTTAAAGAAAACCCCAAAATAATCAGATTAATAAGAAAACTGAAGATTTGAGCAACCCTATAAAAGAATACACAGAACACTGCATCCAACCACAGAAGAATACACAGTCTTCTCAAATGGACATGGAACATTCTCCAGGATAAATCACATGGTAAGTTTTAAAACATTTAATACTGAAATACCAAGTATCTCTTCTATCCACAGTGGAATAAAACTAGAAATCAATAGCAAAAAGAAAACTGAAAAATTCACAAATATATGGAATCTAAACAATATCCTCTTGAACTCCCAATGAGTCAAAAAGGAAATCACAAGGGAAATTAGAACCTACCTTGAGATAAATGAAAATTAAAATGGGATGCAACAACAGCAGTACTAAGAGGGAAGCTGATAGCAGTAAATGACTACATTAAAATAGAAGAAAGATATCAAATCAACAACCTAACTTTGTATCTCAAGACACTAGGAAAAAAAAAAAATAACTAGACCCAAAATAAGCTGAGGAAAGAAATAATAAAGATTAGACCAGAAATTAATGAAATATAGAACAGGAAAATATCAATAAAACTAAGAGCTGGATTTTTGAAAAGATAAGCAAAAATCGAAAAACTGTTACAAAACTTAATACCAAACTTCCTCAAACTCTTTCAAAAAATGAAAAGACGACACTTCCAAATTCAAATGAAAGAGTTAAGTATTTGTCTGAGTGAAAATAAATCCAGACAAAGATACTACTGAAGAAAACTACAGATCAATATCACTAATAAATCATCAAGAATTACTAGCGAACTGATTTCAACAATACATCAAAAGGATTTACATCATGACCAAGTGTGTTTTTCCCTGAAATGCGAGAATGGTTCAATACACGAAAATCAGTCAGTGTAATACACCACATTTACAGAATGAAGGACATAAACCACATGACCACCTCAATTAAGAGAGAAAGAAAATTTATTTTGTTAACACTCTTTCATGATAAAATCTCAGCAAACTAGAAATAGAAGGAAATTATCTAAATAGAATAAAAGCCATATGTGAAAAGATCATAGCTAACATCAGTCAGCTCTGATTCCCGGCTTCCACGTATATGGATTACTGAATACCCTCTTGTCTCTGGACCTTCTGACTCATTTCTGCCTCCCTCCAATCCATCTTTCACAGACTTGTCTGAGTATATCCATCACACACAAAGTTACTGTGCCCAGTAATCTTTATGAACCCCTTCAAAACGTAACTCTCATTCCTCTCCAGACCCACCTCATTCTGTTTTTTCTCATGCAACCATTGTGTTGGAATGTCCAACTCCAGTGGAGTGAAAGAGAGTTCACTCTGTCATGAATTCTCCATACTCTTGCCCAACTCAGAGATGTTACCCATGCTGTTCTAAGTGGAATTATTATCTCTACTTTTCTTCTCAGCCAGTGCCAAGCCAATCTTTCGACATGTATGAAAATGTCAGCCCCAATTTCAAACCTTGTCCAGGCCCAGGGAGAATAATTCACTTTTGCTCTGGATTCCCTCCATTTATTTTTCATAACACATAACACAAGAGATTATAATTAATTATAATTATATAATTATAATTGATCTTTTTCCATCAATGTCTAGTCACTTATTCTGTTAACAAAGAATGGTACCATAACCGAAACATCCCACTACTATGCAAATGGCAGTGAGTAAGATAGGACCAATTCCTGTCTTCAGAGAGCTGACATTTTAATGGAGGAGATGGGTATACACACACACACACACACACGTACAAATGTACATATGTGTGCATATATCACACATACACATATGTGTGTGTGTGTGTGTGTGCGTGTGTGTGTGTATTCAGCTCTGAAAAGTATTATGAAAAAAAAAAAGTCAGCTAAACTGAGAAGTTAAAGAGTGACTGCACGGGAATAAAAAGGGAATTTATTTCAGATAGCTTGGTCAGAAAAGTTCCTCAAAGAAGGTGTACTACCGCAGGGATGTGAATGAAGTGAGAGAAGATCTGAGGGAAGAGTGGTCCATGCAAAAGGGACAAGAGGACATCATAAGCAGAAAATATCCTGTATGTCTGAGTAAGAAGCAAGCATGGCTTTTCATAGACAAGAGTTCCAAAATGTCATGAGAAGACACATGAAAGAAGGGCTTGCAGTGGGTACAGAGTTTAGACTTTATCCCAAGCAGGATAAGAAGTCACTAGAGGGCTTGAGAAAGAAATAACATGTTGTGATTTTTTGGTTTTTCATTGTTATTGTTTGTTTTGTTTTTAAATCTCTCTGCCTATAATGGAGAAAACTGCCTGTGTGCATACAGGAAGATGAGGGAGGGAAGGGGTTGTTTATGATTCAATGAATGTGCAATAAAAAAACTGTGTCCGCTATTTGACAAATCCAAAAGGAGACCATGATGAGGACAATAAACATAAGCAATTTAAGGTAAAAATAAAGCTACCTTTATTTTAGACTGCAACTGAACACTACAAATCCTTTGAATACAATGTTCTTTTAACTCAAAAACACCTATTCCTAGAGTTACTATGTATTTCAAATAAAAAAGAATTTTTAAACTTCCTCAGTTGAAAATATCTTCAGCTTTAAAGGGAAAGGATTCAAAGGTAAATGGAAACATGCCATCTGTCATAAATATAAATAAATTGACAAAACTTCTGATCCTTTAGTTTCACTGTCATGTCTCCCTTAATTTCTTTTCCTCCCTGTCTCCTCTTATGTCTCCTTTTTTATATTCCTTCTTTCCCTTTTCTTTTTCCCTACTTCACTCCTTCCTGTTTGCCTTTTTATTTCCATTCATCTTCCTTTATTTCTCAATGTATCTTGGCAATCAGGTGCCCGCAATTGCAGAAAAAGAATCTACACATCATTTCTATACATTTAAAGAATTTCATGCTGTGCTTCCCTGGCCAAAGATAAGATGAAAACAGCATGAACTTTGTCATAGGCTGGAATTATAAAAAACTTATTGTGAAGAGTGGTTAACCATTGGGGGTAAAATGAGTTACTACACAATAAATGCAGCTAGGAAACAAAATAAGTTTGTGGAGACTGAGGACTGAAAATATGTATCTTTTTAGATAAAAATTTGGGATTTGGTGACTTTAGCAGTGTGGCATATGGTTTCATTTATTTTCAGGACATCAAAAGTTCATGGATGTTTATGATAATACCTCTGATTTTAAAAGGTTACTTTCATTTTAAATTCTAGTTTATATAAAAATCTATTTATTGAATAAGCAAGATATCCAAAATAATGCCAACCCTTTTAAGCAGTTAATCCTACTATCAAGAATGTATCAAAAAGAAAAACAAAGATGACGAGGGGATGATTTCACCAACAGATTTTTTGTTTGTTTTTTTTTCCCTGAAATAGATCACAGATGACAAATAGGTTACTTTAGCTATTGTAACAAAGTATGGCAGTTAAATCCACCTGAATATAGCCTAATTCTAAAGGTTCTCAGCTAATAAAACCTATCTTTTGTTAACTCACTTGTCAACCTATTACAACAAATATGCTTTGCAAATCAAAAACATCATCTAGGGGCTTTTAATGTTGCTTAGGGAATTATTCATCATCAATTGTTCATATAACAAATAGAATTCCATTGAGTTATTTTTCCCCCCCAATGACATATTAGTACCTAAGAGAGCATGGAAGTATCCTGCCTAACTCATATTTACAGATAATTATACTCTGTTCCAAAGAAAGTCCATGCTTTCTGAAGAATAACATAAAGAAGCTAACTCCTCATTCATTTAGAAATTTGTTTCCTCTATGCTTTACAGCAAAGAACACTGCAAGAGTAGTCTCTGGGCATCTTTTCCTTTACGAAAGCCCAAAGCTTTCAAAGAGAGCATAATATAATAAACAGCCATGGTTTAAATACTCTGGGTGAAATAAAAGGTATTTCTATTCATTTCATCACTTCTTCTGGACTCCATTTTTTGAGTAAGACCTCTTACTGAGTTAGCACCTAATTGAGGCTTGGCCTGAGGAAATATGAATAACACATTGTCAAAATCTATTAACAGGCTACTAAAGACAAGACCCAATAACTGCATATGTTACCATTTCAGTAAATTAGCAATTTAATTCAAAAAATAAACAGCATGTTTTTTCAATATTTATAACACAAAGGATATAAAGGTGGAAACAAAAATACAAATAAGTATTAGTGACCTAAAATTAATTGGGCAAAAAGCTACAAAGCTCAATTCCAATTCCCTTAACATTTTACTCTTAATTTACAGAGAAGCAGCACAGTGTTTTATTATCAAAAAGACCACATAAACTTTTTTAAAACTCTATTGTAACTTGACTGGATGAGTCACTTTCTGCAGATTTACCATCCTCAAAAGAATAGTCTCTCCAAATAAAGTGAGCTCAAGGAGAAGAGACATTTCCATTGTCATATGATAGAAGCTCTACGTGTGTCACAGCAATTACTTCAGGGGGAGTGTCCGACGTTCAAGGAGAATGACAGACTAGAAGGAAATACAAGACTCAAGCACAGATGAAATGATGGCAAAGAAAGAACCACCACAGTGCGTAATGAACAATGCTGCAACTATTCATTACGCCTCTTCTCCAGCTGATCATTAAGCTTTCAGCACTGTTTATGCAACAGAAAAGGAAATGTTGACTCAAGATTTCATACACTTACTATTCACACAATGAAGAAACCATGAAGAGTATAATCTACAATTACAGTACCTGCTGAAACTAGATCACTGTCAGTGAACCTGGTTATTAGTTGTTGTAAGTGCTGTCAAATGCACTACAACTTCTGAATTTGGGATCTGCCTGGCAATGACTGCTCAAGATACAAACTTGAAAGCTCATGAAATTAAAAATTAAATAAAATCAGTTAAATAACATCAATTCAAATGAAAGATTCCAAATATTGGTTTTATCTCTAAGACCTAATGACAGAATAAGTCAGTCTTTTTATTTCATGATTTAAAGGATTTCAGAAAGTCAAATTAATTTGTCATGACTTTTAACCATCTTCACCATGAAACACTGGGCTTCCCTGGTGACTCCGATGGTAAAGAGTCTGCCTGCAATGCAGGAGTGAAAGTGAAAGTTGCTCAGTCATGTCCCACTCTTTGTGACCCCATGGACTGCACAGTCCATGGAATTCTTCAGTCCAGATTACCGCAGAGGGTAGCCGTTCTCATCTCCAGAGGATCTTCCCAGCCCAGGGATCGAACCACATTGCAGGCGGATTCTTTACCAGTTGAGGCACCAGTGAAGCCCAAAAATACTGGAGTCTGTACCCTAGCAATGCAGGAGACCCGGATTCAATCCCTGGATTGGGAAGATCCCCTGGAGAAGGAAATGACAATCCACTTTAGAATTCTTGCCTGGAGAATTCCATGGACAGAGGAGCCTGGTGGGGTCCATGGGGTTGTAAAGAGTAGGACATGACTGAGAGTTTTTCACTTTCACTTCACCATGCAATATTATAGAACTAAGTGACTCACTGTTTGTTGAATGGACAAAATAATGAGTATGCCAACCTCGTTTCTATCAGTGGTTTGGCACATAGAAGCTACTCAGTACAGTAAAAATGCACTGAATGAATGAACCTAATAGCTTATCTTCAATAACCTGCTAGGAATATACCCTGATCCTGTAGTAATGAAAGCAGTACTTTGCAAAATTACAAACTGAAAATTGAGTGTTAAGTGTATGCTGCATAGAATACATTGGAAACAATTACCCATATGGCATTGTGGAAGAAATTTGAATTATCAAAATTACTGAATCCTGTGTGCATCACTTAATCACCTCAACTAGTGAACACTGAGAATATCTCCTTAAATTCAATTTTCTAATCTATAAAATTGGAGTGTATCTACGTTGAAAAGCTTCTGTGAGGTTGGATTAAATGTGATTTAAGAAATTGTGGATCAGGGCTTCCCTGGTGGTCCAGTGGTTAAGAATTTGCCTTGCAATGCCAGAGACACTGGTTTGACCCCTGGTCCAGGAAGATCGCGCATGCCAAGGAGCCACTAAGCCTGTGTACCACAATTACTGAGCCAGCAATCTAGAGCTGGTGAGCCGCAACTTCTGAGCCCACTTGCTTCCACCACTGAAGCCTGCATGCCTAGAGCCTGTGCTCCACAACAAGACAAGTGACCACAATGAGAACCCCGCATACCACAACGAAGAGTAGCCCCCACTCACCGCAACTAGAGAAAAGCCCGAGTGCGGCACCGAAGACCCACCACAGCCAAAAATACAAGAAATAAATCAATCTTTAAAAAAAATCATGGATCTGAGAAGTTCCAGTATGAAGCCTGTCATGGTCATGAAGCAAACTTTTCCTTGTGATAGCTTGCATCCATCCATCCTAGTGATTTAATTCTCTTTCATTATGTCCAGAGTCACAACAAAAGACCCAAAAGATCATGACTTTGTAGACTGTTCCTTAAAGCAATCGAACATCCTACTTTTAAAACAACATTAAAAAATAAATGGATATACATCAATGTGATCTGTTCTGAGAAATAATTAATGCTTTTTTGCATTGTTTCTGCCTAAAGACAATTGAAATACGACAGGAGGATCGTATAATCTTCGGAATACATTTCAAAGGGATGACACATGAGTAAATATCACGTTAGAGCTAATTCAAAGCAATGTATTGTGCCAAATAACTTTATCTTTGAAAGTAAATTCAGAACTAATTTTGAAAGAATGTGAAGAACCTTTTACCACCTATGTCAAGCAGGAGTTTACAAGCACTTTTCTGAACTATTAGGACTTTGAGTCTTTTAAGAGAGTTGTAAAGGTTTCCTTTTTATTATCTTTCTTGAAGAATGAAATGCAAAAACTTTACTCTCTGAACTTCTAGAACTACAGTCCCTCTAGAAACTGATATCTCCTGAAACACCATCTCCTCTTCTAGGGTTAATGGGCAATTAAGTTCTTAGGGAAAAAGAATAGTAGGCGGAGTTTTTGTTGCTGTTGCATTTTATTTACGTTTTCAGAGTTTTCAGAATGAAAAGGATGTAGGGGTAGAAATGCAAGAGAGGGTGGGGTCATGGATGTATCACAAGACAGGACATGCAGAGAGGAGAGCCTGGAAAATGGAACACTAATCCTCAGACCCGTTTCCAAGAAGAGATTGGAAACAAGAGCAAAGATAAGTGGACCAAAGGAGGTCTGCCAGGAGCATCCTTTACCAATCCAGGGACTTCAAAAAGAGCTACTGTTGTATAATAAAGACTTTGACTGGTCTTTGTCTCTGCTTCCTGGGAAGGAGAATATAAATCTTTGGAATTTTCCAAGTAAAGTAAGTATCTTTATTATTTAGAGCCCCTTGGATCACACCTGAGTTTATACTAATGTGATGAGATGACTCAGGATGGGCTGCTCAACAAAAAGCCAAACTCGTGATTAGAGAGTTGGGATTTTAAAACAGCCTGACCTTCAAGGAAAGAAGAGATGAGGAAGGTTGGAGATTGTGTTCAATCTTGAGGTCTATATGCAATCAATCATACCCATGTAATGAAACCGCAATTTAAAAAGCTGGGACACCAAAGCTTGCTGGTGCTTCCTGATTGGTGAATGACGCACTGATGTTCAGGACGGTGTTGAGCTTTGATCCTCCAAAGAGAGGGGATGGAAGCTCTGTGTTTATGAGATGACCCTCATAAACCTTTCTCTACATGTTTCCTCACTGGGCTGCTCCTGAGTTCTATCTTTTATAATAAAAGTGTAATCATAAGTATAGCACTTTCCTGAGTTCTTTGAATTATTCTAGTAAATTATCAAGCTTGAATAGGGTCACAGGCGCCCCGAGATGTATAGCCATTTGGTCTGGAGTGAAAGTAATCCTATGGAGGACCATGTCCTTCAACTTGCAGGGTCCGTAAGAACTCCAGATGGTTAGTATCAGAACTGAATAGAAGCATATCAGTTGGGTTTGAAACTGAACACATTCCCTGATCTGCAGGCTATCAGTGACCCTCCATACAGCACTCATGAGTCCTATTTGCAATAGCGCAGAAGGCAATGATGATGATCTGTGTCACACATGAGTTCATTTCAGCTGGACCACCCCACGTGGAACCACTCGACAAAGCTCCAAGACAACAGGCCCAGAGTCATGGGACTGGCAGTGGGTGGGTGGGAGCATGGAGACTGAGGTAAAATGGGGAAGTCTTTCATCTGCACTTGGGCTAACCTGAAAAAACTTAAAAACTTGATCTGGTTATTAGCAAAGCTTCTTTGCCAAATTTAGTATTTAAAATTTGTACAGTATTCCTGAAAGGGACCCAGTTAAAACACATAACTCATGGTCTGGACCACAAATCAGAATCACCTGGAGGACATCTACAAATTAGTAAATGTCTGGCCAGCTCAGTCCAGCCAGACTCTCGGGGAAATCAACTTAGGTGACTCTACAGGGCGTGGGGTTCAGAACCACTGGAGAGAGTACAGTAACAGTGAAAGCGCCTTGGGATCCTGGAGCTCCACTGAGCTCCTCAACGTGGCTTTACTCATGGGAATTGGATCACTGTGGAAATATAATATGGGCAATTTCTTCCTAAGCTTGGGAAAGAAAAGCATGATAAAGAATCAGGCGCATGGCTTCATTATCCCTTAGAAGGGAGAAGCTTGGGCTCTACTGAGACACGATATAACATGGCCTTTGAGCCTTTGGAAATGGAATCTAATCCAAGCACCCTGTTGTAGTTACAAATCTCACTATTCTACAACTGGATATACTGTAGCTTTTTTTTTTTTTTTTTGGCTGCACCATGCTGCATCTTAGTTCCCTGATCAGGGATCGAACCCATGCCATCTTGCAGTAAAAGCATGGATTCTTAACCACTGGACTGCCAGGGAAGTCCCTACTACAACATCTATAGATGTCTCTCAAAAAATTATGATGTTTAATTCCTAGGCACATAATCAAGGTCCATTTGAGAGGAATCCAACTTTTTTCCAGATCAGTACTGCTGGAATTTTAGAAACGTTGAGGAGCTGAGCAGATGGGGAGTAAGGGTGTCTGTACACAAAGATAAATATTTTTTAGGATGTTATCCATGATTAGCTAAATTTTTCCAAAAGTGTTACAATATAGTGCACTCTGCTTTGTAGAAATGTCATTTTTTAAAAAGTAATAGAAATCCTAAGGGTTAGGGGAGCTTGTGTCATTTTTCTCTCTTAAGTTTTAAATATAGTAACAGTTGATTCTAAAAAAAAAAATTTTAAACTGTTGGTTAAATAAAAAGTACTCCCTTATTTCCCAAACCCATTCTCCAGACTGAATCATTGCTAACCATTTAGTGAATATCTTCTCAGGTCTTTTTCCAAAATATTAAGAATCATAGGAATTCCCTGGTGGCTCGGTGGTAAAGAACCCATTCGCCGATGCAGGAGTCACAGGTTCGATCCGCGATGCAGGAAGATTCCACCTGAGGTGGAGCAACAAAGCCCAGGCACCGCAATTATTGAGTCTGTGCTCCAGAAAGAGGCAGCTGCAGCTACTGAGCCCATATCACAATGACCAAAACCCACACTCCCTAGCCCGTGCTCTGCAAAAGGACAGGTCACCACAGTGAGAAGCCTGTGCACCACAACTGGAGAAAAAGCCTGGGTAGCAATGAAGACCCAGCACTGCCAAAAATTTCATTAATTTTTTTATGAAAACACACATAAAGAAAGAAGATTTTCAAACTGTTTACAGCAGGTGAAAATGAGTTTATATTTATAAAAATAGGATCATGTTAAAAATTGTTCTGTTTCTGTTGCTAATTGATGTAATTCATCCCAATACCTAAAGATACACACACGTAAACATTTTAAATACAGAGGTCTACGCTGTGATTGCACCTGATGCTTATTCAGTCATCCCTCCCTTTGTGGACATTTAGGATCATTATGTTTTTGCTACAACATGTAATGCTGCAATGAAAATCTATCCCTGCTGGGTACATTTTTAAATGTAAGTTTCTGGACCAAACGGCATGTGAATTTCATTTAAATATTTGCTTATCTATTCCTTTGGCTGAGCCGGGTCTCAGTTGTGGCATGCAGGGTCTTGCAGATGTGGCATAGGAACTCTTAGCTGTGGCGTGTGGGATCTAGTTCCCTGCCCAGGGATCAAACCTGGGCCCCCTTCATCAGGAGCACAAAATCTTAGCCACTGGACCACCAGAGAAATCCCTGGTTTTTGAATTTTAAATATTAACTCCTAACTGTCATCAAAAAAAAAAAAAAAAGAATACCAGTTACATACAGCCTCATGTCTCCGGACCTCTTGGGGAGAAGTGTGATACTTATTAATCACTTCAGCAGTTCTCTGCTTACTTTTCTTATCAAGCTTTCAATGGAAAAGAAAAATGGAGAAGTATACTGTTCCTTTAATTTGCTTTATGCTTTTATAATTTGAGAACTACAGACACAATGCCTGATAAACCATGAGCTTTTATGTTTTAAAATACAGTATTAAATTCTTTACAATGTATTTTTATATAGCTATTTAGTTCAAATAGTTTCATATCTCTTGACTAAAATCAATATTGAGATTTTTAAGCCCCTAATGCTGTTGGTCTCAACTCTGGCCTTGCATTGGAAGCATGTGGAAACTTAAGAGAACTGCCTGGGAAGGGGTTGGGGGTAGGGTGTAGGGGATGGGATAGGAGGATGAAGTTTTAAATCAGAATCTCTGCATTCAAGGACTGGCACCAAAGACTGTGTGAAAAGCTCTCCAAAGGATGCTACCATGCCTTCAGAATTATGCTGTAAATCTAAAAGGGCTCTAAAATATAAAATCAATTGATTTAAATAAATAGAAAGACTAAACTGAACATACATAGTCAGGTTGTCATTTCCTGTTATATTCCTAAACTTACATGATTTTTTAAATAATTTTTAATGTGGACTATTTTTAAATTCTTTATCAAATTTGTTACAGTACTGCTTCTGCTTTTTTATGTTTTTGTTTTTTGGAGGTGAGGCATGTGGGATCTTGGCTCCCCTACCAGGGATCTAACCTGCAACCCCTGCATTAGGAGGCGAGGTCTTAACCACTGGACCACCAGGGAAGTCCCCTCAACTTACAGGATTTTATTTCACATTAATTAATAATGAATCAAGCAGCTCATTTGTAGCATATTAAGCTGATCCCAAGATACTTAATATTCACTTTTAGGAGCTGGAATTAGTCATCTTAACAAGAGTGTATTCATTTTTAGGAGAACACTTGACCCAACTTTAACTTCTAGTAGGTTTAGACTATGAATATTCTCCTTTATGTGAAAAATTAAAATTACAGGAGATAGGATATTAAGAATTCAGTTCATGGGCACAAGCAAGAGAAAGGAAAAGATAAACTGGCATTTGGCTCCTAGGCACTTCTTGATCAGCTTTGGAATGTGTTTTGGGCCAAACCCAGAATAAATAAATGTTATATGGTCGTGTGATTAAAAGAATTGCAAATGACCCCCAAACTTTCTACTAATTTATTTTTATCTCTGGCTAAGAGTAATAATAATAAGTCAACCATCAATTATAATCTCTTTGGTTAGTTTTATTTTGAAGTCTTAACATTAAACTATTGTGGCTGCCAGAAGCAGTGCTATAAAATCCAGAGCACATTAGATGCTTTGTGCATTTTATCTGATTAAGTTTCCACAATCCCTCTGCCAGGTAAATATGTTTATCTCAATGTATACACTTACTAAGATTCAAAGCAGTTAAAACCTTGCCCAAGGCCACATGACTAGCAAGTGGCATAGCCAGGCTATACCTGAAGATTAAAGCTGAGACTACTATAATCTCAAGAACTCCACTCTCTCTGACACTCAACCTTGCTGACAATCCAGCTCTGTTTATTTATAAATTGAATTTGATCATTGATTTGGAGGGGAATGGGGAGACAGACTTAGTTAACAGGATTGCCACAACAGAAGATTTAAAAACAACCTTTGTAAATCCAAAACAATGTGAGTGGTTTAATTTAGACAAACACTTGTCACTAAAGTAAATCTCTTTTACTTGCTAAAATTAGCAGAATCCTTAAATGAAAATCTATTTAACTTTATAAAAAGCTCTCTATATAGGTCAAGACTCTACAGCAATAAATAAAACTAACCTGATATTCTCTCCACTAAAGTATCATTATGACCCTTTATTGTACAGACCTTTTTAAAGTATTCATAAAATAGGGACAAATGATATTTGCATCCCAGTATTACTGCTGTCTATGCAATGGTTGATTTTTTATTTTTCCTGTAGCTGAATGTGGTCCTTCAGCAGATAACTGTCCTAGAGTCATTGTAATTTTGGCTTCCTCACCTTTCAGGAAAGAGCTATACAAAAGAATCATCCCCTTTCCCTGATGTTTAATCAGGACTCAGCATGCTAAGGTCCTTTTATGAAAGCTCCCTGGCAGGAAATCAAAGCCCCTTTCTTCAAAAACAATAAAACATGAAACAAAGGGATCCATCTGCCAATCAAGATAGATTTCTCTTTCAGGGACAAAAGAAAAAGACCCTCAAAGAATAAAAAGCTTTCACACTAATTAATATCCATTAAAGCTCCCACCAGTTTAAAGTCTTGAGCAAAGTCAAGAATTACCCAGCTAATTCAATTCCAGAATGTGTTTTTGCATCATTCATCTGGATTGACAAGAGAAAGTGCTTCCCTAAAGAGGACTAGGATAATTAATTCCAATTTGCAGTTCATATTTGCAACCACAACCTCAGTATGTCAGCCTTTACAAATTTCCTTGGAGTATGACATTGTAATCAATTATTCAGATTCAGATCTAATTCCATATACATCTAGTGTATACCCACATAATACCATGTGCTGTGTTAGGTTCTAGAAACAGGGAAATGCTTAATTCATTCTCTTCCCTTTGAACAGTGTAGAATCCACTGGAATTATCTTCCTGAACAGCTTTCAAACATCCAATTTTATACATACCAAAGTCAGCCAGGTTAGACCAAAGCTACTTTATATCTTGTGCCTGAATTCCCTCCACATCATGCCTCCCAAGTGGTTATCTAGCTCATACTGCACATTTCTCAAGAAAGTCTGTTGGATCTTTGGACAGCTCTAATCATTTTGATAGTTGCCAATATAATGGCTGATAACAGTTAACTACCTCCAATTTATTTGGGAAGCCCATTGGGGCCTGCAGGAGAGTAGAGAAGAAATTTTACAGTGGTCAAAAGATGTATCTACTTCAGTAGCTATGAATCAAATGCACAGAGCAGTAGATTAGACGAAAGCTTAGCAATCTAAAGTCAATTTGGAAGTTTTCTCCTCCTTTAGACCCTGATTTTCTCTGTCACCTGCAAATATATAGTATGCAAATGTCACATATATCCCTCCTCTCTCACCCTCAACATACATACAAGAACTATAGAACAGTAAGTAAACATACAAGAACTATAGACTAGTAACTATTATATAGATAATCCAATTAATAGACATATTGTTATGAATTCTGGCCATCTTCCTCCAGCAGACGTTCCGCCATCTAAATGATACCAACAGAGAAGTAAATGAGCCAATTATCAAAAAGGGCCCACAGCCTTGACTAACACATGACTTCTGAACTATAGTCAGAAGTCTAAAAAGACTATATGATGGAAAAACTGCACTCTCTGCCTATGTTGATGGCCAACTCAACCAAACCACTTGGATTGGGTCATTACTGGGTTTCCTTCCACCCAACTATGCTCACCAATGTAGTTCACGCTTACAAGAAATCTGAATAACCCTACAAGGAAACCTGTAAAACAGCCTTGATCTTCAGGGGAAGACCATAGTTAGCCCATCCAAAGACAGGAGGAAACGCACAGTCTGCTCAATATTCTCTGTCTGAACAGATCTGGAGTTGAGACAACTGTCTTTCTAAATTCTTTTTAGTCATTCTGATGAAATTACACTAAAGAAAATGATGAGAAAGTGATTTGGATATGATAAGAATGTGTTTCAGAGACACACTGTTGTCTCTTTAACACAGACATCACTTCTTGCAAATTACGAGTTGGAAATGATACACATTTCTGTGTTAAATACCAAAGAGCACTAGCTTATCATTCAAACAGCCCATGGACATGTTCTTTGCCTTCTGCACTCACTCCCACTCATAAACTGAGTGACAGCATGTCCCAAAGTTATCTTCCGCTACTTCTCTCCACTAATCCCACTGGGGTCCAGCCTTCCCTGGCTTCTGATTCTCTGAATATATCATGTTCACCCCACTCACTCACCAGTCACCCAGCAAACATTTAATGAGCACCTACTTCTGCTCAGCGCTGGGGACATATAATAAGACTGCTGGTCCAAGGAAGATACATAGCCCGTCCCATAGCGTCCCCATCCCATAAATATTCGCCCCACGTCTCTTTACGTAGGCTTATTCCTAGGTATTTTATTCTTTTTTGTTACAATCGTCAGTGGGATTGTTTCCTTAATTTCTCTTCCTGATTTTTTGTTTTTAGTGTATAGGAATGCAAGGGATTTCTGTGTATTGATTTGGTATCCTGTGACTTTAATAAATTCATTGACTAGCTCTAGTAACTTTCTGATGGTATCTTTAGGGTTTTCTAATAGTATTAGATTGTTGAGTCAGTGCTAGTGAGGTGGATGAAACTAGAGCCTGTTCTACAAGTGAAGTCAGAAAGAGAAAAACAAATATCGGATATTAACAAATTTGTATGGAATCTAGAAAAATGATACTAATGAACCTATTTGCACGGCAGGAATAGAGACGCAGAATAGAGAACAGACTTATGGACACAATGTGGGAAGGAGAGTATGGGACAAATCGAGAAAATAACCTTAAAACACATACATTACCATAAATCAAACAGACAGCTGGTGGGAAGTTGCTGTTTAACACAGGGAGCTTAACCCTGTGCTATGCAACAACTCAGAAGGCTGGGATGGTGTTGGGGGTGGGAGGGAGAGGACAGATGTATACTTATGGCTGCTTCACACAGTTATACAGCAGAAACCCACAAAACATCGTTAAGCAATTATCCTCCAATTAAAAGTAATTTAAAAAAAAGAAATTAGAAAAAAAAAAAATTCTCCCAATGCCTGGGTACCAGGGCCTCTGTTAGCAGAGTGAGTGGAGGAAAGAAGAAGGTGAGTTTCTAAATACACAAACAGTACAGACTGGCAAAGCCTACACCATAGTCTGATTGAAATGTTATGTGTCACAGAGAAGGGACAGGAGGGAGAAACAAGAGAGAGCTTATGGAAGACTTAAAACAAGGAACATTCTTCAGGCGTCTTGGTTTTCAAGCTGACAATACCCCAGGCAGAGGAGACAGAAGATTCCAAGTATCTCTTGAGAATGTGGGAAAACAGGAGACAGAATAAGTCTGGAGCTATCGTTTGAGAAGCAGGCTGGGGGTTAGTCCTTAAAGGCCTTGTTGCCTGCCCCACAGGAAATTCTGAATTAAGATGGGTGATATGATCAGAAGTACAGAAAGATGATTTTAAACAGTCAGACTTCAATTAGAAGACATAAAATAGAAGTAGACCATATTAGACGTGGGAAACTTGATAAAACCACACATTTAAGAATAATAAAAGCTCATGCTACTTCTAATAAAGTGTAAATTACCAAAGCAACTGGAGGCATTAGAAAACCTAAATAAGTTAATAATCACTGAAAACATTTTTCAGGCTATTTAATTTTAGATACTTTTTACTATGAAATACATCAAATGTGTATAAAAGTGAAAAAGTATACAATAAACCAACTCCCACATGAATACGAAACTCAAAGTTTCATATTATTCCTATAGACGCTCCCCACACTGTCCCTGGGATTATTTTTAAGGACAACCAAGACATTCCACAATTTTGCCAGTAAGTAATTGGAATATTTTTTTAAAAATCAATATTTTAATTTTATTGGAGCATAATTGATGTATAGTGTGTTAGTTTTAGGTGTATAGCAAAGTGATTCAGTTACACATATACATATATTCATTCTTTTTTGAATTCTTTTCTCATATAGGTTATCACAGAAAATTGAGTAGAGCTCTCTGTGCTATACAGTAGGTCCTTGTTGATTACCTGTCTTATGAATAGCAGTGTGTATGTGTTCATCACAAATTCTTGATTTATCCCTTCTCCCACCTTTCCCCTTTGGTAACCGTAAGTTTCTTTTCAATATTCGCAAGTTTGTTTCTTTAGTACATTCATTTGTAACTTTAAAAAATAATCAGACTCCAGGTATGAGTGATATCATATGATATTTGCCTTTCTCTGTCTGACTTACCTCACTTAGTATGACCATCTCTAGATCCATCCATGTTACTGCAAATGGCATGATCCCATTCATTCTGATGGCTGAGTAACATTCTATTGCATACACGCATCACATCTTCCTCATCCATTCCTCTGTCGCTGGTCACTGAGGTTGCTTCCAGTGTTGGCTACTGTAAACACTGCTGCAGTGCACGTGGGGACGCATGTTTCCTCTCAGATTGTGATTTTTCTCAGGAGTGGGACTGCTGGATCATATAGTAGTTCCATTTTTAGTTTTTTTACGGACCCTCCATACTGTTCTCCCCAGTGGCTGTACCAATTTACATTCCCACCAACAGTGTGAGTGAGTTCCCTTTTCTCCATATCCTCTCCAGAATTCATTGCCTGTAGACTTTTTGATGACAGCCATTCTGATTGGTGTGACATGATACCTCATTGTAGTTTTGATTTGTGTTTCTCTGATAGTGATGCTGAGCATCTTTTCATGTGCTTTATGGCCATCTGTATGTCTTCTTTGGAGAAATGTATATTTAGATCTTCTGCCCATTTTAAAAATACTTTCTCAGGATTACCATTCCAAAACCAGCTTTTGGGTGAATTCGTTCAAACTTTGTACCTTCTAGAACACTGAAAAGGGTGGAATAGTTTGTAAATTGAGCAAGAATTCAGCATAAACTAAGGCCAAAGGCTGAACTCCCCCAAAAGATGGAAAGACAAAAGACTAGAGATGAATTTTCCATGTGAATATAAATATAAACTCATAAATATTATTAAGTCAGTAAGAATATTGCAATAATATAAAATATTACAACAAAATTCGTTCAATAATACAAGTTAATGTCAATATATTTCTAAAATGAAGCCCCGATATATTCTAAATTTAATCCCTGAAATAACTAAGTCAAAAAATGGGGGAAAATATCCTAACAGATGACCAAATAAACCTTAGAAATATTTTAACATTTATTTCCAATTTTAAAATGTCTAGTAATATGCAATAGTAAGCATTTTCCTTAATATCACACTGGAGACAAATATTTGTGAAGTTCCATTTAGATTCAGAACTGAGACAAGGATAAAATGTAAACATTCAGAAATTATCACATAAGGGTTTACACGAATGAAAGCACAATATTTCCCTGAAGAGCAGAAAAGAAGACTTCAATATAGAGAGATACAAATGTTACTATATAATTAGAAACAGTATTGCGAGTAATCTATTCCTAGTAGAACTATAAGTTCCACTAGAAATTATATTGAAATTTTAACAAATAAATCTAAGCTTCACATGGAAAAAAGAAAATAGCCAGATATTTTTTACATAATGTGTACTATTAGATATTGAAAATTCATCTTAATGTTACAATGGATGCTACTTACAAGGAATACACAGAACAATAAAAGAAGCCACATCTTATAAACAGCCAAAATTGTATAATGGATCCTTTATTCTCATCCAAAATAACATAAGAAAGATGAAACTTAAATATGAAAAATGTAATCATAAACATGGTAGGCAAAAATACAGATATATGTCTGAATAATTAGACTGAGGAAAATCTTTGTTAGGAAATCATAAATCACAAGGGAAAGACAGAAAGAGATATTTGACATAAGAAATAAAAATTGGCATATGTGGCAGAAATAGAGTTACTATTCTTAATATAAAGAAATATATACAAAATCTCAAATCAGATATGTATCAAGCATACACATCTCTCAAATCAGATAACAAAGTAAAAAATACTGTCAAAACAATATGGACAAATACTATGAGTAAACAAATCATAAGAAAATATAAATAAATGACAGAAGAGACAAACAAGAAAAAATTTAAGCTCATTAGTAATTAAGTTAGTGGAAATTAGAATGATACTGTAATGAAATTCCATTTTCCTCGCATCAAAGTAGCAGAGCATTTAATTAATTATTTATTTATATTACAAATATCAGTATTAGCTAAGGATCCAAGAAGGAGCAACTCTCAAATACTTCCATTTGACATACATGGATATAAATGTGCTCAAGGTAATCTGGCAATACATACCAAAAGTATTAAAAATATGCATATAACTTGACCAAGAAATATGTATTTCTAAAATTATCCTTGAAAAAATGATGTTACTGAAGTACATGCATGAGAGAAGAAAAGATGTTCACAAAATACTAAAGAGGTTAATCAAATTAGAAGTAAGTGAGCTTTTATTGTCAAATATGATATTATTGAAATAGCAATGTTATTCATAATAAGGTAAACTTGGAAATATAAGCAAAAATAATCACTGTAATTATTAATAGCACTTTGGGGTTGGATTAATTACAGATTCTTTGAATCTCATTTTGATGAAACTTATTTCCAAATTTTCTGGGTTGGACATGCATGTATTATTGGGGGAGAAAAATCAGAAAACTAATCATTCACAACAAACTGATCTCATGAAATATTTATTTTAAAACCGATAGTGATGTCTACTAAGATCAAGTGGCCCCACGATCAAAGGTTGGGAGGAATACACTGGGGGCGGAGCGGGCACGGAGAGGAGGCGTAGCTGGGAAGTGAAACTTCAGGAATAAATGACAGGGATTCTTCAGAAATTAGAGTCAACTAGAGAGAGTATCTCAGAGAAGGCACTGGCGACCCACTCCAGTACTCTTGCCTGGAAACTCCCATGAACAGAGGAGCCTGGTGGGCTACAGTCCACAGGATCGCTAAGAGTTGGACACGACTGAGCGACTTCATTTTCACTTTTCACTTTCATGCATTGGAGAAGGAAATGGCAACCCACTCCAGTGTTCTTGCCTGGAGGATCCCAGGGACGGGGGAGCCTGGTGGGCTGCCGTCTGTGGGGTCACACAGAGTCGGACACGACTGAAGCGACTTAGCAGCAGCAGCAGCAGAGTATTTTCTTTTCATTGCAGGGTGCTGGGATGGAGGAAAGGTTAACTTTAAGATTTCCAGTCTGGCCAAGCAGGTGTCAGGTAATACGGATGATAAGTAAGATCCTGTCTGCCCAATTTTTCAGAAGCCAAGTTAAAGCTTCCTTTCTCATAGTGGAGTCCTTTATACCTCAGGCCATAAGACACCTATGTCCTCCAGATTCCAGCACAATTCATTCCACCATCATCCAGTACCTGACAGTCATTCTGCCTGGAGGCATGTCTTACAATGTTATTTTTATTGTCACTTAATTTTTCTTACATTAATGTCTCTGGTGTGGCCAAGCAGCAGTGGTAAAGGAGAAGCAAATCAACGAGGAAACCTGCAAAGCACGGCCTTTCAGGAGAGGAACACAGTTCACTGCCTGTTCCCCTGGACTGCTTTACACCCCTGGTGGCTTCTGTCTTTTCCCAACTCTGCTCCTCAGACCAAGCACGAGGACAGCACCTCTGGGTGCTCATGTGAGTCTCATTTTTGCCTAGTTCCTATGTCTTTTAGTTCCCTTGGTTCTGGTATCCTAAATTCTTACCAATATTCAACCTGAACTTCCCTCAAACTTTGGGAAGTGTTGGTCATTTGCAAAATCCACATTGGCCATGAAAGTAATACTTCATAAGAATTCGACCCTCTCTCTAATAAACACACACACTCACAACCTTATTTTCCCCAACTTCACTGTCAGGTATTTGAAGTAATGGGTTATATTTGATGACGATGAAGATGATGATGAAAATAAAATAACACACCAGCCAATGTTATTTATGAATTCTTAATATATGCCTTGCACCTACATGTTAATGCAAACACTGATGTGCCTTCAAGTGAAGTATTACCATGTGCCTTCACCTGCATACATGCTAAGTTGCTTCAGTCATGTCAGACTCTGTGACCCTATGGACCACAGCCCACCAGCTTCCTCTGTCCACGGGTTTCTCCAGGCGAGAATACTGGAGTGGGCTGCCATGCCCTCCTCAGGGGATCTTGCCAACCCAGGGATCAAACTCGCGTCTCTTACCTCTCCTGCATTGAGAGGTGGTTTTTTTTTTTTTTTTTTTTTTTTTACCACTAGTGCCGCCTGGGAAGCCCCAGTATCTTTTAGCTATTTAATAAACTATGCCGTCACAGACTGGGTAAACTCAGAGGTTCAAAGGACAGATTCAGGGTCAGTGCCTGCTTCTGAGCTAAATGTCCCTCTGACTTTCAAAGTTACCATACACTGTTACATCCTCTGCTAACTCAACACTTTATTCATCCAGGTGACCCACTCCATAGCTTAGCAAGTGCCACTGGCCCTTGCATATGAAGTTCTATGTCAAGTCCTTTCCATAAAACTCCCAGCTGACCCTAGTAGGGATTCAGTAGGCAGCAACTGAGTGAAGAATGAATTATTACATTTATCACCTCAAAAAAACTATGGGAAAAGGAGGCTTATGCAGTATAACCAAAGCAACATTTTTAGTTATGATGTCATAATAGTTAATGGAATGAAATAAATAAAAAAGTAATGGGTTGTTAAGTACCAGGTGCATTCCAAAACTTGCTTGACAGGAAAATGCAATAATTTCATTCACTGTTCTTGGTCAATTAGATGTTTGTGTAGAAACTACAGAGGCATGAATAAAGTCAAGGAAATCATTTGCAAAAGGTAAAATCCTAGGGAAAAACTAACAGGAATTTGTTAGTAAAATAAAAGAATACAGTTCTCTATTAGCATGACCTTACTCCCCTTAAGCACCTTCATTTGACTGAATCTATAATAATTTTCCAGCGATATCAATGAAAAGAGATATGCCACAGTTGCAAGTAATACATTCATTAAAATCGTTTATCTTTACACATCATTACTAACTGCAACAACAGAGTATATGAAATATCATTTACAGAGAAATCCAGGAGACAGAGTAATGGGAAAAAATGATCTTTCATTTCTTTTATACGTAATCAAAAGTAGACAACTGCCTGATCTGAAAAACCGAGAAGGCCATCACAAATTTACATTTGTGTTTTACTCTATGCACTACAGAAAAAAAAAAAAAAGAGCAATATCATAATTGAATTCATATCTGAGTCAGAAGACTCCAGTTCTTTAGATCAATTCACTGGACAACTCTAGCCCTTGACCTATAGAAACATTCCAAATATTTTGGGACTCAAAATGTTTTGCTATGTATGTACATTCATGTGTGCTAACTCACTTCAGTCATGTCCAGCTCTTTGCAACCCAATGGATGTAACGCACCAGGCTCCTCTGTCCACTATAAATCCTTTCTGGAATAAAAGGGGAGAGACGACATACATAGATAAATAGCAACTGGATGAGCGCATGAATCCAATTTGGAGAGGAAACAACACTTTCACATGGCTACTTTCTAAACATTCCAAATGGTGCCCAAAGTATCTTTGATAGGGTGACCGCTTTTCCACTTGGGACACAACTCCATTCTGTTTCGTGAGTCTGGTATACGCACTGGGATGACAAAGATAATGGACATCCCAAGAAAAGTTCTTCAAGATCAGTGCAACATCCTCCACAGTGCTAAAGCTCATCACTGTACGATTTTTCTCTAAAACCTGTCCAAAGAGTAAACGGGGCCCCTGTTCCCTGAAAACTACCAGTTACAGAAACAGGTTTTCCTGCTGAAAGCACAGAGTGGTTTCTGCAGTGTCCAGAGCTCTCAGTGTTCTCCCTGCCAAGGCACAATTTGGAGGAGGGTCAGGAGAAAAGATGTTTTCTAAAGTGTATGAAGCCAGCTCTGTGAAATCAAAGACCAACTGCCTGTGTGTGGTAGATAATAAACCAGTGCATACATAATAGACATCTTTAATATTTCAAGTACTTGATGACTTGGGTTCTAAAAAACTGGCCCCCTTACAATAGTTATGTTGCAAGTTATCATCATAAAGACTTTAACCCCAAATCGACTTTGAAGGTAATTTATGCCAAACAGTTCTCTTATTTTGAAGGGGGGTAAGAATGTTTCCGGAGAAGGCAATGGCAGCCCACTCCAGTACTCTTGCCTGGAAAATCCCATGGATGGATGAGCCTGGTAGGCTGCAGTCCATGGGGTCTCTAAAAGTCAGACACAACTGAGCGACTTCACTTTCACTTTTCACTTTCATGCATTGGAGAGGAAACGGCAACCCACTCCAGTGTTCTTGCCTGGAGAATCCCAGGGACAGGGGAGCCTGGTGGGCTGCCGTCTATGGGGTCGCACAGAGTCGGACACGACTGAAGTGACTTAGCAGCAGCAGCAGCAAGAATGTTTTCATTTCTGCATTTATTAATTAACTCATTCACTCATCTCTCTGTCCATCTAGCCATTTAGCTCATCCATTTGACACATACATTCTGAGCAGATACTTTGTATTAATATAAGACACATGTAGCAGCTAGAGAGGAAAAGCAGATAAAACGTGCTCATCTATAACAATAATCAAAGGAGAAGGTTATTATGCATCATGAGATGTGTAAATTGTTTGGGGAGATCAGAGAAAGGAGAGATGAATCCCAAATGAGGGGCTTGAAGCAGGGCTCTTTACAGAAAGTGGCATCTGAATTGGTTCTTGAATAAGTTAAATGATTTAAATGCACTTAATATTTTAATTTCAATCTAACCTACCTAAAAGCAGACAACATGTAATCAAGCTTCTCCATTAATAGAGATATGTGTTTATAATCTATGACTAGTTATTTATATTTTGAGCCACAGTTTTGTCTAATTGGGGGAACAGTGTAGACTAAAATATAACACTGAGGACTGGATAGAACTGGGCCAAAGTCTTGATTCCTCCACTTAATATCCATGTGATCTTTGGCCCATTTCCTAACATCACTAAATTTCAGTTTCCTCATCCATTAAATGGAGATGATAACAGTGTCTCCTTGGTAACATTTTTGTGAAAATTAAGTTGTAAGAAGTAGGTAAGTCCCTTAGAATGTTGACTAACATAGGTTAGCACTTGGTTAAAAGGCAGTTCTATTGTTTGCATTGCTGGTAGACCTTCTTCACATCACTCAGGAGATGCCCAACAAAGGAGAACCTCCAAAACAAACTGATGACTATAACTGGCAATGCCTGCCATTACACTGGAGGGGCAGGATGACTGGCATCCTAATAAAATTTCTTCTGTGTCTGGCATCATCTAACAGTACACAACGTCTCTCCAACAGCAGTCCCATGAGTTCATCCTTCTACCTCGATTTCACCTACTCTTGTAAAATCACTCTCACTCTGTGAGGTTATCCAGAGCCCCTCCAAAGCCAGTGCCTTGTATTCCATATAGTCTATAATTGTGACTCAGATGATCCCAAGCTATCCTCTAAATTTTTAAAAAACTTATACCCATCAGATCCTGTCTGATGCAATTAACAGATAATCAGACACTTCTCTTTACTTGTACTACTAACCACGTGTTATCGTTTTTAGAATTTGAGTCATTGATTGAAACTCAAGTTTCGTGGTCACTGAATCAAGACACAGTAAACAATATCAATATTAGATGATCAATAATTATCTGAGGGGAAAAGGCTGCTACAGAGAAATGCCATCTTTGACTACTGGCTAGGCTGGTAAGGAATAAACTAGACAGGCACTGTCCAGTGTACTAGCTACAAGCCACCTGTGGCTGTGAGCATTTGAAATGTAACTAGTCGTGTATTGGATAGAGATGCACTATGGGTATAAATTATGTGCCAGATTTTGAATACTTAATACACAAAAAAAGTGTGTAAAATATTAAATTCATAATTTTTGTACTGACACATGTTTAAATAGTTTTAGATATACTGAGTTATATTAGATATATTAAAAGTGTTTTCATCTTTTTTATGTTTCTATGACTAGCAGAAAAATGTTAATTATATAGGTAGTTCACATGACATTTCTACTGGGCAGCACTGGGCTAGAGGGAGGCTCTCATCCCAGTGGAAAGACAGGGTCTGTCCTGAGGGTAGAGGAACAAGCATTTCTTGAAACCTCAAAGCTCCTCTGATGTTCCAGATGCCCAGAGGACAGAGCAATTACCACACTTCTTTCCAGTCTCTGCAGCAGGTAGAAGGAATAACTGCGCTCTCAACTGGAAGGATCTCAGGAATCTTACAGAGGGGCTAGATCAATTCCAGGTATTACCAGTATGGGGAGGGGGCGTCCCAGCAGGTAGTTAAGTCAGTAGTCCCTCCTGACCCATTCACTTGTGTGATAAGCCAGCACTCCATATTTGACAGTGTCAAGTAGCTCCTTGTTACTCACTGAATCAAAAAATACCCATAAGCTAAGCACCAAAGATATTTTCAAACATTATTTGATGTTGTATATTTTGGCAAAAGATGAAATTCAGAAGCATCGAGAAGCTGATTGGACTATTGAGTTTAAGGAAGCTTGAAGTAATAAATCCCCAGCTGCTCAAAACCCATCTCATTTCCGGTGTGGTCACCTAAGCAGACCATATTTTTCTATAGTTTTGTCACAGTGAAGAATTCAGGTTTTCCAAGCCAGCTGACCAACCATGAATAGAGGAAACACTCCTATATTCAACACTGAGCATCAGGCACTGCCTAACCTAAAAATGGGCACTGGCTGGTCTAAGGATGGAAAAGCAAATATCCCCAGGTTTGATTAACACTTTAAAATAAAAAATAAAACAATCTCTTTATGGAGGAGCAATCCAGGTCACATTCCACTGTTCCCACAAACAATTATAAATTTTAATATCTAATTTTCAAAGAGAATAGTCCATTAATGAAGAGGAAACTGTTTCAATAAATCACAAATTATCTCAGTGTAAAATAACTGTCCCAGTAACTTTAGATAAAAATAAACCGCAGGCCTTCATAAGACACTACAATACTGAATCACAACCAAAAAACAGCAGCTGGTGTTTGTGCTGATGGCTTAAAAGTACTTTCCTATCAAATGTGAATTGCCAGATAATCTACAAATTACATAAGGGAGGCACTGTTTTCCCAGGTTTGCAAATGATGAAGTCTAAGAGTTTATACCTAGTAAATGACCAAAGTAAGAATCAAAATTCATGTCTCTTGAGAGCAAACTGCATATTTAAAAAATGATCCATCAGGTACCCTACTGAAAGCCACATCAGTGTTAAGCTCTCAGTATTTGGAAGACTCAGCAGATCTTATTTTTAAAATTCTAAAAAAGACATGTGCGTATGGTCCTTAGAGCTGGAAATGCTAGGATTATGAATGTGAAGTTGCATGAAGAGTTGGGTAAAAACAATGAAAGGATATTATTTCTGAATTGCTTTCCATTTTTTTCTCAACACATAATATGTGTTCATGATAGACACATAAACAAGAATATTTAAATACATATAATTTCACAAACCAGAGAAAAATCATCATTAATATGTCAATATTGATGCCACACGCAGAGGTGATCTTTGATATATTTAGCAGCCAATGTGGCACTTCAGAAGAAGGGGACGGTCACAACGATGCCACTTTATATAGTCTGCAGAGCAGTACCAGTAGCTACACGTGCCATAGCAGCTCTGTCATGTTTTATAAGAATCTTACAATCTTACAGATTTTCAACCTCCTTTTTAAAAGTCACAGTATACTTTTAACATGTTATAAAGCCTGCTTCATTTTTTCTATATGTATTCTCCCTTCCAGAGAAGACAATGGCACCCCACTCCAGTACTCTTGCCTAGAAAATCCCATAGACGGAGGAGCCTGGTAGCTGCAGTCCATGGGGTCGCTAGGAGTCAGACACGACTGAGCAACTTCACTTTCACTTTTCACTTTCCTGCATTGAAGGAAATGGCAACCCACTCCAGTGTTCTTGCCTGGAGAATCCCAGGGGCGGGGGAGCCTGGTGGGCTGCTGTCTATGGGGTCGCACAGAGTCGGACACGACTGAAGCGACTTAGCAGCAGCAGCAGCAGCCTCCCTTCTGGAAAAGCAAAGGCTGAGGTTCATGGTGGCCGTGACTGTTTATCATGCATTCCACAGGGATTCACTGACCATCTTCTGCTTCAAAAGTGCTGAGTAAGATGCTAGGTGAGAAAGAGTAGGAAAGGCCAAGGTTCTGCACTTAATATCCTAAAAGCCACTAACAGCACTTGGCTCTGAAGAGGACACCAGGCAATGGAGCACCTCGGCCCTTTATTCCAAAGGTGGTAAAGAAGAAACCTGAGGCTTTCAGTGCTTTGTTATTTGAAGCTCCATTATAGCTTCTGCTAAATAACCTTTCTTGAGCAAGCCCTTGGTTACTCTGTCAGTGTGTCCTGAATAAATTCCACCATAAAAGTGATTAAAGGTGGTGTCAGGTTCTTCACTGCTTTGTGCATATTATCTGACTTTTCCTCCAATGACCCCATCAAGTAGTGCCTATAACCACCTCCATTTTAAAGATCTGGAAATTAAGACTTGGGAAAATTAATTAGCTAGACTAAGTTTACACAACAGATTTATCTGACTCCAGAGACCAGGCTCTTAGCACACACTACTGCCTTTAGATTACTGACCATGGAAAGACAGTCATAATATATCAAGTGAAATAAGCCTGGCCTAGAAGGTGCACAGATGATCCAATCCTGCCGAACTTTTACCCTATCATCCCACTTCCCTTTGTGCTTCAACTCCTGCTCCTTTTAGGTGCAAGAGGAAGAGGAGCTCTTTCCCCACAGAAAACCTTCTCAGCTGTTATGATGTCTCCCTACAACGTTTTTCTCTGCATTCTTAGCATGAACAGGTTTCAACCTTAATATCTCACCATGAATGTCACTCATCAGAAAGGATTTCCCCTGGTCATCCGTTCTAGCATAATCTTTCTGATTCCCCCCTCCCACCTCTTTAAAACATGAATGAAGCAGGTTTTAGAGTACTCAGTACAAAATAAGACTGTCTATATAAAAACACTATAGTGTGCACCCAAATACACTCAGGTATACAACACACCCCATCCTGGAATGAAATACAAAAAGAAAAAGAAAAACATAAGAAAAATAAGGAAAAAGAAAAGAATTTATTCCAAGATTTTTAACATCTTTTTTTTTTTTTCCTGGTGAGTATGACTTTTGAGCTTTTCTATGGTTTTATACTTGCCTGCACTTTCTGAAAATGAAAAAAGCGAAAAGTGTCTGACTCTTTGTGACCCCATGCACTGTAGCCTGCCAGGCTCCTCTGTCCATGGGATTCTCGAGGCAAGAGTACTGGAGAGGATTGTCATATCCTCCTCCAGGGGATCTTCCTGACCCACTTTCTAATCTTTGGTAATTAATACTGATTACTCAAATAGTACATTTCAAACACATAATGGTAACTCTAACATAAGCATAACAATCCCTCCTCTTTTTTCCTTTAGGTAAGGAAACAGAGCAAATGCTGCTCTAGCTAAGATTTTTGCGTTAGGTATCCAAAGGCTCAGCAAGTAGGGACTTCATCTTCAGTGCAGAGGGTGTGGGTTCAATCCCTGATCACGGAGCTAGGGTCCTGTATGTCTCATGGGTGGGCAACCAAGACATGGAGCAATTCTGTAGCAAAGTCAATAAAAACTGTAGAAATGGACCTTATCTATCTATCTATCTATCTAGATACACACGCAACCAACAGCCCAATCAAGAGCAGCAAATGAGACTCTGCCACATCCAACCTCCCCAAGCCTCAACCCACAAGTCAGTGACTCTATAGACAAGGCTCTTCCACTGCAGTTGTAAAAATCTCTCTCAGGCAACAGCCAAGGAAAGCTGAAAGCACTGTTCTGGGAGACTGTGATTACTGAGGATGGAGGGAGGGGCAGGAAGACTTGGTAAACCCTCAGGACTTGCACAGCAGCAGGCTTTTCATCTGTGTTAGTGCTTTACCTGAAAAAAAAACCATTTTTAAAAATCTGTCATTAGCTCCAAAATAAATGAATTCTCCAGTTGAATAACTGGGACAATTTGCAATTATTTGGTCAAATGCCAAAATACGTCTGCAGCTTTGCTGACATGGACATGGCAGTAAGGCTTGCAAAGGATGCATTTGGCAGGAGTCAAACTGATGGGGAAGAAATGGCTATCATAGCATTGGCAACCAGATAAAAGGACTTTTAAAAATATCTGCTGGCACAAATTTTCATTTATTCTAAGGATAAATTCCACTGAGTAACTTGGCTTTACTTGAAGGGGAAATTTTAGAGCAAAAATGTCATTTCTTTTGAGAAGGAGGTTATCAAAATAATTGTACTTTTCTGTTCTTACTTTCCAGAGAACTGAGCATGTGTGGCATTCATGCTAACACACTGATATAGCTCAGTGTCACCAGGGCAGGATGAGAAATGTGCCCCAGATAGACAAGCCCCACTGGAGATTTGTATACTGGTCTAAGAACTTTTCATCACTACTTTAAAAAAATATGTAAAGTGGAATATTTTGTGGTTTTCCATAGATTAGGTTTCCTGTATGCTGTTTAATTGAGGCTATAAGTGAGAGTGAATCCAATTCTCTGAAGTGCTTTTTCTCTGAATACCGAGCACTCAGAAATCCAGCCAGCAAGGGCTTGGTTTCATGTTACCACTGTTGAAGGAATTTGGGTTCTTTTCCAACACCTTCTCACACCTTCTCGCCTTGGGTAAGTTTTTATTTGCCCTTTGCTGTTAAGTGAGAGCTGGGGAACAGAAAAAGGCATTTCCCTTGGTGTCTGACATGTGAACAGGAAGAAGAGCAGATGAGAGAATGGCAAAGGATGGAGATTCACAGGTTATCACCTGCCACGACCATCAATATCCTCCTGCAGGATTTGAGACTGAGTTTTGACACTAAACATGTTAACTGAGAAAACTGTCTGGCCAGAAAAAGTATTCATTAACTCAACCAACAACCATTCAGATATATTTTTTTTATATATAAATTTTCCAAACAGGGATTTTTAGATGTACAACATCATAGACAACATCACTCTTACAGGACAAATTTTAGATCAAGGGGAAGAATGGATACAATTTTAGGACCACTGAACAATGCAAGGACAAAGCATGTAACACTTCATATAAAAACATAAATAAATAAGAGAAAATCACAAAAACACTCACTCAAAAAAGTATCTGCACCCCCATCAACACTGCAGTATTATTCACAATAGCCAACACATGGAAGCAACCAAAGTGCCCACTGATGGATGAACAGATAAAGAAATGTGGCATATATGCAATGGATATTATCCAACAATAGAAAAGAAGGAAATCTTGCCATTTGTCAACATGGATGGACTTTGAGGGCATTATGCGAAGTTGAATAAGTCGGAGAAAGATAAATTTCACATGATCAATTTTTATGTAAAATAAAAATAATAATTGGGAAAAAAAAGTTCATAGATAAAGAAATCATCTTAGTGGTTGCCAGAGATGGGGGGTTAGTGGCGGATGAACAAAGGTCCATCTAGTCAAAGCTATGGTTTTTCCAGTAGTCATGTATGGATGTGAGAGTTGGACTATAAAGAAAGCTGAGTGCCAAAGAATTGATGCTTTTGAACTGTGGTATTGGAGAAAACTCTTGAGAGTCCCTTGGACTGCAAGGAGATCCAACCAGTCAATCCTAAAGGAAATTAGTCCTGAATATTCATTGGAAGGACTGATGCTGAAGCTGAGACTCCAATACTTTGCCCACGTGACGCGAAGAACTGACTCATTTGAAAAGACCCTGATGCTGGAAAAGACTGAAGGGAGGAGGAGAAGGGGACGACAGAGGATGAGATGGTTGGATGGCATCACTGACTCAATGGAGATGGGTTTGACTAGGCTCCGGGAGTTGGTAATGGACAGGAAGGTCTGGCGTGCTGCAGTCCATGGGGTTGAAAGAGTTGGACATGACTGAGCAACTGAATGGAACTGAACTGAAAGGGAAAAAGCTGCTTAAAAGTATAAACTTCCAGTTATAAAATAAGGATGTCCTGGAGATGTACTGTAGAGCATGGTGACCCTAGTTAATGAAACTGTACTGCATATTTGATAATTGCTTAGAGAGCATATCTTAAAAGTTCTCATCACAAGAAGAAAAATTTTGTCTATGTATGATGAAGAACTTACTGTGGTGACCATTTCATAATATATACAAATATCCAATAATTATATTCCATATTCAAAACTAATGTCAATTATATCTGAATTTTTAAAAAATGGAACTAAGAGGGAAAAAAAGATCTCAAACATGGAATACAGAAGCATCATGTATATTTTCTTTAAAATTTTTATTATCTCTTTCCTATTTTGCTTAGAAATTATGTGCCTTATCTTCAAAATTTATTACTCTCTAAGAAAATGGAATTGCTTTGTCTGAAACAAACCTTGCTTTATTCCTGGAGAGAGAAGCATCTGCGCTGGTGTCATGCGGATACAGCTAACTTCTCCCTCCCCTCACTTCTCAAGAGCCTTTAAGGCATTGCCAACAGGCCATTCTTTGTAGTAACTCCTGTGCCAAGAACTGTTCACAGGTTTGCAGCCAAACTTGGATCAATGTGCAATAAGCAGTTTTGCTACAACTGTGCATATCCTGTGAATGGAAGCCCAGGCTGAAGAGCTCAAATGAAACAGGTAACATACCCTCCATTTTCAGGGTACGGTGGAGCCAGAGCCTTGTTCTGTGAATGCAGAAGAACTCTGCCCGTATGAGTCTGTTTTGGGAGTGAGCGGGGGCAACAGACCGTGACCCCAAGATGTAACAGAGTGAATGGTGACACTCAGTGGAGATACGTGGATCTCAGAGGCATTCCTTTAGGCTGTGATCATGATTCCTTTCATTATCTCTTGCTTAATCTGTGTTAAATATATTTATCTTTTAAAAATCTCTCCAAACATTATTCGTGCTGCATGCTTAGTCTCTCAGTTGTGTCTGACTCTTTGTGACCCTTTGGACTGTAACCCACCAGGCTCCTCTGTCCATTGGACCTTCCAAGCAAGGATACTGGAATGGGTTGCCATTTCCTTCTCCAGGGGATCTTCCTGACCCAGGAACAGAACCCACAACTCATGTGTCTCCTGCATTGCAGATGGATTCTCTACCCACTGAGCCATCCAGGAAGCCCATTCTTTAAGTATTCATAATTGAGAACAACTGTGCTAATCACACTGAAGTGGCCCAGCATCCCTTTTCCATGACAGTGTTGTGTAAATCACATCAATTCAAGGCAGAGGGAAGGCTTTGGAACTGTATAAGGAACCAGACCCCACTCCAGTTCACCCTGGTCATGAGAATGTGCGAGGGGATACTTGTCTAGTGTGAAGCAACCCCAAAAGGTATTATGCCTGACTTCCAGAGGGTCACCCTGCCATAGGACTCACAACCACCCCCACAACCTCACCACACTGCCACCATGACCATCACCATCATCATTCCATCTCCACTACCATCACCATAATCACAACCCACAGGTTGAATAATGTCTCCCCCCACCCCAACCCCCCGCAAAATTAATGACCATGCAGAACTCGGGAATGTGACCTTATTTGGATTGCAGATGTTACCAAGGTGAGATCACAATGGAGAAGACTGGGCCCTAGATCCAATATGGCGGTCCTTACAGGAAGAGGAGAATCTGGGCAGAGAAACACAGACACACGAGGCAGACACCATGTAAAGAAGGAGACAGACACTGGAGTGATGAATTTACAAGGGGAGGAATGCTAAGGATTGCTGGCAACCAGCCGAAGCCAGAAGAGGTATGAAAAGATTTTTCTCTAGAGACTTCAAAAGGAGCATGGACAGGTCAGGACCTTGATTTCAGACTTTGGGCTTCTGTGCTTGACAGAATAGATTTCTACTGCTTTAAGCCACCCAATCTGTGGAATATACTTTATTGCAACAGCCTTGACTTGGGCGTTGAAGAATCTGCCCGAAATGTGGGAGACCTGGGTTCAATCCCTGGGTCAGGAAGATCCCCTAGAGAAGGGAATGGTTACCCATTCCAGTATTCTTTCCTGGAGAATTCCATGACAGAGGAACCTGGTGGGCTATAGCCTTTGAGGTCACAAAGAGTCGGACATGACTGACTAACAATTTCACTTTTACTTTTTAGGAAATGAGTACAACTCCACCCACCCCATTGCTCCCACGACCATCAGCATCTACCCTCGTCCTCAGCTGCATTACTATGAAAACATTGTGAAAAAGATACTTCAGATAACTTCCTTTCAGGCCAACACTGGGACTTAGTTTTACTGGTCAACAGCTGACACCACAAGATGAACCCATATAAGTATCTTAACCACAAGTGGTCTGACCCTTATTTCTGGGATTTACAGGTCTAGTATCTCTCCTTTTTTTATACCCAAACTTCTGGTTTGAGCTTGACATGACCATTTTTCCCCATTCCCAAAGAAGAACAGATGGTTTGACATGAAGGAGACATCAAAAACCATTCACATTAACCCCATAATCTGATAGCGTTGAGGGATATGACCTCTAGAAAGGTGAAGAAAGTCAGTGAATCAGCTTCCAGCAGAATGAGATCCAGAATTCAGATATCCTGACTCAGTCAACTTGCTAAGACTGCTTGCCACAAGAGGGTGTGTAGTTATCTTTTAATACCTACTACCAAGTATTAGTGGCTTCCCTGGTGGCTCAGATGGTAAAGGATCTGCCTGAAATGTGGGAGACCTGAGTTCAATCCCTGAGTTGGGAAGATCCCCTGGATAAGGGAACGGCAACCCACTCCAGTGTTCTTGCCTGGGAAATCCCACGGACAGAGGAGCCTGGCGGGCTACAGTCTATGGGGTCACAATGAGTCAAACACAACTGAGTGACTAACACTGAGTATTAGGAAGCAATAAATGAAAAGCATAAGCATTCTCCACCCTACTACCAACACACTGGTTCATTTAAACCTCATTTATCCTCACCAGAAAAATGTGTGGACCAGACCCAGAAACAAAATTACTTAAATATTCACTAGGATATCAGTGGGGATAATCACACGATGCCATGTAAGGAAGATGTTTTCTTATATTAGTATTGTATCGCTGAAATATATTTCCACTGCTAAGGGGGCTACCCCTAAAATTAATTCTATAGACCTGTATAAAATATAAATAACCTGAAGGTCTTCTCAAAATATAGCTGAGGTAGAATTCTCATCGAGCAATCAGGAAGGAACTCTGGAATCATGAGAGTACTGATCAGTATGTAAATGAAGATTATCTACATCATGTATCCAAGTGTCAACAAATTAAAGAAGGCCTCTGTGTTCTAAAGCATCTGGTAATGACGAAACATAATGATAAACACAATTAGGTGTATTGATTCCTTTTGTTCTTTGAAAGTCATCTCATTGTACTTTCAAATCAGTGTGTTTTAAGACACAATCTCTAATACTGAAATGACTCTCTTCTAAACCTCAACTACTGAAAACTTTGAAAAAGGTATCAAGGCACCTGTAGTTTTGATGTTAAAACTGAGGCCCCACCATTTAGGAAAAAAAATGGTTAAGATTAGCTCCCCAAGCAAGGCAAGATTTAATTATGTGTAATCCAGCTCCATGTTCACAGTCAGAATCAGTTAGTCCTCGGTTATTCAGTTAATCTAAATACTCTCAGCTAAAAATATATTTTAAAGTCACAGTTTCCTTAATATCAGTTCCTTTCCTTTCATTAGAAATGTCCTTTTTTTCTTTTACCAAGTTGTTAACTTCATTATATATATATGAATGAACTAACAAAAACATATATTTTTACAATTTAACCTTCAGTAAAGTATATGCTGATATTATTTTCTAAGACTTTGAACAACTAAGCATTTATAACATGAAATTCCTATCATCATTAACTATTTCCGTCTCCACCAGGAAAGTCACCACAATATACAGTATTTTTTTTTTCTTAAAGCAGACAAATAGAGCTGCAAACTTCTAATTCGCGTGTATATTTGGAAGCTGCTGTGTTTTGTTTTAGGTAGTGGATGTAGGTCTTCCATAATTCTTAGAAGCAAGTAAGAATTCTAAAGCCAAATCAATTGTTTGTTTTGTTTAAATTTTTTATTCTTTCCCTAAATAATTCATTTCCTCCTCAAAATAGGTCAGGTGTGACACAGGAGGTAAATGGAATCTAGAAAATTTTTCAAATGGTGCTACTCTTCCTAGAAATATATTTCACAATGGAAGTCTAACAGGTGTCTCAAATTTAATAGATCCAAAACCAGTCTGCTGACTTTCTCACTCCAAATCTCTTTTACTTCTGCAGTCCTCTTAGTAACCCTACCATTCACTCAGTTTGCATGGATTAAATAAACAGACAAAACACTCTTCATTCATCCTTGATTGCCCTTTTGCCCCAATCCCTTTGCCCAGGCCTGCTCCATACAAATCTTTATTGTATATACAGCTTGTAAAATATCTTCCAAATCAGAACACCTCATACCCATTCTTCTGCTCCAAACACTGAGCGAGCTTTCCAGCCATTGTCCTTGCTCCTACATGCCACTCTATCAGTTCTTTTCTACACATGCCAACCACACCCCTATTCGGCAGCCTCCAATTGTTTTCCACTTCTCAAAAAATAAATTCAAAATTCTTGTTGCAACCTAACCCTGGCGAGCTCTCAGACATCATGTCCTGCCCTCTGTCCCTACCTCCTTTATTCCATTCCAAGTCCCACTGGCACCAAAGTGTTTTTGGACAGGACAGACTCCATGTCAAGACTTGGCTCTTCCCCGTGCCTAGAGAAGGTTTTTTGCAGATATTTTCTTGACTTTCTCAGATGCTACCTCCTCACAGTCCTTCTCCAAACACCCTTTTAAAAACAGTACCCCATGCTATTGATCAATAAAGGACGAACTCTTCACTGAAAAGGCAATGATGGATGAGATGAGGGCACCTGGAAAACGAATGTTTGGCTGCATACGGTATAGAAAAACTGGATCCAAATATTTTTCTTTCAAAATGAAATTTTCTTTTTCAGTGATGATGATGACGACAGCTGCTGCTGCTGCTGCTGCTAAGTCACTTCAGTCGTGTCTGACTCTGTGCGACCCCATAGACAGCAGCCCACCAGGCTCCCCTGTCTCTGGGATTCTCCAGGCAAGAACACTGGAGTGGGTTGCCATTTCCTTCTCCAATGCATGAAAGTAAAAAGTGAAAGTGAAGTCGCTCAGTTGTGTCTGACTCTTAGCAACCTCATAAACTGTAGCCTACCAGGCTTCTCTGTCCATGGGATTTTTCCAGGCAAGAGTACTGGAGTGGGGTGCCATTGCCTTCTCCCCGGTAAGAGTCTAGCCTTCCTCTAGAAGGCGGACTCTGACTAAGAACGAGACAGCACTTCTAATTATTAATATCATGTGATAATAGAAGGGCAAGTCCACGAGACTAGGAGCCATGTTACCAAAGGAACCTGAGCAGAGGGTGGGCAGCCACTTCTGTCAGGGAATAGTCGAGAGACTAGAACAAGAGATGACAATTAGGAGGACTTCCCTGGTAGTCCAGTGGTTAAGACTCCACATTCCCAACGCAGGGGCACAGGTTCAACTGGGGAACAAGGATGCCATCTACATGCCCACAGAGTATGCCCCTCCCCCTAAAAAAAGAGAGAGAAAGAGAGATGATGATGATTAGGTTGGAAGCCCATCTGATTTCTTCCAAATTCTGATTCTATGAGGATGCAAATTTTGGTTATTACTATGATATATTCTGAAGTCTCAAAGGCAGATACATTCATGCTGCCACCTGGGACACAGGATGTCCTCTCCTGATTAGCATTTCCAAAAGAAGCGCTGATAACTGATGCAAACATTTAGAGTGAAAGCCCAGGGCTCTGCTGGAATCACTAAATAATTCTGTAACCATCTTCAGATGTTAACATGGAAAGGACAAAACACTGGAGCGTGTTCGTTTCCTCTCACTCTGCACCATCGCCCTGAAACAACAGCGATTTGTACTGGTGCTTGGGCCAGGCCTTTCAGAGGCAGATAATGAGGCTGCTGGGCCCTGGTGGGTGGAAGTCTCCAGATGGGCTCAGTCGAGTGTTTGAGACCACGCAATGCTGACCATATGATACACTGGTTCTCAGCACACTCTTCTCTTTCAACAAATATTAAGCATTGTTAGCCAAACAGAAATACCAGAGATGGCAATTTGGTTCGGTTTGATGTCTCCATACAACATTCATCTCTCTTCTGGAAGTCAGTGGTGCTGTGTTTACACGGGTTTATTTAATTTTGTATTCTTTTATCACGTTAACCCATTGTTTGGGCTTCCATGACTTTAGAGAAAAACCTCATCTGTGACATGTGCCTAATCTTTTATGAGAAGCACAGCTGGTCCTGTTGCTGTTTTTAGCATATCTGGAAATGATTCTGAGGTACAATTACATGCCATGCACCTGTGGGTCAGATGGTGACTGGGATGAAACCACACATTCCCGGCAGACAGGAGCTCTGAGCCTGTAAGAAAACAAACAAAAAAATACATCCACTTCCTTGCATGCCATGTTACACACGGCTCAGATATCTTATGAGATACTTCAGAGTCCAAGTGAACAGTTCATGGGAAGCAACAGAAAAAAAAGATCTTTAAATCACAGCCAGGTTACAAAACCAGACCCTCCTACCACCAACAGCGAGGACACAGACCAATTACTTAACTACTCTCTACACTTCAAGTTCCTTTACAGTGAAGTGGAGGTAATAATATCCGCCCAACCATACTATATTGAGAATTAATGCAGATATTGTCTATAATCCACGATAAGTACTTACGAAATGCTCAGAACAGTGCAGTTACTGTTGACATTATTATATTTTCATTGGTTTCCTTTAGGAACCTAGAAGGTAAAATTAATTGCAGTGCCAAAGACTGTAAAGCTGGAGAGCAAGTGGTTGTAACCACTTCACAGGCAAATGCATTCAGCATCCCAGGCCACATGTGAACCACCTGGCCTCCCTCCACCCTGGCTCAAGGCGCCTTACTCTGCAAGCCAGGGCTGCCTCGGAACCAAGCAGACCTGTAACTGTTTTTCCTCTTTTCCTGGCACCAGTCCATGACTTCAAGAGGGTCCCTTGCCCCCTTTCTTTCTTTAGAAAGCAAATCTTGTTTCAGAAATTCAACCTGAGAATCATGTGCTTCTCTCAGGAAAAGTGCCTCTGTGAGATCAGTCCCAGGTGGATCCGGGAGAACACACAAGATACTCACAGACCCGCTCACTAAGTTCAAGAAAGTCCTCTTCTGGACTTTCCTGCTGGTGCAGTGGCTAAAAATGGCTTGCCGATGCAGGGCACACGGGTTCAATCCCTCAATGGGGAAAGATTCCACACGCCTGGGAGCAACCAGGCCCTTGTGCCACAAGGACTGAGCCCATGCTCCACCACAAGAGAAGCCAGCACAGTGAGAAGCCCTCGCACCACAGCGAGCAGCATCTCCCCCTGGCCACAGCTAGAGAAAGTCCGTGAGCAGCAGTGAAGACCTAGCGCAGCCGTTAAGCAATTAAAAAAAAAAAAAAAAGAATGCCCTCTTCGACCAGACAGAAGTCTCAGAATCCCAGCTTTCCCTTTGGAAAGTAGCTAACCCTGCTCACGAAATGGGTACACTGATAGATACTTTCTGGGACTGTGGGCAGGTTGAGTAAATGCCTAAGTGAAGTGAATGCCTCAAGGGTATGCCCACAGGTAACCATCACTTGTGTATCATTTGTGTCCTTGCTGCAAAAAAAAAATTTTTTAAGGTAATTTTTAGAAAATAACATTCCCCCCCATTTCCCGCAATCTCTCCTCATAATTTTAGAGTTTGTCGAAGATCACATTTAATTTGAAGATCTAATAAATTTTACTATCCAAATGGCAAAGATTTCAGATATACACAAGGTATATATGTTGTTAAGAGAAATCCAGCGCTGCCCATAAGAGACTGTAGGAGTTGTCCATGTTCTCTTAGGAGCGGGCATCACTTGCTCCCTGGACCCTCTGTGCTCAGTCATGGCTGACTCGTTGAGACCCCATGGCCTGTAGCCCGCCAGGCTCCTCGGTCCATGGGGATTCTCCAGGCAAGAATACTGGAGTGGACTGCCATGACCTCTTCCAGGGGATCTTCCCAAGCAAGGTACTGAACCCAGGTCTCCCACATTGCAGGCAGGTTCTTTACCATCTGAGCCACCAGGGAAGGCCAAGCAAGCACACATATATTTTGTTAAGATAAACCCAGTGCTGCCTATAAGAGACTGTAGGAGGTGCCCATGTTCTTTCAGGAGCTGCCATCACTTGATCCCTGGACCCTCCATGCTGGAGGCACAGGGAAGTCCCAGCTGTGAGTCGGCTTCCTCCTATATCACAGCCTCTCAGCCCCCACCCCAGACCAAATTGGCAAAATCACACTGATTGTGATACTGTGACTCCTTTAGAATCCCAAGACAGTCTGAATTACTATGAACTTACACTCTCCCTACACACATCAAGTATTTCTCTTTGGGGGTGGGGGGTGGTTACATAACATTAACTGTATTAAGTCTTCATGCTCAGGAACTGCTTATGTATGCAACGTGCCTGGACCTCCCCTGACAAGTTCAAACACAACACTGACAACATCGTCATCAACATGCGCTTGTGTCTGAGCATTTCAGCTGCCATTAAGCTTTATTTGTGGCTTTTATTGTGTGAAAGCAACACTGCAGCTAAGTTTCCCAGAGAAGTAGCTTTAGAAATTCCGTTTGAATTGTTTCAAGTAGCAGTAATGCAATACCCGGGGCTTCCCAGGTGGAACTGGTGGTAAAGAACCAGCCTGCCAGTGCAGGTAGATGTAAGAGATGCCAGTTCGATCCCTGGGTCAGGAAGCTCCTCTGGAGGAGGGCATGGCAACCCACCCCACTATTCTTGCCTGGAGAATCCCATGAACAGAGGAACCTGGTGGACTACAGTCCATGGGGTCGCAAAGAGTCCAACATGACTGAAGTGACTAGGCACACACACACACACACACACAAATACATAATGCAATATCTAGATGATTAAGAAAATTTAAACCCACTGAAACATGTAGGTTAAGGTAGAAGAGTGAGTTAACAATTGCAAAACACCCCCCATCAAGGATTTCTTGATCTGGGAGTCTCTACCTCAGCAAGGAGAAAGAGAGAGAGTGGAAATTCTCTTGCAATATCAATAAACATTTCATTTTCACCAAAACTAAATTTCATCATTATATTACTTGTGTTCATTATATCACTAATACCTGCTAAAAATAAATTAAAAGCTTGGATGATCTGAGGGGGAAAAATATTCTAGCAAAGTCTCTTCTAAAATTTTTCACTTGCTACTATTACTATTTCTAACTGAAAATAAAACAGTATTTCAGCTATATTTCTGGATAAATAACACATGCCCTGAATATTCTCATGTTTACACAGCACTTTCTCAAATTACCCAGAGAATCTAACTATCATTTGTAACATTTCCTCCCTGGGGCAGCAAAATTTGCTCTAAATTACACACGTAAAGCATACAAATTTTAGTGTATCCTAATTTTAACTCTGCTTTTCTGTGTTGTGTGTGTGTGTGTGTGTGTGTGTGTGTGTACTTAGTTGCTCAGTCATGTCCAACTCCTTGCAACCCCATGAACTGTAGCCCACCAGGCTCCTCTGTCCATGGGATTCTCCAGGCAAATACTAGAGTGGGTAGCCATTCCCTTCTCTAGGGGATCTTCCCAAACCAGAGATTAAACCCAGGTCTCCTGCATTGCAGGCAAATTCTCTACTGTCTGAGCTGCCAAGGAAGCCCTATTTCTATATTATCATAATGTAAATGTCTGAAACATTTTACAGAAAACCAGCTAAAGGAAATTTTTCAGCAACAGTGGCAATCGATGTACACTTTAAAATCTCAGCATAATCAGGAGATGCCTTACTAGTATGCTGTCTAAACCTGAGGACATAATATGTGATAAGGAGTTCTACAGAGTGGCAATTCACAATGTATTTGTTTAACATTCTCAGACTCTCCCCAAATTCATTTGGCTTGATTTCCAGAGTAACTTAGAGCAATAAATTTGCATGAACATTAAACTATTTTTCCAAATTAGCTAGGCATTAATAGGAAGAAAAATAAGTGTGTTAAAGACAGAAGTTGGATGCCATACATGTTTAAAATAAGCAACCCAAATGTCCATCAACAAATGAATGGATAAAGAAGATGTGGTACATATATACAGTGGGATATTACTTAGCCATAAAAAAGAACAAAACCGGGTCATTTATACAAACACGGATGGACTTACAGTCTGTCATACTGAGTGAAGTAAGTCAGAAAGAGAAAAATGTATATTAATACGTGTATGCTGAATATAGCAAAATGGTACCAATGAACGGTTTGCAGGGCAGGAGTACAGATGAAGATGTAGAGAGTGGATGTGTGGGCACGGCAGAGGGGAAGCAGGAGGATGAATCGGGAGGTGGGGCTTGCTGTGCGTGCACTGCCATGCATTAAACAGACAGTGGGAACCCACCGCAGAGCACAGGGAGGTCGCCTAGTGCTCTGTGATGACCTAGAGGGGTGGGATGTGGAGGGAGGCAGGCTCTAGAGGGAGGGGATACATGTACACATATATCTGATTTACTCCATCAAACAGCAGAAACTGACACAACATTATGAAGCAACTATAGTGAAAGTGAAAGTGGCTCAGTCACGTTCCACTCTGTGTAACCCCATGGACCATACAGCCCAAATTCTCCAGAATACTGAAGTGGTAGCTGTTCCCTTCTCCAGGGGTCTTCCCAACCCAGGGACTGAACCCAGGTCTCCCGCATTGCAGGCAGATTCTTTACCAGCTGAGTCACCAGGGAAGCCCTAAAAAGCAACTATACTCCAATTAAAAAAAAAAAAAACTAAAATAAAATAAATAAGTAAACACAGAGAATCTGTTCCTTACTTTTCTATTTGTTTTAGAGAAAGTAAAGTTAAAGTAAAGTCGCTCAGTCGTGCCCAACTCTTGGGGACCCTATGGACTGCAGCCTACCAGGCTCCTCCGTCCATGGGATTTTCCAGGCAAGAGTACTGGAGTGGGGTGCCATTGCCTTCTCCAGGGGATCTTCCCGACCCAGGGATCGAACCCAGGTCTCCCGCGTTGTAGACAAGACGCTTTACTGTCATAGCCACAGAACTAAGTATCAAAATCCACAGGTCGTGTCAAAGGCAATGCTCCTAGCTGCATTTGACCATCAGAGGCCTACAGACTGACTGTTAAGACTGTTTACTCAACAAGATGCCCAAAGATAAACAAACTGATTGCTTTGGCAGCTCTTGATTCATCAAGAGCCAGCTCTTCATCTTCAGACCTACAGCTTCATGGCCTTAACATGGATGCACCAGCTCCAGACATTATGATCCCAGTGAAAGTTATTAGAACACACAATTTCTCCAGGGCTTTCCCTCCTTTAATTTAGATAAAAAATCCCAATCTGAATGTGCCTCCAGCATATTCCCCTTAATCTCTCCTTGGCCGGAACAACACTCACTCCTAATCCAATCACAGAGATCTGTCATCCTCACAGATGGCTCACAAAATCACAGTTCATCATTTTGGGATGCCACTTTTTACCAATAACCAGGAGGTCAATTAGCACAGATGAAACAATTTTACTATTTCACCCTGACTAATAGAATGTTAGTGAAAGTACTTGCAAGGAATAAAATTCATTGTTAAAAGTGGAGGCAGCAATGCCTTAATACTGAAGAGATTCCAATATGGACCAGGGATTAAACAGCTTGTTTTCTCACTGGTTATCCCATTTAGTTCTTTTAACACCTATGAGAGGCAGATACTGTTATTCCAAATTTAGAAAACTGGACAATGAAATTCACAATTAAACTCACCTAAAATTAAGAACTTATTTATCAACCTCTTTTAAAATACCATTCAACTTTTGTTCTTACTAAAATCTCAGGACATCTGAACTGCATGAAAAAGGAAATTTTAAATGAGATAAAATGAAATTTAAGCGAAAAATTTAAGAAAATTAATGTTGACCATAATCCCATCACTCAACAAGAGTTGTTTTTTCCACAATGTTGCATCATATTACCAATCTTATTTTTTAAGATAATCATGCATAACCAGTTATATACGGTTTTTAAGTCTGCTTTTCACACTTCACATCATATGGTAAATGTTTTCCCATGCTATGATTTTAAAGATATGATGTGTAACGCCTTAGCAAACCTTTCCAAATATGTATTTGTGTGATGAACTCCCTCACACGAAATCTATGAACACATTTCTTTCTTTCCTCCCTTTCTTCCTGCCATCCCCTCTCCCTTCCACCTTCCCTCCTTTCAGACAGAAGTCTGAACAAATTTACCTTACAAAGGTAGAGACACCTATTGCAATATTTCACATCAAGTGATACTACCACCCATCTCACTCGGCCTTTAATAATGCTGACACTATAATGAAAATTACTGCTAAACTGTTAGAACCAAGAAAAGCTTAGATTTTCTGTAAATGCTTTTCCCCAGATGGTAGATCCAGCCGTCCCTAGAGATGCAAAGGGAATCAAGGTCTGAGAATTGCCACAGGAGGCTTGCCTTGAGCTGAAGTATTTGCAATGCTTGGGTTATCAGGCAGGAGCTTTATGGGAAATCCACTCTCTCCCTTTCTCACTGCTGACCTCTTTAGGGACATCTCCTGTGCTTCCCTGATACGGCCAACCACACAGAACAAAGGGCCTTGGCTATCTTCACTTTCCAGCCAGTGGTGCTGGCAGGGATCACATGAGTCCCACCCCCAACCTTGCGACACCTGGCCTTCCCTCATTTCCACCTTTTTTTTCTTTTCCAAAGGGTGTAGATTCTGCTGAGCTGCTTCCACTTCCTAGTTAATGGAATTATCAGATCATCCCTTCCTTTCATTTAATCTAGCTGCTCATACAACCCTGGCAGCAACATAAAAACTATGATGTCTGCCACTCCCCTCCTCTCCCTTCAAAAAAAAGTTTTGATTGGTCTAGGGTGGGATCTGAGCAAGGGTGTGTGCATGTGTATGTATGTGTGTATATATAGTTTATTGCTATTATTTATATAGTTAATTTGCTATTATATATATTATTATATATACATATGTATACATATATATAGTTTATTGCTTCCCCATGGGATTCAAAATGCAAGCTGGGTTGAGAACTACTGAGAACATTCTCACTGCACTGTAATGAAGGAAATTCATTTCAGTTCACACCGGTGGATATCCCTCCCTGCTGATGCAGGTGCCCATATCCACTCCCCTGCACCACCACCCTTCTTAATATTGTTTGCGCTTTCAGTGGGCATCTACTCTCCTCCATTACAGGCTCTACCCAATCTCCCTCTCAAAATAGCCACGTTCACATCTAACAGGAATAGAGAACATATGTGTCAAACAATCCGTCCCCACCCTCCACCCGTATAACCCACTCCTCTCCCAATCCTCCCCATCTCAGTTAGTGATGCCACCACCCCGCCTCTTACTCAGGACAGAAACGGAGGAGGGAGTCTTGATTCATTCCCCTGTCTTTTCTTCACCGAGGTCCTTCCAATCACTTTCACTTTCCAATCTGTAGAGTACATCCAATCCAACAGCACATCACGCCCACCACACCTGTCTCCACTCCAGTCTAAGCTGCTTGGATCTCTTGGCTGGACCACTGCAGTGGCCTTCTCATCTGTCTCCTGTCTCCAGCTGCAGGCCCTAGAATGCAGCTCCATACAGCATCCAGAAGGCCATACATGTAACACATATCAGAACCTTCCCTACCTCCCCCTACCCTGGTTTTCCATCACAATAATGGAGTCCAAGTTCTTAAGTGGCTTACTTTGTCTATCTCTCCCACTTCATGCCCTACCATTCTTAAACATATTCATGATGCCAGCCAAACCGGCCATTGTTCTGTCCTTTAAGGCACTTGAACTTTATCTTTTTCTCTGATACACTTCTGTCCCAGGTATTATAATACTTAGATTCTTCTCACTTGGGACCCAGCTCAACTATCATGACATCAGCAAAGGCCTCCCTGAACACCTATATAAAATCAAACTTCCTATCCTATCCCCCTGTTCAGCATTTCTCCATTTCTCACTGGTAGAAACTATCTTATGTATGTGTTCCTATATGAATCCCCCACTAGAATGCTTCAGAGAGTCAATGCTTGGATCAGTCTTCATCCTTATGGCAGCCCAAGAGCCAGCTGCCTAAAAGAGCATCAGGTAAATGCTGCTGCTGCTAAGTCGCTTCAGTTGTGTCCGACTCTGTACAACCCCATAGATGGCAGCCCACCAGGCTCCTCTGTCCCTGGAATTCTCCAGGCAAGAATATTGGAGTGGATTGCCATTTCCTTCTACAATGCATGCTAAGTCACTTCAGTCATGTCCGACTGTGCGACCCCATAGATGGCAGCCCTGCTCTGTCCACTGGATTCTCTAAGCACGGATACTGGAGTGGGTTGCCATTTCCTTCTCCGATCAGCTAAACAGTAGGTGCTTAATGTGCAGTGCGTGTGCCCATTCAGTCATGTCCAACTCTTGGCGACCCCATTGGCTGTAGCCCACAGGCTCTTCTGTCATGGAATCTTCCAGGTAAGAATTCTGGAGTGGTAAAAATACTTGTCATTTCCTCCTCCAGGGGGTCTTCCGATCCAAGGATCAAATCCGTGTCTCCTACACTGGTGGATTCTTCTCACCACTGAGCCACCAAAAAAGCCCAGATGCTTGATTAAGTCATTGCAAAATGAAGGATCTCAATAAGAGCTGTGAGGAAGAGGAGTCAAGCATGCTTGCTCATGTCACTAACTTAGCTGGAAAAAAAAAAAAAAAAAGCCTCGGTGGCACCAGTGGTAAAGAACCTGCCTTCCAATGCAGGAGACATAAGAGATGTGGGTTCAGTCACTGAGGCAGAAGATCCCCTGGAGAAGGAAATGGTAACCCACTCCAGTATTCTTGCCTGGGAAATATCAGGGGCAGAGGAGCCCGGCAGGCTACAGTCCATGGGGTTACAAAGTCAGACGGGACTGAAGTAGCTTAGCACACAACTTATCTGAACACACTCATTCCCACTTGGGCCATGATAAACATTTTTATCACACCATGTTTCACTATAAACAGAAGAAGACAAAGCCCTAAAGTCTCTCTCTCTGGAAAGTAAATCTACTACCATACTCAGATTTTTTTTTAAAGATTTTTATGGAAAAGAGGAAAATGAAAAGAAACAGAAAAGTCAATGAGATGAATTTTAGCCTTCTCTCGATATATAAATCATCTTATTTTATCTCAGCAAATTAAATCCTGCTTAATAGTTTGCAGAATCTATCAAGATACTTTGGAAAAAATGCTTTGGAAAAGTGTTCTTTACCCAGCACTAAGAATCGGTTCTTGAGAACAATCACCCTGAAGAGAAGTGGCATGAGACAGGATAGTGAGAAAATGAGAGAGAGGGTTCTTCACTCTTCAGAAGCACATTTCCTCTTCAGCTTGTGTTTAGTGTGTCAGAAATTGAGACATCAGGGATTGACACCGAGCTCAGTTTCAAACAGAGCATCCCACATTTCTGGGGCAATCACACTGAAAGGGCATGCTGTTTGAGTCTGCCTTTCTCAAAGGCTGAGAAATTCATGTCCAGATGCCTGGAAACTGATATTTTTTGAGTCAACAACCATTGTGGGATTTAAATTTTCACAGCATCATTCTCTTCTTCTCTACAGTGCTTTCCAGCTTGAGTTTTCCTTTTCAAACTATCAGTTCTTACGAACAGGATGCAATATCCCACAAGGAAAACATCATTTGTGCCATATACCATGTTTGCTCTCTCATAATGACTTCAGTTTGCCCCAATTCTTATATATCCAAACATCCTTTGGCTTCCAATATGTAAATTAGCAATCTTTTCAGCACCTTCATTTGTAAGATCGACTGTAGCTCTGTAACGTGCTAAAATGTAACCATTATTCCAGGTTCTTTTTTTTTGTCCTCTGAGTATAATTGCTTTACAATGTTGTGTTCGTTTCTGCTGTACAATGAAGTGAATCACCTATATGCATACATACAAATCTCCCTCTGACTTCCCTCCCATCTCCCCGCCCCGCCTTTCCAGATCATCACAGGGACCAAGCTGAGCTCCCTGCACTGCACTGTAGGTTCCCACCATCTGCTTTACACGTGGCAGTGCATACATGTCAGTCCCAATTTCCCAATCGCCCCACCCTCCCCATCACCCCATGTCCACATGTCCATTTTCTACGCCTGAGCCTCTATTCCTGCCCTGGAAATAGGCCCATCTGTACCATTTTTCTAGATTTCACATATATGCATTAATATATGATATTTGTTTTCCTCTTTCTGACTTCACTCTGTATGACAGACTCTAGGTCTATCCACACCCCTACAAATGACCCGATTTTGTTCCTTTTTACCACTGAATAATATTCCATTGAATATATTCATATACCACATCTATACCCGTTCATTGGTTGATGGACATTTAGGTTGCTTCCATGTCTTGGCTATTGTAAATACTGCTGCAATGAACACTGGGATGCATGTTTACTTTAGAATGATGGTCTTCTCAGGGTATATGTGCAAGTAGTGGGGTGTTGGGTCAAATGGAATTTTTTAGTTTTTTAAGGAACCTCCATACTGTTCTCCATAGCAGCTATATCAAATTACATTCCCACCAACAGTGTAACAGGGTTCCCTTCTCTCCACATCCTTTCTATCATTTATCGTTTGTAGACTTTTTGATGATGACCTTTCTGGCTGGGGGGAGGTGATACCTCACTGTAGTTTTGATTTGCATTTCTTCAATAATTAGAGATATTGAGTCAGCTTCTGAAGATGAGGAAACTGACAGACTTCATCAAGTTCAGATATCCAGTAAGAGGCAAAACTTGGACCCAATCTTCCAAACTTAACATCCACCACTATTTCTCCAGGACACACACTCACACACACGTGCATACAGCCTATAAATCACATCATTAAGAGTATAATATGAGCAAAAGAAAAAGAACAACTATTAAATGCATCCTAATTGCTGATTTTGAACGTAATTAGATGGTAATAGAACCAGGTAGTGGAAAACAAAGCAAAAAGTTAACATCCACGTTAAATGGAATCTGAAAAGTAGTCCATCAGATTTAACTGGTAGTTTCCCTTTGGGTAGCTGAAGTTAAGACTGCTGAAGGTATTTGAACTGATCATCTGAATATGCTTATCTGTCAATTTGGAGGTGTCATCAGAATTTATCAATCTGTTATATAACATTCTTGAGCTTTTTTAATATAAAAAAAAAACCAATGTGATGTCATAGACACTATGCTAACTTGCCTTGATCCTAAAACTATAAGGCTCAAAGGACAGATCTGTCAATAATCAGCAAAGCCTTAACAGATTCAGATGTTTAATCCCAATCAAATGAATCAATCTCTTGCTTGAGTGTTAGGGATACACCAGCGAAGGGGCATCTCAGCCTGACAAATCTGTGCAGAAAATTGGAACATGGGGTCTCCCTGCTCCTCACAGAGAAGACTGAGCCAAAGGGAAGCAGATGCCAAAAAAGCAGGGGGTACAAGATGCTGGCCTGGCCCTGCTCTTTCTCAGGTGGCTCTCCTTTTATAATGTGACACCTGAAAATCTAGTGTCACGCAGTGATTTGATGCTCACCCACCTCTCTGCCACCCCTGGAGCGCACTGGGTTTCTGTGGCACTTATTAACGGGCACAGCAGCAGGCTGGTGGCTGGAGGCAGTGACTGTCAAGAGACCCAGGTGCAGAGCAGATGACGCCACTCTTCCCTGGAAGCTGAGCCTCATCTCCAGCTCCACATCCACACCATGGAGCAGAAGAGAGAACAGGAAACATTACTGTGCAGAGCACTGAAGATGTCCTGGACAGGACAGCCACGAAAAGGGCGGGGATAATGCCCAAGCATGTCTTCACTCAAGGAGAAATTTAAGCCCTCTGGACTTTTAGAAATTAATTTTTCTGACCTATGTGTGTCTGTGTGTTTAGGCTTGTGTTCTTTATCAGACTCTTACTAGCTATGTAAATGAATGTTTACTACAGCCACCTTGGGCTCCCCAGGTGGCTTAATGGTAAAGAATCACCTGCCAATACAAGAGACACAGAGACATGGGTTCGATCCCTGGGTGGGGAAGGTCCCCTGGAGTAGAAAATCCCACTCCAGTATTCTTGCTTGGAAAATTCCAAGCACAGAGGAGCCTCACAGGCTACAGTTCATAGGGTTGCAAAGAGTCACACACGACTAAGCACATACGCATTCATAAGTTAACATACAGGTTAACATTTAGCCAACTAACCCAAGGGGCTATAGCCCCTAAGGTCACTTAGTCAAGAACAGTTGCACTTATTTGCTGACCCCTTTTGATGATGACCATGACAGTGACCTACCTTCTATCTACAACACTATTTCCAGGTTTTAAGGGGAAAAAAATTTTGTTATCACATTACCCTGGGCATCTTTGGTACTTCTGGTCCTCAGCATTTCCCGGCAGCATCCTCCGCTGGGATGAAGCTCTGAATGATGCAGAGAGGCATCTGGCCATACTGTGTACGCAGACAGGAAAGGCGTGGGAACCTCTCCATTGAAATCTACTTCCATTTTAATAACTTTCTAAAATGTTTACTCTCAAGACAGAACACCAACAAGATACTGTTTTAAAACTATCCTCTTATGCAGACATAGAGTGTGGACCCAGCAGGGGAAGGAGAAGGTGGGACAAACTGAGAAAGTAGCATGACATTACATGAGCATGTATAAAATAGACAGGTATTTTCCAGGAAGCTGATGTACAGCCAAGAAGCTAAGCCTGGTGCTCTGTGACGACCTAGCGGTGTGGCGTCGGGGTAGGAGGCTCAAGAGAGAGAGGATATATGCATACACACAGCTGATTCGCTTTGTTGTATAGCAGACGCCAACACAACACTGTAAAGCAATTACACTCTGATTTCTAAAAATTAAAACAAAAAATAAAACTATTCTGTTGGCAAAGGGTTTTTTTGTTGGTTGGTTTGTTTTACTGTCAATGATGTGTTAACGCCTATAAGAAAGGAGGGCAAGAGTTATGGAAACAATGGGCCTTCTGACATGATAAAGGCAACAAAGTAATTTGTTCCACTTTTCTGGATGAGAATTTAAGAATTTAGAATGAAAATGTAAGGGTTTTTTAGTTTTGCTTTGTTTTTTGCTGCATATATATTGGTCAAAAGTTTGCGATCCATCTGTGGATGTTCAGGGCAGATATTTGTATATAATAATGACCAAATTAGAACAAACCATATTCTCAACAGGTGATAAGCTCATTATATTTTTGTATATCCATATACATCAACCCAGAACCATTACAGATAGAATTTTAGGTACTCTAACATAGAAATATTTTAAAGTGGAAAAAGACAGCTGAAAGAGAGTTAGAGTATAATTTCATTTTTGAAAAAATATTAGTCTCATATTCAACAAAAAGATAACAATACTTGTCTTAGCCTGGATTACAGAACTGACTTTTATTTTCCTCTTCTTATATTTTCTAATTTTCTATACTGAAATGCCTTATTTAAAAATAAGGAAGGTACTCTAAGAAAAAGGTAAAATATTAATACTAGCCACCTCAAGTTTGAATTACACGTCACTCTGACTGTCACAGCTCAGAGCTCCGCTCTAACAGGATGGATGGAACCACATTCTGGTATTAAAATGTCCATGCCAACCAACATGTCAGGAAATAATAGTGCCTTACATTTAGACACATTTGTAATATTGCTTTAGAAATACAACTAGTCCTCTGTGCTTGTAACACTCAGCAACCAAGAATTCTGTTTAATTCACGGAGAAAGGTATTGTGAGTCTTTCTGGAACTGGATTAATTTAATATTTTGTGTGTGTCAGTAACTCCTCCAGGCCTCCTTATACCTCTATTCATGGCATCTGTTTATTTTTACATATATATCCACATATACTTTGCAGTATACCTACATCTGGCTACCAAGCTCTACATCTGTCAAGGGAAGGATAAGGAATTCTATTTTAAAGTTGGAAACAAGCAAAATTCCCTGGACTTTAGGATGTAATCAAGTCACACCTTTGTAGTACACTGAAATATGGGGGTTACTAAATGCTTAACTACAAAATATCCCACCCCAAAAAACCCTTTGAATATATACACATGTGTATATGTATGAGAGCAAGAGAGAATGTGAGCTGGGGGTAAGGCAGGAAGAGAGCCAGAATTAGTAACTCAAAAATTCCACTAATATTATCATCTTAAATTTATAACATGGCTTCAGGGAATTTTGGTCATGAGGAGAGTTGAGGAATATCTTATCCAATAGCCTTATTTACAGAAGAATCTGAGATTCACAACCTCAGGAGTCTACCCTGAGGTCTCAAACAACTGAGTGGCAGCCGTAGACCTCCATTCCTAAAGCAGGTCCAGCAGCCTGCCTATTGTGCCTTAATCACTTTCCTTCCATTGAAAACCACTCTTCTAATTATCTTATTTTCCTTGGAAGCAAAAAAAAAAAAAAAAGGTAAGCATTAACAAGAGCATGCAAAGGAACACAAAGTTCCTTAGGGTGAGACTCTCCCTAGGCTCCATGGAAAGGCTTCATCAGGTTCTTTGCGTGGTGGACCATCACAAAGGAAGTGGTAGACTAGGTATACAGAGATTTTAAAAGCCTGGATAAGCGATAAACTTCCAGGTCCCTCCTCAGATGCCTGAGATAGGCTGTACTGCTCATACCGCAGTGCTACCCACACCAAACCTTAGACGGTGCTGTAGGCCATGCACTGAGCAGCTTTCCTTCTTTGAATCTCTCTCTCCCATGGGACAGGGCAACAACTCTTTTTCATCAAAAGCAAAAATATTCTAGAACATTCAAACAGTCTGATTTTCCTGGCATGAAAGCATCTCTATTTGGGGAACGTCCAGAGGTTCAACTGATTGCACGTAACTGACAACTATAAGGGTAAAGTGGACTTCCCAGCACTGAAGTGAAGAGCAATTGATGGAACGGCTCGAGTACACTTGCCAAAATGCACTATTTGTAATTTACTTGTATACAATTCTTCCCATGTCTCATAGCTGATATCTGGAAGAAAGAAAGCAGTTCTAGCAGGGGAAACGGATGATTTCACTGGGCAAAATAAGGATGTCTGGGGAAAGGTGAGAAAGTGACATGGCAAACTTCAGCAAAGGGTTTGAGTTTAGAAGTACCACTGGCCAAAGATCACCCTTCTCCATGGTTTGCTCTCAAAGAGACTCTCCTGCAGCATAAAGAGCTCCCTGACTGGCAATTTAATTCAATTTTCACAATGGGATGCAGTACATAAAGACGTTCCGTACCCGGCAATTAAAGTCTTCAAGCCCTAACACTTAGATATGCAGCTATTTTATGACAACCAGGATAAGAACACACATACTCACTGTGGACAACATTTAGCAGTTGTACTATACGCTGTGGAGTACAAGAAAGCTGAGAGTTGCAAATTGGATGTATGCTTACGGTGTCTCCATTTTTGTACACGTGGATGAGAGAGAGAAAATGCAAACACTGTGATAAGAGTTAGTTTTGAAAAAGAAATCCACATAATTTTTTAAAAGCCTATAAGGCTTTGCTCTGATAAAATCATTTTAATGTTTGCTTAATATCCATCTTTAATATCTGTGCTCAAATCAAATGTTTTAAATTATTGCATCCTAGCAGCCAAGTCCTTACCATTGGTAACACCATTTTTAAAAATTAATCAAAGGTTTCAAACAGTAAACAACTTTTGAAAGTTCCTCCCTTCCTCCACTCCAAAAAATATGAACTACTATTGCTCCAAGCCAAGTCAACTAGCTGAAAGGCATAAACCCCTCCTTGCCATTCAAGAAGATAATGGTTCAGACGCCAGTCCCCACAGAATTTAGATGCCCAAAGCCTATCAGATGGTCCAGGCAGAAGGAAGTGCGCTTAGCAAGCAATATGTTCTACTGGACCTTTCCTCTCTAGGGTTAACATTTTTGTGTTATCTAGTCATTTAGAAGTAATAGAGCTCTTTAGACTTTTATAACACTCAGCCACTTGCAGTGCATTGTAGGAAACAGCATTTCATTATTTATCATAAATTACTCAGAGCTGCTCAGATCAAAGACGAGCATCAATGTGGTAGCACGGAAGGTCACTGAGAAGCTTACAAAACCAAATGATAAAGGGGAAACACAAATTTGATACTGACTTTGTTACAGCTTTGCTGCCTTCCTTTCAAAGATCTCTTCTAATCAAATACACAAAGCCTCAACAAATAACTAAAAAAAAAAAAAAATTACCTTTATCTAAGTCAAAAAAATAGTGAAAATATTCCAAGCAAATAACACTAGTATGTGTCAGCTGGCTTTATTATAAACGTTGACATCAGTGAAAATTATCTGATCAGTGAGAACAGCAGAGATACCACTGGCTCTTAATACTAATTTAACATTTGCACTTAAGCACAGTGTTATAGCCCCTCTATCCGGTAACAAGGAGCAGCCAAATGAGCTGGCAAGAGTGATGAATCTGATTCTAATCCAAAGTTCTTTATGGTGAACAAGGTGAGGTGACACAACTTATTTTAGCTGTCAATATGTAGATAACCAGGTGTAGCTCCTGCATCTACAACAGACTCTACCTGGCAGGCCAGGAGAGCAAGAGCCTCACATTACAGCCATGATCCTCAGGGCTCCCGAGGCAGTGGCAACTTTGCCTCTCAGTCCTCACCGTGCAGTGAGTGCACACAGGGAATCAACAGAGCCTCTGCCTTTTGAAGGCCATACAGTGTCAGCAGTGCTCCATCCTCAAAGGTGCTGAGTGGCTTCTGGAAAGAAGACCTCAGATGGAATCAGAGGGGCGGCATGGCAATCAACTTATAGAGGAGATTTTTGCCTCCAGAAAATCTGAAGTCCCAGGTTAATTTAGGTGAGGCAGTAGAATCCAGCAGATCCTCTTGTTATTCTCCTTGTGTCTCCACTTGCAAATTTTTAGATACTTGAAAGATACTATTTTGGGTTAAATCGAGGGCTGTGTTGATGTGACTGTGGACAAAACTAAACATTTTAACACACACCAATTCTACAGATTCTTGCAGCACTTTGAAGAGGCAGTGGAATGAAGTCAATACTTAAACAGATTCAGCGCTAGTCAAGGACCCCATCTAAATGACATGGGACAAATGGTGATCACTGACCTAGAGCCAGACGTCCTGGAATGTGAAGTCGAGTGGGCCTTAGAAAGCATCACTACGAACAAAGCTAGTGGAGGTGATAGAATTCCAGTTGAGCTATTCCAAATCCTGAAAGATGATGCTGTGAAAGTGCTGCACTCAATATGCCGGCAAATTTGGAAGACTCAGCAGTAGCCACAGGAATGGAAAAGGTCAGTTTTCATTCCAATCCCAAAGAAAGGCAATGCCAAAGAATGCTCAAACTACCACACAATTGCACTCATCTCACACGCTAGTAAAGTCATGCTCAAAATTCTCCAAGCCAGGCTTCAGCAATATGTGAACCGTGAACTTCCTGATGTTCAAGCTGGTTTTAGAAAAGGCAGAGGAACCAGAGATCAAATTGCCAACATCCGCTGGATCATGGAAAAAGCAAGAGAGTTCCAGAAAAACATCTATTTCTGCTTTATTGACTATGCCAAAGCCTTTGACTGTGTGGATCACAATAAACTGTGGAAAATTCTGAAAGAGATGGGAATACCAGACCACCTGATCTGCCTCTTGAGAAATCTGTATGCAGGTCAGGAAGCAACAGTTAGAACTGGACATGGAACAACATACTGGTTCCAAATAGGAAAAGGAGTTCGTCAAGGCTGTATATTGTCACCCTGTTTATTTAACTTATACGCAGAGTACATCATGAGAAACGCTGGACTGGAAGAAACACAAGCTGGAATCAAGATTGCCAGGAGAAATATCAATAACCTCAGATATGCAGATGACACCACCCTTATGGCAGAAAGTGAAGAGGAACTACAAAGCCTCTTGGTGAAGGTGAAAGAGGAGAGTGAAAAAGTTGGCTTAAAGCTCAACATTCAGAAAACGAAGATCATGGCATCTGGCCCCATCACTTCATGGGAAATAGATGGGGAAATAGTGGAAACAATGTCAGACTTTATTTTTCTGGGCTCCAAAATCACTGCAGATGGTGACTGCAGCCATGAAATTAAAAGACGCTTACTCCTTGGAAGGAAAGTTATGACCAACCTAGATAGCATGTTCAAAAGCAGAGACATTACTTTGCCAACAAAGGTCCGTCTAGTCAAGGCTATGGTTTTTCCTGTGGTCATGTATAGATGTGAGAGTTGGACTGTGAAGAAGGCTGAGTGCCGAAGAATTGATGCTTTTGAACTGTGGTGTTGGAGAAGACTCTTGAGAGTCCCTTGGACTGCAAGGAGATCCAACCAGTCCATTCCGAAGGAGATGAGCCCTGGGATTTCTTTGGAAGGAATGATGCTAAAGCTGAAACTCCAGTACTTTGGCCACCTCATGCGAAGAGTTGACTCATTGGAAAAGACTCTGATGCTGGGAGGGATTGGGGGCAAGAGGAGAAGGGGACGACAGAGGATGAGATGGCTGGATGGCATCACTGATTCGATGGACATGAGTCTGAGTGAACTCCGGGAGTTGGTGATGGACAGGGAGGCCTGGCGTGCTGCAATTTATGGGGTCACAAAGAGTCAGACATGACTGAGCGACTGATCTGATCTGATCTGATTTGTCCCTCCAAGTCATCCTAGAGACCCTGTATCTTGTGAAATTAACACAGATTATTGTGCAATTCCTTGAACCAACCCTGACTGTGACTTCCCAGGATAGCCTAGCTAAGTTCTCTCAAACCCTCCCTCCAAATTAGACCCTGCCCTAAGGAATAGGTGAGGCTGTTTCGTTAATTCCAAGAGGCCATCTTTGCCCACTAGGCCAGACACACAGATGTAAAGCCAGTTGTTACTTCCCTTTAAAGTAGTAACCTGCTTGTTAATGACCTTTTACTACCGTGGCCTCACTTGGCCTTTTCTCTGCCAAGACACTCTCCCTTGAACCTACCTATGTCTGCCCTGATCACTACTTTCTGAAAAGATCTCATATATTTCTCAGCTGGAATCGCATACTTCACTTAATTATTCGCTGGAATATAAGTTGTGACCTCGACAAAATCATAAATGCAGATCATGAACTAGCTTTCTCATGTATCGCACACTCTAACGCTGGCAGAACTGTATAAAGTCACTCTTAGAAACAAGTATGGCTTACACGTGTAAGATGGGTAAAAAGTGAGATAATGTATGCTATATCAGAAACGCTCCTGATATGGATGAAAGAAAATCTTATATAATATAAGGTATCCATTCAGAAGGACCTAAGTTAAAAAGGAGCATCTCTAAGGCGTCTCACTAAGCCAAGAACAAAAGAAGCTGCTGACGCCAGGAAGACCCTCTTTGCCTTTACTAGACTGTGAGACATGCGCAACAAACATGGAGAGTTACAATCCAGTGTCTATAAATGGGACAGCCCATGCGTGCAGGTCACCACCCTGGGAATATGAAGTGTTGGTCAAAGGAATGTTTTGAAAGATGTCTTTTATAAAACCAAGTTTGTACTGATGTATACAAAAAGTGCACAAATCATAAGCATGCAGCTCGATGAATTGTGGTGAACAGAGCTCACCTACGACATTAGTATCCTGATCATTAATATTTTCCCAATACCCCCCAAATCCCATATCTTGGGTTTCCTTCCAGTCACTATCTTGACTCCTAATGTTTAATATTATATACACAGAATCACTTTTTGTTCTCTTTTTGCTCACCAAAGTATCGATATTTGCCAGCTATCTTAAAAGACTGAGCACAACTCCTGATCAAATTAAAGACCAGGTGTCCCAGAAATCACCTCTTTTCACTGGCCTTTGGAATTGTTCTATCTGTAGACAACCACCTAACTTTACCATGTGAGTAAACACCATTTGACTCACTGAGAGGATTACAGTATCCAATAAAGCTTTGAATTGGGCATCCCACCTGTTAGTTATGTGATCTAAGTCCTCTCTTACAAGACCCAGTGCTACAAATTAGCCTTTTCATTTTCCCGTCATTTCATCCTTAAAATAGATCAGGCAATTGATTAGTATACCCCAAATTGGTTGATATCTATAGGTTATATCCATCCTTAGCAATACTTCTAAAGACTGACCGACTTTGGCAAGCTTCAAAAGCCATTAAGTAATACATAAAACTATCACTTTTTTTATCCTTATAAAATCAAGGCTAATAATCCAAGGTCCAGGGTAAGACACTGCCTTCAATAAGGCATTATTCCCCATGAGCAATGAAATTTGTTTGTATTTCTCCACATCTGCATTTCACAGTAACTCAGCTCAGACAACACTTTAATGCTGACATCATCAATGAAGACACAAACTCTTAGACTAGAAAAAATCTTTACAGAACCATGACCAACAATTGAATTGATTCATGGATTTTATTCTTCACTTTATCAAAAGCTTAATAACTTCTAATTAGAGAGATAATTCATGACCATTAAATAAAACTTAGAAACTACAGCAAAGTACAATAAATTAAATGACCTTTCTATTCCACAATCCAGAAATCATTAGCACTAACAGTTCTGTATACTTCCCTTGATTACAGTTACTATTTATTAAATCTATTATTAATAATTGATGTAGCTCTATGTAACTGGCATCTTATATAATTTTCTACCCCAAAGGTTAAATATTTTCCAATATATTTAAACAACTAAAAAACACAATTTAATGGCTTTGTAAATCTATCACATGGGTAAAGTAAAACTTATCTTATTTCTTTTATTTGTATCTAAAACTTATAGATGTACATTCACTTGCCAAATATTTGGTTATGGTATTCAAAGCTTTTCACTGAATAAATTTTGGTTACCTTTCTTGTGAAAAACCATACCTCAAATATCTACTGAGGAATTCACTGAGCAATGAGAAGTTAAAGCTGTATGTAAAACAATCCAAGTGCATATTTCTTATGACATATGTATTTTCTCTTAAACTTGCCCACAATTTATTCAACAAGCATTTTTTAAGTAACTTCTCTTTATGGAGTGTATCCAAAGGAATCAACCTAGTTCTAATAGAAACCACAGTTAATTTATAGCTTTGAATATTGTTTAAATAAATTACCTAATTACAGTAACAAGAACAACCAGCATAAATAGGTTTGTGAGGAGCTAATATACAACTAACACTTGGTAAATATATCTCTCATTTGTTGAAGGCAGGAGCCCTACCAGCTGTCGATGTCCAGCATTAAAAGGGGGCATTTGTCAGTTTTTTTAATACAGAAGAGAGTCTCATACAGAAAACTCAATTAAATGGAATTCAGTCAACAGTGTTTAATATAAACATTTCTATACCCCATTTTCACTTTTCTATCCCAGAGTCTAGATTTTGTCACCATGCTGATAAAAATTCTTGGTTAACAACAAGTTTGGGTAAGCAATCTCATTTCCTCTCTTCTTTAAGAGTGCAGTCGTCATTCTTAGTCTATGGGATCCATTCACAGTCTTTGGGATTTTGACAACACAGGCTTCCTGACATTACAGCACTCCTACCCTTCAGCAGAAAAACTGCCTGGTGGCTCAGATGGTAAAGAATGTGCCCCCAAGGCGGGAGACCTGGGTTCCATCCCTGGGTTGGGAGGATCCCCTGGAGAAGGGAATGGCAACCCACTCCACTATTCTGGCCTGGGAAATCCCATGGACAAAGAGGAGCCTCACAGGGGTTGCAAAGAGCCAGACACAGCTGAGCGATTAAGACTTTCACTTTACCCTTCTGCATAGCAATTCGAAGACTCTGTATCTTGATCGCAGTATTTGATCTATTTCTGTTTTCTTTATATGAGTTTGCAAACGTAGGAAATCCCAATCATTTTTCAGCTTAACCTTCAGGATATTTGTTCTTAGGGATCCTTGGTACATAGCAAAGTCAAACAAGTAAGTAATGATTGGGTCCAGTTGTTGGTACCCGTGGCAGACCATCAAGGTCTCACCAAACTTCTTAGTAATGCAGGCTAGTCAATGGTGGGTACCTTGCAGGATAGTTCCAGGAGGGAATTCAGATGCTCTGTGGGAAACACTGTATATGCGCAACATCCAACATTTACTTGGTAGGGTAGGTATTTTAAGCCTCAAGGCTATTACTTCAAAGGCTCCCAGACACATTTCCATGGGCCACTCTCAGCATACAATGCAGTAACTACTGCAATCAAAAGCAAGTTTAGAGTGAGCAGAGAAGAAAATTTTGGCTAAATTTCAGGAAGCAGAGAAATAAAGTCTGTTACTATTTTCTGTCATTGTTCTATTGAATCACCTACAAGCAGCCACAGAAGGAAATTAGAGAGTTAAGATCAAGGAATAGAAGTTTAGAGGAATACATTCTTTATCTTTTTTGAAATACATCCTAAATATCTCCTTGGACTGGAAACCAGGGCAATTTCTCTGGTTACAAAGGCTCCCTTTACTATAGCAAAGAACAGGTATGAGCAGATATGCCATTTACGCAGTTAAAAATGGCAAATGTCACTGGCTATGAGCTAAGGGCTTGAAAGAGATAATGAGCATAGATATATCAACCTTGTGTCAATGTCTTAGGATCTGGAGTGGGAAGAGATTACCTGTAAAATGATCTTCCGATGTTCCCGATTTTTCAAAACGATGCCACTTACGTATGTCCTAGGCAAATTATACAACCAATTTAAGCCCAGCTCAATTAACCTGCATAATTCAGATAATCAGACTAGGCTATAGGGCTAGATGACTGTCTTTCAATCCTTGTTTCAATAAGCATATAAGACAAAATATGTAAAGTGTGAACCCTCCTGGCACACAGTAAAATTCCAGAAATGACAGCTCTAGTCGTTCTTACCTATATTCTCAAGCCCCTTCTAAGACTGAGATTCTGTCAAGACATCTTTCCCATTTCTAAAAGTAAAATTCAGAGCACAGAAATCAATTAGAGTCTGCTCCCAAAATGATGACGGAGTGATTTTCTCTTAGTGAAATTCTAACTCCCTGGCAATTGACTGGAAGAGCAGGCCAGTGGTCATAAGTAATCATGGAAGGGTATCTTAGGAAGTAGGCTAATATGCTGAAGAATTCTTATCAAATGCTTAGCATAAAAATTCTCTTCTCACTCACAGATTTAGAATGAACTCATGGTTACCAGACAGGGGAGGATGAGAAGGGACAGTTAAGGAGTTTTGAGTCAACATGTACACCCTGCTATATTTAAAATGGATAAGCAACAAGGCCCTACTGTATAGCACAGGGAGCTCTACTTAATACAATGTGGCAGCATGGATGAAGGGGAGTTTGGGGAGAATGGATAAGTGAATAGATATGGCTGAGTTCCTTTGCTGTCCACCTGAAACTATTATAACATTGTTAATTGACTATAAGGCAATGGCACCCCACTCCAGTACTCTTGCCTGGAAAATCCCAAGGACGGAGGAGCCTGGTGGGCTGCAGTCCATGGGGTCGCTAAGAGTCGGACACGACTGAAAGCCTTCACTTTCACTTTTCACTTTCATGCACTGGAGGAGGAAACGGCAACCCACTCCAGTGTTCTTGCCTGGGGAATCCCAGGGACGGCAGGGCCTGGTGGGCTGTCATCTCTGGGGTCACACAGAGTCGGACACGACTGAAGCGACTTAGCAGCAGCAGCAGCAACATAACATAAAAAGCTAAAAAGAAAAGTCTCTGCTCATAATTCTGGCTATACTATATCACTGCTAAAGCAGTTACATGGATTCAGAAGACTTCTTTTCCTGCTCTTACAGTGTATACTGCATCCATGATACACACTATTATGTCTAGGAAAAGTCCTCAAAGACAAAATCATCATTGGAAGCTGCTTAACTTCTATTATTAAACTAAATTCTGAATTCAGTTTGCAGGCTTGTTTTTGACTAGCCTCTTTTTATGCCTGGAAATGGCAAGCTATGATTTATGTACAATCACCAACCTGTCTTGAAAAATAAAGGCTCATAACAAAAAGAAGTAATACTGTGAAATATAATTCAGGATGAAGGTTCCAACAAACATAGACTTGAAGCAAGATGTTTTCAAAATGCTAATATTAAAGTTCCCTGACGTACAAAAGCACCTATCTAAAAGAGCTCTTTGATGCACAAGCAACCCACTAATCCTCTGGAACCTAAACCGCAATAACTCCTAAATTAAGAGGGGGAAGAGAATGCAACGCAGACATCACGTGTTTTTACTAACGTGCTCTCTAAATTCCAAAGATTCAATGACAATAAGACAGTGTGGGAAGGGAACAAAAAAGGAGCCATGAGGGCATCCTTTGTTTCATCAAAAATTTTCAGAATTTTGTTGGTTTCAGATTTCCAGATAATTATAATTCAATAATCTCTCCCATTTTCTCTCAAATTTCAGTTCCTCTTTTGAAGAAACATATGTGCAAAACAGATTGCAAAACTATCTACTAAGCAAAGGATGAGAAATGGTGGGTTCCAGTTTGTGACTAAGCTTTCAGGGTGATTCAAGGGAGATTTCTACACCATATTCCACTGTGTGTGCCAGGGTACCAGAGAGGAATACAGGAGAGATCCAGGGGCATGCAAGCAAAATCATCCCTCACTGTAACGGCAGATTCCTCAAGTCACGTAGCAAATGAGCTCCAACATTTCAGCTGAATTCAATGGTCTGCTGTGGTTTTAGATGAAAATACCCAGCCTATCCATTTTCCATCTCGACTGACATAAAGACAGTAGAGTATTTGCAGCTTATAGGCTCTTTCAGAAGTGGTATATGAAGCAGGTTGTTATCATCACCCCCTCATTATCCCAGAGGAAGAAGTTAAAATTCACAGAGATTAAGCTGGTTCTTTGGGGTTCACAGTTATCACAGGATTCAAGGCTACAGGGGTTTTTTTGGGGGGGGGATTTTTTTCTCTTCTATTCCAGATGCTGTTTTCCCTCCCAGTAAAGTTCCTAAAATATATGGTCATGGCTGACTTACATTTACAATACTATTACCTATAAAGGAGATACTTTCCCAACCCTTAGCCAGCTGTCACCACCCCAGTGTAACGAACTTAGGGCCACGGCACGGTGAGAAAGTCACAGCCAGCAAGCCAACATGCAGGATGCCTGCATACCTCTGCGACTTCTTTTTGGGTTGTGTGCTCACCAACACTCAGTGTGGGTATCAAACCTGTTCATGCCAGTTGTTCTTACTATAATTATGTTGTTTAGTTAAATTTTATGTAAGCCAATGGCGTATGATTGCGGAAATGAAAGATAATTGTAGTTTCTATTCAATTATAGCTTAATGTTTTGAAACTCCAAATGGAGAGTTGCTGGGGGGAAAAAAAGGAAAAGAAAGAAAATTACTTTGAATTATATGAGCAAAAAAATTGTAAAAGAAAAAGAAAACCTATAAAAGATTCCCAGGGCAGGGGGGATGTTAGAATATCAATGAAAAATCTGGTTGAAATTCCTTCACCAGTATCTTTGCAGAAGAAACAAGTAATTAGAAGAGTAGCATATGGAAAAGAAAAAGAAAAAGATGCTAAGCTCAAACTAAGAGATATAATTTTTTTTTTTAAATGCCTACATTAAGGTATGGGAGAATGAATGTGTTGTATATATTTGAACTTTTAAGTTTACTTAAAGTTTTATTTTTCTGGTTTTTAAACAATTACTTTTATAGATGTTTTAAATTAACCACTTAACCACCAGCATAGTAATACCCCAATCAACATTTAATAGTCATTAAAATAAATTTTAAAATGAAAACATGGCATTATGAAAAGAATGGATATAATAATGCATGTTCAATCTACAATTAATTGTTTCATGGACTCAGATAATAGGTACTGTCAAAATCAGTATATTTGTACATCAATCTGTGTGGGACAATAAATGGTCATTAGTTTTCCATCAAGTTTTTTGAATCTACAAAAAAATTTTTTAATTAAAAAAGTAAATACCAAGACAGTTTGATTATCTCAATTGCATCAATAGGTATAATTTTTTCCCTTAACTTTCTTTATCAACCTAGTCAAACATGGCTTACCAAAAAGCTTGACTTTTAAAACAACTTGAAACAACATGGCAAGGTTAAGCATATCTAAGAAAATTTCCTGTAATGACTACTGTTTATACGATAAGCTAAGGAAATAAAAAGTAAGATAAAATAATCAAAAGTCTGTAAGGGGCCTTCAGACAGAGCCATGATTCAAATCTATAAAAGACTGGGTAAGGAAGGAGTCCCTAAGTCCTCAGAGAAAAAGTTGTAAAAATGCAAAACCAAACCATGTGTCCTAAGACTTTCATTAATAAGCCCATGAATGGATTTAGGTACATTTCCATCCTGGTATCGCAAAGCTTTAAATTGAGTCTCTTTCTCCCTCCTGCCTTCCATATGTACATGGTTCTGGAGGAAACACTTTTTTGAGTATAGACAAGTAAAATCTCTAGACTCCAAAAATGTCTCAGTGGTATTTGCCAACGCAGTACCAGCTCTGTGCCTCACCCAACACAAAAGTCTGAAGATAAAAACAGGTTCATGGGGAGAAAAATGAATTCTAGTTCTATTCACAAGCAATTCAAATGCAGTTTTCAGACTTAGATTTATGGCTCTTTCTTTGCTCTTATATATTTCAGGGCCAGCTTTCATGTTCCACTTTCTACACCTCAGATAGAATATTGAGATATGTTTGGCACTGGATATGAGAGGTTATGAGGAAAGAATTTCTACATAAGAAGGTAGATGAAAATCATCCTCCTTTTCATTGTGGTGTGTAGATGAGGAGGAGCTGAGAAAGCACGCCAGAGAGGAAGAGACAGTTTGTTCTTCTAAACACCAGACCGCCTAGGATGGCACTGCTTTCCAACTCGGCATCAACACTTGATTATGGCTTAACCTGGATGTAGAAACGGTGGTTGCTTTACTAACCTAAAGTAAAGAAAGAAGCTGCCACACACCAGCTTTTTTTGAAGTTTTTGTTTTTCTTTCTGACAAACATGTTGATCAACACTGTGTTTAAACACTGTGTTTAAAAAAAAAAAAAAAAAGGCTATCCGGGAAATTGCACAGACCAGAGGTGTCTGGAGTCACCAATCAAGCATGCAAAAGGAACGTTCTCTTAGCACTCCCAACCCCTTCTGTCTCAGTCATGAGGAACGGAGGAGGAAGACTGAAACCACAGCCTTAAGGCTCTGAGGCCAGATTAAAAATGGTTCTAAAAACAACCTTACCGGTTCTATGCCCACACCCCTGCCTGCCTCTTTTTCTCCTGTTAGGACCATGAAGCACAACATAAGTGTCAGAAATGTACAATGCACAGCATAATTGACTAAAGCAGAAGAGTCTCATAATCCTGTGTGAAGGCCAGAGGAAATCAAAATGTACTCAAGCTGCAACATGTGCTCATAAAAAACCTCTCAATTGGATTTCATAAGAAATATTGATCTCGAACTCTGAATCCTCTCACTGTGGTTACCCCATATGGTTGGGGTGAGTCCTTTCTATGCTGGAATTCCTTTGATGGCCCCAATTCACGTGGAGAAAAGACAACATAGGAGTAACTTTAAACAAATTGTACTTGAGGCTGTTTATAAAGCAACTCCGAGTACTCTTGCTGAAAGACTGAAGATGTTTAAAAAGAATAGATAATAAAACTGTCAATGTTATCAATGGAATGCTCCAAAATGACGTTTGGGATAAAGTCTGATTTAAACACTTGGTTATACTAAAACTGTCATCCTACCATGTTTAAACATCAATGATACACTTTACATTTATTTCACTACTAAATACACTACTCAAGATTTGTGATCTTACTCACTGGAATAAGCTATATACCTTCCAAACACGACCCAAAGAATAATCCATTAAAAGTGGTTGTGTTTAGTACTTGAATTTAGCCAAGATCTAGTCTTCTGTTAAGTATCTGTTAAAGGGTGTTTTCTGCTGAGTAAAACAACAATCCACATTTGCACTGACAACATTCTACACACACGTACGCATTTCAAGTGTGAAAATACAATTCAATGTGCCCTAAAAGGATGTTTATACACTGGTCAAAATTACTGTCTCTCTACTGTCTGCAGTACACCTCCCTTTGGACTAAAAGATTTGTAAACTAACCCTACACTTACAGCTGCAGAGACATTTTGTAGGAAATAATCTCTTAGAGGCAGTATGTTCAAGATGTTTGTTTTTAAAGCATCTGAAGGAAAGGCAAGTCCTGGGAATCCAAGATACCCCAGTAACACAGAAGAATGTTTTGGTCTGGCTCACGCTCTGAAAGTTGGAAGTGGGAAGAGTCCACTTCCAAGCCCCTCTCCTCCTCCACCTTGCAAGTTCAAGCTTTCTTTGCTATTAATCCTACAGAAAATCAGAAGCTATCTCCTAAACTGGGTCTTCCCATAGCAAATATAACTTTTGCTTACAAAAATCCTATTACTCATTTGCAAGTGTGTTTATTCTAGAGTGAACCAGCCTCTTCCACTCCAAAGAGCTACACTACCTTTACAGACAGTATCCTTCTGATTGACCTAAGATAAACACAAAGACTCATTCTACAAGCCTTGTGTTCAATTCAAAAGCACAGACCCTGGCAATTTCAGAATTTGTGAGACAGTCTCAAGAAAAAAAAAGCATCACTGTCAGCTGTCTTCAGGGGCTAAAATACAACCCATGACTTTCATTTGGAAAAAAAAGAAAAGAAAAAGCATCTACTGAAGTCTAAAGGTAGGAGCTAGGAAAAAAGGGGACTTTCTCTCCTGGGAACTTTGGTGGCATAATCAAAACAAGTGAAAAATATTAATGCAAGATATTCAGGCCATTCTTCAGCAGTGTTGATCCCTCAAATGAAACCTTTATTTCCTTTTGTTAATCACCCTGCAATCTTGTACTCAAAAAATAATTAAATTATCATTTTTCTTTAAATTACCATACAAACTGCCTATTTAAACTCATCTTTTATGGAAACTACATAATCTTCCTTTCATTAAAATTTCCCTTGTTGATATAGACAAACCAGGTCAGTTTCTGCTGGATTTCCACACTCGTAAATCCCTTAATTCAACTCTTTGCCGGAGGTTTAAAAAAGAGCAGGAGCTGAGCCTCAGATACACATAAAACAAATACTGCTTATATGTCTAAGTGAACATTGACACCATTTACAGGTTCCCCCCTCCCTTTTCCTTAGGGCTGAGAGCCCTGTCAATAATCATTATTTATTAAACACACTGCCATTCCCTTCTACAGAATGTAGGAAGGGAGCATGGGGGTAGAAATAATTACCTTGGGCTTTTCTTTAAAGACCTCCAGAATGGAAAGCAAGGAAATCAATTGAGAAAGAACATGAAATATCCCCTATATTCAACCCTCCCCCGACATACACAGAAGGCTGAGAAGTATACCCATACTCCATTATTTATACCAACTGTATCAAGAGACCAAAAAAAAAAAAAAAAAAACCTGGGGTCTTCAGGATAAACGCATCTATGTTCAATCCACTGAATGTTCACACATACACTTGCACATCCTTTACCCATCCACCAAACTCAAGCAGCTAGATTTGCTGAGAGAAGCCTCTACACACCTCCTGGGAAAATGTGCTCTCGAAAATTACTGCTTCAGCCAAAGGAGAGAGAAGCAGCAAGTTACAGGCTTGCCTGCCATTCTGCTTTGTGGCAGATTCTCTTCATTCCCCTCTCCTCCCTGTCTCCCAATTTATCTTTTTAGCCTTTTTTTTTCCCCCAAAGCAGAGTAAAAACATCAGGAATGTCTCTCCTTGGACTTTACCCTCAACAAATCAAAAAAAAAAAAAAAGTTTCAAAGGTTAAATACCACCCCAGGTAAAACCATAGGTCAAGGAAATGAAAATTTCCCAGATGACTGGAAGCTTGGTATTCCTACTCAAGAGTTAATGATGATGATGAATACTCTTCCTTTCCCTCCAGATGCTGTGGCTCAAAACAGAAATACAGCGTAAGGAAGGCACAGCCAGGCAGTTTGGGGAGAAAAGCCTTGCATAGAACTTGAACTGGCAGGCTGGGGGGTTTGTCCTAAATAACCTTCACAGGTTGCAAACTGTTCTCAGATCCTGATCCACAGTCAGATTAAGAGGCTGCCTAAAATTTCCTTAGAATAAGAACGAGGTGGGGTAGTGGGAGAGTGGTGGGAGGCCAATTAGTCATCTGAAACATTTAAAAAGATACAGAGGAAATACACACCTCCCAGACAGGCAGAAAGCTCTCATGCCTGGGGTAACTGACCAGTGCTGGCAGCAACTGAGACACGGTTGAAGAAGCTATATTCAAAGAGTGACCTGTTTCAAAGGAGTTGGATTTTCTCATCCTTGCAGGGAACTCTGTCCCATTTTGCCTAAATTTTTCAGGCATAAGGGAGGGGAGACGAGGTTCACACCCCACCTTTGGGAAATGAACAAAGCAAATGCTTGGCAGAGCTGAAAAAACTCCTCCTCCCAGAGAAAAGGCAGCTCCGCAGGGCTCTCTTCATAATTCCCCTTAGTTAACTCACTCTCGGCAGACAGAATCCTTTCTACACCTTGGAATGTCCACGGGCAGGGTAGGCGGTTATCAGTTTAGCCCTCCGCCATGGTTCGCCTCCTTTCCCTACCTCCCACAATGGCTTCTAATTAACCCTTCCTGGTCCCTGCCCGGGTCAGGGCTGCTGGAAGTGCCTACAGCTTCACTGTACCAACATCTCCATCAAATGACCACACACAACCCCCAGCCCACCCCCACACGGACACAACTTCCCTCCGCGGTTTAACGTCGGTCAATGCATGTGCATTTCTTTCGCTGCTTTCTACATGCAGGGAAAGGGCTCCGTCCTTTGGGGAAGGCCCTCCCTCCCTCCCCAGCTCTCACCAGGAGCTGGATCCCAGAACTCGACAGCAGGTCTGCAGTGAAGAGGGATCGCACTGGCTTTAACCCCTTGAAGGAAGTTAGTTCTCATTTGGGACCCAGTGAAGTAGGGCCCATGGAGCCTGGCTGACAATCTCCCTCTGCTTCATTCCACCTTTTCCCCTCACAGGGGAAAAGGCCGGCACCTTTTTCCTCCCCTGTGGCCAGTTTTAATTCTCTCACTCTATGTTCCAATCCGGGCTGGGGATGAAGGATGCTAGAAGCGGCGAGGGGAAAAGACAGCAGGAGGGCAGAATGGAAACTCAGTAGTAAATCAGAGTTTAGAGAGTGTTTACTTACGAAATTTGGGGCTGGTGCTAGTTTGTGGCGTGGTGGTGGTGGTGGTGGTGGTAGAGGAGGAGGACGAGGAGGAAGAGGAGGAGGCAGCATCTTGAAAAGGAGACAGAGTCCAGGAGGGAGTAGAATCGTGAAGGTAGGAGGAGGTAGCATATGCCGCAGTGGGCCAGGAGGGCATGGCCTGGGTACTGGGGGTTCCTGGCACCGGGGGTCGGGAGCCCGGAGTGCTGCTACTAAAGAAAGGGGCTGTCGTGGGCAAGACCGTCGGGGGGGCCGCAGTGTTCCGTGCCGTGGTGGAGCGCGGGCTGGCCCGGATGGGCACCCGGTGCCCGGGGAAGCGAGTGGGCGCCCGCGTGATGGTCGTCAGGCGGGTGCTAATCCGGTTGGGCGTCCTGGAAGAGGCGGCGCCGCCAGCGAAGGGGGTGGCGGGGGACGTGGTGGAGGTGGTCGTGGTGGTGGTCTCCATGGCCTTGGGGAAGGAGCTGGGCTTGGAGAGGAAGAAGGGGTCCTGGCCCATCCCCTTGGAGTCCACCAGGTCGGTGGGCACGTATTCCTTGACGGAGCCCACCACGATCCATTTGAGCAGCATGAGGCTGAGCCCCAGGCCGATGAAGCCGATGAACAGAGGCACCACGCACAGCCACGTCTGCTGCCGGTTCCACACGATGCAGTCGCTACAGCGTAACTCCCGGGGGGGCTCGGCCGCCCCTTCGCCGCCGCCGTCCGGGCCCCCGCCCGCCGCCGCCGCCGCCGCCGCAGCCGCCGCGGTGCCCTCCTCGGCCGAGGCGGCGGCTGCCGAAGCGGCTCCAGGTGGCGAGGCAGCGGCCGCCCCTTCACTCATCCTAGGAGCCGGTCTTCACCTTCGCCCCCCCGAGGGCCGCGCCAGAGGCATGGGGCCGCGCGGGCCGGGCGCGGGCGCGGGCTCCGGCGGCGGCGGCGGGCTCGGGCGCAGGCAGCGGCCGCGGCGGCCGCATGCAAATCGGCTCCCTGCCCCCACGCCCCTCCCCCCGAGAGGCGGGCGGCGGGCGGGGAGGAGAGGAGCGGGGGAGGGGACGCGGGCCGGGGAGGGGGCGGCGAGGAGCGCGGAAGAGGGGCGAGACGGGCCCCCGGCACCGCCGGCCGGTCAGGGAGCGGCGGGGCGCGTCTGCTGCCCGCCAAGCGGCCTCCTGCGCGCCGGGGCCCCGCGTCTGCTGCTGCTGTTGCTGCTACTGCTGCTGCTGCTGCCCGCCGCCTGCAAGCGCTCCAGCCGCGCCGGCATCCTCGGGGAGCCGCACCCGGCCCGCTCCCCCGGGCGCCCGCCCGCGCCGCCTCTGGGCCTCGCGCCGCCTTCAGGGGCCGAGTCGGCCGCCCGCGGCACGCCGGGCGCTGGAGAGCCGCATTCCGACACAGGGGGCCGGCCTGGCCGCCGCCGCACGCCCGGCCCGCCGCGCCGCGTTCCTCGGCGGCTGCTCCGCGAGTCCGGGCGGCAAGGTGCACCTGTTCTTCAGCCGGCCCGCAGCCAACCCTCGGCCAGCACTGTCTGCGAAAGACCAATCCGAGCGCAGCGCGGAGGGCGAGCGGCCGGGCTCGCCTCGCTCCCGCCGCCTGCGGCTCGGCGCCGGCGCCGCTGCCCAAGAGAGTCAAACTCCAGCGAGCTGCGCCGCCGCGAGCCCGGGGCCGGGGACGCACGGGGTTGTCCGCGGAGGGAATCCCGTCAGCCCGCAGAAGATTCGGGGCACTGCCCGGCGCCGCTGCCCGTTCACACTCCCAAGTGGGAGACGCGAAACGGAAGACCCCGTCGGGGATCCCGGGAAACAGGGACCCCGGGCTGGAGGCGACTCCAGGCGGGCGCTGGCAGCAGGCGGGTGCGGTGTGCGCGAAGCCGCGGCGGACGGGCTGGGCTTCTGGCAGAGTAGCGCCTCCCACCAACACCCAATGGTGGTTTCTTTACGGGTACAAGATAAATAAATGATCCAAGCAAACCCCACTTGGAAGTGGCAAAAGCAGCTCCCGACCCGCGGATTGTGAGCCCCTCTCCTTGCGGGTGCAGTGGGGTCAGAGCCTGAAGCTGCGGGGCGAGAGAGCTGGGGTGTGTGCGCGTGGGAGGGTGTCTGTGCGCTTCTCTGCGTGAAGGCGGGCGCTGCTAGATGCAGAGCCCTTTCTCTCCGACTTCCTAAAAGAGATGCTGGTGAAACAGACCTTTGTGCAGTTACACCTGGCAGATACCTCGTAGCCGATTTGTGATAAGTTACCTTTTAAAATATTGTCTAAATGTAGATGTACGTGCAAGTGCACACGTCACAGGACAACTGATTGTGAAAGGTAATATTTTAGACGATTCGGGTTGGTATACAAAATTCTTTCTTTTCTCTTCCTTCGAATAGAAAGGCACCTGTGTACCTGTGTCTGAAGAGCAGTGTAGGACCAGCCTAAGAAGGAGGGATGAGGGGGTAAAGAGCCAGCATCAGCATGGTTTATGCTGATGGTGCAAAACCTCGCTAGTCATCTCTTCCCAGATTTCCTGGTCTAAAGTGGAAACCGGAAAGATGTTTTTACAAGCTCTAAGACAGAGAGGTTGAGGATGGCAGCCTTCCAATACACCTCCCTGCACTGTATGATTGGCGCTGATGATGAAAACAGCGTTCTCTTGGCTTGTAATAGTTTCCCCAAAGATGAAGTTTTCCAGGTATCCATTTTATTCACAGGTGGAGAGCCGAACAGCACAGTGAAAAGACTGCAAGAAGAGGATACATTGAAACAGGAAGCCCCTGGGATTTAGTGCCTATCAGAATATTTTGAACAGATATGGTTAATAAATTACTTTTGATGGCAGTAATGCGGCTGTCACCTCTTCCAGGTATAACATTAAGAATTTCCCCATAGGAAAGCTTTTGATTTTTAGTTTGATAGAACATGCTTTAATCCAGTAGTGCTGAGTTAGTTACAAAAACTGCACGTGAAAAAAAAAAAAAAAACGCACACACACAAGCCCTGGAATCTATATGCGTTCATCTTTCCATCAGTGAGTACTATTAATACAGTTTTATATTATGTAGAATGTAGGTATTATAGTTTCATATCCTAGGTGAGAAAAACAGAGGCCCAGGGCGACTTTATTGCTTACAGGGAGCAGAGCTCATATTTGAGTCCCTGTCTTCAGAGCCTGAGTGTGAAGCTCTTTGTCCAGCGTTGTACAAATGCAAGGCACAGTTCTCTTAAGTGAAAATTGACCCAGTCTCTACCATCTGTGGGTGCTGGGCAGTTACTGGCCAATCTTTCCTGTGTCGCAAGTGAAAGTTAGCTTTCACACAAATATTGTTAAATTATAGCAGGTGCTGCTCTTGAGCATATAAGACTGAAAATTACTGTTCCAAAACATTATTAATTCATTGGTCCCCCATTATTCCTATGGCCCTTCCATTCTTCCTTCCCCACTGAAATAAATCTAGTGTACAAAAAGGGATGTTGTAATGCTGCTGTGGGGCAAATGCTCCCCTGAAATTGCATTTACACAAAACTCCCCCCATGTTGTCTCAGTGCTCCACAATGCCTTCTTCATCTACCTCTCAAACTCCCTCCACTTCTCATTTCCACTTGGCTTTAACAGCTTATTCACGGTTCCCTGATCAGCTCATTTTCTCCCAACTCCCAAGCCTCTGTACTTGACTACCCATTAGCTTCTCTCATGGTGAACATCATCACTAGTGGAAAAAGGTAAAGAGAAAAAAAAAAAAAAGAGCTCATTACTTTGATAGCCTTGTACTGGGGACCAGGTTGTATCAGCCCGTCTAAAAATCTCTGGCTGGTATAATCATTAATTTGCAGTTTCACTGTGAGGCTTCCTCGTAGCAGGTGGTAAGCACTAGAACTAGAATTGGGGGTAGAGGGTTCCACCGCTGAGTCAAGGACAAGTGGTAGACACTCTCACTGCCAATGAGCAGCCAGCTGCTCGGTCCCATGGTAAGGCAGAGTCCCAGTTTGGTGACTCACAGCTCCCTGAAGCAGAACTCTGGCCAAAGAGTTTCAGACTCAGGTTCTGAAGACAGAGACTCAAGTATGAGCTCTGCTCCCTGTAAGCAATAAAGTCACCCTGGGCCTCTTGTTTTTCTCACCTAGGACATTAAACTATAATACCTACATTCTACATAATATAAAATTGTATAGCTAAATGTATTAATACTACTCACTGATGGCATCTTTTCACCATGACTTTTAAAATACACTAGAAGCCAGCTTTCAGAGAAGGCAATGGCACCCCACTCCAGTACTCTTGCCTGGAAAATCCCATGGATGGAGGAGCCTGGTAGTCTGCAGTCCATGGGGTTGCTAGGAGTCGGACATGACTGAGTGACTTCACTTTTTTTCACTTTCATGCATTGGAGAAGGAAAAGGCAACCCACTCCAGTGTTCTTGCCTGGAGAGTCCCAGGGATGGGGGAGCCTGGTGGGCTGTCGTCTCTGGAGTCGCACAGAGTCGGACATGACTGAAGCGACTTAGCAGCAGCAGCAGAAGCCAGCTTTATTAATATGTATTAAATTGTCACATAGTCTAAATAAAGCCTTTCAAAATCTACTATATGTTCTCAATCAAAATACAGATTATAGAGACTTCCCTGGTCCGGTGATTAAGAATCTGCCTTCCGATGCAGGGCACATGAGTTCAATCCCTGGTTGGGGAACTAACATCCCACGTACCACAAGACAACTAAGCCCTCAAGCCACAACTACTGAGCCTGTACATGTTCTTGAGCTCTAGAACCTGTGCTCTGCAATAAAGAGCCTGCACGCACTGCCAGTGAAGACTCAGAGTAGCCACAATAAAAAAAATTTTTTTAATAAACAGAAAAAATATAATACAGATTACAACTTTCAAGGCACATTCTTGTTCTTCTGATATAATTATCTGAAAATTATGCCTCCTATGGTTTTTAATACTGAGGCTAATTACTTAGCAAAGTTAGCTGTCATGATTTATTAGGGAAGAGTTACCCATTCTTCTCCATACTTTTCTTGAGTATCTCTACCTCCTATAGAGAGAGATGTGGATTTTCCTAATAAATGGGCATGGTATAACTCAGCCTCTGCTCATCTGTATGAATATGAATATGAATATGATCTCCTTCTAGATGTCTCCTGTCTGATACACCAACACATTAAACTCGGAATTTCTAACGATGATTTAAAGCATTTCTGAACTACATTTCTGTTAAACTACAATTTTTCCCTTCAGTGGCATCAATATCTCATATCCCAAGTTCAATTAGTCATCATCATTAACAACACAATATAACTGTCCTGGGTTTCCTCCTCTGTAAATTCTTTGGCAAAGGCCCATCCTTAGAACCACAAGACTGGAAGTGAATTTCATGGCCAAACACCTCCAGTGTGTCATGCCTCAAAATATCCCAGGCCAGCAGTCATAGAATTTAGCCTGAACTTTAGAGAAGGTGCTGCTTTGTGCTCTAGAGAAGACACTGCCTACAGACAGTATACAAGTACAGAGGTAATTTTAAAAATCTTTGGGTTGAATGAAAAACCTGCCTTCCCCTGCTATTTGTTGTTTGGTTGCTTAATCGTGTTCAACTCTTTGCAACCCCATGGACTAGAGCACCCCAGGGTTCCCTGTCCTTCACTATCAGAGTTCGCTCAAATTCATGGCCATTGAGTCAGTGATGCTATCTAACCATCTCTTCCTCTGCTACCCTCTTCTCCTTTTGCCTTCAATCTTTCCCAGCATCAGGGTCTTTGCCAATGAGTCAGCTCTTCACATCAGGAGGCCAAAGTATTGGAGCTTCAGCATCAGTCCTTCCAATGAATATTCAGGGTTGATTTCCCTTAGGATTGACTGGTTTGATCTTCTTGCAGTCCAAGAGACTCTCAAGAGTCTTCTCCAGCACCACAATTTGAAAGCATCAGTTCTTCAGCACTCAGCCTTCCTTATGGTCCAACTCTCACATCCACACATGACTATAGGTTTGACTATACAGACTTTTGTCAGCAAAGTGATGTCCTACCATACTCACACCCTTTCTTCTTAGCTCATTCATGATATAAATCTTGCAGGAACTAGGTCCCAGACATGGAAGATGCAACAAAAAACAAAACAAAGCTCTCTAGCTTCATGGAACTTATATTTTAGTGGAAAGACTGATAATAAATAAAACAGATACATTATATAGCCTATCAAAAAGTGAGAAGTGCTGTTTGATATGTTGATATGATTACACAGAAAGGAAAGTGAAGTTGCTCAGTCACTCAATCCCTATGGATGGAGGAGCCTGATGGGCTATAGTCCATGGGGTCGCAAAGAGTCGGACACGACTGAGCAACTTCACTTTCACTTTCACTTATGATTACACAGAACATCTCTTCTTCAATCCCAACATTCCCAATCTGTTTACCATCCTCTCAGGGCAAGACAAGTATACACTCTTAGGAGTAACAGGGTCCTCTTTTATTAGCTGTGTGTTCTCTGGATAAATGTATTTACTACAGATATTCATCTGGCTTGTAGAATCATAATATTCTTCATAATATCCACTGGAATCATGTGTGTAGGCAATGTGATATCTCAAGATGTTTCATGAAGTAAACACTTTACAAAGGGTTATGTGGTTAACCTTCTTCCCATGATTTCATGTCCCTTATTCTCTCTTACTTTAGTCCACTCCTGTTATTATAATGATACCCACTCCATAGTATAAAATTATGATCTTTTTAAAAAGAGAAGCAGACTGTTTTCTTCATAGGTCTCAGCAAATAAACTTATTTATTTATTGTGGGTGCTTTATGTCTCATACATAGGATGCATTCACAATGTATTGGAAAAATTCCCTGGAGGAAGTGTGTGTTCACAGTATCTTGACTTCAAGGACTTGTGCATTATATTCTAATGCCATAAATAAACAACCACAATAACACATAAGTTCTGTAGCCCAAAAATCACAAAGCAAAAAGGTGAAAAAATGTCAGTGACATCCTAGTCACAAAAAAAGTAACAATGTTCAAACTTAAGGTATTGTCACCTAATTGTACCCTTATGAACTAGGAAATGCTGACTGCTGTATAACAGAATGTGAAATTAGAAGTTTTGAATGAGGCACTAAGACAAAATTTCAGTGGAAGTTGCCAGTTCCAATGCCAAAATTTCAAAATAGGCAACTAAGAATTGGTAGAGGACACAACACACCAGAGATCAAGGGAGGATTTTTGTGAGAAGGATTTCTTTGGCAAAAGCTGTGCTCTGAGTTCACAGGGGAAGGAATCCAAGTACAGAACCTCATTACACCAAGTCTAGTGAGAAGGGTCTCAAAAGAGCCCTGAAGAGTTCAGTATAAGATCGTTGGTGTTTCGGCAGCCCTCAATGGATTGGAATAGACACACAAGCCTCAGGAATCTAAAGTCAGGAGGTGGTTAAGTGGACTATGGCAGCAGAGGGTACTTTAAACCTCTGCCGCGCCAGGAAGGCATGACGCCATCCTCCAGCAGTAGAGTCCAGTTGCAATATATGGTGAGTGTAGAGGAGATGCAGGGATAGACAGTGAGCTGGACACTCAGTACTGAAGGATCTGAGTGTTACAGTAAGATATCTATGTAAATTTTGTTTTGCATTAAATTACCACCCAATCTTTAGGGCACCAACATGGGTATTTTATCTTGGCACTCAGAGTTGCCATCAGTCAATACTTCTGCCTTTCTCTCCCTGCTAACTTTACCAATCATGGATAGACAGATTTTTCTTATCTCACTTCACTACCCAACTCTGTTCTTTTGAAATCATCTTATGAGATCTGAAATTAGAGGACTGGTAGATGAGAGGTTGCCTTGACAATTCACTGATCAAGCAACCGCTGAGGATGTGGGGCTCTGGAAAGTTTCAAGGATATGTCTTCTCAGCATCAGAAACAAAAGTCTTGGGTTCAGGTTCTCTGTCCTCTCCACACTGCAAAGGGGTTTCCATCTGGCAATTCACAAGCTTCACACCACTCCAAGAGGAACCTAAGTGCAAGTAAAGGGTAAGCATAGAAAGGATACAATGTACAAAGCCAGCTTCCTGAAATAGATTTCTTATAACTGAGGAAGAATCATTTCTGTCTCAAACTTCATTATTCCAAAAAAAAAAAAAAAAAGCCAGTTTAATACAACTGCACATTCAGAAAGAGTTGATGTGAGCTCATGTTGATACAAATAATGTTTTGGCTTCATCTCATCTTGCTTCTAGAAATCTACATTCTGCTTCCTCAGATTTGGGTATGAAACTTTCATAACACCCTACAGGGAGAAAGCCATCAGATAATTTCCCACGAGTCTTCATGGCTTTTTTCTCTGTCTGTACCATTGGGCTCCCCTACTGAGCTGTGCAGAGAAGCCTGAGGACAGACAGCCTTGGCACCAACTCTTGAGACCTTCAGTCACTGCAGTTCGTGTGCTCATCGTGGGCCTAACTCCTTGCTTCATCTAACAGAATATAAAGTGTGAATTCAGAGGGCTTCCCAGGTGGCTCAGTGGTAAAATGCTAAAGTGGCCAATGCAGGAGATGCAGGAGATGCAGGTTGGATCCCTGGGTTGGGAAGATCCCCTGGAGTAGGAAATGGCAACCCACTCCAGTATTCTTGCCTGGAAAATTCCATGGACAGAGGAGCCTGGTGGGCTACAGCCCACTGCATCGCAGTCAGGCACGACTGAGTGAGTACTCATGAATTCAGAGTTATCTTCCCCCACCCACAACCTCTTCCAAAGATTATTGATAGCCTGAAAAGGTTTTCAAGTGTTCTACAATCTCTGATTTGCTGTGGCACATTCAGAAATTTATCCTTGAGATAAATTAATCATCACTAAAGGAGAAAGCAGAAATTTTGGAGTCAGACTTGAATCTGACTTTCAGCCTATCATTGTGCAGTTGAAAAAACATCAAGTGTGATGTGCCTAGTGCTGAGGTTGGGAGCTCAGAAATGGTGGTAAGTATTCTTGTTTCATGAAAATCCAGACTGCTTCAATGGCACATGATCTCAAGAGCCCACCTTTTCCAGCAATTTTGCAGAAGATTTTTACATGAGTTTGGCCCTGCATTGTCACCATTAACAGGTTAGATATTGATGAGGTGTGTAAACTTTAGGAGCAGCAAGGAGGAACTGCAGAGAAGCACTGGCCTCACAGCCCCAGGTGATGAATGTACACTAGCTCCTTCCTTGGTGTGCCCCCACCCACCCCCCAACACACACCACATGACCTCCTCAAAGGTGACCCACAGAATAACCAAGGAATAAGATGCAATAACTCATAGCAGATTTGGCCCATCTGTTTTGTCTCAAAAAAGAAAAAAAAAAGGATATCCTAAGAGGACAAAACTTGCTTGGTGTTTATAAATTGAGAAAGAAGGGAAGGAATTGCCACCTAGTTTCTTTAGGGAATAAAACCAAAAGGTTAGGGACTCCCTGGTGGGCCAGTGGTTAAGAATCCGCCTTCCAGTGCAGGGGACACAGGCTCAATCCCTGGCAGGGAAACTAAGTTCACACGTGTCATGGGCAACTAAGCTCACACACTACGACTATTGAGCCACTGCTGAGCCTGCACTACAGCTGGAGAGAAGCCTGAGAGCCATAACTAAGACTAATGCAGCCATAGAAATATTTTAAAGCTTTTTGAAAAAATGTTGGTTAAAAAAAAAACCAAATAGACTCCAAAGGCTAACAGCACTTACCCTTGTGAAACATACTCCAAAAGGTTTTGGAGACTTGAAAAGATGTTCATTATCTTGTTTTGGGACTTTTAATTTGGTGAAGGACAATTCCCTGTTTTAAACAAAGAGCTCAACAAAGGTTCAAATGTATGTTTATATCTGGATGTGACCATACCTGTGTGGAGCGCTAAAACCAAATGCAGACAGTTAAAAAAAGAAGGTTATTCAAGAACTGCTTGGGGATGAACTTACCCACTGGCTTGAGAGTTTTGCTTGAAGTTATTTGAATGGACTTATAGTTTTGTCTAGCATCATTGGTTGGAGTAAGGAATGCAGCCCAGATCGAAAGATCAGAAGGTGTTTGCATGTGCTGTGACCTTGATGCATGGGGAGGAACCGAGAGTGATGACACTTGGAGAGGTTTGTAGTTAGATGAGTCTCAGTCAGTCAGCTGAGCAGAAAATGTTTGTCTTTGTGTCTGTCTAGTTTCAGGGGAATAAACCTAATCTCAGCTAATCATTGGTGTGATAAAAAACAAGACATTAGAGGGTCTATATCTGCCCTTTAGAGCAGGTTCAAGAAAAAGGAGAAAGGTCTGTGTTTGGCCACATCACAGCTAAATTAGGAGGGTCATCTGTGAATGTTATGGTATTCAAGAGAAAGAGCTTAGAAAAGTCTCATCTAAGTCATACGGAGAAGCATATTTCTTGGTGGAAGCACATTTCCAGGAAGCCATTTCCTAGAACTTAAAAGGGTAAAAAGATTTCTGAAAATCAAAATTGTTGAGACAATTCCCTTAATCCCAGGTAAAATTACACATCGATATTGACATACATGTATAGCTCTCTCTTTTTTATAGCATTTTAAGAATGGATATGTGCTAATAATTTTAGTTAAAATAACAGTGATGACATATTTTATAGATTTATGCTTATTTTTTACATGGTAAATACAAAGTAAAATTATCTGCCAAAACAGTGAAAAAACATAGGAATTCCATCAGGATGAGAAAAAAATAGGTATCACAATTTGACAAAATATTTCATATTCTAGTTATCTTAACAGAGGGTACTTTAGAATTTAGAAGCCATAAAACTGTATCACAGTAAATCCTTTAAGCCATTGATATGATCTTATAAAATTTATAAAACTACAAAATTTATTAAAGTATTGTCTTTCTTGGGAGTATGGCTAGCAAACTCTTTTTTTTAATTCAACTTCTCAAAAATCATTTTTTATTATTTATTGTTTTGTTTTTATTTTCCTTTTTCTTCAAAAGTCATTTTTAAAATTAATGTTGGAATGTAAGAATATTAGAATGTTTTCACTTTTGAAAATAGACTTCTTGAGACATTTGATTGGCATATTTGACCAATAATTGTGTCTATGCGTGCTCATGTGTGTGTGTGTGAGTACACTGGTATAAGTGTACTTATACTTATATTCCACTGGCTGCGGAAGCAGATTTGGTACTAAGTGTCTAGGGAATAAGGTGGACTAAGAATGGGATTAAATGTATGGATGGGAGAAAACTACCTACAAGATGACAATGATTTGATTCCAAACACAAGTAAATTACAAAATGCAAAACCAGGTAACTCTTCAGGCTTGTTTACCCAAAGAAATTTCTCAGAGTTGGGAAATGCAAAGTTGAGCCCATCAGAGACTAACCAGGCCAACTGGCTGCCTTTGCACTTTGGGCAGAAAGCCAACTTTGCTTTGGAAGCAGAGAAGAGATGGCAGCCAACTGCAAGACTGATGGTTGCTTATATGAAAAACTCCCCACCAGGGACTGGAATAAGAAGATGCACTGAAGTCTGACCCCACCTTCTGAATCACTATAAATGAAAACAATTTATAATCCCTACTATATCGGATAAGATTAAAAGCAAAAATGATACTATTTATGGTTGATGCTTTAAGTATTAAAGAAAACAGTAGACAGAAGTCTCAGAAATGTGAATTTGGGGGTGATGTAATGATAAAAATAATCTCCTTGGGAAATATTCAATTAGCTAGGAAGTATTCCCCTGGCAAGTAGACGTAATAGGAGGTGTTGGTACTCTCCTGCCTTAAGGCAGATTTGCAAATAATTATACACCATTTGCCACCCCACACACACAGCTCTGCCCATTGTCCTTTTTCCCTCTGGAAATCCTAAACCCACAGTTAGCATTCCTAATGGTACTCCAAGGCACCCATCTAACTTCTCTGGACAGAGCAGCAAGAAAGCTCTTAGGCAAAGTATGATTTATTTCCAAAATTTGAAGTCCAAATGCACCCTTACTTCTCTGATCATTGAGGTTATATACACATATACACACACACACGTATGCAGATGGGCTTCCCAGGTGGCTCAGTGGGTAAAGAACCTGCCAGTAATGCAGGAGACACAAGAGACATGGGTTCAATCCCTGGGATGGGAAGATCCCCTGGAGAAGGAAATGGCAACCCTCTCCAGTATTCTTGCTTGGGAAACCCCATGGACAGAGGAGCCTGCAGGGGCTACAATCCATAGGGTTGTGAAGGGTTGCATATGACTCAAGCGACTGTGTGTGTTTATTTATATATATATCTTTAAGCAGGAGAAGAGAACCCTAGTCTAGCCTCTAGAAATTCCATCTGGGCTTGAACCATGACAGAAGATACCTCCTGTCTTCTCTGGGAATTTATAAGAGGGACCCAGAAAGATTTAGAAGTTACATTAAAAAGTTCAGTGAACACTAAACTACAAGTTTGCTAAAGAAAGGCCCCAGAGGGAACCACACCTCCCTTGCAAAAATCTTTCAAGCAGCCTTCCCTGGAAACTGTACTCGAATGACTCTTTGAAGTAGCAAGGGTCTCATCATTCCACCAGGCTAATGGGTAAAAAGTGACACCTTTCATCTTTAAAGCTTTCAGACAAACTTTACATTATTCAAGTTCTCCAAACAGTTCCTTTTCCCTTTGGAAAGGTGGCCATTCTTCTTTCTTTTGAATTTAAAAAATTTGCATGGTTTGTGTATGCGTGTGTGTATGTATGTGTGTGTGTGTGTGTGTGTGTGTGAGAGAGAGAGAGAGAGAGAGAGAATGCAGATGCAACACCATAGGTCATTTCCTCTTTTGTCTCCAGGCCTTGTGTCAGAAATGTCATCCCAGAGAAAGGGAATCTTGTACATCGAAGTTGGTGTATCACACTGCTTTCAAAAAAGCCTTAAACTGAGTTGCACATACTTTGGTTAAGTGAAGTCAAAGGTCACATATCATTTCTGAAAATACAGGTATCAAATACTTCATGGATTGAGAAAGTATGTGTCCATAAAGCAATTGGTAGAGCTGATACTATGAGCAGGAAATTCTTTGACATACTGAAGGATATGGACAACGAAGTGTCAGTGAACAAATAGGAAACCTGGGGTTGAATTATTACCACTCCAATAATCCTTTTGTTATGATGTTTTATTTTTTTGTTTATTTGGCTGTGCCAGGTCTTAGTTGGGGCATGTGGAATCTTTTATAGTTGAAACATGCAAACTCTTAGTTGCAGCATGTGGGATCTAGTTCCCTGGCCAGGGATTGAACCTGGGTCCCCTGCACGGGGAGTGCAGAGTCTTAGACCTGAACCACCAGGCAAGTCCCTTCAATAATCTTATGAGACTTTGGGTCCATAAAGCTTGGGCAATACTACCTAACTCCATCATTATTATGATGCTAAAAATGGAAAACAATGTGAATATAATTTGCGAATTTTAAAACACTGTGCACATATTAAAAAGTACTCTGGTATACTATCAATTAATGTGATTAATGAACAGTTACTCTTTCCAATTATAACTTTATATGGTATGATATGGAGGGTATATGAATCTCACTATTTTAATAAAAACCTCAAATTAAAATGTAAAAAAATTTTTTTCACAATTTTAATAATATGTGCCAGCCTTCTTTCTTTCTTTCTCTCTAAGTACCGCTCTCCTGCCAGCAGATAGTGCTTTCCAGTGGTTGCATAATACCCAAGGGGCAGGGGCTAGGCCAGTCCTTGAAAACTGCTGCCTTGGATAAGTTCATAACCAAGAAGAGGAAACACTACATCCAGTGTCATTCTTTGCCCCGAGGAATTGGGGTGTAAGTAAGTGATTTGGATCCTCCCTTTGTCTTTGTCTTTTTTTTTAGTGAAAAATAGTTTATTAACATGTACAGCATGCACACATATGGGAGAAAGTCTTTTGTCAGTTACAGACAGTTGCTTACTTGACTGTTTTGTTTTTTTAACAATACAAAATTATTTTTTTTTAATTTTCTTTTTCCTCTCTTTGTCTTAGTTGCCTTTATATGGCTCCAAACACTTTTCTTTTGGTTCTTTTGTATAGTTGTTTTCACTCCTCTCAGTACATCAGGGGCCAGGAATTTTAAGCTCATGTATTTCGTAAGAAGCCTTCCCACCCCACTCCCCCCCCAACCCCCAGAAACTGACAAGCTGATTCTAATATTACTGTGGAAATTCTAACATGGACTAGCCAAAACAGTCTTGAGAAAGAACAAAATAGGAATACTCACACTTCCTGGTGTCAAAGCTCACCACAAAGCTACATTAATCATGACTATTAGTTATAAGAAGAGTCAGGTAGATCATTGGAATACAATTGAGAATCCGGAAGTACACACAGTATTTACAGGACATTATTTTCTACCAGGGTGCAAGAAAACATCATGGGGACAAAAACAGTCTTTTCAACAAATGGTAATATGAAGATGTGATCACACATAAAAGAATGAAGTGGACGGTTTCATTCCATCATATACAAAAAGACTGTAACTAAGAATGGATAAATACAAGAGCTAAAACTATTAAGCTCTTTACAAAAACATATGTATAAATCTTTATCACCTTGAATTAAGCAAACAAAAAACAAAAAAGCAGACAAATTGCACTTTGCATAATTTAAAAACTTTGTGCTGGAAGTCAGATACGACTGAGGGACTTCACTTTCACTTTCATGCATTGGAGAAGGAAATGGCACCCCACTCCAGTGTTCTTGCCTGGAGAATCCCAGGGACGGGGGAGCCTGGTGGGCTGCCGTCTCTGGGGTTGCACAGAGTCGGACATGAAGCGACTTAGCAGCAGCAGCAGCAGCATACAGAACTTAAAAAAAAAAAACAATAATAAGTCACAGTCCCCAAAGTCTACTAAATTCTTTCCTTACTTCTATTGTTTATTTCTCTCTCTCTTTTTTCCACAAATGCAGTATGCAAACAATGGTACTTCTTTTAATTTATATTTCTTTGATAATTTTAACCTATTATATGTATCCTACTTATATTTACTCTTTTGTCAATTGATTATACCTACCTTATTTGTATTTCTTTTCATTTTCCTGGTTAATGATAACAAAGCATTGTAAATTGTATACTAATTCCAAATGTATATATTTAGATTTTTTTCTTTAATGTAAAAGTGTTAGTTGCTCAGTCATGTCCAACTCTTTGTGACCCCATGGACTGTAGCCCGTCAGGCATCTCTGTCCATGTAATTCTCCAGGCAAGAATACTGGAGTGGGTTGCCATGCCCTTCTCCAGGGGATCTTCCCAATCCTGGGGTTGAACCTGGGTCTCTGGCATTGCAGGCAGATTCTTTATCATCTGAGCCACCAGGGAAGCCCTTTTTTCTTTAATAAATATTTACAATTTTATTAAATATTTAGTAATCAAGTAAACACTTACTTTTTTTTCTTGGAATACATGTTAGATAATCTTAGCAGAAACTATTGGTGTTCTGCCGATAGCCCCTTAAATACTTTTACCAATTCTGTGTGACCCTGCTGCGGGTTCCCTGTGCTTTCACTCTGGGTGGAGACAATGATACTCTTCCTTGGGAAACAGCCTCAAACAGAGCCTTCTTGACTGAACAGGCAAAGAACCTGAAATCTCTGGGAAGCTGCTTCCCTGGTGGCTCAGCTGGTAAAGAATCCACCTGCAACGTGGGAGACCTGGATTTGATCCCTGGTTTGGGAAGATTCCCTGGAGAAGGGAATGGCTACCCACTGCAGTATTCTGGCCTGGCGAATTTCATGGATTTTATAGTCCTTGGGTTCACGGAGAGTTGAACTGAGCAGCCTTCACTTACATTCCCATGAGGGATGCTGTTAGCCTGAAACCAGAGTGAGTCCCCTTGTTTCTGACTGGAACAAATCCTGGACCTAATTTACATTCTCAGTTCTCCTACAGAATTTGGCTGACACCTTTTTTCTATAAGACTTGCTAGATTCTTCCCTTTTCTGTTCCTGCCTCCTCCACTCCCTAATGAATCCTTCCCAGGAGTACATGCAAATCTTCCTGACTATCTGATTTATGACAGTAATGCTTTACTGTAAAAAGTGAGGAGAAAGAATGCTTTGGAAAGAGGTACATTGTAGGAAATCAAAAGAATTATACTACGAAGAAACCTTTACCCATTAACCTTTGAACATCAAGTGAAACTCATCCCGTATTTTCAGATATAAAAGCTAAGTGGACTAAAAGAGAGTGTGTGGTTTTTGCCTAAGGTCATGTAAGTTGAACTAGTACTAATATTTTATTTGACCACTTAAAGGGGATCAGCTTAGTTCATGATTCTGGAGACATACAGCTTTGAATGAAGTCTCTGGCTCTATTATTACCTTGAGTTTCATGATTAAATGCATTTACCTAAACTTCTCTGTTTCAACTACCTTGACCATAAAACTACTTTACATAGTTAATGTCATTATTAAGTGAAATAATATATACTAAGGCATTAGAGCAGTTACTGACATGTAATCATTACTGGAGGAAAAAAGCTACTTAACTCAATATTCTGTATATGATGTAAACTTGGGCTAATTGGTTCAGAATGTTATTGCAGCTTAACATTTCATAAAATACTTTGATGTAATTTCCTTTCATTCTCACAAAAACTTTTATATTTCAGATGAGGAAGTTGAGGCTTCAGGTGGAATCATCTCCATGTTTTGCAACCTGGGAGAGTCATCATTCCCTTATATCTCAGCTATGAATGACAAGCCGCAAAGAACATAAAGGACCAAAATACAGAAGGCAAGTGACACCTTCTATGACAGATCCTAAGTCAGACTTATTGGTGCAACTTGGAACATCAATAATGCTAAGTACAGGTCAGATAGGCCAGGGCAGCCCAAGCAATGGACAACTGGGTGGTTGTGCTCAGAGAATTTATTGCAACGTCCATGAGTTCCTCTTAGCAAATGAAAGAAAAGCTGGGGTAATCTGACAACCAGATAATTCATTCTAAGAGGGAGAAGAGACACAATGGGCCTTCCTGTTTGTGAAGATGTCTGTGACGCCAAGCCTGGTTACTTTTTAATGAGATTCAGTGTATGCATCTCCCATGAAAATTGAATATATGACCATACAGCATCCATTACAAAAAGCACTGTCACAGGAACTAGAGAATGGAAATAAGAACATTTTCCTTAGATACCCTGTCAACCCAAACTGAGGTTGCTTTAACATCCAAAACTCGATTAAGATTCCCAACTCTTAACACCTGTTAAGAGTATCTGGCTGCCAGATCGCCACTGAGTGAAATAGCAGCGAGGGAATGCTAGAATAAATTTTAACTTGCAGCCAGAAACAATACCAAAATGCCATTTTTAATGCTCAGAAAAGCCTAGTTCATGTAAATTTCCAAGTAACAAATCTGCATGGAATCATAAGCTGTATTGCATTATACAATTTTCCTTTCCTTTTCTTTTTCTTTTTTATTTTTTGCTTTCATGTTAAAGATTCAGTTCATAAATAGTACATAAAGATGGAACAAAGTTTTACTGGAAAGTTTCATTATCAAACAATAAGATGCTATTGAGGACTTCTGTGGTAGTTGGGGAGAACATCTTTCTCACAAACAAATCATGGGGCTGCCATAGTCTAGGGGAAAGATGCTTTCCTGACTTCTCACTAGTCAAAATTCACATGATTTAAAAATAATTCACACAAAGGTGGTGGGTAGATCTTTTTAGCAGTTAAAGTGGCACTTCTGTGTTGCAATAGAATGAACCGAACTTACAGTTCACTCAGTTTTCAGCTTTGCAATCATGTAATTCTCAATGAAATTTTAATTTTATTAAATTCACATTACTTCACATTTTGTGCCTAAATTAAGGCTTTATTACTATTTTATAAAGTGATTATTTCAAGTGTGCAAAAAATGTACTCACCCTTTATTAGATAAGTATAGTAAGCATCAACCACAGAAGGCAATTTTTAGGATGCATTCAAGGCTTTCTCTCCAAACCTTCATCCCTCTTCTCGCACCACATAAAAGGAGATTTTTATAGTTCTAGGCTACACTATGTCCCAAGGACAATAAATCAGATATTAAGGGAAGGGAAAGTGTCAAGGATAACCACTAGAGTTCTGGTTAGGCTATCTGTCTATATGATCGTGCCTTCCCTGAGAATTAGGGACATTGGAGGAAGACTACATTTGTGGAACTCATAAATTTGGTTGAGGAAATATTGAATTTGGAAAGTCTATGGAGCAGTTTAGTAAATATGCTGTTGGATGTAAAAGTCTGTGGCTCACAAAAAGTGTAGATATATATATAAACTAAAAGTGCCGACTTATCATTTTATTTGCTTTTATTATGTTTGGCATCACCCTGATACTCCAAAATGTGTCCTTGAAAAATAAAGGAATAAAAATTCTGAATATGCCAAGATCCATGTGAAAATTCCTCCCAGTATAAATCAAATATGACTTTACCTGCTGAGAAACAAATAGACTTTAATGGGACAAAATTCTCAGAGACTCAGAGGTCTCAGAAGACAGACTATCACCTGGGTGAAGATTGTATACAAAACATACAATTAATCCACAGGCATTGCATTCACGCTGAGTTATGTCAAAACATCTGGGGGTACAAAACCGTTTCTTAGCAAATATATCCTGAGCCATATGGAAAACAAAAATAAAACTGAAGATTATTCCTCTAATAAAAAATGTTATTTTTATAACTTAGTTTGATTCTGCCTATAGAAAATTTGGGAGATTTAAAGATGTCTTAGACTTCGTAGTTATACGTTTTTAAGAACTGAAATGGTAGTTTATTTCTAAGCATTCCTTTGCCAGAAAAGAAAGTTACACTGTTTCAAAATTTTTCAACTTGTATACAATAGTCATTATGATATTTGGTGCTTTCCTAAAGGATACATTTTAATGTCAGCTAAGTCCCATCTTAACCCTGTTCTCTCCAGAATGGCTTTTGTTCATAACCCATGTTAAAATAAAGCTACTTCATTTATATTGATGTGTGATGCCAACTCAGCCTTCCGACCTGTGATTCTTTTTCTAGTATCAACTCTGTTCTCTGCCAAATGATTTAGAAGCATAAGCCTAGAAATCTAGACTCAGATTATGGCCGTTTGCAAGGCTAGTGACTTCAATAGTGGGACCCAGTGCATTAAATCAAAGCACAGAAGTGCAGGTATTTGCCTGACTGGACAGGGAGTTTTATAAATGCTGTATAATCACAGTGCCAAAGAAGAAGATAGATGATTCAGCATAAGCCAAACATTATGTTTTGGTTTGTCTTGAATACAAATACATGTCTTGGAGAGTCAGAGAATTCTGTTAGAAATAACTCCAAAGGAGTGAGATTGAATCCCTGCTCTGCATCACATCAAGTGTGAGGCTGTGGGCAAAAAGACTACATGTGTTTGAATTTAAGATCCTCGTCTGTAAATGGGGGTAATCATGCTTTCCCCAGGTGATCACTGGGAAGACCAACATTTTATCAGTGTGACTTGTGGTCCCTTTTGGCATATTTGTGTGAAGATAAAATACCATGAAAGCAATGGTTCCAGGAAAGACAATGTCTACTGCAAATGTATTTTATGTAAGTCACTGGGGAGAAGAAATAGTCACAATCATCACTACAAAGGTGAGCCCTCACTCACTCCTTTGGAAGAGCAGCTCCTTTCAAATTTTTCCAAAGAGATGCATCACATACACAGGCATGTGTCAGGTTAGATTAAATGTCTTTCAGATCCAGGCACAGAAATGCTTCTGCCTCCTTTCTTGGACGATGGTGCAAAAGATATCAAAGTGGCTCCCACTTTAGAGAAACCCTTTTCTATAGAAATTCTTGTCCTTCATCCAAGGTGAGTTTGTGTGGAAATGCTCTAGAGACAGTGTATCATTATGTTCTCAGTCTGGTCCCTTCTCTCCAAAATTGGTCCATTATCTGTGCACGATATCTTTGCATCTTGACTCGCTCATCCCTCCTGCTCACAGTAGGACATTCAATCCCTTTTGCAAATGAACAGTAGGCAATTTTGTTTGTTTGTTTGTTTCAATACCAGAGACCTGGAGTGAGCAGTACTTAGATTTCAGGTTGTATCTCTTGGCACATAGGTAAGACATGCATATTTATACTAAAATGTGGCTAATTATACATCAATTTTGGGGCTTCTCTTGTGGCTCAGCTGGTAAAGAATCTGCCTGAAATGCAGAAAACCTGGGTTCAATCCCTGGGTCAGGAAGATCCCCTGGAGAAGGGAAAGGCTATCCACTCCAGTATTCCGGTCTGGAGAATTCCATGGACTGTATATTCCATGGGGTCACAAAGAATCAGACACAACTGAGCTACCTTCACTTTCATTTCACTTTCACAGCATCACTTTAATGACTTAGTTCTAAGACTTTCCTATGAAATCTTGTAACAAGAATATTTTCTCTCTTCTGCCATTAAAAGTCATTCTTTATAAGAGATATAGCCAATATTTCTTCACTTTGCCCTATAGAATGGGAAAGAAAGGCTAAATTGTTATTTGTTGGGTCTTAATCTCAAAATGATGATTATTCTTTAGTTGTCTCTCCTCTTCCTGATACACATATAAATAACAAATTTCTCTAGTATTTAATCCTATTTCTGTTTGTCTTCTAAAAATCTGGTCTTTTCTGGAGTATATACTTCTTTTTTCTCCTTGCAAACTAATAACTCGTAGGTAAATCTTGTCTTCAATTGCAGTAGCTTCCCATAGTCTTTATTTTCTGATACATTTACCTCCTTAATATTGTGCATACTGACTTAAGCTATTAAGTCAAATGATCCAAGGATGAATTTGGGTTTAATCCAAGCAAGCAGGAGCAGTTTAATTGGTAATAATGATATAAGGACCCTGCGTCTATCTCTCACTTTAATTCTTACTTCTATCTAAGTCTACTCATCTCTGGACTCCTTAATTTTCACATATGCTCAATTCCACTTTTGTAATTTTTGTAATTTTTCCTTGTTTTTTTTTCCCCCTAACTTGATCTTGCTGCCTTCCTGGGTCTTTAAAAAAAAAAAAACAACCTATCCCCACTGGGTTCTTTCTACTTCTGACTTCTTTAAGCAACATCATCTGCCAGAGTGTCAGTTCCCTGGTATTTAAATTCCCATCTTGAGAGATATTCCAGCTGGATTTACTGGACATTATTAAACTTCTGCTCTGTTACTTTAATAATCTTATTTCACTTTTTAAAAAATTGTGCACTGCCCAACTTCATTTTTTTTAGAAATAGGCAGCAAATACATAGTAAAACACTTACTTTAAACATTAAATTCTTGAGCCAAAACCCACTCATCTAAATTCTAATATAACTGTATCAAACTCTACCAACCAACATGTAAATAAAGAGAGAAAAATTGGAGAATAGAATGTTCATGATATCACTCTCTTCTCCCTGCTGAGTTCAAAGGACCATTACTCTTTTGAATAAAACAACCTAAAGATACATCTTTCCCTTCAGGCCAGAAAGAAAAAAAAAAAAAAGCAGTGTTTAGTCTAACAAAAGCTCATGACAAGGAAACAAGGAAAAGCCCACAGAATTTCTTATCATATGAGAATATATTTGTATACAGTGTGGGCAAGCAACTGTTACTAGTTTAGAGTGACTGGAGCGGACTCTATTCCACTTGAATTTCAAAATTTTGGATAATGAAAGCGTTTCAAAGAAATATAATTTGATCATAATAAATGCATCTCCTAGCACACACTACTGGTAAATTGCTGCCAAACTGATTTGCTGCCAGACTTGATTTAATAATTAAAGCATTCCTTGTATTTAAATGTTTCTTTGAAATGACGAGGAAGATGAATAAAACAGGATATTTCCCTCAAACAGTTTGTAGTCCAGAAAGCAGAGAGAGAAAATTCTATATATGCACACTAGCAGGAACAAAAGCTTGAAGGAGACAGCTGCCATGAGTGAGGAGCACACGGAGTTCTACGAAGCGCTCAAGAAAAGTGACCTAATTTGAATGGGAGCCTCAGACTTCCAGTAGGACACGTCGTCCTTGCACAGCAAATGTTTAATTTCAGCCACAACTTTGTGTTGTGTGTCAGTGTTAGGAGACAGTTGGAAAGGGCCCCAGAATTTTCCAAGTTTCAAAAATTCTCATCTTGCAGATGAGAACAGTGTTGAGATGAGCTCTGAAAATGGAGAGAGATGAAGAGAAAAGACAGAATTCCAAGTAAATAGAACTCAAGCAGAAATAAACAGGGAAAAATAAAGACGGGAATGATTCAATTTTTAAGAAAACAAGGTCTTATTAGAGCAGGTGTATTGTGCAACACCTCATGCAGTTTTTCCTATGTCTTCGGATTCATCTTTTTAAAGCAACATGAACAATTTTGGTGAACTGGATGAAGCAAGCTGCTGCTAATTTGATGGTAAATTGGAATGTTCTGAAAAGGTGTTGAGGGCACATATTCTGGTTTCCTAGTCCATTGTGGCATCAGTTATCACCGCAGTCTACTAATGGCTCATATTAGAGGAACTGGTCCAACCTGAGCTTTTAGGATGGCAACTGAATGTATTCATTCATTCAGAAATAGTAACTGGACATCTACTAGGTGCCAGATCTTTAACTGGGTACCAGGATAAAACCAGTCAAGTTAATAATCAAAATGATACCAATCTTTAGTTTGGATCTGTCAAAAATTTTCATAATAATAAAGTAAACTTGACAACTTATCTCATTCTCTTTTTCACAATTTCCTCTCACCTAAGGCAGCTCAAGAGCTAATCACTTATCAGTGCACTAAAGCTCTCCCTTATGCCCGCAGCAGCAGCCCCTATCCCTGCCCCTTTATCCCCACCTCTTCCCCCTAACCCTCTCAGATCTGTACCATATAGATCCATTCCACCTGGTTCTCTCAGCTTTTTCTCTTTTCTCGTTTCTCAGGCTGAGCCCTCATTGGTGCATTGCCTGGATGCATCTGAAGGTTCTAAAATCCATTTTTTTTTTGTGGGAAGCCACACACCTTAGAGGGTGGGAAAGACAGAGAGGTCAAGTAGGCAAATACTGACATCATCCCGAGGGATTAGAAGGAGCAGGAGGTGTGCCTAGGGCATCACAATTCCCTTTCCCTTCCTCCTTTCCTTCCTTCGTTACTTCCTTCTTTTCATCTGTATACGTTTCACCATGTCAAAATGTTCTCCTGATCAATCTTTGAAGAGTCTCTTCCTCTCTCTTTCACACACACACATACACCAAAGTATAATGTGGCTCCTTAAAGTTAACCTTATCTCTATGACACCATGCTTCTTCATGAGAACGCATGTAAATATTCTTATATGCCTTTGAAGATATTACCAGGTTTGGTCTGTTTATAACCTTATAAATGTCTTTTCTAAAAACTTGAAATTGGTGAATGAATGGCTTCCAGAGAACAGACAGATACTTTCAGCACCTCCCACTCAGAATCTCTATGCATGAACCTGTTCAAGGGTATGTGCTTACCAGTTGACGTCCCGCCCAGATTCCAGCCGCCACTAGATGTCCCTCCTAGCCAATGCTGAAATGCAACTGCACTTTCCATCCTTCCTGGGGGTCTCTGCAGTGTAAATGGCTAGATGCTTAGGCGCACCTCTACCACCGTGATAGCAGATTGCAGGAGGCTGCTTCCAAACTAGTCTTGATTCTGCCTCTCGATGTGTTGGTATGGCTCTGTTGAAGATTGAGGAGCTTGTTTATTCCTACTAAGTCAGACAGGGCTTCTTGGTGATATTTCTTTAAGAGAATCGTAGGTGCCTTATTTCAGTTCTCTCATGTCCTCATGGTGCCTCAGGTCTGAGCTTTATAACTCATCCCCACTTCCCTGTCGCCACATCTACCTCTGTCCCATGCCTGGCTTGATTTCATACGGGGGAAAAGTTCTCTGGAGTAATAAAGTAGGCCGGTACAGTCTACAGAGTGCTGTGGCAGTCTACCCTCCGGTGAGCCCCGCTGACTCACACCCTTGTGTCATCCTCGCCTTGTGTGTTGTGGAATCTGGAACTTTCTTCTAAGCAATACTCTGTGGCAAAAGTGACGGAGTGTCCTTCCTGTGGTTATGTTACATCATAGGGCAAAGGTGAACGGGTTTTACAGATGTAATTAAGGTTCCTAATCTGTTAGTTTTGAGTTAATTAAAAGGGAGATTATCCTAGGTGGGCCTGACCTAGTCAGGTAAGCTTTCTAAAGAGTATTCAGTCTTTTCCTGAATTTAGGGCTCCAAGTGGCAGAGGTGCTCCTTCATTTTCTTCTCTCTCTCCTTTTCACTCTCTCCTTCTCTTTGTCTTATTCATTGACTTTGTTGAATCAAGCTGCTATGAAATCTGCAGTTGTATGAACCTGAGCCCTACCAACAACATAATGGAGGTTAGGAGTGGATCCTTCCCCAGACAAACCTCCAGATGGGAACACAGTCTAACCAGGCCTTGCTCTGAGCCTTGTAAGAGACTGAGCTCAGGACCCAGCTCACTTGTTCCCAGACTCCTGGTCCATAGAAATTGTGAGATATGAAATGAGAAATGTTTTAAGCTGCTGAATGTGTGGTAATTTGTTATGCAGAAAATAACATAATTACTCTTATTAAGTGCATTCAAACATATTCAACCTCACTGCTTTTGAGAAACCAGAAGTCTTTATCCTGCACCCTATCCTGCACCAAATATTATATGTTCCTCCTGTTTTTCAGTCCAAGTACAAAAACAGAAAACATTTATTCCTGTTGCTGTCACAAACTATTTTTTGGCATTATAATTCCCTTACTATCATGAATTCATTTCAGTAATCTTCAGGAAAAATGTCAGTCTTATGGTGTCTTAAATATTTTTGCATGTAATCAATGATATTTCTTCTTCCTTGAGCCTCTATACCACTGTTCTATGGATTAGGCAGTTTTTCTTTGTTTCTGGTTGAGTTTTGTTTTGTTTTGTTTTTCCTCTCTTTTGGCAGCAACAACTAATCCTGATGATAAACTGCAAGTTTTTGGAGTTTGGCTATCCAAATTTTGCTCCAGGTTGGGGATGGGGCTCAGGTTTCTTGTTCTAGGACCATCAGTCTTTCTGTGTTCTTCTCAAAGAGTACAGCAAACACACAGGGGGAAGTTACACATGCGTGTTTCCTAACACATTCATTCAGAGGTGACATAGGGGCCCTTTTCCCACAGTCCATTTCCTAGATGCTATGGACTGAATTATGTCCCCTCCTACCAATTTTTATGCAGAAATCCTAACCCCCAATGTGATGGTATTTGGAGATGGGGACTTTGGCTTGCTCTTAGGTGATGAAGGTGGAGCCCTCACAATGGGATAAATGCCCTTATGAGACCAGATGTGGCATACCTTTCTTCCTCTCTGTGTGTCTCTCTCTGATGTGAACACAGCATGAAGGCAGCCATATGCAGGTCAGAAAGAGTTCTCACTGGAAATGGACCAGATTGGCACCTCAGTCTCAGACTTCTACTCTCCAGAGCTGTGAGAAATAAATTCCTGCCATTTAAGTCACCCAATCTCTGGTACTTATTTGTGGCAGCCAGAGCTGACTAAGATACAGAGCGAGCTATATGGCCAATCCCAAAGCAATCAGAGAAGTATATTCCATCCCCCTGTGTGGGAGAGAGGAGGAGTATATTTGTTAATAATGCAAGGAATGGTATTACAGGTGTTGAAATCCTGTTCAGCCCTTGACATGCTACCTATCACTAGTATCTTAACTTTAAAGTTACAAGTAACCTCATCATTCCAAAATCTGTTTAACTGATAAACTGTCTAGTCTTCTGGAAGCAAAGCAGAAGTCTTAAACAAATATAGAGATAAGACCTTTCCTTGATATCCATGTGATACCAATTGGTATCTGAAGTAGTTGAAGGAAACATAAAACAAAAGAAACCATACACTTCAACTTTATAGTTCATTACGTATAAGTTACTTTGCTGAGTTTTGCTTAACTAGAACATGCACAAGTTCATGTTTTCGGTTAAAATGGTAAGAAATAAGTAGGGCCTTTTTGCAAACTATGAAAATCTTACTAGGCTCTCATCCTCTCAGGAACTCTTCAACATTTCTGCATAATTCCTGATTTGATGGACCCTTTCTCATCAGTGTCATTGTTCCAACAGCTTAGCATTCAGGATGAAAATACACTTTGACTCATAGTTACAGTCATGATTTTCATCCTGACTGAGCAGAGCTGGGTGCTGGAGCTGAAATCCTGCATGTTAGTCCCAAAACCATGTTACCCTAGGAAACCAAGGAGATGATTCAGCCCCAGAATGATGTGATTTTGAAGAAACAGTTCACCACCCAAAAGTATTTAAAGAAACATACAATTCTGTGCTTCTCAAACAACATCAAAGGGATTTTCTATATTAACTTTGGTTACAAAAGCTTATATCAAACCATTTCCTACCTGCCATCTGAGTAACGCTGGTTCACTTCTCTTTGACCTGCCCCTATTTACTCTCAAAAATGGACTTGCTTTTGTCTTATGTAGATTGACTTGTCTTCTCTTGTAGGAAAGTAGCATCTTTGCCCTTGAGGATGGGCAGAAATATGGAGCAAATAGCGTTATAAGCACATCACTTTTTTTTTTCAACTTTTGTTTTTGTATTGTATTGTATTAGGGCCTCCCTGGTAGCTCAGATGGTAAAGAATCTGCCTGCAATGCAGAAGACCCAGATTCAATCCCCGGGTTGGGAAAAGCCCCTGGAGAAGGGAATGGCAACCCACTCCAGTATTCTTGGTTGGAGAATTCCATGGACAGAGGAGCCTGGCGGGGCTACAGTCCATGGGGTTGCAAAGAGTTGGACACGACTGAGCAACTAACACACACAAGGCAGACAGGCAATTAACAAAGTTGGGATAGTGTCAGGCGAACAATGAAGGGCCTCAGCCGTACACATACATGTATCTATTCTCCCTTCCCATTCAGGCTGCCGCATAGCACTGAGCAGAGTTCCATGTTAGGTGCATCATTCTTTCATTAATAGCTGACTTACGGTGTTTGTGAACACACTCATGTTTATAGTTTTCGGTCCTATGCACTGAGTTTTAGACCTAATTGTCCATTTCTTAAAATCTCAGAAACCAAACTCTGGAAGAGATCTAGTCAGATCACCATTGTTTTGGGTTGTCGAAAAAGTTCGTTTGGCCAACCCAATATATCTAAATATGCTCTGCCATAATATTAGTTAAGGAAATGAGGCTTAACCACTGGCAGCAACACAAAATTGAATGTAGAGACATCTGGAGTCTGACTGTTCCATTATCTGTTTGGTTTGCTCTAAAGAAACATCCAGCATATATTGGAGCTGATATCACTTCGGTGTAACTTCTACCAACAATCCTAAAAGTATCCCATAAGAATATATTCCCAATTTCTCTTCTATCTGACAGTCCTTTCAATATTTGAGAATGACTCACACATATAATCAGACTGAATAAGTATCATTTCAAATGCTCTCACGTGACATGGATGTAAGTGTCCCCATCATCCTGGTTGTCCTTCATCAAAGTGATATTTATTTATAACTTTCATTGTTTGCCTAGACTCCAGTAGTCTGGTGAGAATAGTGTAGAAGAGAATCCATTAAATCCACTATAATCTCAGTAATTCAGTTTAAACTTTAATAGTATTTTGAGAGGGAGAATGACATGGTTTTGTAAGAGCTCCAACTTGAAGTCAAACCACCTGGGTTCATAGGCAGCTTCATCCTGTGCCTGATTTCTTCATCAACAAGTCTATTCAAAGAAATTTTATGGATTTTGCAAGATTCCAGTGAGATAATTCTCACAAAGAACATGCAAAATATCTGGCACAAAATAAGAGCTCAGCTAATACTAATTATCACTAGTATTGTTACTTTGAAAACTCCTAGTTTAGAACTTATAATCAACTAAATTTCCCAGCGTCAGATCTTATATTCAACATTTAAAAATACTGTTATTGCTTCTTTATCATGTTACATTCATGCTTAATTCTGCTTATTCAGTGAATTCCATTGCCAAATTAAACTAAAGAGCTCTCCTCCATAATATCTTTAGGCATCAAAGGTGTCTACTCAAACCTGGAGATGACCTTTGAATAGCTAAAATTTGATCTCTTTGCATAGGATAGTGTAAAAACAGTAGCAGCAGTAACAACATCATTTATTGAATGTTTTCTACATGCCAGGCTTACACACACACATACACACAGACACACACACACACACCCCCTATCTTGTTCTGGTTTTCCCATCAATAACCTGAGAATAATGATCCTAACAGTGATTAGTAATAGCAGCAGCTGCTCCACTCCCTTAGTCACAGGGACATTTGAGGGATAAAAAGACACTATCTGGATGTGTCTTTCCCAGGATCTGCCACGTTTGCCAGCAGGATTTGCATCCGTGATTAGAACTGTTTCACAGGCAATTTCTTTCCCCACTGAAAACATTCCCATAAGGCCATTCCAAATATCAGCTCAGCTTCCATTCGGCAAATACGTTACAACTCATAACATTTCCATAGAATTTTAATATTAAAAACTGCTCTCATGGGACTTCCCTGGTGGTCCAGTGGCTAAGACTCTGTGCTCCCAATGCAGGGGGCCTGGGTTTGATCCCTGATCAAAGAACTAGACTCCACAGGCCACAACTAAGAGTTTACCTGCTGCAACTGAAGACCCTGCATGCTTGAACTAAAGGATCATGCATACTTCAATGGAGATTGAAGAGCCTGAGTACTGCGACTAAGACCCTGCATACCAAATAAATAAATTACTTAATTAAAATATTTTTAAGTGCTTTCATAAACGTTATATCATTCTAGCCTCACCAAAGCCCTACAGCAAAGAACCTGTAAAGAGCTTGACAACACTTATAGCAACAGTCACTTATTAGGTGATGGAACTGATACTGGAATTCAAATCCTTATGCTGTCTAGAATCTTCTCATCCCATCACTCAGGGACTCTGGAAGCCATGTGTCCTAACTAGGAATCTACTCAGTCTGCCTGTGGCCTTGAGAAAGTCATGTGAACCCTGCTTCCAGTTCAAAAATGGCCAAATAATCCTCATCCCATAGTGTTTATGTTGAAGGTGACTGTGGATAAAAGCCCCCTGCAAACTTCCATGTGTTTAACAGATATGGGTGTTCACAACACAAATATAGAATGTGAGTGTAATGTTTTCTAGAGATTTAGGACTGATTTCCATACTGTCACGGTGATAGTTACAGGATGATTTTTGCTTTCCACAGTTTGACTCACTATTTCAAAGTATATGTCTAATAAAAATGTACAAACTACTTGTAGAATCATTGATAAATGTGTAAATAGAAGATCTAATTTTATTTTTTAGCTTGAGAAGTCATTTCCAGTATCTCTTAATTTCTTTGACTCGTCTTATTTCTCCTCACTACTCTTGCAGATAAAAAAGCCAACAAAAATAAGAGCATTACTTTTTCCTTCTCACAAATCACTCTTGAATAAATATATGAAGTTGTGTAGTTGGGGTAGATGGTTAGTGCTCTTTTGTATTTTCCTGATGCTATACCCAAGCTTAATAAGGTATTTTATATATTTCAGCTTCAATTTCATTTTGTAGATCATGGGTACAGAAAAAAATGTAACTATTGAATTAATGTATTTTAAAATTATAGTGTTGTAACATTTTGTATTACTATTGTCGTTATTTCCAAGATTGCTTCCTAGTTTAATAGGACTTGCCTGGGAACCTCAGACTTAAAAGGGAAGTTAACATATGTCTTCTTCTGTAAAATTCTTTGATTCATTTATTCAAAGAGTTTGATACACTGAAGAAAAAAAATCTAAGCATCAACCAACTAGCCCAAAAGTTTTGATCAAGTAGTTCAGCTGTACAAGGGGAAAAAGTAAAAGTATTTTTCAAAAGAGCTTTGCAATTTTCAAAACGCCTTTACCATACACACATGTTAACCACATACATAAAGCACACACACACATCATGAAAAAATGGCTAATACTACGGTGTGAGAACTGACTGGCTGTATTTGCCTTAAGTGGCAGTGCACTGGTAAAGTACTTAGGTTCTTTTTTTTTCTTTTTTAATGTTTTTTATTTATTTATTTTAATATAAATTTATTTATTTTAATTGGAGGCTAATTACTTTACAATATTGTAGTGTTTTTTGCCATACATTGACATGAATCCGCCACGGGTGTACATGTGTTCCCCATCCTGAACCCCCCTCCCACCAGTACTTAGGATTTGTCCAATGTACGTCTCATTTCTTCAGTAACAGCAAATAAACCAAAACCTTAAACAATGCTTACCAATTCCATTAATCCCATTAAAGTTCATAAGGCAGGATTTCAAGATCTTTTGCACAACAAGGACCAGTTCAGTTCAGTTCAGTTCAGTCGCTCAGTTGTGTCCGACTCTTTGCGACCCCATGAATCGCAGCACACCACAGGAAACCAGTCAATCTAATCACACTGGGACCACAGCCTTGTCTAACTCAGTGAAACTAAGCCATGCTCGTGGGGCAACCCAAGACGGGTGGGTCATGGTGGAGAGATCTGACAGAATGTGGTCCACTGGAGAAGGGAATGGCAAACCACTGCAGGATTCTTGCCTTGAGAACCCCATGAACAGTACGAAAAGCACTGATTACCACTAACCAAATGTTACTGAGTAAAACAAATGTGTTTTTTGTTCAGTTTTCCAGGTCTTTTTCTTTATTTAGCTAATCAGTTTATTCTCTTCCAGTATAATCCATCCCAGGGAATTAGAGTGAATCAGTTTAACACTTCAAGCAGATTACAGCATTGGTAGAAGGATTAACAGAAGGAAAGTGCACTCACTGTTTTCTCTAATAACTAATGATAGAAGTGCGATGAGATATGCAGCATAATAAGACAGAAAACTATTAGGGTTAAGTAAACGGAGGATGAAAAAAATGTCCTAAGAGCTATCTGCTTTTCCTCCGTTGTTATGCTGAAATCTTCTCTCACTTCATAAATATTTCCCTCAACCCCCATACTGCTTGGAGCAATCATGGTTACTTTCTTTTTTTTCCTTCACCCTTGCCTTCTGAATCAAGAAGCTTTCCTACTGTCTTTACATCCTAAGAATTTACTCATTCTCAAACTCCTTTACAATCCAGCTTTCCCTCTTTTTCCCTCATTAAGATCACCAGCTTTTTACATGGCCACAAAAGAGTCCTTTAGGCTAAAAGCTCTGATCTATTTTCTATTCTCTTTCTCTTTGATCTCCGTGGAGTTCTACTTTATTTTCCACTTTTTTTTTTTTTCCTTAGAGTTTTCTACTCCCTTAACTTAGCTTCCTTAGCTCTACAATCTCTTTACTTTGTGCTCCTATCATCTTTTGATGTACTTCTTCTAAGCTTCTGGACTGGTCCCTACTCCTCAAATATACACCTCTACCAAGAATCAATTTTCAATTTTCTGCTTATAAAAGAATATACAATCTTCCTTTGAGATTTCAGGCATCTGTTATTTTCACTAGGCAATCATTTTACATTGCTAACATGTTTAAGAGTTGTGTTGAAAGCTGTGGGATACAAAGATGAAAGTTCCTGTAAAAGAGTTTAATTATCAAATTACCACCATCACAATTGTATTCTTTTAAATCTAAATATATCACCCTCACTTCTTTCCTGAGAAGCAAGGTACTGTATCATGGCCATCATGGCTATAGATTCATTCTCAAAATAGAGCTAAAAATGAACTCACTGTATCTTTCACCTTGCCTAATCATGTGACCTCTGCTCTAAGGTATGGCAGCATCCCTGTCACTCAAGCTCGATGTATCAAAGTCATTGCTGACTTTTTTCTCACATCCCCAACATACTTAAGTAGTTAGTAATTTCTATCAGTTACTTCTTAATCACCATGGTTGCATCTATTCCTTCCTTTTCAATGTTAGTGCTGCTCCTCTATTGAGATCCCCTCACATGAGCTCAGAGCAAGTAAACTTGCAATATCCAGGAGCTGTGCCCAAGCCCAGTTCATCCCCTTCTAGTATATTCTATTCTTTATTGCTAGAATCATCTAGGTAAATACTAATTAGAATCAATTTTCTCAAACTCTTATGATTTACCACTGTTTAAATAATCACAATTGGGTGGGTGGGGGGCCCTCCATGAGCTAGCCCCAGTCTAACTTCCATGCTCAAAGGAAGCTTGGCATTCTAGATCCTACCATTAAAATTCCATTCTCAGGTCTTACTCACATGCTGACCCCCATATTTGGAATATACTTTCCTTCTGTCTGATTTCTTGATCATACTGTTCAATCAAGGTATACCAAACTTGCCTTTTACTAATGTATAATCATTTTTGCCAACTTGTACATCCTTTTTTTCTATTACATTTCAGCATTGACTCTTTCTTATAACTGATGTCATCCACTGCATATTGTTGTCACCATTTATTTGGTCACTGCAATCATGGATTTTCAAATAGCTATTATATTGCAATGAATAATTTTGGAATATAGACAATGAGGAATACGCAATAAGCTAGACAGAAGATACAGTAATAGCCCATCACTTAGAAACAAATATCACTCCTGTCTTCAGTCATTTTTTCCAATATTTCTGCTCTAGTATGCTTTCAAACAATGTAAATATGTAATTCTCTGTCTCCAGTTGGCCCATAAGACTGTTGAAGTCTGGTCTGAATTTTACTACCTTTTTTCCTCCGTGCATGCCATTTAGATTGTACTCCATAAGTGTTCATTAATAGTAAATACAGGGTGACAATTACACACATAGCCAAAATTAAAATTATATATTCATTGGTGTGTAATGACCTGTACAAAAGACAGTTATATCAGTAGTCAGTACATTTCATGATGGTAGGGGTATAGCAACTCTGTTTAGTACTGCCCACCCAACAACTACTACAGAACCTGAAATATACTACACAGTTGTAGAATACATGAATGAATTAAAATCACCTCTAGAAGGCAGTATTATAGAGGATCCAAATGGAAACTTCCTGTGAATTATCCATTTATATAACGCTATCTCTTTAAATATTTACTGTCAGCTGATCATGTAGAATGTAGCCAATGTGACATTTTAGATGATAGTAAATATTGTCACAGCCCATCTTTTGCTTATGAGAGAAAGAGAAGAATAGAAGCAAAATTTCCATTTGGGGAACTTCAAAATTCACCAAAGGGATGATGTTATCAATTAGGTATTGGGGGGACATGATGGCATATTCTTCGTTGATAGATATATATCAACACTCTACAAATCAGAGATACTAAAAAAGAAATATTTGTGTTCCTTTTGGTCCAAAACAGAAATAATTATGAGATGGAAGACATTCATATCTAGCAAAAGCATAACCTATCCCTTGTGTTAACAAGCCTCTTGTGGTGCTCATTGTCCCAGGCTGTGTGATGTCATCTAGGGGCTTCCCTTGTGGCACAGTTGTAAAGAATCCTCCTGCCAATGCAGGTGGGTTCGATCCCTGGTCTGGAAAGGTCCCTCATGCCTCAGAGCAAATAAGCCAGTGCACCACAACTATTGAGCCTGTGCTCTAGAGCCCTATGGAAGACCCTGCACCCTAGAGTCTGTGCTTGACAACAAGAGAAGCCACTGCAGTGAGGAGCCCACGCACAGCAGCTGGAGAGTAGCCACAGCTCTCCACAGCTAGAGAAAAGCCGGTGCAGCAACAGACACTCAGCACAGACATAAAAAAAAAAAAAAAAAGCATCCATGTCATCCAGACTGCCTTCTACTCCTCATTCCTTCCAAGAGGATGGCCAGAGCCCAGGACAAGGATAGTCACTGGGCTGCAATTCTAAAGAGAACAAAACTGAGCGTGAAGACAAAAGGTTAATGCTTCCTATGCAGATTTATTTTCTCATTGTCGACTTGTTCATCCACATCTTGTGGGTAGTTTCTTTTGGAATTTATGATTTTAGATTCTTTTCTCTCTTCGTTGCTGTTGAAAGTCCACTGTAGAGATAATTTTACTTTTGTTTAAAGGCTTAAGCCTTCCTGCACTAGATAAAATGACTTTGACACATACAGGTAGGTAACTCAGATTTTTAGGGTAAATTCTGAAGCTAACAGCTAGCAATTCCTCCCTGCAATTCGATTGGCCCGACAGTATCCTTTCGGTATCTTCTCCGGCCCGCCCCATCTCTGTGTCTGCCTATGGCCATATTAGTTGGCTCAACTGTTTGAGGATGGATTTAGGATTAATTCCTGGCAACTCACCATTTCTCAGTCTCCACTAGAGAAAAGAATATCATGAAGTACTGGTGGGATGAGAGCAGCACGTGTAGGAAAACAGATGTCTGACTTCATCAGGCTTATTCGTGTGGGTGTCTGGGTGCCTGTAATTGCACCTGTCAAAGAGACTTGAAAACTGCCTATTAATTGATGCACACACCTCAGAACGATGACGATCAGCAAAGAAAATTTGCTTTCCCAGAATGATAGATGCAACAGCAGCAGAAACAATAACAGAAAAGCAACCAAATTCTTATTAAGCTGCTCCTAAATCAATGCACCTCAAGCACTGTGATTACATTTTGTATAAAACTAATGTGAATTTTGGCCACAGTCACACTTTTGAAAACAATTATAAACTCAGGGTGTTTGTAGGTAGAATAGGACTAAGGCTTATCTTAAATCAACCTCTCATTTTGATGGGGGGGAAAAAAACTAGAGGTTTTAATTGAGGATGAGATTAGATCAAACATACAATCAGTGAAAGAGATAATATTACACCTTAGTTCTTTTCTAAATATAGAAATTTATCCCCTTTACCAAAGGGCTTTTTTCCCCCTCCCAAGTTACTCTAATTCCAGTGATCTTTCTCATTTAAATAACATAGGGATTTAGGAACCCAACAAAAATATCATCTTTTAAATGTTAATGTAGATGTATCTATGCATACATATATATGATATATATCTACTATTATCTTTATTAAATGTTCAATTTTATGCCCTAAATGCAAATCATATCCAGTCATTTTCTTATGTGGCAGAACAAACAAATAAGCAAATCATCTCAGAAACTAGTGCAAAGATATTTGGCTTTTCACAATTTAAAGCAAATCTTTCTTTTTCTCTCTCCCTTACTCACTCTGTCTCTCTCTCTCTCTCTCTCTCACACACACACACATGTGCACACATACAGGGTTGTTGGTTGAAATTAATCCTCATTTTAATTTTCCAGGTCACTGAGTATTTGTCCATAGCCTCCTGCTACTTCTCCTTGATTAAAAACTCTTTTCTCTGCTCAAATATTGCTTCAGTTTTAGTAATATGTATGTTTTGGATTTAGTCAAAGTTCAATAGTAAAGGCCTGGCAACATGAATGTTGTATTAATGGAATGTGTTTGTGAAAATTTGGGGTAAATTCTGTGATAAGCTCTTCTGAAGGGGTGAGACCTCCTCTTTTGTTCTGGCTTGAGCCCTAAACTATATTCTGGGTGAGGAGGGTTTTAGTTAATTGCAGGCTTTTGTTTTGCCAAGAGGTAGGAAGGGCTAAGGATTTCATTAAATGGAACAGAAAAGAAAAGAGAGAAGGGGTGCTTTGCTCCTTTTAAGAATTTAGAGGATGAAAGAATGAGTTAAGTCTAATAAGGATTTTTGTTATACTTGTTCTTCCCCATCTACCCTTGGGATAAATCTTCAGTAAAATATCCATCCTTTATTGTGTTAAGGGGTGGAGTCTGGTTTCGAGTTGTGCTAAGTACTTTGTCTTATTTCAAGGTGAGTGGGGGAACAAGAACAGGAACAGCCTATGCTCACCCCTTCTGCCCCCACTCTGTGTGTGTGCATGTATGTGTGTTTATATATTTGCAGTGACCTGTATCAACCAAAATTCCCAGAATACAGATCTGATTGAAATACAAAGCTTACCTATTAAGGGCTTATTAGGACTGCAGCCCAGGAGACATAGGTTCAAGAAGCACAAAAATGGTCTTCCACCCAGACAGAATAGGTTGTGGTTATAAGGAGATTATAAGCCTCCTGTTGGGATGCTTATAAAGGCAAAAACCACAGGTTACAGTTAGTTACATAGTTGTTTGTCAAGGATTATAATTGGAGCTGTCAAGAAGTAAGGGCGTTTTTTAAGCTGGGATTTGTTGGGGTTTGGAGTAGTTGAATAGTTGCAGGGAGAGACCTTGAGACCATACAGTTGCAGCTGGGAACTGTTCTGAATATGGCTGGTGGTGTCCATGGTACAGTTCAAAGAAAGCTCAAGTTCTCTGTGGTACAGAGACATGTCTGAGATCAGATCTTCAGTGGCTGCCCAAGTCCATTTTTGTATGCCTGAACTGCCATCAGGCCACTATAATTTCAATTTGTCGTCACCTGGAAACACTAGGAAGGATGAGATTGCCAGTCTACAAAATCTAGGAGGTTTTAAGTAATGCCGCAAAGCCAGGATCTAACCTCCATATTTCAGGAAGTGTAGGATCTCTTCGAATACATCCTTTATGGAGTTGGGATAGAGAATATAGTTAGCCACACTTTTAGCTATTTCTACCATATTTTCATGCCCACCCCAACTTTATTACCCTCGAGTTTAACAGGTTAGTTTGACTAGTTTGACAGGTTCGTTTTCAGGGGTCTGAGCACTACTTCCCTTTGAATGTCAACTCTCTAAACATCACCAACACAACTGTTGATAAAGCAAACTGAATGAATTGTTTACCTTGGAGGGAAAACACCTCCACAGAACTCTCTAGTTCGTAGAGGAGAAAATGCAAGGTCAAATTTGTTGAAAATAAGAAGTTTAGTTCAAGCTGAGTCTTTCAATGAGAAGACTTGATTGGGACTGGGAAAAAGATTATGCTATCAAGATTTAGAACTGCTGGAAATAGCAAGGTGAGATTTTGAGATTAGGGATTCAAAGCATCTGAAGACCTAAAGTATCTGTTGCTATTTCCTTTTGAGGGAAAATTTCAAATTTTGTAGGAAGTCTTGCAATGAAGAATCAAGTTATTTGCCTGGGCAAAATTTTCTAAAATAGTAAAATTATGCTAATAAAAACAATGGAATAAGTGGAATAGTAAAATTCTGACAAAATAGATTATAATGTAGATGTTAAGTTGCGGGTATTGGGGTGGGGTAGCTAGTTTTGGAGTTTTCATTTTTACATTCTTATCCTGAATAACAGAGGCAACCTTAGGGAAAAGTTAACTATTTTCTTCCTACCTCAGCTCTTTTGATATTGCATTTTTTATTTGAAGTATTTTTTTATTTACTTTTCTAGTGTATCTTTGGGCTTCTCTGGTGGCTCAGTGGTAAAGAATCTTCCTGTCAATGCAGGAGACTTGAGTTTGACCCCCGGGTTGGGAAGATCCCCTGGAGAATAAAATGGCAACCCACTCCAATATTCTTGCCTGAGAAATGCCATGGACAGGGGAGCCGGCAGGCTACAGTCCATGGGGTCACAAAAGAGTTGGACACAATTTAATGACTAAACAAGAACAACAATTGAAATCATGTGTTTATGGTTCTATTTGCACAGCTGAAGAAGTGTATAATAGTATGGTGACACAGTTCTCAAGCTTCCTAGGATTTCAAGGTCTTTTGAGAGCTCATCTTGCTTAGTCTATGGCCTGAGTAGAGATACCATTTATATTAAGCAAGAATTCCATCAAGATTTCTGCTTGTTAAGTCTGGTGGTGGTAAAAATAAACATTTATTGCATAAGCCTGAGCATATTTATTCATGTTCTTAAATTTTAAGAAACAACTTATCATAGGCAGAATTCTATCACAAGAACCTCTGAAAATTCCAGATTGTGTGGAAGTCTATTCATCAAAATGTATTTTGGGGATTTGTTCTGGAATGCAGAGGAATCTTATTTAAGTCCTCTTGTGGATAGGGGCCACTACTCAGCCAAGGTCTCTTCGCATCTATTGGATATAATCTTATGTATGTAGGAATAGAGATTATTTTCTAGAGCCTCAGCTGACTCAATTTAACAATATATCATCTTTAGATGAGCAAATATCAGTGTGTGGGATAATGTTCATGACAGTCTCAAGTGATTTACACCATATCATCAGGCTGGCCTTATAATCTGAGGAGTTATTTCAGTTGAAATGCGATGAGAAACTGAAGAAAGATTTTTCAGCCAATAACAAAGTCTAATCAAGGTGCATAAAATTAAATATGGAGGAAGGACAAAGATTTGGGGAGAAGCCTAGGTAAGAAGAAGCCTTTACTATTTTTTACAAGGATCTGAAAACTCATTTATTCCTTCATTTATTCAGCTTTCAGTAGTGGTGGCTTGAGGGCTAAAGGAACTATTGAATCCTGCTGTGTTAGAGAAATAAAAACAAGCCAGCTTGAGTTTGTGTTTGAGGAAGGCAAGGCCATGAAACTGCTTGAAGCTTTGCCTGTTGTAAGTTTGGTGTAGAGAATATAGGCTGTATCCTTGGACAAAGGCCACTTGATTTACAATTAGGGTGCTAGAAATGCAAGGACCTAGATGTCAGATTTAGGGGTCAATAAGTATATTTTGCACAATGGAAGGAGAGATCAAATGATATTAGATATATATAATATTAGATATAAATGATAATAGATATTAGATGTATGATATAAGATCAAAAGATATTAGACCAAATCATATTAGATATTAGATATCAAATGATATTAGATATACTCATACTGGGATTAAAGAAAATTCAGAAATTACCTGGGGATTAGGCATTACCATCATCTAAAAATTCTGCCAGAATATTTACTTTGTCATTCACGAAGAGTTAATCTGTTTGCACTGTTTATAAAAATTATTTCCCCAATCTACGGGAATCATAGAATCATAATTAATTTCTTGTTGTGGCTAGCTTGCAAAGATGGCTGCCATCAATTTCTTCTCTACATTTTTGTGCATACTGCTTATCACATTAAGGGCTGGAATCTAATTCATCTCCTTTTAAATCTGAGATTCCTTAATAATTTGCTTGACTGATTCTAATTTTTAAAAAAAGTAATTTTATTTCTAAGGTAGGGCCAGCAAAGGCTTTTTGGCTTCTTCCTAAGTCTTTTATAATCCTTGATTTAGTGACAGTACTTCTTGGAATCCAGCCACTATCCTATGAGAAGTCCAAAAACAGGAAAGAACCATATGCGGCCCTTTGGTTAACAACCCCAATTGAGCTCCTGGCCAATAGCCAGCATTTGACTACTTGTCCTGCCAGTGAGCCATCTCTTCATCCATCTTAGTCAAGCATTCAGATGACTGCAACCCGGCCACCACCTTACTGCAGTTTCGTTAGATAACTCATGCAAAAGCTGCCAGCTGAGCTCAGTCAGCCCACAGAACCTGAGAGAACATAGCATGCTGTTGCTTTAAGCCAAAGTTTCGATGTGGTTTATTACCCAGCAATAGGTAACTGGAACACTTCTCAACATACTATTTATGCAAATTTCTGTCAATTCACAGTAGGTGGATTCTCAGCAATTAGAATGAATGAACAGATCCTGGTGATGCACAAAGCTGAAAACACAAAAACTTCCATTTTCCTCCTTATGTTTCCCCTGCCTACCCTATTTTCCCAGATAACACCATGCTCTGTGGTGTGCAGCAATGAATTCAGACCCGGTAATGTCGTGTTTTCCTTTTTTGATATTCCCACTTTATGAAGGAATTTGTACTGCAGATTATAAGCTGCTTCAGGGATCACGTTTATTTGGGGATCCTGATTGCATTGTCTAAATAATGTTGGCGATATCTTGATGGTCTAAATTTTTCTTACAGCTCCATGGAACTTTGTGAAAAGACAAAAAATAAAACATTTGGGTAGGAGTAATATATCTTAACATGTTAAAGGAGCAACAGGAATTTTTATGACACACCAGGTAGTAGCTGATGATGAAGAAGCTTAACCAAAAATAAGCTTTCCCACGGCTAGGAAAGTAGGAGGATAGCACAAGCTGAAAGATGCTTTTTAAATATTTCAAGATTCAGATGAGTGAGGGGATAATCACTTTGTTAGAATTACCTCCCGTGTGGCAGGCACCAAATTATTGAATTGATAATAGGTTCAAAATATATAAATTTTAGGGCTACAGAAAATGTGGGTCATTTGATATCACTGGGACTATATGTTGTTATATGTTGTAATTTGATACACATTTTATACTCCATACTGGTAATTTTAGCTGTATATATGCTTAAGTGTGATTAGAAATAGGGAAGTGAGAGGTTAGTAACTACTTGCTAAGTATGAACTATTGATGAGTCTTCAGCAGTCTTACTGCTTAAGCCATTTTCCCCAGATGGACTTTAAGGAACAATTTAAAGGATTGGAATAATAAGGGAAAGGTTTTCTTCTTTCTTTGATATTATATTGTCCTCTCTGGAGGAAAAACCTTCTGCTGACTGCCCAGGGATAAGCATAAGAAGAAGGAAAAAAAAAGAAGAAAAAAAAAATGCAGAGTCACCTGCACACACCAACCTGTAGAGGGAAGTCATGGCTTTCACTTACCCATCCCATCTCCTTAATCGCCTCCTCCACAGCCGTTCTCTAATAACTCTTCTGATGTTCAGTCCAGTGCTTCTTCCACCTACATCATGTGATCTTGCTGTCACTATTATGTTCAAAATTTTGCTCGCCACAAAATGCTATCTCATATAGAAAAAAAATGTTTATCACTTTCAATGATTCATTATCCCTCATTATACATTCTTTCTTTTATCAGAAAATCATATACATATACATTTCATATGCATCAGCATATATATATGTGTGTGTGTATCTTCCATATGTATTTATGTGTCTGTATATACACATACATTGTCAATAAAGATGAGTTTCCTCTTCTATCATTCAGTAGTGATGTAAAGTTGCTGCATATTAAACAAGATTGCAGACAGAAGCTTAGTTGAAAAGCCACTTGTTTTGAACTGAGAGGCTACTGAAACAATTAAAATCATGCATAGTAGATACTGAATAATTCAAAGAAAGTTGCAGATAATTCATGCTCCCTCCTTGCAGTCACTGCCTGATCTACAAGTAATCTGAAAAATGAAACTGTCTGATAAAATTTTTTCCCTCCTGACAAATAACAGGTTTCTATAATTATCCTGAAATATTTTAGCAGTACAAACCAGAATAATGTCAAAGCAACTGAAATTAGGTTTACAACAGAATTCCAAAATAGCAGCAGTCTCTTACAGGAATTTAGCCATCTATATCAGGAAAAAAACAAATATATAAAGGCTCATATTTCTGTAGTTGGACCCAGTTCACCTCCGAGGACTTTAAGAAGAGGTAGCATATATTCTATATATGTCTGGATTCTTGACTAAGAGATGCTCCTTGGAAGAAAAGCTATGACCAACCTAGACAGCATATTAAAGAGCAGGGACGTTACTTTGCCAACAAAGGCCTGCCTAGTCAAAGCCATAGTTTTTCCAGTAGTCAGGTATGGATGTGAGAGTTGGACTACAAAGAAAGCTGAGTGCTGAAGAATTGATGCTTTTGAACTCTGGTGTTGAAGAAGACTCTTGAGAGTCCCTTGGACTGCAGGGAGATCCAACCAGTCCATCCTAAAGGAAATCAGACCTGAACATTCATTGGAAGGACTGATGCTGAAGCTGAAACTCCAATACTTTGGCTACCTGACGGGAAGAACTGACTCATTCGAAAAGACCCTGATGCTGGGGAAGATTGAAGGCAGGAGGAGAAGGGGATGACAAAGGATGAGATGGCTGGATGGCATCACCAACGCAATGGACATGAGTTTGAGTGAGCTTCGGGAGTTGGTGATGGACAGGGAAGCCTGGCATGCTTCAGTCCATGGGGTTGCAATGAGTTGGACATGACTGAGTGACTGAAGTGAACTGAACTGAGCATATATTCTATATATGACTGGATTCTTAACTAGTCAGTTCTCTGCTGAATAGAGGCAACAAACCCTGGTGTTGGGAATGTGAAACATACATTTTATAAATCTTAATTTTTATTTTGCTCATTATTTGCACTTTTAACTTGGGAAATCTTAAACTTGATATTTTTAATGGATATATATAATAAATACATGATATCTTATGATTGGATAGTCCATTATATTTTAGAAAAAATATACAATTTTTCTCTCATTAAATCTATAAAACCTTTGAATAACCTGCAATTATTATAATCAGACAAAGAGACTGAAAGTAAGACAAATTGGGAAAATTTTCTCACAACACGGAATTTGAAAATCAGGATTTGATCTAGAATTTCTGACTCTAAATCCAACAGTCTTTTCATTACAACAAATGATTTACTAACTACTCAAGAATTTATGTTGGGCTATTTTGATATTTGGGCTTCCCAGGCAGCTCAGTGATAAACAATCTGCCTGCCAGTGCAGGAGGCCTAGGAGACACGGGTTTGATCTCTGGGTTGGGAAGATCCTCTGACGGAGGAAATGGAAACCCACTCCAGTATTTTTGTGGTATAATCCCATGGACAGAGGAGCCTGGTGGGCTACAGTCCATAGGGTCTCAAAAGTCGAGCATGACTGAGCAGGCACACTTTTTGACACTTAAAGAAATACAGTATGAGAATAAATTAGCATTTTAACTCTTTTGATATAGGTTATGCTTTTAGAGTTCTAGTAATTGGATAAACCATCTCAGACAATGTCTGTCTGACATTCCTGATAGTAATTTTTAGGAATGATAACAAATGAACCTGAACACACCCAGCCTATGCATTAGATTGTGTGTGTGCGAGCTGAGTTATGTCCAACTCTTTGCAACCCCCGATGGACTATAACCTGCCAGGCACCTCTGTCCATGGCATTTTGCAGGCAAGAATACTGGAGTATGTTGCCATTTCCTACTCCAGTGGATTTTCCCCACCCAGGGATAGAACCCACATCTCTTGCATTGTGCTACCTGGGAAAACATGCATTAGATTAGAGACTTAAATTATGAAAAGTCATCTTGTACATATGGTAGAATCTCAATAAATTGTTGGTGTTCAGTGACATTTGACAGTTGATGTTTCTGATATTTCCAAGGCTTAAAATAGCATTGTGATATCATTGAATTGGGTGGTTGAAAATATATCTTTTTTTCTAGGTTTTTGAAGAGCAGGTTTCAGCACTAACTTAACTCTTTGAAGAGTCAGGGAATTTCTTGTGCCTATGCCATGTCACACTAGAATCAGTTCCGTTCAGTTCAGTTCAGTCGCTCAGTTGTGTCCGACTCTTTGCGACTCCATGAACCGCAGCACGCCAGGCCTCCCTGTCTATCACCAACTTCCGGAGTTTACTCAAACTCATGTCCATCGAGTTAGTGATGCTGTCCAGCCATCTTATCCTCTGTCGTCCCCTTTTCCTCCTGCCCCCAATCCTTCCCAGCATCAGAGTCTTTTTCAATGAGTCAACTCTTTGCATGAAGTGGCCAAAGTACTGGAGTTTCAGCTTTAGCATCATTCCATACTAGAATAACCCAAACCAAATAACCCGTGCTAAAATGACATCATAACCCTTTCTCCGGGAGCATGTGCTAAAATAATCCAAACTAAATAATAAATATGTACTAAAATAACCCAAGTCAAATAACCCATACTAAACTAATCAAAACACTTTCACTGGAAACATATAGAAACACAGACTAAATTTAAACATACATAATTTAAACGCGTAGCTGAGATTGTTAGATATAGAACTTCTCAGGTGCCAGGAGAGAAAGAGTGCTGAAAAGACACTGAAATAACTGTGTAAGGAAATGATGTGCCTCTTCTTTTCTTTTTTTCTGGCCATGCTGTGTGGGAGTTCCCTGACCAGGGGTCAAACCTGTGCCCCCTGCTTTGGAAGCATGAAGTCTTAACCACTGGACTGCCAGGGAAGTCCCCAGTGGCTCTTTGATGTTGGAAGTAGTTGGAAGGTAGGCAAACTGGCATTTGGGAGGGATTGTGATCAATAACCTAGAGCAGTGGTTCTCAAATTGTATAATTTTGCCACCCTTCCTCTTCACTCCCTGCCTGGACACATTAGACAATATTTGGAGGCATTTTTGGTTGCTACAGCTGTGAGGGTGCTCTGGTGTGGGCAGTGTTAATAGCATCTAGTGGGTAGAAGCTAGAAATTCTGCAAGTCATCCTACAATGCATAAGAAAAGCCACCCAGAAAAAGAGAATCATATGGTGCCAAAGTCAATAGTGCTCAAGTGGATATATTCTGGCTTGATGACTGGGGGTTTATGCCCACTGGGACAGTGAGGGAAGATTTTGATCCAGAGCTATGGAAGTTTAGAACTGAGACTCCCAAAATGAGAGTCTTAATCCTATATGTGAACTATCCTACGTTGAAGGGAGAATCACAAAAGAAAAACAAATCACAAACTTTGCCAGTGAGATATTTTGTTCTTTTCCTTTTTGTCTGGAATATGGATTAAGAAAATTAGGCCATCTCTCAGTTTGTGGTTCACATTTACCGGCTATGTACTTTGGATTTCAAATATTTAGAAAATAAAATGAACACTGATTCTAAATTTGTGATATTACTGGGAATTTTTGCTGAAGGATACACAGAATACTCTCTGGCAGGATAATTTCAAAATCTATGCTACAAAGGGATATTCACAGAGAGAAAAGAAAAAAGGGATAGAGATTAGTTCACAGTAAAAATTTTAAAAGTTGAACAGTGCACCAAAAGAGATCTTTGGTACATTCAACCTATAGTGATATTAAAGTCCATAACACTCAAGGTAATAAAATAATTTTGAAAGGAAAACAAACAAATTAGGTTTAATACCATCAACATATTTAATAATATTTAAAATTCTATGAAACTTCAGGCACTGTAAAAGAAGTGGACCTGTAAAAAGAAACAAATCAAACCTTTAGCAATGAAAAACAAACTCAATGAAATAAAAAACTCAATCAACAATTTAAATAGAAAATTAGATACAAATAAAGAGAGAATAGTGAACTGAAATAAACATTGAGCAATTAGGTAGAATACAACAGAGGTGGGCGGGAAAGAACCTCAATAATGTTGCAAAATATGAGAGGTTAAGAAAGACAGAGTTCGGAACAAAAAGTGTCAAAATTCATAGAGTAGGAATTTTTTAAGGAAAGACTAGAAAGTTGGGGAGATATCATATTCACAATAATGGAACTTGTGAAGCTGGATTGGCTTCTTTGAACAAACTCTCATGCTGACAACAACTAAAAATTGTATATGAACTCTGGGAAAAGGTCTCTGTAAAGTTTAGAAGAGCGATGCAGATGACACCACCCTTATGGCAGAAAGTGAAGAGGAACTCAAAAGCCTCTTGATGAAAGTGAAAGAGGAGACTGAAAAGGTTGGCTTAAAGCTCAACATTCAGGAAGGCTAAGATCATGGCATCTGGTCCTATCACTTCATGGGAAATAGATGGGGAAACAGTGGAAACAGTGTCAGACTTTATTTTTTGGGGCTCCAAAATCACTACAGATGGTAATTGCAGCCATGAAATTAAAAGACGCTTACTCCTTGGAAAGAAAGTTATAACCAACCTAGATAGCATATTGAAAAGCAGAGACATTACTTTGCCAACAAAGGTCCGTCTAGTCAAGGCTATGGTTTTTCCATTGGTCATGTATGGTTGTGAAAGTTGGACTGTGAAGAAAGCTGTGCGCCGAAGAATTGATGCTTTTGAACTGTGGTGTTGGAGAAGACTCTTGAGTCTCTTGGACTGCAAGGAGGTCCAACCAGTCCATCCTAAAGGAGATCAGTCCTGGGTGTTCATTGGAAGGACTGATGCTGAAGCTGAAACTCCAATACTTTGGCCACCTCATGCAAAGAGTTGACTCATTGGAAAAGACCCTGATGCTGGGAGGGATTGGGGGCAGGACGAAAAGGGGACGACAGAGGATGAGATGGCTGGATGGCATCACTGACTTGATGGACGTGAGTTTGAGTGAACTCTGGGAGTTGGTGATGGACAAGGAGGCCTGGCATGCTGCGGTTCATGGGGTCACAGAGTCAGACACGACTGAGTGACTGAACTGAACTGAACTGAACTGAACATGTTAATGATAAACTGGTGGCCAGAATCTTAGAGAAAATGAAATCCAGAGACAAACCTGTTTCTTGGTAAACTAACTGAACAGTGAGGGTTTGCTGGTCTCAGCTAAGAGGCTAAGAATCTTCTAATAGTATATTCTCATTTCCCTTTTTCTTGTCTTTAGGCTACTGGTATCATATGCTTTATTTACAGCTATGTTACAAATCATGTTATGTATGTCATTGTTGTTATTGTATTTTAAATAATTTTTAAAAGAGGTTTACATAATAAGAATATATCTTATATGTCATATTTAATCTTGCTTAGGTATTAGTCATAAATAAATATTTCCTGTGGTTTCACAAAATTTGGAAAATTTCACCCATTAGTTCTCCAAATATTTTTTCCCCTCTTTTTTTGAGACTCTAATCAATTTATATTAGGCTATTTGAAGTTATTCCACAATTCAGACATTCTTTTCATCTCCGTTTCTAATGCTATACCAAGTTCACTAAGCTTTTCTTTCGCCCTATCTCATAAACCAATAATCCAAACCAGTGTCTATTTTTATTACAGGTATTGCAGTTTTTTATCTTCAGAAGTTTCATTTATATTTTTAAAATATCTCCTATCTAACTTTTTGAACATATACCATATAGTCATAACAGGGCTTCCCAGGTGGTGCTAATGGTAAAGAACTCGCCTACCAGTGCAGGAGATCCAGGAGACACAGGTTCAATCCCTGGAGAAGGAAATGGCAACCCACTCCAGTATTCTTGCCTGGAGAATCCCATGGACAGAGGAGCCTGGAGGGCTATAGTCTATAGGGTCCCAAAGAGTCGGACATGACTTAAGCGACTTAGCATGCACACAATATAGTCATAATAATGACCTTAATGTCTTCTCTGCTGATCGTAACATCTTTATTGGTTCTGCATCAGTTTCAATTAATTGAGTACTTTTTAAAATTATAGGTCGTATTTCCTGGTAATCTTTGATTGAAAGTCAGACATGGTAAATTTTATCTTGTTGATATCAGATATTTTTGTATTTCTAAAATTTTCTTAATTTTTTCTGCCATGCTGTTTAGCTATTTCAAAGCAGTTTGATCCTTTTGAATTTTCCTTTTATAATCTGTTAGACATGTCCAGAACTATGCTCTGTCGAAGACTGGTTATTCCTCACTTCCTGAGAGGGGACCCGTGCTCTGTTGTTCACAAGTTTTTCAATCAGGCTAGTGACAACAGCTACTACTTCCAGCCCTGGGTAAGTTCAGGCATTGTTCTCTGATCCAGTCTATGTTTCAGCCCCTGGCCTCTAGCAATTTTCAATATGCCTGTGTCGGTCAGTCCTCTGCTTAATGTTCAAAGAAAATGCTGCACATCTGTTTGAGTTCTCAGTCCTGTCAATGCTGCCCTCTCCACTCCTTCCACCATCAGCACTATCTCTAAAACTTAGCAAGTCTGCTTGGCCCCTTCTGGATTCCCTCTACCTGTTAAACTGTAGCCCAGAATCATTAAGGCAGTGAGATGGGGCACTTGTAGGACTTACCTCATTTATTTCTTGTCTCTCAGGGAATACTTTGAAAGTGAAAGTAAAGGTCATTCAGTTGTGTCTGATTCTTTGCAACCCCATGGACCATACAGTCCACAGAATTCTCCAGGCCAGAATACTGGAGTGGATAGCCTTTCCTTTCTCCAGGGCATCTTCCCAACCCAGGGATCGAACCCAGGTCTCCATGGGGTCACAAAGAGTCGGACAAGACTGAGCGACTTTCACTTTCTGCTTCACTTTCTACTTTTAACTTTCACTTTCCTACAAGTGCCCCGTCTCACTGCCTTAATGTTTCTGGGCTACAGTTTAACAGGTAGAGGGAACACAGAAGGGGCCAAGCAGATTAAAGCAGTGAGATGGGGGGGACACTTGTAGGACTTATCTCATTTACTTCCTGTCTCTCAGGGAACAATTTTCCATAGGGTATGTCTGGCGTCTTCAAAACTGTTGTTTCATGTAATTTGTTTTCCTGGTTGCTTTGGATGGAAACTTATATCTGGTCCTTTTTCTTCTACCTAGGGCAGAAATGGAATTCATATCCATTACATTTTAATTTGGAGAAGGCAGTGGCACCCCACTCCAGTACTCTTGCCTGGAAAATCCCATGGACGGAGGAGTCTGGAAGGCTGCAGTCCGTGGGGTCGCTAAGAGTCAGGCACGACTGAGCAACTTCACTTTCACTTTTCACTTTCATGCATTGGAGAGTTAAACATCTAGTTGACTCCAACTCTATTAAAACAAAGAGAACCAAGGAAATATTTTTGTCCTTGTCCACTAATGCTTAAGAATTGGAGTGGACGTGTTGAGGGGAGACAATGTATATTTCCAGAAGTCAGATTATTGTCTATTTTTCTGCCATAAGCATAGAATAAAGGATATATATTTTATTATATTTTGCCCAGTGGCCCTGTCTTCTATGTTGGTTATGCCATTTAAAAAATGTATAGTTTTATATACAATCTAATATGTTCCCCCACTTGTTTTTATTCATGTTTTAATAACCACTTTTCTTTTCATAGCATTTAAAATAATTTATGCATATATTTGTTAGATGATCACCTCCCATTCTGACTATAAAGATCATATACCTTTTATTTCACTTGATACTTCTAAGACCTAACAGAATGAATACCACATAGGAAAAGGGTTCTAGATATTTTCAAAAGAATGAATTAGAGGATAATTTCTGGCCATCCAGAGTCAATAAATAAGATTTCTGGCTTTTCAAAAGCCACAATATTATGGAAGTTTAGGCAGAGACTAGGTAAAGGGCAGTACACTGGAGAATTTCAATCTGATTCAATTTCTAATTCTATTTTATTTTAATAGTATGAGAATGCAGTCATAAAATATTGATAAAATGAATGTTTAAGTGGCTTTGAAAAATTAGAGTTTATTGGTGAAACACTGGAGGAACTGTCATCAAAGTTAAGAACAAGAAAACTATACTCATTATTACCTGTATTATTTTTTTCTAAAGTTATACCAAATAATAGAGGAAAAAGTAAACAAAAGGTTTACTACTGAAAGGGAGACAAAATTTGCCAATGTTTCTAGTTGCTTCAGCTATCCTCCTAGAAATTTGTTAGTATAAAGTAAAAATTTGCTTCAGGTCATAATATTGGAGGTTATGGTAAGCTGAATAAGGCCTCCAAAGATATCCAGGTTCTTATTGTTGGAACCTGTGAATATTACCTTATATGATAAGGATCCTTATATAATTAAGGATGTTGCAATAGTAAGATTTTCCTGGATTACCTGTGTAGGCCTAAATATAATCACAGGAATTTCCCCGGTGGTCCAGTGACGAAGACTCCACACTCCCAACACAGGGGACCAGTTTCAATCCACGTGTCATGGCTAAGAGGTCACCTGTCACAACTAAAGATCCCAGATGCCGCAACTAAGACCCAGGGCGGCCAAATAAATAAATTAATTCAGAAATAAATATTTAAAACATCACAAATGTCCTAATAAGCAGGAGATTGCATTACAGAAGAAGCTAATATGATGATTGGGAGCAGAGGGACACAAACAAAGAAATTCAAAAAGGTTTGTTGCTAACATTGAAGACAAACTAGGTTTCATGAGACTACAGAAGCGAGAAATGCAGCTCAAGATCCTGGAAAAGACAAAGGAAGGGCCTCGCCCCCAGGCCTGAAGAGGAAGCACGGCTGACCCTTCAGTCCAGTGAAACCCCTTTTTGGATTTCTGACCTCCAGGATTTTAAGAGAATAAATTTGTGCTCTTTTGTGTCCCCACTTTTATGATGGTTTATAACAGCAGTGGGCTTCCCTGGTGGCTCAGTGGTAAAGAACGCCTGCAATGCAGGAGACATGGTTTCGATCCCTGGGTTGAGAAGATGCCCTGGAGAAGGGAATGGCAACCCACTCCAGTATTCTTGCCTGGGAAATGCTATGGACAGAGGAGCCTGATGGGCTACAGTCCATGGAGTCAATATGATTTGGTGACTAAACAACAATTACAGCAGCAACAGGAGATGAATACAGAAGAAAAGAGACTCCTTTCATAAGATCTGGAGAGAATTTCGCACATTTTTGGATGAACTTTATCAGGTACATCCTTTAAATAGCTTTTAAAAGTTTATCTAGGAATGTAAAAAGAAATGTACTCAGAAGTGTGATACTGTTACTTTTTCAATCCATGTAAAGCCTATGTTTCATTCCAATCAATAGTTTATATAATTTTTGAGTTTTCAAAAATTATTCTGTATTTCATATGGAAAAATAAATCTGGGAGAACAGGTAAGAAGAAATTAAAAGAGAAGAATAAATGGAGGAGAAGGGGAAATCTGACTTACATTAGCAGATGTAATTGCCAAATATGAAAGCGTCTTTAACTATGAAGTTGTCTTTTTTTCAAACCCTGATCTCTGATTATGTTGTGTTTAAACAAGAGAATCATTCTCAGTGGAACCAGATTTTTACAAGGCAACAACAATCTCATGTATATATGTAAACATTTAGCATCTGATAAATGTGACATTTCAAATAGTGGAGAAATTATGAATTATTCAATAAATCATGCTGGGACAATTAGTTATTTTGTGGAGAAATTATATACTCTATGCCAAAATAAATTCCAGAAAGATTAAAAAATGAAATCTAAAAGTAAAACAGTAAATAAATAAGAAAACCTTTCTAAAAATAAATTCAAAGGCAGAACTCATTTAAAATATTGCTATACTCAAATACCAGCAGTTAAAAACATTTGTATTTCAAAAACTAGGCAAAAATAAACAAAAGTAAACGGAATAAAGTAAGCTTGAAAAATATATTTGAAAATTTAACAGGAAAAACTATTTTTATATAAGAAGAATTTTCATATATTAATAATCAACAGATTGAATACTCCAATAAAAATGGGTAAAGGACAGAAGTAAAACTCAGTAAAAATATACAGATGGCCATTAAACTTTAGGAAAAAAAGCTCAATCTCATTCACAATAAAAATGCAAATCAAAACAAAGAGGTTCTATTTTGCCTTCCAAATTGGTAAAGATGGAAACGGAGAGGGAATTCTACAGTGTAGCAATTACCATTTTATAAAATGAACATATATTAGTGTTATAATAAAAATATAGAGTAAAAACAAATAGTAAAGGAGAAATTTCAAGAAATCTTTGCTCTCCTTTCCTGACTGGGCTAGTCATTCATTTATTAGTTAATACATATTGAACAATTATTCTCTTCCTGAAACTTGAAGTCAAGAACCTCAAATCTTATTATGTGTGGTGGAGGGTGGAAGGTGAGAGGAAAGAGGCAAGCAAAGCCATGTTAACAACCCAAGTATAAGTACTGGGGGCTGCAGGGAGATGGAGAAGGCCTATCACAAGGAAGCCAGGAAAGAGTTGATGGGAGGTGGTGCTTTAGTTAAGTTTCATGGGCTTCAAGGACTAAAAGGAGTCTACCAGTTAAGAAAGAGGTGTGTACTTCTCTGGAGCTCCAGCGCTTGGGACTTCCATTTCCAATGCAGAGAGGATGGGTTTAGTCCCTGATTGGAGAGCTAAAATCCCACATGCCTCACAGCCAAAGAACTAAAAACATAAAACAGAAGCAATATTGTAACAAATTCAATAACCTCTTTAAAAATGGCCCACATCCAAAAAAACAGAGAGGGGAGGGGAGAGGCCTTTATGAGGGAGGGGGACCGACAGGAAAGGGGAGGGGGAGCATGACCACTGAGGGAATTGCAGTTCAGCACCCCTCACACATCGGTAAGGATGAGTTCAGCTGGGGTTGTCATGGAATTCTTGTTTGCCAGGTTTAGGATGTGGGACTTTATTCTGTAACTCCTGAAGCTTCTCTGAACATTTTCATAAGAAGGTGGTAAGATCTTATAATCTAAGGGAGGGACAGAAACTCTATGAATACTGGGGAAGAGTTAACATTGAGAAAAATATATCTGTGCCTTTGGCCATGTATATCCTTCCATTCGTTTTTATTCATTTTTTAAAATAGATTGTATTTATTTTCAATGTGACGTTATTTTTATTTATATTTTTGGCCTTGCAGTAGAGCATGAAAAAAAAGTGAAAGTGAAGTCACTCAATTGTGTCCCACTCTTTGCAGCCCTATGGACCACACCAGGACCCATCAGGTTCCTCCTCCATCCATGGGATTTTTGAGGCAAGAATACTGGAGTGGGTTGTCATTTTCTTCTCCAGGGGATCTTCCCAACCCAAAGATAGAACTCAGGTCTCCCACACTGCAGGCAGACTCTTTATTGATCCTGACTCCCCCACCGGGGGTTGAACCTGCACCCTCTGCATTGGAAGTTTGGAGTCTTAATCACTGGACTACCAGATAAGTCACCAATTCATTAATTCTTTATTAAACAAGGATTGTTGAGCTCTCTTGGTGGCTTAGTGGGTGAAGACTCTGCCTGCAATGTGGAAGATGCAGGAGATGCTGGTTCGATCTCTGGGTTGGAAAGACCCCCTGGAGGAGGAAATGGCAGCCCACTCCAATATTCTTGCCTGAAAAAATCCCATGGACAGAGGAGTCTGGCGGGCTACAGTCCAAAGGGTCAGGCAAGACTTAATGACTAAGCAGAAAAAACTGTTGAGCTCTCACTGCACACTCACTGAAGAATCTGAGGGGCATTCAGCACAGTGGTTGCCTGGGTGAAGAGAGAGAGGAGGCAGGTAGGGAGATAGGTTGCAGTAGAGGCTGAGATAGACCCCGCTGAGGAGAGAGGGTGTTAGGCAAGGCTTCTTGGAAGTGCTGACACATTTACTGCACATTTGCTGGCCAAATGGCTCCAAGCATAGAGCAATCAATCCACATGCAGAGTTCACCCTAGGAAAAGAGCCACCCTGATCTGATACATGACGTCACCCAGAGCTGTGGATTTCGAAGTCCTTTGAGAATGGATAACAGGGAAACTTTTCTCCAGCTTCAGGTGCCCTGATGCCTTAGTGCTTCAGAACTCAAATCCAGATAGGGCTGCCTTAATATTTTGAATTTTATTGAGGGATTCAATCGTTTTGTTCTTTCTCTTTCAGTATGTCACTGTAAATAATTCTAGTTTTAAATACCATCCAAGGTACATTTTAAACAAGGATTATAATAATTTTCCTCCTCCTACAAATAAATAGGCTAGAAAAAAAAAAGAAAGGAAATGCAAATAGAAAAAGAAGAAGGAAGGAAGAGGAAGAGAGAAAAACAGGGGAGAGAAGGAAAGAGGGTGAGAAGAAAGGAAGGAGAGAAAGAGAGAGAGCAAGGACCAGGAGTCTCTTGGGAATAAGTATCTGATACTCTTTCTCTTCCTTGTTTTCTCTCCAGGTAGATGTGGAGTTACTGTGATTGGAGTGCTGAATGGGGCATTGACCTGGGGCTTGCCAGAGCTGGGAAATCAAAATAAGGGACCTGAACAATAGTCCACAAAATTCTGGCATGATGCATTTATTCCTGACCATTGTGCTGAATCTTTTTAAAGATTGTTTTAATACTTCTTAGTAGAACTAAACTATCTTGGTCTTTAAAAGGGGGTGGGGGAAAGGCCCTCTTTACTCCCATCCCATTTGCTAAGTGTATTGTTTACCAAGAGAAATAAAGGGATACAGGGAAATGAGGGTAAGGAGAGGAGGGTGAAAGGAGGTGGATCAGCTTCTATTCACAGACTCCCTCTGGCTTGCCTCTGCCCTCTGCAGCCTCTGCAGCCCAGAACGCTTCCCAGCTGAGTTCCTGCTACCTCATTCTATGAGCTGGGCTGGCCCCATGACATTTCAACAGGAGTGTTTGGATCAAGCTCACATAGAGACATTGACATTTTGCAAGTTCATCAGAAAGGCAAACTAACCCACAGTTGTTCTTTCCAAGAGCAATTTTCAGTTTTCTCTGAATAGCCCCAATCGAAGTGAGTGAGAGGTAGATTGAGAGAAAACGAAAGAATTTTTCTCTTTAGAAAGGTGGAGAATGAACCCCTGCTTTCACTGACTGCCTCTCATCCACAAAGCACTCTAATCTGCTAGTTGGAAAGGATGTCTTACTCCACTGAACCTAAGGAGTCCTCTAAGCCATATGCCATTTATCACTTTTCCTTTCCAATCTTGCTATACAGGTGTTACCCCAGTTGTACAAGTCAGGTCCTAACAAAAAACAGAAAGCACATTGATCTGGGATGTTGAAAACAATTTGATGAAGAGACTATTACAAAAGTATGGACAGGGTTAAGGAGACCACAAGTGAGGCTGAGGTATCCAGGGACTAATCACAGCAAGAAGCCATTACCACTCTATACCTGAAGGGGAAGGATAGGAAAAGGAATGGTAAGGTTTAGGTGAGAGTGACAACTATGAATGAGGCTGCCCTCTCCTCAATTCAGTTCAGTTCAGTTGCTTAGTCGTGTCCAACTCTTTGTGACCCCGTGGACTATAGAATGTCAGGCCTCCCTGTCCATCACCAACTCCCGGAGCTTGCTCAAACTCACGTCCATCAAGTCAGTGATCCCATCCAACCATCTCATCCTCTGTCATCCCCTTCTCCTCCTGCTCTCAATCTTTCCCAGCATCAGGATCTTTTCCAATGAGTCAGTTATTCACATTAGGTGGCCAAAGTATTGAAGATTCAGCTTCAACATCAGTACTTCCAATGAATATTCAGGACTGATTTCCTTTAGGACTGATTGGTTGGATCTCCTTGCAGTACAAGGGACTCTCAAGAGTCTGCTCCAACATGACAGTTCAAAAGCATCAATTCTTCGGCACCCTCCCCTAGTTGCAGTCATGAACATTGCCAGAAACATCATACTTAGACAAGGAGGAAGTGTGTGTATGGATGGCAGAGTGGAAGTGGGGGATGGGTGGGGATGATGGAGAGGGGGATAAATATCCTGAAATCTTCCCAATTATGACCTCTGATCTCCTGCTAGTGCCTTGTATTCTAATCTGTCATTTGAACCCAATCAGGAAGAAGCCCAGAGCTCTAGATTGCTCAAAGTCAGCCTGTGGTGGGTCCGGAGTAGAACAGAGATGGGTGGAGAATGGGTCAGGCATGGGAGCTGGCAGACATAATTACCAAACCATCTGAATTCCTTTAATGCATGGAATTAGGCAAAGATCCATAAGCACATTTTCTTTTCTGTTAATGAGTCAAGCACATTTGTGAAGTCCATAGGGAAGTTATCAGGAGTAGAAGTAGTCTTTGAGCAGCTATTGAGCAGTATGATTACATTATTGTAATAATATAATTATGATCATTATCCCACTATTAAACTCCAAGTTAATTAAAGAAGAGATCCTTTCTTGGTTTATTTCTATATCTAATCCCTTAAATCCCTATTTCCTATCAGTGCTGTGGTGGGCACTCCCACCAGAGTGGGCACTTTCAAATGTTTATTATAGAAAATAAACATTTATAGAGAGGAAGCTCTTAATTTAGCATTAGTAAGAGCATCTATTAACCAGTATATCCTCTTGGAAATCTGTAGCAAATAGTATTTCTCTAACTCAGATGCTGATAAAATTTTGTAGGAATATTCTGATGGCTGGATCATGTTTGTTAAAATGGACTCTGAAGGCCACTTGAATCCTTGTGAAGATACTTTCAAGCAGAGTAAAATATAATACATATAAAATTAGAAAAAAGAAAAGAAAGCCTATTACAGAAACTATTGAAACAGACATAAAAGAAATATAGATTTGAATATTTCATTATGAAACAAATCCCATATTTGTATTAGAGAAATAATCCTACTAATACTGTGTTATAAGCAGTTGCAAAGCACTTTTATAGAGAATACAATTGAAAAAGAAAGTTAATCTAGATATTTGTTGAACTTGCTTAACATGTTTAAGAGAAGATAAGAGACACCCTTATTTTGACTCTTCCATCGGGAAAAGGACCTCATTAAATAATTCTGACCACAGAAAAGACAGTGGGATACAGAGGGGAGAAACTAATAATAAACCTGAACCTCATCACACTCATAATCAGTGGTCAAGACAAATGCAAGATTGTTCATTGATCAATGTGTGATGGATAGGAAAGTGGGAATCCCTTGACCTAGCTCCAGCAAGCTATTAGAAAAATGATGGTTCACCGGCAAGTACATTTCAGAAATTGGTATGGTTGGAGGCAAATGTTCATCTGGATAGACACCTAAGCCAGGTTCATCTGGGTAAGTGCATCTGTGATCACCAAAATAATAGCATGTCCATATGAAAATGATGAGAATATATCAGTATTACTAGTAGGCGATTCTAGTGCCAGGATATGGTCTCTAAGTAGGCTTCCAGCATGAGTACAGTGGTCACAGGTAGTGAAGTCTTGTATGTCATCATTGATATAAAGGCTGTATGAATATGTGGAATAAGTTCAGGGGTTTGCATGAGTTGCACGTTGTACAGGAGTAACTTTGGAATGCTGGCCTCGGTGACTAGGATGTATAATTGGTACTTCAGCACAGATCGGCTATGTCTCTTCCATGCTTCCACTCCTAGGTCCCTGGATCTCTTGAAAGTTTCACTTAGAGCTTCTGTTGATCTTCTACTCTGATTCGTCTGCACGACCATCAGCTGAAGAGGAAAGGCTATGAAACTGAAGATTCATTTGGGCAGATGAAGTTACACCCTCCAACTGGATACACTAGATTTCCTTGAAAATAATTTCTGATCAGCACTTTGGCTGCTTGGCACACATGATACAGAAAAAGTGAAGGCTAAAAAGTCTTCTTCATTCTGAGTCTATCCGAAATATTTGAGGCTGTTGGTTCTCCTTTTTACTGTGTGGCCCTGAAGACAGTCTTAATGATAATGGCCATGTGAGACAGCAATTACTGCATTGGGCTGTAGGGAGAGAGAAGTGTGAGGGGTCAATTTTTAAAAGTTAACTTTTTATTTTGAGATAATTATAGGTTCCTATGCAGTTGTAAGAAATAGTAAAAGAGAATTCCATGTACCCTTGACCCAGCTTCCACCATGGTGACATTTTTCAAAACTACAATATCACAACCAGGATATTTATATTTTTTATTTTGTGGCAGCACCATTTGGCATGTGGGATCTTAGTTCCTGACCAGGAATCTAACCTGTGCCCCCTGCATTGGAAGCATGGAGTCTTGATCGCTGGACCATCAGGGAAGTGCCCACAACCAGGATACTTACATGGTTTCCGCCAATCTTATTCAGGTTTTCCCAGTTTTACTTTATTTATTTGTGTGTTTGCGTGTGTGTGTGCTTCTAGTTTTACACAATTTCTTCACATATGTAAGTCTGTTGTAGCTATCAGTACAAGCAAGATACACACTGTTTCCATCGCTGCAAGTTTACTCTTGTTGCTTTTTTATAACCACACCCACTTTCTTTCCTCTACCCTCTCCACTCCCATTTCTAACCCCTAGCAACCACTAATCTTTTCTGCATTTATTAAAGATCATATCACATTTTTAATGTAAATGGAATCATACCATATGCATGTTTTAGAATTCAATTTCTTTCTTTTTTTGGCCCAGCATAATTCTCTAGAGATTCATCCAAGTTCTGTGAATTGTATGATCTGTTCTCTTTTATTGCTGATTAGTATTCCATGCTATGATTATACTACAGTTTCCTTAACCATTTACCCATTGAAAGACATCTGGTTGTTTCCAGTTTTTTGCTATTACAAATAAAGCTTTTATGAACATTCGTAAATGGTTTTATGTAAACATACGTTTTTATTTCCCTGGGATAAATGACCAAGAGTTCAATCATCAGATCATACAGTAGTTACATAATTTCTCCTTTAAGAAATTGAAAAACTTTCTTCTGGAGTGTCTGAACTATACTACATTCTCACCAGCAATGTATGAACATGTCTTCATGTCACCAGGAGTGCAGCTGCTGGGTTGTATGTAGTTGCATGTTTAGTCTTATGGAGACAGCATACTATTTTCCACGCCAGTCAGCAATGTATTAGTGATTGAGTTTTTCTGCATACTTGCCTGCATTAAATGTTGTCAATGTTTTATATTAGACATTTTGCATTTCTCTGATGGGTAATGATCTTGAATATCTTGTCATTTGATTATTTGTCATCTGTATATCCTCTTTGTTGAAATGTTTGTGTATGTCTTTTATCTATTTTCTAACTAGATTGGTTTTTCTTTTCATTACTGAGATATGAGAATTGTTTATGTTTTTTAAGTACTAGTCTTTTGCCAGATATGTGACTTGCAATATTTTCTCCCTTTCTATAGCCTATCTTTCCATTCTTTTAATAGGGTCTTTAGCATAGTGAAAGTTTTAATTTTGATGAGGTACAATTTACCAATTTTTCCTTTTAATGATCATACTTTTGGTGTAAAGACCAAAAACTCTTCTGCTGGGGTTTTATCTTGTTCCTTTGTCTGGATGTTTCTCCGCTGCCTCGTTGTATCTAAGTTGCCTCTTGTATTTTTATGTACGTGATATATTAGTTACATTTCTTGACCTTGGAGAAGTGGCCTCTGTAGAAGTTGTCTTATGGGTTTCAGCACTCCCCTCTTGTCATGCTATGCTCCTCACCCAAGCTATATGCTCTAGGGGCTTCCCCTAAAAGGGCTCCTTGGGGCCTTCTGTTTTTGGCAGGCTGACTGTGTGGGTGCTCTTGGAGGCTTGGTTGGCCCCTAACCCAGTTGCTTGTCAGGCCCTGCCTTGTGTGCATGCTGCCAGCTGCTGGTTAGTAGGCCCTGCTCAGGAGGGGACCTGAGGGCTAGTGCTGGCTCACTGATGGATGGAGTCAGGGTCCAGAAGACTCCAGTGCTGCTGCCCCTAGATGGTGGGTGAAGCCAGGTCCTGGGGTTAGTGCTGGATTATGATAGGCAGTGCCAGGTCCTAATGTTGGCTGCAGGGTCCGGGGGTCCCAGAGCTGGTGTCACATCGCCTGGGGGAGCAGTTCCTGACACAGTTGGGTATGGGGTCCCAGGTGTGCTGAAGCTTGTGTTGGCCTGTTAGTGGGCAAGGCCAGGACCCAATTGGTCCCAGAGTAGGTTCTGGCCTGCTAAGGGCAGGCTGGGTCTGAAGCCTGGGGGATTGCGTTTTCCTTGCGTCTATCTGATGTCTGGCCCTGGTGGGTGAGGCTGGTCTAGAAACTTGTGCACTGGCTGCCAGTGCCTGCCCACAAGCGGTGGGCCTTGTCTGGAGGAGGCTGTAGATTCAGGAAGTCGTTAGGAGTATGTGCTGATGGGACTGTGTCTCTGCCCGGCTGTTTGGCCTGAGGCATCCTGGTGAGGACACTTCCAGGATGTCAGGTGGGGCCAAGTGTGGCCAGGTGTTGCGGCTAATGAGCTAACAACGCCTCCAGCACCAGCTTCTAGAACGAGCTCCTAAATATGGCTCCCGCTGCCGTGCCCTCTCACCTCTTGTCTCTCCAGGAGACACTCCTAGAAGAAGCAGGTAGGTCCAGCCCAGATGGCCAGCTCAGGTTCCTATCAAATTACAGCTTTTGTGCTATCTCCTGTGCATATGAGGTTTTGTATGCACCCTTTAAGAGTGAAGTCTCTATTCATATCCCTTTCCCCACTCGAGTCCTGTGGAGCTCCCAAATTTAAGCGCTGCTGGTCTTCAAAGCCAAATGCTCTGGGGGCTCATCTTGCTGGGGTAGGACTCTGGGGCCGGGGAGCCTGAAATGCAGCTCAGAACTCACTCCTGTGGTAGAGCCTCTGCATGATTATTCTCCGGTTTGTGGGTCTCTCACCCCAGGGTGTGTGGAACTTGATCGTATCCCAAGTCTGCCCCTCTTATCTGGCTCCTTGTGGTTCCTTTTTTATGTTTTGTTATAGACAATCTTTCCTTGTAGGTTCTAGGCTTGTTCATCAACAGTCCTGCAGGGAGTTGTGATTTTGGTGTGCTCCTGAGAGGAGGTAGCTCAGGGTCCGCTATCTTGAACATTCTCTGAGAACAGCCTTCTCTGGTCCCTGCTACTTCCTTTGGTCTCTGAAATCCTGAGACAACATTCAGTCTTATAATTGAGCCTATCCAGGAAGTTACTCAGTACTGGGTCACAAAATTTGGAAAGCAGTTGTAATAGCTACTGTTACCGAATTAAGTTGTAGGAACCCCGCTAGAGCCCTAGCCTGGCAGATGCTCCCTGCCTGAGGGAGGTGGGAAGTGGGGTTGGTGGGCACCCCCAACCCCATTTTTCCATTGGGGCTGGAGCAGCCAACAAGGAAACCGAAGCTAAAATCAATTAAAAATGGACACAGCACAAGCTTCATGGGTGGTGAAAGGAGAGGCAGCAACTACATTCACACATCAACCTCTCACCTACTTTTGAGGATTTAATTTTAAAGATTAAAGACAAAAGAAGGAGGAGTGAGCCTAATGATGGGGAGGCATATTCATTAGTCAACTGGGGAAAGCCCAGGGCTCTTTTGAGGGAGCGGGTTGCCATCCTCTTTTTACCCCTTTTTTGTCCTTGATGTTCAGTCATGGCATTTAATACGCATGAGCGCTAAGTTGCTTTAGTCGTGTCCAATGCTTTGCAACCCTTTGGACTATAGCCAGCAGCCTCTTTCGTCCACGGGATATTTTAGGCAAGAATACTGGAGTGGGTTGTGTGGGTTATCATTTCCTTCTCCAGGGGATCATCTTCTGTGACTCCTGTGTTGCAGGCAGATTCTTTACCTGCTGAGCCATCAGGGAAGTCCATTGTTTAATATGCTGATGTAATAAAATCAAGTTATGTTGAGACTCAGGACCTATTAGAGGTCAGATTCATGCCCTCTTGGTTCCAGCTGATTCCATCTGTTTTTTTGTTTAATTTCTTCATCTGTTGCTTCCTTTCTTATCTCTGGATCCTTTAACTTAAAAGGTTTATGTTAATTCCTGCTAAAGATGGGGGACTGCAGGTTTTGAGCAAGGATGGAGCTGTTAAAGGTAGGGGTTGATGGATTTGGAGCAAAGACCTGGAGCAGCTCTGGCAATGCTAATAGAATTAAAGGAATAAAATGCAGGCTCTGGGGTCTCAAGTGGAAGAAGAAAGGATGCTTTTCTTCTTCTCTCCCTTCATCTTTTATCTCTGCTTATCTCTTTATGTTGAACTCACTGTTTGCTGTTGTAAAGAAACTTTTTCAGTGGGACTGTGTTGGGTCTGACTGTAGGCTTAAACTGATAAGATTAGAATATCATGAACTCCTAACAAGACAGAAAGTGTATTGCTTGGGAATTCTGGGAGAAAAGTTCTTGGAAGGATGATGACTGGCTGGACTAGGTCCAGAGAAAATCCATCAGACAGTATCTGTGGTGAGAGGAATGGAGTATTCTATGGGGATGAGAAGGGGAGAGGAATGGGGGGCTGCGATTGACACCATTATGATTGACATTACACATGTCATGGGGCAAGTGAAAGCTTAATTCTGCAACCTCTGGGGCTTTTTTTTTTTTCCTTTCCAAAGAATATCTTAAAAGATGACCTCTTTAGAATATGAACCTTGTCTTGATTGAGGTACATCCAAGTATTTTCAGTATTTCTAATGTGTCTTTAAACTAGTTTGGTAGTATCGTCTTCTATGACAGTGGTTGGTCACATCACTGGTCAGCTCCCTGTAATGAAAAGTAAACACCCACCACTTGGTATTAAAGAAAAGTTACAGGTGAGCCCTTAGGATGATATTTGCTCACTGTGTGGACACATGGGTCCTGGTGCCCAGAGGATTCAGGAAGGACCTGTTTGGCAGATAAACCAACTAAAAGTGTCAGCACCTGTCGTAGTGACCTTCAGTACTTCCCTCTAGCTCTGACTCTGTGAGGATCAAGCTCAACCATCCCCACACCAGTTCTTGGCCTTCTCTCATCTGTTGTATTTAACATAAGGAATGCCCTACGCATCTCCCAATTGCTAACCTTCTGTCAAAGCCCAAATCACTCTTCTCTGCAATCAGTCCTCTAAAAACCATGGAATTCTTTCTCTGAAATCTGGAGTCACTTTATTTTCTTCTGTCTACCTTTGCCAGCAAAGGTCCATCTAGTCAAGGCTATGGTTTTTCCAGTAGTCATGTATGGATGTGAGAGTTGGACTATAAAGAAAGCTGAGCACTGAAGAATTGACGCTTTTGAACTGTGGTGTTGGAGAAGACTCTTGAGAGTCCCTTGGACTGCAAGGAGATCCAATTAGTCCATCCTAAGGGAAATCAGTCCTGAATATTCATTGGAAGGACTCATGCTGAAGCTGAAACTCCAATATTCTGGCCACCTGATGTGAAGAACTGACTCATTGGAAAAGATCCTGATGCTAGGAAAGATTGAAGGCAGAAGGGGATGACAGAGGATGAGATGGTTGGATAGAATCACCAACTTGGTGGACCTGTGTTTGAGCAAGCTCCAGGAGTTGATGATGGACTGTGCTGCAGTCCATGGGGTTGCAAAGAGTCAGACACGACTGAGAGACTGAACTGAACTGATAAGTGTAGTAATTTGTACTCATGTCTCATACCACCCTCTACACAAACACACACACATGAATATATTATTCTTGAGTTCTTTTCTTAGTATTATCTTTCTTACAGCTAACAACATGACAGATGTTTGAGGAAGGATCTATGGATTATTGCTTTTGTCTAATGTCTTTAGTGATTCCTCGTCCATTTCCCACTGGAAGGTCCACTTTACATTTTAAACATGAGCATGAAGCCTGCCCAGGTTTGCTCCTCTAGCTTTCATATGACCAGACTATTAGGCACATTTTACTTTCCCCAGTTATTCTACCTTGGTATACTCTTTCACTTCTGAGGCTGTAATTTATGATTTCCAAGTTCGAGTTCCTGATGCTGAAATGAGTCATGCTGAAATGAGCCACCAAGGCACTGAACCAATGCTGAGACTTAGTCTGCTAACCTCACAGGATTGGTCCTCCCTGGCTGAGAAAGTTTAATTGGGTCAGCCAATTACAAAAATGTAGTATTTCATTAGTGGTTCAGATGGTAAAGAATCTGCTGCTAATGCAGGAGACCCAGGTTTAATCCCTGGGTCGGGAAGATACCCTGGAGGGGGACATGGCAACCCACTCCAGTATTTCTTGCCTGGAGAATCCCACGGACAGAGGAGGCTGGCAGGAGACAGCCCATGGCATTGCAAAGACTTGGACACAATTGAAGCGACTTAGCATGCACAGCATTTCATTCCTTTCTCATGGTAATTTCTATTTTGAAAAAGAAAGTGAAACTGAAAATGTTAGTCTCTCAGTCGTGTTCAACTCTTAGGGACCTTGGTATACTCTTTCACTTCTGAGGCTGTAATTTATGATTTCATAAATCATAAATTTATGATAAGGGCTGTAGCCCACCAGGCTTCTCTGTCCATGGAATTCTCCAGGCAAGAATACTGGAATGGGTTGCCATTTCCTTCTCCAGGGGATCTTCCCAGCCCAGGGATTGAAGCTGGGTTTCTGCATTGCAGTTAGACTCTTTACCAGTGAGCCGTCAAGGAAGCCCAGTGCTTATTTTGAGCACGTACAAATGACAACTTTGAGGCTGACTCAGTAATATTTTATCTAGAAGACATTTAAAAATTTTTATTTTATTGAAATATAGTTGATTTACAATGTTGTGTTAATTTCTACTGTACAGTAAAGGGATTCAGTTATGGCCTTAGGATTTTAAGTTCCATAACAGGGAAGGAATTTAACTTCACTAGCTGTTGGAAATTGTATAATCATAGCTATACATTTACCTGAGTAACATAAATATTTTACTGCTACAATGAATCATCTCCTTTCATAAATATCTCATAAAATAAGAATGGTAATTTTCTTTTAATTCTAGGAAAGAGCTTGTTTCAGGAATACACCACATTAATCTTCATGTTTGTATGAGCTCTGATCCTTAATTTACTAACCAGTGTTGTTTCAAATGCTGGATGTGAGCTTACCTGATCTTACATCAGAATCTATTAACTGTGAAGAATATCAGGGTCCCCCTTACTGTGTCTCTTTTAGGAAATGACTTTTTCCTATTGGGCCTATCTTCAAAGAAACAGTAAGGACATTCTCTCCAGATCCCGACCTGCATTTTTTAAATGCATGCTTTCATCTCTTTCTAGCATCTTGCCAATAGCAAAATATCTCCTCTGCTCAAATTCGGCACCATGGTTCCCCTCTTAACTACTGTGGTCTTCCTTTGGTCTGTATTTATTTTATGGGCTGAAAGTCTGCTAAATGAATCTTGGGTTATACTCTTTGCCTTACCTGTTTCTAAACTGCCTGAAATAGAAACTATTTTTTTTTTTTAATGGTTCAGAGACATGTAAGTCTCTTTGCTTGAAACTCAATCTTAACTGCAGTAGAGTGTTTTGCCTTAAACTGCTGATAAATTTAAAGCATTTCACAAAATAAAATAGCATGGTGTCAGATTTACCTTGCATTCTAATTATTTGTTTAAGAAACATACCCAGAAGCTTCAATACATTTTAATAGGCAACTAAATTCTATTTTCTTGCTTTACATACACTAAATAACTAACCCACAACAGGAATAATGTCTTTATTCCTTTTAGCTCATTAAGTAAGCAAAAGAAAATTATAAAGGAATTTATAAAGAAAGGAAAACAGCACTAAGAATTACCTGAAACATATAATTGACTGTTTGAAGTCTTGTTTTGGGTTATGAACTCCTTTATTTGTCAGTTCTTCTTTTAGCATTTAATTCTGTCAGCATTCATTCATCCAGTCTTTAAGTAAACATTTAAATATCTGTTATTCTGAGTCACTGGTTTAGGCATTGTTGTAAAAGTCATGATCCTAGCCATTTGTGAGTGTACAGTACAGAAAGCAAGATGGTATACAAGTCAGAAATTGAAATATGAGGTAGTAGTGGTGGTAGCCAGTCACCCTTCCATTCATTCAGTCATTCATTAATTCGTTATTTAGTTCTTTAATATTTTGGAATTGACACAATATATCAAATATGAGCAGTACAAAGGCAAATAAGACTCAGGTTATAATGTCAATTAACAGGGTCCATAGGAAATGACAGACACATACACAAAAATGATGTATCAAATGCAATAATAGAGATATGTGCAAGGTATTATGGGGAAAAGAGAATGGGAACATTCATCCTTGAATGGGAATTGTGGAAACTCTTATCAAGAATACCTGAGGGAAAAGAAAGGAGAACTTTCAAACTATGACATACCACATAAGCAAAGGCAGAGGTATGGAACAATATGGAATGTGGGAGGAATTACAAACATTTTCATTTTTCTAGAACAATATACATAAAGAAAGGAGTGGTGAAGGAGGCAGGCAGTCCGTCATTTGCCAGGGAACACAGAGGAGGTGTGATCCCTCTTAATCCCTACTGTCATCTTCCAAACATATAGTAAGTTCTCCCTTCCTTTTGTCTCAGACCCATGTCAGCTGTATTCTCCACATCTCTTCCTCCGTCTCTCCTCCACTGAAGTAATAAAAGACAGAAAAACGAAGTTGGCAGATCTCGTGACTTTCCCTAAAACTGCTGCTTACGTGTGAGGTGCACCAAGTCTACTCACATTCCATTAGCTGAGACAGTCTTCCCCATGATGTATGTGTGAATAATGCAGAAGTGATAATGAAAATTATGCATGGGCACGAGTCCACCAGACACTGGAGTCAGATTCTAGTCATCCCTTGCTATGCACGTGTTATTACTGCTGTCGCTGATGTGAGTGAAATATTGGGGGATCCACAGAAGAGGCTGGGTTAGCGAGAGCAGTGTGGAACTCTAGGCTGTTCAAGACTGTGGGTGTTTACCAATTAGTAGAAAAATATTTCAGCATTTCAACAATTAACTTACGTTGGTATGTACTGAATGACTATTGGGCTGGTAAGTGTGCATGTCTGTGTGTGTACATGTAGGCAAATCAAATGTGATGATAAGGAAAATATAGTATTCTTGGGTTATACCTTATTTCTGGTTTGGGTGATCACGTAGGGAAGTGATGCTGAATAAGAAACAGACGATGCAGGAGGAAAATGATTAGGAAGTTTCATATTAATTATTATATGTGCTAAAAATTTCAATTACTGGTTTCTTATGTCATTCAGGCCTCAGAGGAGAGTTCTTGCTGGAGATAAACTGGATTTTGTTGTATTGTCAGGATTTGGGTCATAAAGACACAAAATGCACAGGCATAAAGCAAAGGTTGATATAGTTGTGCCACTGAAAATATACAATTTATGAGTATCAAATACTTAATTAACTTTTATAATGAAAGTCATATAATGCTTGAAGAATGTGATATGGCAGGCAGACTCAATTATTTTAATATAAAAAGTATACAATCTTAATAAAATAACAATCCAACATTTTAAATTAATAAATATAAATCAATATGAATGGATTATAAACATAGAGGATGATTCCAACTCATAATTACATTAATATGACTTTTTAAATATTTGACTTATCAAACAGAAATATAAAAATATTTCAAAATAAATAGTGCTGAACGGGATAGAGGGAAGCACACACCCCGTTTGCTACTGTTGAAAGTGTTAATCTATGTTCTTTCTTTGGCAACCAAAGAACATTAAGTTAAAAAATTCTATAAACAGAGTATCCTCTAATTTCTGCACATGAAAAGTAGACATACATGGAGACTTTCAAACACACGTGCTTTTTCTGATAGACTATTTAAGAAACTTTTAGCTGCGATTGTTTCTTTGGGGAGAGACGGGATAATGGTGAAAGAAGAGTTCATATACTCTGACATAGAATTGAATTTTATGTTTAAATGTTCAAAATTTTATTGTTGCTTATGTTACTTTTATCACTTCTAAAAGAAAAATATTTTACGTGCATATAAATATTTGATAAAGCAGTGTTTGTAGATGGCCATTTAGACATAGGAAGTAATCTGGCAGATTTATAAATGTTTCAGAAATATCCCTAACACAACAAGCAATTTCAAAAGAATTCTTTTAGTGGCTTGCATGCAAATTGCTCAAATTCAGTTGCGCTTAACCTGCCTAGAATTTGAAGATTTAAAGAAAGAAAGCAACCTGCAGTAAGACTTGGGTTTTAAGAATCATATCTACACTTTAAAGTGAAAAAATGAAACTATGTAACAGTATATTCACTCAGTCTATAATGCACTTGAACTATCAGCAAGTCTGGTGATTCTGTATATTATCCCTGTGCCCAAATCACAATGAGGTTATGTATAAACAAACTAAAAGATTAATCTCCCTGACTTTTTGGCCACAAAAGCTCAAATATTTACTCTTTTCTTTTGGAATATATTTGCATAATAAAGATTTTATGTTTTCTAGACTTCTTTTATGGAAGTGGGAGAAAAACAGTTTTATCAGCTGTGAGATTTACATGTCAATATTGAATGAGGATAGGAAAAGATGGAATTTTACCTTATTTCAGAAATTTGAAGGAAGGCAGACTGAAAATGATCTGAATTTTTGTTTTTGCCCTTTGCTGACTGGGGCAATAAAGGCTAAAAAGGTATCGCACATTTCTTAAGTCACTCTTCAAAATTCAACACAGTGGAAATTTGATGTAAAATGTCCTTTCTTTAGAAGTCATGTTGCTTTATGTTTAAAATCCTTATTTCATCAGATAGGTTGTGCTCTGGCAAGAGAATTTCAAAATCTTTCCTGTGTTCCTGATCCTGTGAGCCAACATTCAATCCATTTGCAGATTTTCACAGGCTGTGCAGATGACTGTTGGATTAGAATTATATTATTTTAACATATATGATGTTAGATTATCATATATGCTTGTCAGACTAGAGCTATATTGTTTCACCATATATGATGTGGTGGTTTAGTAGCTAAGTTGGGTCCAACTCTTTGTGACCCCAGCGATTACAGCCCACCAAGCTCCCCCGTCCATGGTATTTCCCAGGCAAGAATACTGGAGTGGGTAGCGATTTCCTTCTCCAGGAGATCTTCCTGAGTAGGTATCAAACCCGTGTCTCCTGTATCAGGCAGTCTCCTGTATTGCAGGATGATTCTTTACCACTGACACACCAGGGAATATGTGATGCAAATCCATAAATGCTTTCTGAGGAATACCTAAATAGGTAAATTATTCCAATGGAATGCAAAGATGATATTGGCAAAATTTTAAAAAGCAAAGTGAAAGTCGCTCAGTGGTGTCAGACTCTTAGACTCCTCTGTCCATGGAATTCTCCAGGCAAGAATATTGCAGTGGGTTGCTCTTCCCTTCTCCAGGGGATCTTCCAGGCCAGGGATTGAACAGGTTTCCTGCATTGCAGGCAGATTCTTTATGGTGGGCCACCAAGGAAGTTACAAGAGTCAGCTTATAAATTCAAATACACTTCTGTTTCTGGCAGGTATGTTTACTTAGGTGTTACATGCTTTCCTTAAGTTATTCAAGGCAAATTATCCAAATTTTCTTCTTAATGTCACATGTAACTCTCTATTTTCTAGAATCTTATATTTATGTGTTAATTTGGAAAATGTATATAAAACTTCAGGTTATCTTATTTCTTAGAAAATTTAACTCATAGTTATAAATATCTAGGTTTTGAAATGATAGTCTAATACAATATTATACATTAAACTTGTTTCCAATATAATTGTTCTCAATTTTCAGATGACAAAATTAAGAAAGTAAAGTAACTTGCCCAAGGATGCAATGTTATTAAGAAAGAAAGAAATATGATCCCTGAGCTTGAGCTGCCTGACTGGGCAAACACACTCTGTTTTCACCATCTTTCGTAGTTCTGTCTGTCTTTTAAGGTTATTAAAATAACATTTATTTCTTAAAAATTAAGAGCTTTCCTTCCCACCCCTAGGAAGAAGCTGCACAACTTTCACTAGCTATTTTCATCATTTGGAAAGATACTGTGTAAGTACTTCCCAAAATAGATCCATTGGGTCCACAGTAAGCTATAGTGAAATCCTAGAAACTAGTGTCCAGTAAAGCTTAACAGATCTTGACCCTCTGCCTGCCATGAGGCTGCACAGTGCAACCAGGCTTGTCTAATCAGTGTCCTCCTTCTCAATGCTGTTGTAGCTACAAGGCTACGCTCTTGTGTGTAAGCTGTGGCCATGAAATTGAAACAAGCTAAATGACATACAAGGAACTGTTCTAGACGCAGCTCCATAAAACACTGGAATTGACTAAAATGAATTTATTTTCTGAGCCTGTGTGTACTAGGGTGGCCAAGGAAGTCCCTGCAATCTTTTGGCCTGAAATAAGGAAGAAAAAGTGAAGCTATGGTTCTTATCTGAATCTTCATCCTTCATCTGGTCATGGAAAAATGTCACCTTATTCTGTTTAGCACAAATTCTGAGTCATTCTATCTTAGATACCATACAGTTGAAATATCAACCTAGATTCAATAAGTAGAAAAATGTTTACAATTAAAGCATTATATAATTAGAAAGTCTTGTTTTAAATGGATATGTTATGAAAGATGAGTTTAACTCATCTATGCAATGGTGCTCTGATCATCTCCTCTTCTCCCCACTGGTAGAAGAATCCTGTGCCCTAAGTCATATAAGTATAAATATATAATACCCAACAGTGGTTTGATGAGATTGTTATTGTTCAGTCACTAAGTCATATCCAACTCTTTGAGACCCCATGAACTGCAGCATTCCAGGCTTCCTTGTCCTTCACTATCTCCTAGAGTTTGCTCAAACTCATGCCCTTTAAGTGGGTGATGCTATCCAACCATCCCATTCTCTGTCTCCCCCTTCTCCTCCTGCTCTCAATCTTTCCCGGCATCAGGGTCTTTTCCAATGAGTCAGCTATTTGCATCACATGGTCAAAATATTAGAGCAGCTTCAGCATCAGCCCTTCCAATGAATAGTCAAGGTTGATTTCCTTTAGGATTGACTGGTTTGATCTCCTTGCTCTCCAAGGAACTCTCAAGAGTCTTCTCCAGCACCACAATTCGAAAGCATCAATTCTTTGGTGCTCAGCCTTCTTTATGGTCCATCTCTCACATCCATACCTGACTCCTGGAAGAACCATAGCTTTAACTATATGGATCTATACTTTGACTATACTAATGAGATTGACAGTAGTTTATTAGTCACGTAGACTCACAACCCAAACATATTGTAGCATGAAACAGAGGGGCTAGGGGAAGCAGGCTTTGTAGTAACACAAGGATGGAATGCCCACAGCTTCCCATGGGAGGATGTGATTTGTTTGAATAATCTGATGGTTGGTAGGGAGGGGAAGGGCTTCCCAGTTGGCACTAGTGGTAAAGAACCAGCCTGCCAATGCAGGAGGTGTAAGAGTTGAAGGTTTAGATCCCTGGGTCTGGAAGATCCCTTGGAGGAGGGTATAGCAACCCATTCCAGTATTCTTGCCTGGAGAATTCCATAGATAGAGGAGCCTGATGGGCTAGGATCCATAGGGTTGCAAAGAGTTGGACACAGCTGAAGCAACTTAGCACACACGCAGGACCTTTGCTTAATCACTGAGCTATCTAAGCAAGCAGAGAGGTGAAATCTATTAGGTTGTTGAGGAACCACTGGGAACCAGGTTGGATGCAACTGGTCTGATTGATAGTGGAAACAGCAGGGCAGGGACCCTTTCCCACTGGGTGGGGCATATCTGGTTTCTGGTGAAGGTCAAACATGTCAAAGCAGTATTTGTAATTTTAGATCTTATGATGCAAGTATCTGTAATAATAATTTTCTACCACACAGAGCTCTTAGGAAAATCAGTGAAATAATTGTGTGAAAATACTTAGTAAAATGAAATGTTTTCAAAATCCTTATTTATTCATATAAGTCTTATTAGAAAAACATTGAAACCTCATTCTTAGTTTCTATTTATGACTCTATATCTATATAATAATTTATTAATAAGTGAAGAATATACCTTAAACCTTATCTGTGAGTTTACCCCTACTCCTTGCCATTAATAAGTAGAACAGTTGGGTATACAGCATTACTGTATATAATGCCCATCCTCCATTGGAATAAATTGGAAATGGATTGTGTAGGTAATGCACGTGGTCTTATGAAAAGAGAAATAGACCAAGGAAATCAAGATAGTGACAGCCTGAAATGTTCAGGAGTCTTTAACACCACTCTCAGGCTTAATCATTTGCTAGAAGGAATCATAGAACTTAGAAAAGCTATTTTACTCATAGTCATGATTTTTTACACCCAAAGAACACGGGCTAAAATCAGCCAAGGCAAGGGAACACCAGGCAGCATCCCAGAGTTAGCAGGTGTGAACTTCTGCTTGTCCTCTCCATATGGAGTTGTTTGGATGGTACCTATTTTTCCAGCAACTACATGTAAAAATACACTTGGAGTATTCCCAAGAAGTGACGCTCACCCCAGCTTTGGTTTCCAGGGTTTTCACTGGACCTTGTTCAGGTACACGTGGGTGATTGGCTACCCACTCCAGTATTCTGGCCTGGAGAATTGCGTGGTCTGTATAGTCCAAGGGGTTGCAAAGAGTCAGACATGACTGAGTGACTTTCACTTCACTGGCCGTGTATACATGGGTGATCACCTGCATGGCTGGCTTTAGTCTCTAGACCCTTCAGAGGCTGAGCTAATAAGTGTTCCAAGTTCCTCTGCCTTAAATCATGTTATTAACATTGACCATCCACATATCCCAACACCTCTGGGCAAACAAAGCCACTCTTGTTGAACAGGATTTATGGGTAACCTTTCAGGAGCCAGTGGCAAAGACCACATCTCTCTTTGGTCAAGGTTAATCGATTACTTGTGACTGACATTCTCTTTCTTACTCAAACACTAATTCACCAGCTTTGATAGCATTGGATATGGTTACCTCACCTGTAAAATAAGAGGGCTGGGCTGTATTAGTGTTTTTCACACTTAGCTTTGAGGAGGATTAGGAGAATTAAAAAATTGACTGAGATATTATTGAATATTAAGATTAAGGAAGCTACTGGGAAGTTGCCCGAATCAAAGCAATTCAAAGCAATTTATGTAGTGGACTTTCACCTAAGGCTTAATAGAAAAAAAGTATTTCCTGAGCACTTAGAAGTAGAAAATTCCTGGAAATGCATGGTTTCTGAGGTTCCTTCCATGTCTAGTGTTGGAGGATAGCATAGTTTTAAGAAAAGACAACATATTGTGATATAATTATTTGGATACTTTGTATTTTAATATAGTAGTATGAAGATAAAAATATTTTTTTTAAATTCTGAAGTTATCCTGAACATTTATGTAATTTATTCTTACAAAGCTGCCCATGATTATTCATGATTATAATAACATTCTTTGATTGGTGGTAGTTTATGTAACAGAAACTTCTTTAACATCTCTCTAGATTTTTTCTTGAACCCTATTATGTAAGTTCCATTTCTCCATTTTCCAGATGAGTATTTGGTTTTCCAGTGTATGAAAACTCAGGGTAGTTACAGTACAATAAATAAAACAAATTGATGCTTCTGTAAGAGAAATATTAGGTCCTCGTAAATTATTAGAAAATACGAAATAGATTCAGATACTTTTGCACAGACTAAAGAGTCTGAAGACAGAAGTAAATTTTTGTATTATCTATTCTAACCCCATTCAGTCAGCTATTTCAGCAGAGAAGTTGAGGATCGACTCTTGCTCTATAGTCCCTTTTGAACATAATTCCAATAACTTAGAATTTCAAGATGTTTGATTTGTAAACAGAAGAAAATTTGACATATTTCTCACAAACAAAATTGTAAGCTACAGTACCAAGATTAAACATAATTTGAAAGACGTCTTGAGGATGCATAGACTAGGAGTTAGTTGACTTGAGTGTTAGTTCCAGCTCTGAAACTCATGAATTCTATGTCTTTGGATGCTACACAACTCCTTTTTCATCCGTTTTTTCATGTGACTAATGAGGGGGATTATTCTGAGTCTTCTGGTTTTCGCAGTGCCTGAAGTTGATTGCCTGGCCTTTTTATAGTTTAGCTACATGTCAGATATTTACAACCAAAAAACTTAGGATGTATTTTTTCCTTATTTTGTGAGAAATCATTTCACCGCGTCTTAATCACTTGTCAGTGACTGCTTCTCACAGGGCAGCTGGGCAGGTTCAAAATCTGCTGGGACTTCACTAGTATGATTTCCCATATTTTATGCAGTTCTCAAGTTTCTTTGCTTCTATCATAAAAATTTGTTTGGCTGTGTAAAAGCCTTGACATTTGTTTTCCAATTCATTTGACCTTTAAGAACAACAAGTACACACTCCCAGTTTTGCCACTTCTATTAAATTACCAGCTATAAAGGGCACGCATTTACTACTACTGCCAGTGATTACTAAAAAACTATGCTGTGTGGTTCCAAGACCGTGGCATGTTACTGCTTATATAATGTAGGCTATAACATCATGCCATGCTCCTGATGCATCAGGCCTGTTTTGTTCCATAGATGGCTGGAAGTTTGGGGCTGAGAACAGGCAAAGCCTATGGTGTAACCAGATTTAGTGGCGGCAATTACAGTGAAGTGAAAGTGAAGTCGCTCAGTCGTGTCCGACTCTTTGCGACCCTGTGGACTGTAGCCCACCAGGCTCCTCTGTCCATGGGATTCTCCAGGCAAGGATACTGGAGTGGGTTGCCATTTCCTTCTCCAAGGGATCTTCCCGACCCTGGGATCGAACCCAGGTCTCCTACATTGCAGGCAGACGCCTTACCCTCTGAGCCACCAGCGATGCCACCAGGGCTATTACAGTACCACACCATCATGGGTTCTTTCCCTGCGATGAGATAACATTCTTACATACCCAAGCCCTTAATTTATCTTCTTTGTAGGCAGATGGGATTGTACACATGGATCAAATCACTAAGTTTTAATCTGAAAAGTGCATCACCCATTCCAACTCCTATGCAATAAATAAATCTTGACTTAAAACCTGAATGTAGAAAATCAGAATGCTCAAGTGAGAATGCTCCCTTGAAAGCAAAATCATTACAACCACCTCTGAACATATGAGCTAATAACCAATAACAAACACAATTCTGTGTGGAAAGCTGCAACTGGTAACCAATACTTTATTTCCACCAAGTTATTCCACATTAGCAAGAAGTTCTGTATATTCTCCAAACTGTATTATAAAAAGTTTATATTTAAGCTAAAATCACCACAGTAATTAAAATGCATCATACATTTTGAGTTCACTTTGAATGAGTGAGATTTTTCAACTAACCTAAAGTAAAGCAAACCAATTAGGAAGCCATCTGGGTAAAATTAAATTTTAGGAAATGACAAGTAAAAACATGAATCCTTAACACTGTCATGGCTTCCAGTGCTTCTCAGAAAGATCTACTAAAGATCTAAGTTATTAACACTTAACCCTTTAAATTGGCTAGTATTTCTCAAAGTTGGGTATAATAACCTGTGCAAATTAAAATAAATATGAATGTCTAAGCCCATCACAGATATCTTGTTTTAATCAATCTGTTTGTGGGGTAAGGCACTAACATTTTAAAAAGCTTTGGTAATTTTATTGTATCATTAGAATTTAAGACTCCTGACTAGATGTACTTAATAGCATCAAATTTCCATTTTTCTCATTATACATTAACAAACCACATCCTCCATTTCCCTTGGTTCTTGAAGTTATATTATCTGTTAATTTACATGTTGTATGTGGGCTTTTAGAATATTTTGATAGAATAATGTAAAATACTTTCTTAATGTTTCTCTAAAAATGTCACCAGAATGTTAACATTCTCAAATATTCTTATTTGCTAATAATGGGTGTTTCTTTCATCCTCTTTTTTTTCTCCTCTTCTTATCCTCCTGTCCCTTCTTCTTCCTCCTCCTCCCTCATCTGTTTCAATGTTATGAGTTCAATTTCATATAATCTATTTGTAGTTTTTCAACTTCCTATTCCAAATGAATTCATCTCTACATACTAAATCTCAAGCTCACATTTTTGGATTTATCTGAAGTGTGGTATCCTTAGGTCAGTTTCTTCCCTCTACTTCCTGGCTGGTAGATGATAACCTCTTCAACCTTTAATAATTATGGTTTAGAGATCTTTCAATTGCATTTCCATTAATACATTTTGGGAGTCACTTAATGCTCTGCTGCTCTTATTTTTTGGTCCTATAACCATTGTCAGATGTACTTTTCAAAGGATTTGAGTGTTCTTGGAAGTATTTGAAGAGGAACTTAGAGATTATCTAATTAAATATCATGATTTTGTTAAGGCAAAACTGTAGCTTCATTTTAATATTTAGGCTAAAAAATGGAGGTGTGAAGTTTTGACTCTGATAACTAATATACATCAACAGAAACATTAAATAAAGGGAAATAATTTTGGGAGTGATATGGTGGATCATGCTAGCTTTGTCCTAATACCTGTTCTCTCCTTTTTACAGTAATAATTTCCAGTGTTTGTAGAGCACAAGATTGCCTAGAATAAAATCTACAAATGCCCATCCTTTCTGCAACAATATGTGATATCTACAGCTATATATTATATCTACAAAGATGGTAAAAACAGCTTCCAAGAATTGTCTATAAGGTGGCATGCTCTCTGTTCTTTTCCCCCATTTCCAGTGGGCTGGAGTACATTCATAATATAGTTGGAATTGTAGCCGACATCTTGTTCTGTGATGTGGTATTGGGATTAGAAGTCATGTCAATGGCAACCCACTCTGGTACTCTTGCCTGGAAAATCCCATGGACGGAGGAGCCTGGTAGGCTGCAGTCCACGGGCTCGCTAAGAGTCGGACACGACTGAGCGACTTCATTTTCACTTTTCACTTTCATGCCTTGGAGAAGGAAATGGCAACCCACTCCAGTGTTCTTGCCTGGAGAATCCCAGGGATGGGGGAGCCTGGTGGGCTGCCGTCTATGGGGTCGCATAGAGTCGGACACGACTGAAGCAACTTAGCAGCAGCAGCAGCAGCAGAACAGAGGGACAAAATGAAAAGAAAGTAGATCCCTGAGCCAGTGGTTTGCCAGTCAGCTCTAGAGCAATTATCACTGTCAAAGAGGAGCAGAGCCAGGCATTTGTTAAAGGAACAAGACAGATTTTATTTTTGCTCCTGCAGTTGGAGAAGAGAGAGACTTCAGTATAAATTGAGTTCAACTCTAATCCAGGCAGAGATGACTGGGAATTTTAGGGGAGAATGACTAATTAGGAGGAGTCAGGTAGGGTCTGGAGCATCAGGAGTATGGAAAATCACAAAAGTTGGTGGGGCTGCTTTTTAGTAACAGACAAGTCAGGTGTTGGCTCAGTGTATATATTTGCAGTTTGGTTTGGAACAAATGGTTAAGTTCTTCTGGTAGCCTTGAGTTTTCCAAATCAGGAACTTAACAGGTCTGAGTCATCCGGGGATATGGTCTTGAGTTGCTGGAAATCATGCTAGTGTCTGTTCAAGTCAAGTGTTGGGGATCAAGGAAATCTTTTGTGTTGAGAACTTTCTGAGTCTTCTGAGAAGATGGCTCAGAGGAGCCTGATTAAATTTTGGAAAGGACACAGTGTTTCACTTCCAGACATCTTAAATATGAGCATGAAATTAAATTCAAAGTTATTTAATACCATCTCAGGCTTGTTGAACTAAAGTATTACCAATTGTAATGAATACAAGTTATCTTCTTTAAAATAGATTATATTAAATATTGATGATGAGATATATAATAGCTTGTATCAGGCAAAGAGTTTATATTTGATGCTGAAGTTCAGGAAAAAGATTAGGACTAGGGAAGATTAACAAGAATATAGTATTGACAACTCTATGAAATTGAGTTTCTCTGCAAAGGATGAGAATGACTAGGGAAGAGAAAACAGCCAAGGATAAAATCTAGAGGCAAGCCTGCTTTTGGTTATGTCTTAAATTAGTTTTCAAAAGTAGTGAGGGATTACTTCTATCTCTTTTTTTTTCCCTCTCCAGCTTTATTGAGATATAATGGACAATTAAAATTACATATCATCTTTACAACTTGAGAGTTTGATACATGTATGCATTGTGAAATAATCACCTCAAGCTATTTAACATACCCATTTTCACAGAGTTATGACTTCTTTTATTCTTCCTTTCTTTTTCTGTGTTGAGAATACTTCAGATTTACCCTCTTAGCAAGGGCTTCCCTGATAGCTCAATGGTAAAGAATCTGCCTGCAATGCAGAAGACCCTGGTTACATCCCTGGGTTGGAAAGATCCCCTGGAGAAGGGAATAGCTACCCACTCCAGTATTCTGGCCTAGAGAATTCCATGGACTGTATAGACCTTGGGGTTGCAAGGAGTAGGACAGGACTGAGTGACTTTCACTTTCACCGTCTTAGCAAATTTGAAGTGTACAGCACAGTATTATTAATTCAGTTCAGTTCAGTCGCTCAGCCATGTCCAGTTCTTTGTGACCCCGTTCAACTTCAGCTTCTTCAGTATTACTGGTTGGGGCATAGACTTGGGTTACTGTGATATTGAATGGTTTGCCTTGGAAACAAACAGAGATCACTCTGTCGTTTTTGAGATTGCATCCAAGGACTGCATTTTGGACTCTTTTGTTGACCATGATGGCTACTCCATTTCTTCTAAGGGATTCCTGCCCACAGGCTAAAACTATGCAAGATTCTAATGCTACAGAGTTATTCAAGATAAGACCCCTGTGTCTGAGTACAATAAAAAGAAAGATTAGCAAAAAAACACAGCTGCAAATCATTGCAATTTGTGCAAACCCCTGTTAACCACTGTTCTACTCTCTGCTTTTATGACCTTTCAGTCTTTCAGAAAACAACAGGTTAATACATAAAAGATGTAGAGAATGTTTGATAAACACATTTAAGTGGGAGAACATCCTATCTTAATTTCTTCTCAAACCAATTCTTCCCACTTAATAGTCGGAAAGCTCATTTCTCCTTGTTTTACATTTGTTCTGCATTGTTGTCTAATCTGAAGATTCTCTAAAGACTCTGGTTGCTGTGAAACATTCTCATTTGTTCTGCTTTTTTTTATTCCTAAGTGTTTCTAGTCATTGCTTCCCATCTATATGATTCACTTGTGCTTATGTGATAAATACAAAACAAAGAGTAGTGTTTGTTGCAGTATTAAAAAGAATTCATAATTTGAAAAACCTTTGTAATGTACTATAATCATAAAAAATGAAACTTTATGCCAACATTATATTGTATACATCTCTCAAATATCATATTAACTTTTTAATGTGCATTATTATAGTCAATGAATTTAACACCATGCAGACAGTTACCTAAAGGTAGCATTATCAGGGGAAAAAAAAAAAAACAACGGAATATTTCCAAAGTGAAATTTCGATCTCCATATGATCCTTCCCCAATGTGATTACAGTCATAATGAGGGTAGAGACTGGGGCTTCTTAAGAGACAACAAATAAGCAACAACTTTATAGAAGTATGGTTTATATTTTTTCTAACATTGTTGACTCTGGATAACTTGATTTCTAGTGTTCAAGGCCCCACCTCTACTTTAAAGAGTTAAAATATGGCCAATCTATTAAAGAGAAGGAATGAGATCATCAGCCCAGCAAGCAAAATTTGGGATTCTTATCTATGATTGTCTCATCATCTGCCTCATGGGTTCTCTAAAGACATACACTAAAGATTAAAATTGTCTTTTGAATGTGAGATTTAGAAAAGGGCAATGGCCCAAATGGTTACTGGGGTATTGTTAATAATCCTAAATGCTTTTCTTCAGTTTAGTTCAATTCAATTCCATTTAGCTCATACCTTTTGAGTATTAGCAACAGGCTAAAACTATGCGAGACTCTAATGCTACAGAGTTATTCAAGATAAGACCCTTGTGTCTGAGTACAATAAAAAGAAAGATTAGCAAAAAAAACACAGCTGCAAATCATTGCAATTTGTGCTGTGTATAAGACAACATGGTAACAAAGACAATGAACTATTGAGAGATTTACAGAGAAAATGTGACTTAGGGAAGAGTACACTGAAAAAATGATGCTTGGGTTGAGTAGAACTAGTGCATAAATATTACCAAGAGAAGAGGAGGCAGTAAACAGGGGAAGACATCTGTCTGTGTAGAAAGGAGAACGTGATATTTAGAAAAAGTTAGACTTTCCTAGTAGCTCAGATGGTAAAGCATCTCTGCCTATAATGCAGGAGACCTGCATTCGATCCCTGGGTTGGGACGATCCCCTGGAGAAGGAAATGGCAACCCCCTCCAGTACTCTTGCCTGGAAAGTCCCATGGACTGAGGATCCTGGTAGGGTACGGTCCATGGGGTCGCAAAGAGTTAGACATGACTGAGTGACTTCACTTTCACCTTAGGCTTCCCTGGTAGCTTAGCTGGTAAAGAATCTGCCTTCAATGCAGGAGACCCTGGTTCAATTCCTGGATCAGAAAGTTCCCCTGAAGAAGGGATAGCCTACCCACTTCAGTATTTTTGGGCTTCCCTGGTGGCTCAGATGGTGAAGAATCTGCCTGCAATGAGGGAGACCTGAGTTTGATCCCTGGGTTGGGAAGATCCCCTGCAGGAGGAAATGGCAACCCACTCCAGTACTCTTGCCTGGAGAATCCCATGGACAGAAGAGCCTGGCAGGCTACAGTCCACGAAGTCGCAAAGAGTCGGACACAACTGAGTGACTAAGCAAACAGAGCTAACATACGGAAGACAGGTAGGAGAGGTGGTTAAAACGGTAGAAAGAATCTGTATCATTTATTGCATGGTTAAAAAAATGTACTCTAACATGCAACGGAGGCTTTTAAATAGAGAGTAATAGTTGAGATTTGTGATTTAGAAATGTGACTCTGACATCATTGCAGATTAAGAGCAAGAAGAGTGGAAGAAAGGTGTAATGTGGGTGTTCAGCAGGCTATAATTGACTGTTTGTAAAACCCATAGAGAAGATTGATGTTACTGTAAAAGTGCTCAAAGAATAAACAACTGAATTCATATCAAGGCAATAGAAATGGAGAAGGAGAAAAGAATTTAAGACATATTAAGAAGGTAAATGAAGAGAACTGATGGGATATGGAAAATGAGAGAAAAGCAAGTTTCTGTGATGATTATATTTTGTGTTTGATAAAATGTAGTCATTCAGTTAAAGAATGTAAAACAGCTAACATTGACCTTTAGAAAATAAAAGAGTAGAAAATTGTAAGACAGTCATAAGTACCACAATTTGCTCATATGAGTTCTTAAAACATTCTAGGTAAAAAAGACTAAAGGCATCAATGTAAAAAAAAATGAAGAATTATTGTGTAAGTTAACTGATAATGCATTATATTATGCCCAATTATTTCTGAATTTTTACAAAGGTGAATGAAGAATCATGGGGTTGTTGATTGGTACCTGAGATAATTATAGTTTTTAATACATATTTTGTGGTTGACATGAACAGATAAGTTTTTTTGTAGAAGTTTAACTTTGGCATTTATTAGCTTTTATACACAAATATGAACTCAAAATATTATATTCGTGATGTATGAATTTGCCCTTTTAATGATATATATATATATATATATTTCACTTTCTTTTAATGATATTATTAAGCATTTAGCACATGTAATTGACTGATGGCATTCTGAATATCAGCATAATAACTTATGAAAAGATTTATAGATGTTTGAATCCAGACACCAGTGTTACAGAATTTCTCAGTGGAATCTGGTAACATGTGTTTCTTAGGTTCAGTCAGTTCAGTTCAGTCATTCAGTTGTGTCCGACTCCTTGCGACCCCATGAATCACAGCACGCCAGGCCTCCCTGTCCATCACCAACACCCGGAGTTCACCCAAACTCATATTCATTGAGTTGGTGATGCCATCCAGCTATCTTATCCTCTGTTGTCCCCTTCTCCTCCTGCCCCCAATCCCTCCCAGCATCAGGGTCTTTTCCAATGAGTCAACTCTTCGCATAGGTGGCCAAAGTATTGGAGTTTCAGCTTCAACATCAGTCCTTCCAATGAATGCCCAAGACTGATCTCCTTTAGGATGGACTGGTTGGATCTCCTTGCAACCCAAGGGACTCTCAAGAGTCTTCTCCAACACCACAGTTCAAAAGCATCAATTCTTCAGCGCTCAGCTTTCTTCACAGTCTAACTCTCACATCCATACACGACCACTGGAAAAACCATAGCCTTGAATAAACGAACCTTTGTTGGCAAAGTAATGTCTCTGCTTTTAAATATGCTATCTAGGTTGGGCATAACTTTCCTTCCAAGGACTAAGCGTCTGCTGTTTCTTAGGTTAGCTTCCCTAAAGAAGTTTTGCAATGGAGGTTGCATGCACTGTTTATTGAGTAGTGCTACTAGGAATCATATTTGTGAGGGGCTGAAGGAAGGAAGAATGGACAGAAGTTAGGGTATGATGCAGTGTGAAAAAAATCTTTAGTGAATTCCATGGAGAGTTTTGGAGTTCATCCAAGCTTGCTATTTGTCCTAAATTAAGGCAATAGATGTGGGATGCCTGTGGGGAGGGATTAACCTTGATTAAGGTGGCTATCTTTGGCTATGGGTAATTTCTGGAAAGATTGAACTGTGAGCCATCAGCAGCTAACACTACTGGCAAGCTGGAGGAATGGTCCTGCAAGGCACATCCATAACAGTCCATTCTTTGTGCCTCTTGGTTCCACTTTTATATAATGTCTTCTGTATTTGGGAACAGGTCCTCTGGGGAAAGTTGAAAGAAGTTTAGTGGAATGACTATAGTACCCATCACCATAGTTGACCTTGAGAAGACAACCGGTATTCATTTTTATTTCCTCTGCTGCTCATCTGAGCATCCCCGGTGGCTTAGATGGTAAAGAATCTGCCTGCAATGCAGGAGACCTGGATTCGATCCCTGGGTTGGTAAGATCCCCTGGAGAAGGGAATGGCTACCCACTCCAGTATTCTGGCCTTGAGAGTTAGATTTCTCTTATCCTTCCAATAAATCCCTAGAAGGCCTTCCTGATCCAGTAACCCAGACTTTCATTCCTGAGAGATCTGATCTCTTGGGTTATATAATTTTATCAGACCACTCACTGTATTTGTCTATTTACCATCAAAATTAGGTTTGGAAGTTTCAAGAGACCACCAGATTACCAGAGGACCACCTGATTACCAAATATATTCTTCCCTTCCTCAGTGTGTCTTAAAAGACCTCTTTTCTCCTGATGATCAAGAACAATTACATCAGCCTGGATGGTTGCTTCTTTCCTGTCCAGCTGGTCTCTTGGCCAAAGGAGCCTGGAGTGGTGGCAATTGTATCTTCATGGGATTTTGCTGTTTTCTTGGTAGAAATATTTCTCTTCTAGGACTCTCTGCTTCTAAAATGCATTTTCCAGATTTGACGGTTGAAAAACAAATTTTCTAGGCAGTCTATAGGAGTGGTGTAAGAATTTTCTAGAAATTTTATTCTAATTAACTGATTGACTCCAGCTGTTTTCAATCTGGGGTTCACTAATTTGTTGTAATTAATACAAAAATTATGATTTTAATACATGTTATATCCTCCTGGGTTTCATTTTTCTTTTTTTTTTCTTTTTTGTGATTGTTTTATTTTTCATCAAGGTAATTTTTCAATTTTGTTAATAATTCATCTGAGATAAATCATAATGCATTTTCCCCATCCTTAAATTTAAACAGTGTCCTTAAAGATTTTGGCATAGATTTTAAGAAGATCATTTCTCTATATGTCAACCTTTCTACCAGTCAATGCAAAATAACAAGCATGAACTATAAACAATGGACTTGTTATACCACATTTATAGCTTGATTTTGGCAAGTACATGGAATTTTTACTAATTGTATGTTGTATAATTAATCTGTACGATGACATATCTGCTTCCTTGAGGAGAAATAGTGTAGAAATTTGACATACAATTAAACTAGAATCATGAATGGATCATGCTGATGAAAAGATGCAGAAACGTATTCTAAGAAGAAAGTTTGAAGAATCTAAGGAAATATGAAAATGTCTTTGAAAATCTCAATGCTTCCAGGAGATGATTAAGTCTACTATTCCTGTGGAGCCCTAGGAAATAGAAATTCAGTTGGTGCAATATAAGAAGTAATATTTTTAAAATTCAGAGAATACCAGACAATAAATAGTTGGTCAGCAGAAACTGTGAATATAAGAGATATGTGGGAGAACCCAGACATGGGCTAGAAGACTCAGGAATGACCGTCAGTATTCTTTCTAACCAAGAGCTGCTATGATTCAATTTTTCTTTTCCTTCTTCTGTAATCCCAGTTCCTGAAAATGAAAGTCACTCAGTCATGTCTGACTCTCAGAGACCCCATGGACTGCAACCTGCCAGGATCCTGTATCTATGTAATTCTCCAGGCATGAATACTGGAGTGGGTTGCCATTTCCTTCTCCAGGGGTCTTCCTGACCCAGGGTCTCCTGGGATTGAACCCAGGTCTCCTGCATTGGCAGGCAGATTCACCATCTCTTCCTATAGCAGGACTAAATTTCATGGATCTGATATGGACAAGAATGACTGAGATACTTTAGGATACAAAGATAATTTTTAAAAAAGGTATGTGGATTAAAATATAATTTGCATACTTTCAAGGCTATGGTTTTTCCTGTGGTCATGTATGGATGGTGAGAGGTGGACTGTGAAGAAGGCTGAGTGCTGAAGAATTGATGCTTTTGAACTGTGGTGTTGGAGAAGACTCTTGAGAGTCCCTTGGACTGCAAGGAGATCCAACCAGTCCATTCTGAAGGACATCAGCCCTGGGATTTCTTTGGAAGGAATGATGCTAAAGCTGAAACTCCAGTACTTTGGCCACCTCATGCGAAGAGTTGATTCATTGGAAAAGACTCTGATGCTGGGAGGGATTGGGGCAAGAGGAGAAGGGGACGACAGAAGATGAGATGGCTGGATGGCATCACTGACTCGATGGACGTGAGTCTGAGTGAACTCCGGGAGTTGGTGATGGACAGGGAGGCCTGGCGTGCTGCGATTCATGGGGTCGCAAGGAGTTGGACACGATTGAGCAACTGATCTGATCTGATCTGATCTGATACTTTCATAGCTGATGTAGAGCCCCTACAAAACCTTCACACAAATGTTTACAGGAGCTTTGTTCATAATGGACAAAAATTGAAAGCAGCCAAGCTGTGTTTCAATGGGTAAATGAGTAAACAAACGATAGTACTTCCACATAATGGAATATTACTCATTGATGAAAACAAATGAGCTATTGAGTCACAAAAGAACATGGATGACTCTTACAAGCATATTGCTAAGTGAAAGAAGGCAATCTGAAAAGGCTACATAGTTAATGATTTCAAGTAGATGGCATTCTGGAAAAGACAAAACTTTGGAGACAGGAAAAAGATTAGTCATTGCCAGAGGGTTGAGTAAGGGGGAGTGGAGGATGAATAGGTACAGCACAGGGGATTTTTAGGGCAGTGAAGTTACTCTGTAGATAATGATGGACACATGTCACTATACATATATCAAAACTCAGTATGAAACAGAGTGAACCATATGTATTCTATGGACTTTAGTTAACAATGTACCAATATTGATTCATCAATTGTACAAAAGGTACTACATCAGTGCAAAATGTTAATAATAAGGGAAATTGAGTGGAGGGATGAGAAAGAGTACATGGGAACTACTTTCTGTACTTTCTGTTCTATTTTTTTTTTTTTTTTTGCAAACCTAAAAATGCTCTAAAAACATAGTTTATGAATTAAAAATATGTATAACTACTTACGTACCTTCAGAACAGATGGAAGAACCTTTAAAAATGACACAATAAAGGTGATGAATGCAATATTAAATGGAGACCTTGATTTAAAAGTTGAAAAGATAAAATACTCCACTACCCTGAGAGCTTTTCATTCTTCTTTCTTAACTGAAAAAGAAAGAAAAAGAAAGTGAAGTCACTCAGTCGTGTCTGACTCTTTGAGACCCCATGGACTGTAGCCTACCAGGCTCCTCCCTCCATGGGATTCTCCAGGCAAGAGTACTGGAGTGGGTTGCCATTTCCTGCTCCAGGGGATCTTCCTGACCCAGGGATCAAACCCAGGTATCCTGCATTAAAAGTCATAGGGAAATTTTGCTGATGATCAGTACTGATAACTTAGTCTTCCTACAAGTTTGTTTTATGGTCCACCGTACCTGGCACAGCTAGTCAGGATTATTTACTTTTTTATTGAGAGGTGTTATTTGGCTGATTTTATCACTTTTTTTTCAAATACAAGGCTCCAGGGCATTTCTTGTTTTCTCTTCAATTTAGATTTTGTTTTTATGTGGGAAGCTCTTAATTGATGTGATTTATATCAGTATCACACACACACACGCAACACACTGCGCATGATTGTGTGCTTATGCTCCTCTGAGTTCAGCCACAAATTACTTAGAAACTTCATTACTTCCTAATAGATGCTGTGTGGGCTTCTTTCAAAGATGTTTTCGATAGTGCATTTGAATCTGCCTCAGGCACATCTTCTAACTGGAGGCTGGAAATCTGCTTCTCGCCTCCAGTAAACTCCTGTGTGGCAGCAGTGATTAGAAAGAATTCATTCTTTGAAATTATACAATATAATTGATAGCATTTGTGCGGTTGGAAAGTTGTTGCTCAGACCTATTGTTTCGTCTTCTCTGATGGTGGCCAAGTCAGATAAACTATTTTTAAACCTGGGCCATTTCTGTTCTTGCCTCCAGGTATATAGATCCTGATGATTTTTAGAATTCAATTCAGCCAAGTGAGAATTCAAACATGAGATTTCTGTTTCCTTGGAAACCTAAAAGACACTTCTTTCTAACATGGAGGCTTGCAGCTTTTGGCATCAGTGTATCATGCCTAATTATCAGGCCTAGGCTTTAAATATTTGGGTAAGTCTCTCACTTTTGCAAGTGGTGGGAGGCACTCTTTTTAATCTGATGAATCTCAACTACCTAGAACTGTCTCAGTTGTTGATATCAACTAGGAGACTCACTGCATTCTTTTTATATTTTATAGCTTCATTGATTAAAAGTATTTACAAACATTGATGGGAAATTGTATGTCATTTGTTTCATTAGAAAAAGGTGGTATTCCTTGGAAGGCTAGCATAAGGGCCTTAAAAAGTAAGACAGTAGGATATTCTGAATATCTTATTTTCGTAAAGAAGTGGTCTACATATTGACTGTGTTTACCTGAGTGTTCTATAACTTTAGGGTCTTCCAGAATCACCTGGAAGGCTTATTGAAGCACAGTTTGCTGGTCCCTACGCCACAAGTGTCCAATTCAGTATGTCTGGGTGAAGTCTGAAAATGTACATTTCTGATAAGTTCCCAGGTATGACTTGGAGCTTCTTAAATTTCTGGATAAGCTTATTTTCTGCCAGCAGTAGTTGAACATATGTGGCATTCCATAATTGTAATCCTAAGCAATTAAATGATGGATACAATCTTCTACTTGTAGAAATTCCTAGCCTTCCAGAATTGACAAATAATTGCAGTGTAGTGTTTTATTTACACACTCAATGCTGCTGGATTGTGTTAAATGGTTATCTAATGCAGAAGACGAGGACAATTTGCTGCGATTAAATCAAGTAGCTTCTGCAACTGTGAATTGGTATCTTCCCTCCTTCCTTGCTTCCTCCTATAGTAGAGGCCTTTTGTGTGTGTGTGTGTGTGTGTGTGTGTGTGTGTGTGTATGTGCTAGTAGAGGCCTGTTTTGGTGGTGGTGGGTTAGTTGTTAAGTCATGTCTGATTCTTGTGACCCCATGGACTGTAGCCTACCAGGCTCTTCGGTCCATGGGATTTCCCAGTCAAGAATACTGCCTTTAAGAATTCACGTATAGATGGAAAGAACGGAATCTTTTCTTCCCAGGGACAGATCAGCAACTTGGAGTCCACCTGTCTTGAATTCATAAAGCACTAAATACCTTGACTAGAACATGGCTTACAGTTCTTTTTGTAGGAAAAAAAAATAGGATAAAAAGCTTTATTGAGATATAATTCACATACCCTGTAATTCACCCATTTAAGTTATACAATTCAGTGTTTTGTTTCTTTTTTTAGTATACTTGCAGACTTGAGGATCTATTACCACATGTAAGTTTAGAACATTTTTATTGTGCCAAAAAGAAACTCCGTCCCCATTAGCAGTCATTCATCATTTACCATACTTCCAGTTCCAGGCAACCACTAATCCATTTTCTGCTCTAAAGATGTACCAATTGTGGATATGATATAAAAATAGATTCATATAATATATTGGTCTTTTGCAATGAGCTTCCTTCACTTAGCATAAAATTTTCAAGTTCATTAAAAAAATTTTTTTATTTTACCTTGAAGTACAGTTCATTAACAATGTTGTGTTAGTTTCAGGGGTAGAGTAAATTGATTCAGTTATACAAAGACGTGTTTATACTCTTACAAATTCTTTTCCCTTTTAGGTTGTTACAGAATACTGAGCAGTGTTCCCTGTGCTACACAATAAGTCCTTGCTGATTATTTTTTTATAAAGTTAGTAATAGTTTATTTATAAAATGCTCATAAACCAATGCCCAGTTTAAGAATATTGAAATGATCTGTGTGTGTGTTTTTTTATTCCATCTATTTTAAATATAGTAGTGTGCATATGTCAATCCCAAACTCCCAATTTATTGTTCCCACCCTTACCTTTCCCCTTTGGTAACCGTAAGTTTGTTTTCTAAGTCAGTAAGCCTGTTTCTGTTTTATAAATAAGTTCATTTGCATCATTTTTTAAAGATTGTGCATAATAGTTATATCATAATATTTGTTGTTCTCTGGCTTACTTCACATGTATGATAAGTTTTGCTCATGTTGTAACATATATATATATATATATGTGTGTGTGTGTATACTAATACTTTGTTCCTTCTTAATGATTGATTAATATTCCATTGTATGGATAGATCACATTTTGTTCCTCTGTTTGTCAGTTAACAGATGTTTGAGCTGTTTCAAAATTTTAGCTATTATGACTAATACTACAAACATATGCAAATAAGGTTTTGTGTTTTCATTTTTTACCTGGAAGGGGAATTGCTGTTGATATGGTAACTCTATAGGTAACAACTGTGGAACTACCAAACTATTTTCCAAAGTGACTGCTCCATTTTAAATTCCCACAACAATGAGTGAGGATTCCAGTAATTGTCTATCCTGTTGACTATAGTTATCCTAATAGGTGTGAAGTGCTATCTCATTGTGGTTCTGTTTTGTATTTCCCAGTCAGTTTTCATTCCAATCCCAAAGAAAGGCAATGCCAAAGAATGCTCAAACTACCACACAGTTGCACTCATCTCACATGCTAGTAAAGTAATGCTCAAAATTCTCCAAGCCAGGCTTCAGCAATATGTGAACTGTGAACTTCCAGATGTTCAAGCTGATTTTAGAAAAGGCAGAGGAACCAAAGACCAAATTGCCAACGTCCACTGGATCATCGTAAAAGCAAGAGAGTTCCAGAAAAACATCTATTTCTGCTTTATTGACTATGCCAAAGCCTTTGACTGTGTGGATCACAATAAACTGTGGAAAACTCTCCAAGAGATGGGAATACCAGACCACCTGACCTGCCTCTTGAGAAACCTATATGCAGGTCAGGAAGCAACAGTTAGAACTGGACATGGAACAACAGACTGGTTTCAAATAGGAAAAGGAATATGTCAAGGCTGAATATTGTCACCCTGTTTATTTAACTTATATACAGAGTACATTATGAGAAATGCTGGGCTGGAGGAAGCACAAGCTGGAATGAAGGTTGCTGGGAGAAATATCAATACCCTCAGATATGCAGATGACACTACCCTTATGGCAGAAAGTGAAGAACTAAAGAGCCTCTTGATGAAAGTGAAAAAGGAGAGTGAAAAAGTTGGCTTAAAGCTCAACATTCAGAAAACTAAGATCATGGCATCTAGTACCATCATTTCATGGCAAATAGATGGGGAAACAGTGGAAACAGTGGCTGACTTTATTTGGGGGGGGGGGCTCCAAAATCACTGCAGATGGTGATTGCAGCTGTGAAATTAAAAGACGCTTACTCCTTAGAAGGAAAGTTATAACTGACCTAGACAGCATATTAGTCAGCCATTAAAAAGAATACATTTGAATCAGTTCTAATGAGGTGGATGAAACTGGAGCCTATTATACAGAGTGAAGTAAGCCAGAAAGAAAAACACCAATACAGTATACTAATGCATATATATGGAATTTGGAAAGATGGTAGTGATAACTCTGTATGCAAGACAGCAAAAGAGACACAGATGTATAGAACAGTCTTTTGGACTCTGTGGGAGAGGGCAAGGGTGGGAAGATATGGGAGAAAGGAATTGAAACATGTAAATTATCATATGTGAAATGAATCGCCAGTCCAGGTTTGATGCGTGATACAGGGTGCTTGGGGATGACCCAGAGGGATGGGAAGGGGAGGGAGGTGGGAGGGGGGGTTCAGGATGTGGAACACATGTACACCCATGGTGGATTCAAGTCAATGTATGGCAAAACCAATACAATATTTTAAAGTAAAATAAATAAACAGAAAAAAAGAAAGAAGAGACATTATTTTGTCAACAAAAGTCCATCTAGTCAAGGCTGTAGTTTTTCCAGTGGTCATGTATGGATGTGAGAGTTGGACTATAAACAAAGCTGAGCACCAAAGAATTGATGCTTTTTAACTGTGGTGTTGGAGAAGACTTGAGAGTCCCTTGGACTGCAAGGAGATCCAACCAGTCCATCCTAAAAGAGATCAGTCCTGGGTGTTCACTGGAAGGACTGATGTTGAAGCTGAAACTCCAATACTTTGGCTACCTGATGGGAAGAACTGACTCATTTGAAAAGACCCTGATGCTGGGAAAGATTGAGGGCAGGAGGAGAAGGGGACGACAGAGGATGAGATGGGTGGATGGCATCACCGACACAAGGGACATGAGTTTGGGTGAACTCTGGGAGTTGGTGATGGACAGGGAGGCCTGGCGTGCTGTGGTTCAAGGGGTCACAAAGAGTCAGACACGACTGAGCGACTGAACTGAACTGAATGAATAACAGCATCCAGTGTTATTTTATGTGCATGGTTGTTTGTACATTTTCTTTAGAGAAATGTCTACAGAAATCTTTTGTAAATACTTGAGTTGCCTTTTTATTTATTATTAAGTTGTAGGAATTCTTTATACATTTTGGATGCATTCAAGTTCCTCATCGGATATAAAATTTGAAAATATTTTTTCCATTCTGTGAGTTGTCTTTTTACTTTATTGATTGTATAATTTGTAAAAGCCATCTCACCTGGTTGGGGAATGCATTCTATTTGTAACAGCACAACAGAGACATACATCTGCTTCTGAAAACTCACCTCTTTGCACCAATTCCAAAGCATCCACATTCCTTTACAGACAGGGACTTTAATGAATAATTGGCTTCTTTATGATTTATTAAAGCAATATATGAGTTCTGTGAAAACTATAAAGTATATAGAATAAAAATTGAATTTCATATCATAATCCTGCATTTTCAACCAACTCCCTAAGTGCTTACAGACATATGGTTTATTAACCAAAGAATGAGACTTCTTCTATTTAGCATTGTGATCTTAGATTTAACAATTTTTCATGCATATTTCATGTAATAGGCACATCTGATGTATAATAATTTATTTTGCCATCATTTTTGATTAATGTAGTTAAGATCCTTTTTGTTGTAAGAAGTTGTCATAAATATAAGGGATAAATGTTTTTATTGTATCATTTTAATTCACCCAGTAACTAGCATTATGGGGTATTTTTAGTACATGTGTTGTTCATATGTGTCTATGAATTACTTTTTAACTTTTGGGATTTTTTTTCCAGTTTGTCATTGAAATTTTGATTTGTATGAACTCTTAATATACAAAGGATATTACTATAATCATCTTGTTATATAACAAGCCACCCATAAAAGTAGTTGCTTAAAAGAATAACATTTATTTTACTTACTAAGTTGCAACTTGGGTAGGGTTTGGTAGAGACATCTTAGTTCTGCTTCACCCTGCCTAATTTGGTCAACATCAGAGGTTAGGGACTAGAATCTGCTGAAGACATTCACTTACATATCTTTTGGGTGGTGCTGGTTTTCATCTTAGAAATTAGCTGGAACTATTGACCAGAAACCTACCTACAGCCTCTTTTTGTGCTTTGGGCTTCTTTAGAACATGGTAGATGAGTTTGAAAAGCGAGTACCTCAAGAGAGTTTTGGGCAAGAATAGTACTCCCTTTTCTGTCACCCAGCCTCTCACTCCCTTTATGTTACCCAGTCATTTCTGTCATTAGAAACAAGTATTTTAGAGTAACCCATATTCAACAGGAGGATAATTAGACATTAGACTATACCTTTTGTTGACTACATCTTTGGTTGGAAAGTGTCAAAGAATTTTTTTTTTTCCAAAGAATTTTTTAAAATGTTTTTAAGTCATCACAGTTTCATCACAGACTGAAATTCATGCCTTTAGAAATGTCTCAATCATTTCAGTCAATAAAAATTGTTAATGTTCTGCTGCTTTCTTCCAGGCCCCAAGACTTTTGTATGATTCACACCCTCTTTTAATAACATCATCACATAGTTTTAATATGCTCCTCATTTGTCTAGTACTTTCCTTCTTAAGATGACTTTGGAAATCCAGTTATTGCCATCCGTTTTGCAGAATAAAGTAGTTTTATTCTATTTGCCATTATGGTTATTGCCTTGAGCCTTCCCATTTCACACCTAAAATGTCCATCTAAATTAAAAAATATGTGTTTTTAAATTCTTTAACATCTAGTTCCCTAGGCAGTTTTAGAGTCAAGTTGTCATTTTTCTTGAAAAAAAAAAAGGATTTGTATTTAGATTGTTTTAAGTTTGTGGGAGGCAGGTACATGTACTTGGCAATTGTCATCATTGTAATCTTGGAATATTTTATCTTCATAAATCTTCCCAAGCATACCTCCTCCATCCACCATAGAACAGTTTTATCTGTTGCTCAGGTTTTTATCATGTCTTTTTAGCACATTTTTATTGTGTTCCACCTTTTGGTTATTAATCCCCTCTTAGCCCTGCTAGAAGGATCCAACATTTCTGATTAGAATGAGGGACAATAATAAGTTATTAACCAATAGGTAGCTATTAGTGCTCAGATCCCAAGGCAGAAAGACAATGTATTTTTACACTTTTCAAGTCTTTGTTCTTCCGAGGTAACAGTTACTCTCTAAGACAATGGTAAATAGTAAGATTACCAACTCATGCAATATTGCTAGTCAAAATTAGCTGGAAAGGTTTTCACCTCATCTAGAATTATTTTAAGCATACAGGCTCAAGATATCTGTTATATTTGTAAAGGAAATTCTTTCTGTTGTATCTCAGCCTGTGTAGCATAACTCACTCTCAACCTCCTTACCAGATGCTTCTCAGAGTAAGGTTAGCTAGCTACTAGCTATTGTTTGGGGCATCCCTGGGGGCTCAGATTGACATTTTTGTTTGATTATCTTGAATGTATGTATTTATTATATCGTATTGATATACCAGTTGATTTACATATGCATGCATATATGTATTTTATATATCAACTTATTATATACATAAACACAAATATTACATATTTTATGCATGTATATATCAATTGATTGTCAAACTCTTTGGCTAGAATATTTACCTTTTAAAGACTTCTGTGTAGAGTTGGAAGCACAAAGGAAACAGTGAGAGACTTTATTTTTGGGGGCTCCAGAATCACTGCAGCCATGAAATTAAAAGATGTTTGCTCCTTGGAAGAAAAGCTATGACCAACAAACACAGCATATTAAGAAAGTAAAGCAAAGACATTACTTTGCCAACAAGAATCCATCTAGTCAAAGTTATGGTTTTTCCAGTAGTCATGAATGAATGTGAGAGTTGGACTATAAAGAAAGCTGAACACCAAGGAATTGATGTTTTGAACTGTATTGTTGGAGAAGACTCTTGAGAGTCCCTTGGACTGCAAGGGGATCAAGCCAGTTAATCTTACAGGAAAGCAGTCCTGAATATTCATTGGAAGGACTGATGCTGAAGCTGAAGCTCCAATACTTTGGCCACCTGATGGAAGAACTGACTCATTGGAAAAGACCCTGATGCTGGGAAAGGTAAGACAGGAGGAGACAGGGACAACAGAGGATGAGATGGATGGCATCACCGACTCAATGGGTGTGAGTTCGAGTGAGCTCCAGGAGTTGGTGACAGACTGGGAAGCCTGATGTGCTTCTGTCCATGTGGTTGCAAGGATTCGGACTTGACTGAACGACTTAACTGAACTTGTGTATAGTTATATTAGCTTTCATGTTTCTATCGCTGTGTATTATTTTTGGTCATGCAGTTCAGATTTTATCTTGAAACTGCTTTTTTCTAAGAACTAGCTTTTGGTTTAGTTTTATCATTATTATTTAGTATTTTCTTTTTTTTTAAATTTTGTTTTGAATGTTTATGTTTTAGTACACTGCACTAACTCTGAATACTACCACTTAGTATAGAGTAGTAGTATTGCTCCGTACCAAAAATACTGATATGTTCTAGTAAATGAAATGAAGAATATAGTTTTTTCTCTGAATGCTATAGATGACATGTACATAATGCTCTCAGTTCTAATCATTAAAAAATCCCTTACTTTGGCGTTAGTTCCTCTAGAACCCAAGTTATTTAGCACATATACTATATATATTTAATTTCCAAGTTGGTTATTATTGGCTAATCTTCTACAGCTAATTCGTGTTATTTTATATTACATTGACATAGTTTTTCTTCTTTCTTTTTTTTTTTTTTTGGCTTGTGGAATCTTAGTTCCCTGAATAGAGATCAGACCTGAGACCCAGCAGTGAAAGCAACAAATCCTTACCAATGGACTGCTAAGGAATTCACTACTTGTTTGATTCTTTGTGCAATTTAATGAACCTTGTGTATCACTAACAGTATAATATATATTTGTATTTAAATTTTTCTTGAGAATCTGGACATCTTTTTATTGGATAAAAAGCCCACAAATAGAAAATATGTATCTTATAAACCTGTTATTCAACTTATTTCTGTATTTCTTATATCCACTTCATATATCACTTACTGAGTAACTCTATTAAAAATTTCATGCTGTACTTGTGCTATAAAACTTCTGGAGTTCCCTGGTGGCTCAGATGGTAAAAAAAAAAAAAAAAAAAAAAGTCCACCTGCAATGCAGGAGATCTGGGTTCAATCCCTGGGACAGGAAGATCCCCTGGAGTAAAGAATGGCAGCCCACTCCAGTGTTCTTGCCTGGAGAATTCCATGAACAGAGGATCCTGGTAGGCTACAGTCCATGGGGGTCGGGGTGGGGGGGGGGCGGGCAAAGAGTTGGATATGACTGAGAAAATAACACATAAAACTTCTATTCCATATTGATTTTTATGTTAAACTGTTGTTTCCTGTTATTTAGTTAGCAAGATATCTTTTTATACACTAACTTGTTGAGGTATAAGAAATATGTGAAATTAATGCTTAGTTTTTCTAGTAAGTGATGGAAATAGAAACCACTTTAAATCATATCTTTATTCTGGCAAATAATAATTTATGTGTTTTCATATCTGTTTTTAGTATAGAGTAAGAAAGTATCAACATTTTTTACAAGTATATTTTATTTCCCTTTAGAACAGCCTGGCAAAAACTACTTCAGTCCTTGTTATTCAATAAATTTCACTGTGGAAGACTTGGGCAAACTTACTGAATTAATACCTCTGATAATGAGGTTCAAGACCCAAGGTTAGGCAGATGATTGCAATGGAAAAGTAGTTCTAACCAACCAAATTCTAGTGGTGGGAAAAGCTAAGGAAAATTCTGAAATAATGTCATACTGAAGAGCAAAAGATGAGTCTAGGATAGTGCTCCAGCTTTAATAGAAAAGATTGTTTTTGTTAGGAGGCAAACAAGCTAGGTTGTGAAGCTGGGATAGAGAACTTGAGAAAGCTGAAGTTTGAAGAATAAGACCCATTTAACTGATAGTTTTGTTTCTAGCATCACAATGCCAGAATTAATATGGGGTTTTTTTTGCAAGTATATAAAATATATTGAGCTAGATACAACAACAAGAAAAGCAGTGAAATAAATATGATGGACATTGCAAGAAAGATGGTGAATCTCCTCATAGCAGAAATAACACAGAATCTAAAAGAACCTGCTTGTGGAGTGTTGCAGCAAGGACCCAGGGAAATGTCAGAAGAACATTGGGTCTGAAGATTTAATATCTACAAATCTGGAAATGATGTGCCCCCTGGACCATTGAAAGGGGCATCGAACCTTGAAAGAAGGTGGAATCAACAATAGGCAAAGTGACAAAGAAGCTTGATTCTGTCCTGGGAATCCAGGTGACTGTTGTGAGAGGTATTGTCTTGGAGGCTTAATTAATATACCAACATGTATATTCAAGATGGTGAAATTACCGGGAGATAATTCTAAACAATAATGCAAACAACAACTGCAAAAAATATGCACACACACACAAAAAATATGCACAGCAATTGGCAGGAGGAATTTAAAAATCATTCTATAGAAACTTTGTCAAAGTAAAGGACACATTAGATATCCATGAGGGGATAAGGAATAGAAAGAAGATAAAAATTAAGAATACCCATGATGTGAGTGAACAATTTGAAAGGAACAAAAAAGTAACTATGTTGAAACGATTAAATGGATAAAGTAAGGATTTGAAAAATGGAAACTTTAAGAACAGCCATATTTTAAAAGGAATCAAATAAAATTTTTAGAAATAAAAGTATAGCCCTTGGTATAAAAAACACCTCAATGAATGTTAAGGTAAATAGCAGATTAGGCACATTTAAAGAGTGATTTAATGAACTGAACAGAGACCTAAGAATATTATCCATAATGCAGTATAGAAATGGAAAAATGAAATACAAGAAGTAAGAGATACAAAAAGAATGGTAATATATCTAAGAATCATTTTGCCAAGATGTACAAACTTATTATAGAGAAAACTTCAAAATTTTGCAAAGTACATAAAGGAAGGCCTTTATTAATAAAGAAATATCTCACTTCCTGGATAAAAGACTCAGTATCTTAAGGATGTTGCATCTTCTCACATGCAAATAAACATCTAAATGTGTTTTTTCACAAGTCATAGTTTATAAAACAGAGAAGAAATGATTAACTGGTCTGGGCCTTGGAAAATTTCTTAAAGAGCCAGATATTAACTATTTTACATATTGGGTGTCACAACTAGTTGCCTCTGCTGTGTAGAGCAAAGCTAATGTATAAAAAGATGTGAAGGGGTTATGTTCAGTACAGCTTTATTTATAAAAACAGGCAGCTGGTCCATGGGCCACAGTTTGTCCATCTCTGGTCTGTTTTAATAAATTGCTTTCAGAATCTGACAACTTGTCTTGGAAAGCCATGAGATTAGATCCCAACCTCATCCTCTTCCACACAGGACAAATTCCACATGGTCAAGTGCTCTAAATACAAAACAAAGTAATACTTTAAAATGCTTAGAGAATGTATAGGGAATTGCCATAGTAGAATAAGGTTTTCTGAAAGTGAAACAATCACACAAATTAAAATGTAAAATATTGATAAATTTTTCATTATATTTAAAAGTTTCTATTTATGTAACTACACTATGCTGCTGCTGCTAAGTCGATCCAGTTGTGTCCAACTCTGTGCTACCCCATGGATGGCAGCCCACCAGGCTCCTTTGTCCCTGGGATTCTCCAGGCAAGAATACTGGAGTGGGTTGCCATTTCCTTCTCCAATAAATACACTATATACATGAGCTAATTTTTAAAATAGGCTACAGTTTGGAAAATGATAGCACAACATATAAAAGTAGCTGAGGATTAATTAAAAGAATCCTTATAGAACTTACAGATCAATAAGAAAAACTAGCCAAAATAAAAATAAAATGGGCAAACAGCACCTAGAATCAATTTAGGAAGAGGAAATTAAAATGATTGATACATATGAATGCAGGAAGCAACTCCGGGAGTTCGTAATGGACAGGGAGGCCTGGTGTGCTGGGATTCACGGGGTCACAAACAGTTGGACATAACTGAGTGACTGAACTGAACTGACAGCCATATTGGAAAGCAATTTGCCAAATTTGGAAAGCAATTGCCAATATTTAATAATGCTGAAGTTGTGTATACTCTAATATCCATCAATTACCAGTATGTATTCAGAAACTTTTACATGCATACATATAAGGACATAGAAGAAGTTTATTGTGCTGTTTTTCTATAAGAGCAAAAAGAATGGCAAGCAAAAAAGAAATATTCATCAATGGAGGAAAGATGAATACTTCCAGTGTTAATGAATACATTATTTTTGCATATACTGATACTCATAATTACCAAAGTTTAATATTGAATGAACCGTGAACTTCCTGATGTTCAAGCTGGTTTTAGAAAAGGCAGAGGAACCAGAGATCAAATTGCCAACATCCGGTGGATCACGGAAAAAGCAAGAGAGTTCCAGAAAAACATCTATTTCTGCTTTGTTGACTATGCCAAAGCCTTTGACTGTGTGGATCACAATAAATTGTGGAAAATTCTGAAAGTGATGGGAATACCAGACCACCTGATCTGCCTCTTGAGAAATTTGTATGCAGGTCAGGAAGCAACAGTTGGAACTGGACATGGAACAACAGACTGGTTCCAAATAGGAAAAGGAGTACGTCAAGGCTGTATATTGTCACCCTGCTTATTTAACTTATATGCAGAGTACATCATGAGAAACGCTGGGCTGGAAGAAGCACAAGCTGGAATCAAGATTGCCGGGAGAAATATCAATAACCTCAGATATGCAGATGACACCACCCTTATGACAGAAAGTGAAGAGGAACTAAAAAGCCTCTTGATGAAGGTAAAAGTGGAGAGTGAAAAAGTTGGCTTAAAGCTCAACATTCAGAAAATGAAGATCATGGCATCCGGTCCCATCACTTCATGGGAAATAAATGGGGAAACAGTGGAAACAGTGTCAGACTTTATTTTTCTGGGCTCCAAAATCACTGCAGATGGTGACTGCAGCCATGAAATTAAAAGACGCTTACTCCTTGGAAGGAAAGTTACGACCAACCTGGATAGCATATTCAAAAGCAGAGACATTACTTTGCCAACAAAGGTCCGTCTAGTCAAGGCTATGGTTTTTCCTGTGAGCATGTATGGATGTGGGAGTTGGACTGTGAAGAAGGCTAAGTGCCGAAGAATTGATGCTTTTGAACTGTGGTGTTGGAGAAGACTCGTGAGAGTCCCTTGGACTGCAAGGAGATCCAACCAGTCCATTCTGAAGGAGATGAGCCCTGGGATTTCTTTGGAAGGAATGATGCTAAAGCTGAAACTCCAGTACTTTGGCCACCTCATGCGAAGAGTTGACTCATTGGAAAGGACTCTGATGCTAGGAAGGATTGGGGGCAGGAGGAGAAGGGGACAACAGAGGATGAGATGGCAGGATGGCATCACCGACTCGATGGATGTGAGTCTGGTTGAACTCCGGGAGTTGGTGATGGACAGGGAGGCCTGGCGTGCTGCAGTCCATGGGGTTGCAAAGAGTCGGACACGATTGAGTGACTGAACTGAACTGAATATTGAATGAAATCTTCTTGAAGAATTATAATAATACTTTTACATAGCAATGGAAAATGCAAAAAAAAAAATGCAGGATATTGCCATTTTACTCAAAAAGAGAGAAAGAGGGAGAAAACTAAATGGATAATAAATACATATGGTTTTGTGGACTTGGCTGGATAGGAAAACCACAAATTTCTAGGCTCTGGATGCCTCTCAAGAAAGAGAGGAATGGAATTGGAAAGAAATTCCATGGGAACATTGTATTTATAATAGTTTATTTTCTTAGAAGTAACTTTAAGTGATTTTGACAACAGTCCCTTTATTATACATGAGTGGTGGGCACAACTGACATCACATCTTATTTTTGTAGTTTTCTCCATGTTTGGATAGTAATTTTTGAAAAAGAAAAAAAGAAAAGCAATGTTTGTCTCTTTCTATATGTAAATAGATTTATATAAATACATATCCATACACAGATGAAAAGAGTGAGAAAAAGTGGTAGAGGTTTGATTATTCAAGGCAAAAGTGTGCAAAGAAAGTAAATTATTGAGAAATTTCAGGGCTGCAGGTACAAGATAAGGTTTGAAATAATAGTAGGTAATAGATCATGGAAAGGATTGTTAGGCAACAGAATTTCATTGAAGGTTTTTAAATTGAGGTGGGAGAGAAGATGATTATAATAAATTCAGTTCTAAAGGATCTTGGAGAATGCAGAAAATGGAAAATATACTGAGACATATACCTGCACATTGCAAAATTAGCTACTTAGAAATCTATTTCATTGGTTTCAAGAAGAAACAATGGCAGCTTGTTCTAGTTGAAGATATATATTAATAGAACTTGATGATAAATTGGGTGAAAGTATCAAAATGTTTCAGAGTATCTGGCCTACACTCTGCCATCCCATTAGGTGAAGGATATAGGAAAAAATGAAGATCATAATTTCAGTTTGAATATGTTTAGTTAGATATGAACTTGAAGCCTCTAAGTGGAGATATCAGGTTATCCCAGAACTTAGTAATAGAGTTTGGGTTGGAGTTTGAGAATTTTGCATATTTTGGTAATCAATGTCATGGACTAGCATTGTATAAGCCTGGGAGAGCATTGAATCAGAGGGAATGTGGCCTTGACCTTCAACCCTGAAGAACTCCATTTTCAAATGTCAAATAAGATGAATAAGAGGTGCATGGAAATAAGACTGAGAACCTGTCAGGGAGTTAGGGGAAAAGCAGGTTATAGATGTGTCATTAGTATAAAAAGAAGTAAAGGAAGACAATGCTTCAAGGAAAAAGTAATCAAATAGGATTGAAAGCTATTAGGAGGTGAGATAGAATGAAAATTGAAAAATACCAACTGGACTCGGTGACATGGTTACCATAGAAAGAATTATTCTAGTGTCACAACAGGCAGATAACTGGTTTGTCCTACAATTCGGTAGCATACAGATAAATGAAGGTTATGAGTATAGGCATTTTTGAAATTGGTTCATCTAAGACACACAGATGGTTATATCTGGAAAGGGCTGCTGGATCCTATTTGATATAGTATATATATACGGTTGTGAGAGTTGGACCGTGAAGAAAGCTGAGCGCCGAAGAATTGATGCTTTTGAACTGTGGTGTTGGAGAAGACTCTTGAGAGTCCCTCGGACTGCAAGGAGATCAAGTGAATCAAAAACCTAAAGGAGATCAGTCCTGAATATTCATTGAAAGAACTGATGCTGAAGCTGAAGCTCCAATACTCTGGCCACCTGATGCGAAGAATTAACTCATTGGAAAAGACCCTGATTCTGGGAAAGATTGAAGGTGGGAGGAGAAGGGGACGACAGAGGATGAGATGGTTGGATGGCATCACCGACTTCATGGATGAATTTGAGTAAGCTCCTAGAGTTGGTGATGGACAGGGAAGCCTGGCATGCTGCATGCAGCCTATGGGGTTACAAAGACTCAGACATGACTGAATGACTGAACTGAACTGAAGGGGAAATTAAATTGAAAGAAAGATGTTGAATATACCAGACAGGTTAACATTTTGAAGTTAGACTGGGAATTCTAAACATGGGTAGAGGAATCAGACTCCAATGCAAGGAGGGACAGTTATCTTCTGTAAAACAGGCTTATTTAACTTATATGCAGAGTAAATCATGAGAAATGCTTGTCTGGATGAAGCACAAGCTAGAATCAAGATTGCTGGGAAAAATATCAATAGTCTCAGATATGCAGATCTGACATCACGCTTATGGCAGAAAGCAAAGAAGAGCTAAAGAGCCATTTGATGAAACTGAAAAAGGAGAGTGAAAAAGTTGGCTTAAAACTCAACATTTAGAAAACTAAGATCATGCCATCTTGTCCCATCACTTCTTGGCAATAGATGGGGAAACAATAGAAACAGTGACAGACTTTATTTTGGGAGGCTCCAAAATCACTGCAATGGTGACTGCAACCATGAAATTAAAAGATGCTTGCTCCATGAAAGAAAAGTTATGACCAACCTGCTGCTGCTGCTAAGTCACTTCAGTCGTGTCCAACTCTGTGCTACCCCATAGATAGCAGCCCACCAGGCTCCTCTGTCCCTGGGATTCTCCAGGCAAGAACACTGGAGTGGGTTGCCATTTCCTTCTCCAATGCATGAAAGTGAAAAGTGAAAGTGAAGTCGTTCAGTCATGTCCGACTCCTAGAGACCCCATGGACTGTAGCCTACCAGGCTCCTCCGTCCATGGGATTTTCCAGGCAAGAGTACTGGAGTGGGTTGCCATTGCCTTCTCTGATGACCAACCTAGACAACATATTAAAAAGCAGAGACATTACTTTGCCAACAGAGGTCCATCTAGTCAAGGCTATGGTTTTTCCAGTAGTCTTGTATGGATGTGAGAGTTGGACTGTAAAGAAAATTGAGTGCTGAAGAATTGATGCTTTTGAACTGTGGTGTTGAAGAAGATTCTTGAGAGTCCCCTGGACAGCAAGGAGATCCAACCAGTCCATCCTAAAGGAAATCAGTCCTGAATATTCATTGGAAGGACTGATGCTGAGGCTGAAACTCCAATACTTTGGCCACCTGATGTGAAGAACTGACTCATTTGAAAAGACCCTGATGCTGGGAAAGATTGAGGGCAGGAGGAGAAGGGGATGACAGAATTAGATGGTTGGATGGCATCATTGACTCAATGGACATGAGTTTGAGTAAACTCTGGGAGTTGTTGATGGACAGGCAAGCCAGGCATGCTGCAGTCCATGTGGTTGCAATGAGTCAGACACGACTAAGTGACTGAGCTGAACTGAACTGAAGAGGAAGCATGCAGCTATGGACACCGTGGGAGGAGACAGGTACTTTTGCTCCCCTGGTGCAATAACAATTCAAAATGTTTCTGCATGGGTGCAGAATGCCCTGGCATCTAAACTGTATACGGAAAAAAGGACAAGAGGACTAACAGAATCTTTTACAGCTGGTGACTTTCTTTTTATCTGGAAATTAAAAAAAAAAAATTACCACATTACATTGTTAAGCAAATCTTCCTGTAGTTCAAGGGTAGTGAAATTTCTGAGCCCTTCGTATCAGATCATATCAGTTCAGTCGCTCAGTCATGTCCGACTCTTTGCAACCCCATGAATCACAGCACTCCAGGCCTCCCTGTCCATCACCAACTCCCGGAGTTCACTCAGACTCACGTCCGTCGAGTCGGTGATGCCATGCGGCCATCTCATCCTCTGTTGTCCCCTTCTCCTCTTGCCCACAATCCCTCCCAGCATCAGAGTCTTTTCCAATAAGTCAACTCTTCACATGAGGTGGCCAAAGTACTGGAGTTTCAGCTTTAGCATCATTCCTTCCAAAGAGATCCCAGGGCTGATCTCCTTGAGAATGGACTGGTTGGATCTCCTTGCAGTCCAAGGGACTCTCAAGAGTCTTCTCCAACACCACAGTTCAAAAGCATCAATTCTTCGGCGCTCAGCCTTCTTCACAGTCCAACTCTCACATCCATACATGACCACAGGAAAAACCATAGCCTTGACTAGATGAACCTTTGTTGGCAAAGTAATGTCTCTGCTTTTGAATATGCTATCTAGGTTGGTCATAACTTTCCTTCCAAGGAATAAGCGTCTTTTAATTTCATGGCTGCAGTCACCATCTGTAGTGAATTTGGAGCCCAGAAAAATAAAGTCTGACACTGTTTCCACTGTTTCCCCATCTATTTCCCATGAAATGATGGGACTGGATGCCATGATCTTCGTTTTCTGAATGTTGAGCTTTAAGCCAACTTTTTCACTCTCCACTTTCACTTTCATCAAGAGGCTTTTTAGTTCCTCTTCACTTTCTGCCATAAAGGTGGTCATCTGCATATCTGAGGTTATTGATATTTCTCCCGCATTTGCCCCATATTTTTTTTCTATTTTGTGTGAACCATAATTTAATGAATTTTCATAGAGTCAGCACTCATATATCCACATCTATATAGTTAGAGCACTTCTAGTTCCCATAAGAGCATGGTGTACATCTCACTAATTATAGCCTCATCATTCTCCCCTAGAAATTATCATTATCTTGAGCTTTATGATAATCATTTTTTTTCTTCATATTACTACTCATATATGTATCACTGTAAATTATAGGTTAGTTTTTTCTGTATTTTAAATTCTATTGTATGGAATTCTACACTGTACATGGTGCTTTCTGAGCTTCATTCATGCTTTTCAAGTGGCTCCACCTTGATTACTTTCATTGCTATATAGTATTCCATTGTATGAATATTTAATAATTTATGCATTTGCTGTTTATAAACATTAAGAGTGTTACATATTTTGGAGCTACTGTGAACAATACATATAATCTCATATATAAGCGCTTGAGTTTTTCTAGGGGTGAATTTGCTAGGTGATAAGGTATTGTGGTTTTCTGACTTCTAAGCCCTTTTCTCTTTCATGCATTGGAGAAGGAAATGGCAACCCACTCCAGTATTCTTGCCTGGAGAATCCTAGGGACAGCGGAGCCTGGTGGGCTGCCATCTATGGGGTCGCACAGAGTCGGACACGACTGAAGTGACTTAGCAGCAGCAGTAGCAGCAGCAAGCCCTTATAGAAGAAGAGTGAGAGCAAGGGTAATTATAAAAAATATAATACAAGGGAACATTTAATGAACCTTTCTAAATCTGTTAGTTCCTTTGTAAAATGGAGACAATGCAAGTTTACTTTATCAGTAATGGGGACAAATGCCTGTTATTTAATGGAAAAAAATCTTTGTGAGTTAAATAACCCTTCACTGTAAGAGATGATAGAAGATATTCTGGCATTGATTAATAGCACTTTTGCGTTAATTGACTTTGCTCACTAAAGCCCACTGGTTATGGTATATCTGTTCATCTTAGTGACTTTGAATTCTGTTTCCTCAATCTGGGGATCTCATTCTTTGTAAGACAAACCAGCAATTTAATAACAACTCTTCAACAAACAACAACAAAAAAATGTCAACACACTAAAAATATATGGAGACTGTGAGAAACATTCGAGTCCCAGAAACATCAAGATTAGAAATATGTAAATATTTTTAAAAGAAACTGTGGTGGGTAGAGAAATAGTAACCGTGCTATTTTATGTTAGCAATCAGGTGATAGCAGAGTTCTCTGAGGTTTGGGTGTGTGGGGGATATTGACTTCTCCCATTCTATGGAAGAGGAAATTGAGGCTCAGAGAAGTTCAGTAATTTGCTTATTTAACAAATTGCAAAAACTATGTGGACAGTTTGGGACTTTGGGTCTTCGTAGTGGAGCAGGAGAGACTTAAGATCTGGAAATGTGTTCACCTGGCCTTAAGCCCCACCTTTTATTTTGGAAAACCAGCAAAAGAAAATACTGCTGGGACTCTTCAAATAAAAACCAATCCACTGGCCTTCGGACAGAAAAACACAACCGTCATCAAGGATGAATTTTTCCTGAGTGAATACATGCATGTGAGCACCGTGGAGAAGGGGACATGAAGTCTTCTCATCTTTCCATGCATTGCGATCTGGAGTCTCCTGCACACAAGCAGGGATGTGAAGTCAGTATCAGGTGGATGGGATTCAGGAGTGGTGGCTGCAGGAAGCAAGAGTGGCTAAGAGGAGATACTCCACATCCAAGGTCAGGAGCGGCAGTTGAGAGAAGATACCCCACATCCAAGGTCAGGAGCAGCAGCTGTGAGGAGATACCCCAAGTTCAAGGTAAGAGAGCCTTGGACAGCTCCCCAAGGAGCTGCCATGAAGTGATACCCCACGTCCAAGGTAAGAGAAACCCAAGTAAGACAGTAGGCACTAAGAGAGGGCATCAGAGGGCAGACAGACTGAAACCACAATGACAGACAACTAGCCAGTCTGATCACATGGACCACAGCCTTGTCTTTCAGTGAAACTAAGCCATGCCGTGAGGGGCCACCCAAGAGGGATGGGTCATGGTGGAGAGGTCTGACAGAATGTGGTCCACTGGAGAAGGGAATGGCAAACTACTTCAGTATTCTTGCCTTGAGAACCCCATGAACAGTATAAAAAGGCAAAAAGATAGGATACTGAAAGATGAACTCCCCAGGTCGGTAGGTGCCCAATATGCTACTGGAAATCAGTGGAGAAATAACTCCAGAAAGAATGAAGGGATGGAGGCAAAGCAAAAACAATACCAAGTTGTGGATGTGACTGGTGATAGAAGCAAGGTCTGATTTTGTAAAGAGCAATCAATATTCCATAGGAACCAGGAATGTTAGGTGCATGAATCAAGGTGAATTGGAAGTGGCCAAACAGGAGATGGCAAGAGTGAACATCAACATTCTAGTAATAAGTGAACTAAAATGGACTGGAATGGGTGAATTTAACTCAGATGACCATTATATCTACTACTGTGGGCAAGAATCCCTTAGAAGAAATGGAATAGTGGTCATAGTCAACAAGACTCTGAAACGCAGTCCTTGGATGCAATCTCTGAAACGACAGAATGATCTCTGTTCGTTTCCAAGGCAAACCATTCGATTTTACTGTAATCCAAGTCTATGCCCCAACCAGTAATGCTGAAGAAGCTGAAGTTGAATGATTCTATGAAGACCTACAAGACCTTTTAGAACTAACACCTAAAAAAGATGTCCTTTTCATTACAGGAGACTGGAATGCAAAAGTAGGAAGTCAAGAAACACCTGGAGTAACAGGCAAATTTGCCTTGGAGTACAGAATGAAGCAGGGCAAAGACTAATAGAGTTTTGCCAAGAGAATGCACTGGTCATAGCAAACAACCTCTTCCAACAACACAAGAGAAGACTCTACATATGGACATCACCAGACGGTCAACACCGAAATCAGATTGAATATATTCTTTGCAGCCAAAGATGGAGAAGCTCTATACAGTCAGCAAAAACAAATTGGGAGCTGACTGGGGCTCAGATCATGAACTCCGTATTGCCAAATTCAGACTTAAATTGAAGAAAGTAGGGAAAATCACTAGACCATTCAGTTATGACCTAAATCAAATCCCTTATGATTATACAGTGGAAGTGAGAAACAGATTTAAGGGACTAGATCTGATAGAGTGCCTGATTAACTATGGACTGAGGTTCATGACATTGTACAGGAGACAGGGATCAAGACCATCCCCCCAAAAAAGAAATGCAAAAAAGCAAAATGGCTGTCTGAGGAGGCCTTACAAATAGCTGTGAATAGAAGAGAAGCGAAAAGCAAAGGAGAAAAGGAAAGATGTATCCATTTGCATGCAGAGTTCCAAAGAATAGCAAGGAGAGATAAGAAAGCCTTTCTCAGTGATCAATGTAAAGAAATAGAGGAAAACAATAAAATGGGAAAGACTAGATATCTCTTCAAGAAAATTAGAGATACCAAGGGAAACTTTCATGCAAAGATGGACACAATAAAGGACAGAAATGGTATAGACCTGACCAAGCAGAAGATATTAAGAAGAGGTGTCAAGAATACACAGATGAACTGTACAAAAAAGATCTTCATGACCCAGATAACCACGATGCTGTGATCACTCACTTAGAGACAGACACCCTGGAATGTAAAGTCAAGTGGGTCTTTGGAAGCATCACTACTAACAAAGCTAGTGGAGGTGATGAAATTCCAGTTGAGCTATTTCAAATCCTGAAAGATGATGCTGTGAAAGTGATGCACTCATAATGCCAACAAATGTGGAAAACTCAGCAGTGGCCACAGGACTGGAAAAAGTCCGTTTTCATTCCAATCCCAAAGAAAGGCAATGCCAAAGAATGCTCAAACTAACATACAACTGCACTCATCTCACACGCTAGTAAAGTAATGCTCAAAATTCTCCAAGCCAAGCTTCAGTAATACGTGAACCGTGAACTTCCAGATGTTCAAGCTGGTTTTAGAAAAGGCAGAGGAATCAGAGATCAAATTGCCAACATCTGCTGGATCGTCAAAAAAGCAAGAGAGTTCCAAAAAAACATCTATTTCTGCTTTATTGACTATGCCAAAGCCTTTGACTGTGTGGATCACGATAAACTGTGGAAAATTCTGAAAGAGATGGCAATACCAGACCACCTGACCTGCCTCTTGAGAAACGTATATGCAGGTCAGGAAGCAGCAGTTAGAACTGGACATGGAGCAACAGACTGGTTCCAAATAGGAAAAGGAGTATGTCAAGGCTATATATTGTCACCCTGCTTATTTAACTTCTATGCAGAGTACATCATGTGAAACGCTGGGCTGGAAGAAGCACAAACTGGAAGCAAGATTGCCGGGAGAAATATCAATAACCTCACATATGCAAATGGCAGAAAGTGAAGAAGAACTAAAGAGCCTCTTGATGAAAGTGAAAGAGACGAGTCAAAAAGTTGACTTAAAGCTCAACATTCAGAAAACTAATATCATGGCATATGGTCCCGTCACTTCATGGCAAATAGATGGGGAAACTGGAAACAGTGGCTGACTTTATTTTTTGGAGCTCCAAAATCACTGCAGATGGTGACTGCAGCCATGAAATTAAAAGATGCTGCTCCTTGGAAGGAAAGTTATGACCAGCCTATACAGCATATTAAAAAGCAGAGACATTTCTTTGTCAACAAAGGTCCATCTAGTCAAGGCTGTTGTTTTCCAGTAGTCATGTATGAATGTGAGAATTTGAGTATAAAGAAAGCTGAGCGCTGAAGAATTGATGCTCTTGAACTGTGGTGTTGCAGAAGACTCTTGAGAGTGCCTTGGACTCAAGGAAATCCAACCAGTCCATCCTAAAGGAGATCAGTCCCGTATTTTCATTGGAAGGAGCAATGTTGAAGCTGAAACTCCAATACTTTGTCCACCTGCTGTGAGGAGCTAACTCATTTGAAAGTACCCTGATGCTGGGAAAGATTGAGGGCAGGAGGAGAAGGGGATGACAGAGGATGAGATGGTTGGATAGCATCACCGACTCAATTGACATGAGTTTGGGTGAACTCTAGGAGTTGGTGATGGACAGGGAAGCCTGGTGTGCTGCGGTTCATGGGGTCGCAAAGAGTTGGACACGACTGAGTAACTGACCTGAACTGAACTGAATAATATCATGAAAACATATGTCTCAATGATTACCAGTTCCAGGCTCGTTTTGGTATGCTGTATTACCTCTATGGTCAAAATGTATGACCATTTAATTCCACCAGAGGAATTGAATACTATCCTCTTACTTAACCAAGTGAAAATTTGACCTACTTAATAAGTTTTGATAAACAAATTTCTTCATTGTTTCTTAGTGTTAACCATAGAAATGGCATTCCTATTGTTTGAGCAGGAATCAATCCCAGCTTTTCTTTGAGAATGTTTTTCAGACTTTATTCTCTAGTAATTTATCTAGCAAAGAAAATCCTTAATAACTGGGTCTACACAGGGAATGTAGAGGTTTTGTTCTTACTTTTTTCAACCTAATTGGAAGTGAATAAAAGTTACAAAACTTCCTGTAAATCCTGTATTTTCTTTTAACTTTGTTTGAAGTTAAGTTCACATTTAAATACTTTTCTGCTTATCTGCAAAAAGATCACAGAACTTTTCTGCCTATAGGTAACTGCAGGGTGATTAGATGATCTGATGTGAACTACTGAGACTTTCTTAGTTTATTTGGTTATTCTGAATGTAGCCATTTTTTCCTCTTTAAGGTAACTCATGGACTACTTCAACTAAAAATATGCCAACACAAAATACATATTTTCTTTTGTTAATCCCAATCTTGAATACATTGCTTTCCCTTGCCCTGGCAACTCATATCACTGCAAATATGCTGTTTCCTTGTTTTTGCTCCTATCTGAACTCAGATTGTTATAACACTATTCATAGAATAATTTCTTAATAGACTACTGCTTAAAGGCATCATCATAGGCTGGTGATAAAAGAATATGCCATGGAATAGATTGGGATGCAATCCAATTATTTCATAGTTGGTTATGTGTTCTATCTCGTTCTAACTTCTACTTCTTCATCTTTGAAGTTGAAATAATCAAAGAAATTATTACCTGTAACAAGAATTAAATGAGATAAAGTGGCAAAACTTTAACAAATGCTAGCTACTTCTCAACATATTTCATACTAATGAAAAACCTTTTCCCTAGTTTTTAGCTTCATTGACTGGTGCACCTGTTAACTGACTCATACACAAATATTTCACTTTCTCCTTAGAAAGGTAGAATTTTACATTAATAATTGGAATTTCTCTTTCCTCTTCCCTCACTCCCTCCTCTCTGTTTCTCTCTTTCAATTTCTCCCTCTCTCCCTTCCTTCTTTCTATTTTTTCTTCCTTCCTTCCTTTTTTCTCTTTTTCTTTCTCTCTCTCTCCTTTTTCCTTTCTCTCTCTCTCTTTCCTTTTCCTTTTGTTCATAGGGAAGCCAGGAAAAAGAAAAAGGATGAGGAAAATCTGGCAAATTCTAGATATTCAAGGAAAAGATTTCACATGGAAAATGAATATTATCTTCATCTCTAGTATGATACAAACAAAATGAGCTATGATATCCAGATGAATGATTCGATCATTGGCAATTTAAATATCTAGAGAGTCGATTCACACTTGAAAATAGATTATAGTATACTTGGATTCCTCTACTCATAGCCTAAGTTTGTTTGGAAGCAGATGGTAGTTAGGAGTTTGGTATAATGTATAGAAGATTTTAAAGGTTTTACATGAAAGTTGATTTCTAGCTGGGTGATCAATAAACCCTTGTCCTAGTCAAGGCAGAGGCCACCTGCATAGGCTATGACCTTCTACTCTTTTTGTTCATTGATAATCCTAGTTTAATCCATAATTCTTTATTGAAAGCAGCTGAAAGTGTTTCACACTATCCAATATTATTCCCCTAAGCTTTTCTTTTTCCTTCCTTCCTTCCTTCTTTCTTTCATAGAGGAAGTGGAGTCTGTAAGGAAAGATAATTTTTTCATTGTGAAATGGTCCTTGGGATTTTAGGAGTCACATAATATAAAGTTGACCTTGCTAATTCATTTAAATTACTTCAATCAGTAAGAGATGTGGAGAAAGTTGTTTGTTAGCCTTCAACTTCTTTAACGTCAAGGCCACAGGCTTTGTAAGATGATATTTGATGCCTTTGTAGCATGCCAAACAACGACATCTTCAGATGGAGAGTCTCCCAACCTTGCATTTGTTGCTAAACATGGCTGTTGGCCATAGTGTTTAGCCACTTTCCATGTTTTTTAAGGCAGAAGTAAAACCATGCAACTGAGATGATTATCTGTATAGCTTTCTGAACTACATATATATCTTGAATGAATGATGATTTTTAAAAGGCAGTTTAAGGACATAAGTGAAATGTGCTAAAAATAAAAATCATGAATTTTTCACCAAGTAAACTTGTAAGAATAAAATATTCTAAAAACCTTAATAACATTTAAATGAACAAGTAATCAGAAAAGGCAAACCACACATTTATGAATGCTGGTTTATTCTTCTAGTGAGCATACTCAGGACGAATTTTTGAGTCAAATATAAGCCACACAGAGCCTCTTCCTGTGCTCTAAGTTTCTAGAAAGTGGATTACTCACAATCAATTAAAGCAGTTTTTCTCCTGGTTATGTAAACAAAAATGACCATAATAATGTAAGCAGATAGGTTAGGTTAGAAGGCTAGAAGTCCCTGGAGAAAGAGAATCAGGAATGGCTGTCTTAACATACAAGAAGCCATTTTGATCTAGGCCATTTTGTGATCTAAGCCAGGCTACTATGCTTGCCTTTGAATGGGTTTTAATATTTAATGATCTTAAGGAACAAAGGAAAGCAGGAACAGAAAAAAGACAGTCAAACGGTGGTTTAGTGATAAAAGCAGAGTCCTACTTCCTTCTCAAGGGATACACATAATTACGTATCTTTGAATTATGTAGGAAGTCCCCCACCCAGGTGGAGAGTAGAGTTATGATGCTGACCCTCCTGACTCAAAGCAACTAAAGCTTGGACTCTGTTGCCCTTTGCCCTAATTCTATGCTGAATTTTCCTCTGGCCAGCCCCTTCATGAATATGCAGGAATCCTTAGGTTAAAATATCTCCAATTTTGCTGCTTTGCAAAAGATCCCTGGTGTTCTTCCTTGGGGCAAGTAATAAATCCTTTCTTTTCCATCTTTGGCTTAGTTACATCTTTTGGCTTGACAACCCCCCAAGAGGAAAACTCAGGGTAACGATAATAGCAAATATTCATTTTTTATATATAAAGTTTACAATATTAGTGCAAAATATGAATTTTAAATAACAATCGAGTGTGCTGCAGCTGCTGTTAAGTTGCTTCAGTGATGTCCAATTCTTTTTTTTTTTAATTTAAATTAATTTATTTTAATTGGAGGCTAATTACATTATTGTATTGGTTCTGCCACACATCAACATGAATCCACCATGGGTGTACACGTGTTCCCCATCCTTAATGCCCCTCCCTCCCCGTACCATCCCTCTGGGTCATCCTAGTGCACCAGCCCCAGGCATCCTGTATTGAACCTGGACTGGCGATTCTTTTCTTATATGATATTATACATGTTTCCATGCCATTCCCCCAAATCATCCTACCCTGTCCCTCTCCCACAGAGTCCAAAAGACTGTTCTATACATCCGTGTCTCTTTTGCTGTCTCACATACAGGGTTATCGTTACCATCTTTCTAAATTCCATATATATGCGTTAGTATACTATATTGGTATTTTTCCTTCTGGCTTACTTCACTCTGTATAATAGACTCCAGTTTCATCCACCTCATTAGAACTGATTCAAATGTGTTCTTTTTAATGGCTGAGTAATACTCCATTGTGTATATGTACCACTGCTTTCTTATCCATTCATCTGCTGATGGACATCTAGGTTGCTTCCGTGTCCTGGCTATTATAAACAGTGCTGCAATGAACACTGGGGTACACGTGTCTCCCAATTCTGGTTTCCTCAGTGTGTATGCCCAGCAGTGGGATTGCTGGATCATAAGGCAGTTCTATTTCCAGTTTTTTAAGGAACCTCCACACTGTTCTCCATAGTGGCTGTACTAGTTTGCATTCCCACCAACAATGGAAGAGGGTTCCCTTTTCTCCACATCCTCTCCAGCATTTATTGCTTATAGACTTTTGGGTCACAGCCATTCTGACTGGCATGAAATGGTACCTCATTGTGGTTTTGATTTGCATTTCTCTGATAATGAGTGATGTTGAGCATCTTTTCATGTGTTTGTTAGCCATCTGTATGTCTTCTTTGGAGAAATGTCTAGTTAGTTCTTTGGCCCATTTTTTGATTGGGTTGTTTATTTTTCTGGAATTGAGCTGTAGGAGTTGCTTGTATATTTTTGAGATTAGTTGTTTGTCTGTTGCTTCATTTGCTATTATTTTCTCCCATTCTGAAGGCTGTCTTTTCACCTTGTTTAGAGTTTCCTTTGTTGTGCAGAAGCTTTTAATTTTAATTAGGTCCCATTAACAAAATTCTAGCAAACAGAATCCAACAACACATTAAAAAGATCATACGCTATGACCAAGTGGGCTTTATCCCAGGGATGCAAGGATTCTTCAATATCCGCAAATCAATCAATGTAATACATCACATTAACAAATAGAAAAATAAAAGCCATATGATTATCTCAATAGATGCAGAGAAAGCCTTTGACAAAATTCAACATCCATTTATGATAAAAACTCTCCAGAAAGCAGAAATAGAAGTAACATACCACAACATAATAAAAGCTATATATGACAAACCCACAGCAAACATTATCCTCAATGGTGAAAAATTGAAAGCATTTCCCCTAAAGTGAGAAGCAAGACAAGGGTTCCCACTCTCACCACTACTATTCAACATAGTTTTGGAAGTTTTGGCCACAGCAATCAGAGCAGAAAAAGAAATAATAGGAATCCAAATTGGAAAAGAAATAAAACTCTCACTGTTTGCAGATGACATGATCCTCTACATAGAAAACCCTAAAGACTCCACCAGAAAATTACTAGAGCTAATCAATGAATATAGTAAAGTTGCAGGATATAAAATCAACACACAGAAATCCTTTGCATTCCTATACACTAATAATGAGAAAACAGAAAGAGAAATTAAGGAAACAATTCCATTCACCATTGCAACAGAAAGAATAAAATACTTAGGAATATATCTACCTAAAGAAACTAAAGATGTATATATAGAAAACTATAAAACACTGGTGAAAGAAATCAAAGAGAACACTTCTAATAGATGGAGAAATATACCATGTTCATGGATCAGAAGAATCAATAGAGTGAAAATGAGTATACTTCCCAAAACAATCTATAGATTCAGTGCAATCCCTATCAAGCCACCAACAGTATTTTTCACAGAGCTAGAACAAATAATTTCACAATTTGTATGGAAATACAAAAAACCTCGAATAGCCAAAGCAATCTTGAGAAAGAAGAATGGAACTGGAGGAATCAACCTGCCTGACTTCAGGCTCTACTACAAAGCTACAGTCATCAAGACAGTATGGTACTGGCACAAAGACAGAAATATAGATCAATGGAACAAAATAGAAAGCCCAGAGATAAATCCATGCACCTATGGACACCTTATCTTTGACAAAGGAGGCAAGAATATACAATGGATTAAAGACAATCTCTTTAAAAAGTGGTGCTGGAAAAACTGGTCAACCACTTGTAAAAGAATGAAACTAGAGCACTTTCTAACACTATACACAAAAATATCAAAATGGATTAAAGATCTAAACATAAGAACAGAAACTATAAAACTCCTAGAGGAGAACATAGGCAAAACACTCTCTGACATAAATCACAGCAGGATCCTCTATGACCCACCTCCCAAATACTGGAAATAAAAGCAAAAATAAACAAATTGGACCTAATTAAAATTAAAAGTCATGTCCAGTTATTTGCAACCCTGTGGACTGTAGCCTGCCAGGCTCCTCTGACCATGGGATTCCCCAGGAAACAATACTGGAGTGGGTTGCCATGCCTTCCTCCAGGGGATCTTCCTGACCCAGGGATCAAACCTGCAGCTATGTCACCTGCATTGGCTGATAGGTTCTTTCTTTACCACTAGTGCCATCTGGGAAGCCCTAACAATCCATTGTAAATACCGTATTTTTAAACAATTAGATGTTCACAGTTGCTTAGTGACTCACTTAAAATCACATAGCCAGCTGATGAAAGATGTCAGAAGTCATCATAACTGTCCTGAAATATTCTGTTTCCATACTAAGTTCAATGTTTTCCTTGCCCCTTGGGGATGGACCTTTAGGTCATCCCCCTGCCCGGCTAATGTTCCTTCTCCCTGGTGCTCCAAAGTGCCTACTGTTTGGATGTGAACTGAAACAGGTGTGTATTGTCTCAGGATCCTGATTTGCAGACTGCTACACTAGCTAGGGGTAGAAGGCAATGGCAACCCACTCCAGTACTCTTGCTTGGAAAATCCCATGGATGGAGGAGCCTGGTAGGCTGCAGTCTATGGGGTCGCTAAGAGTCAGACACGACTGAGTGACCTCACTTTCACTTTTCACTTTCATGCACTGGAGAAGGAAATGGCAACCCACTCCAGTGTTCTTGCCTGGAGAATCCCAGGGATGGGGGAGCCTGGTGGGCTGCCGTCTATGGGGTCGCACAGAGTTGGACATGACTGAAGCGACTTAGCAGCAGCAGCAGCAGCATACTAGCTAGGATTGATGAACAAATTTTTCATGACACTTGGTCAGTAAGGAGAAGGGACAACTGCAATGGATTTTTGAAGTAGGGCTGAGAGATTGAGCTCAACTCTGTGTGAAACAAGGGCTAGTGAGGATTTATAGTCAAGGGAGTGGAGCTGTCATTGGATGGAAAATTATTAAGAGGAGACATCAGGGTAAGGGAGATTCTGGTGAAACAGATTTGGCAGGATTCTTGCCAAAGGCAGGCCAGGGTAATAATATGTCAAGGGTTGGGGATGAGGCATTTGATCAGATATCCAAGATGAGGATGGGGGACTTTTGCTAGACTGAAGCAACAGGAATTCTTGCTAAAACTAGACTAAGTAGGTAAAGGACAGAACTCCACATCAGGGTCTAATGGAGGAGAGGGCTCCAAGGAGCCTGCCTCAGGTTTGGTCAATGACAGTCTTGATGCAGCATACTGGGCTCAGTCGGAACACAGAGAACCTTCTATTCTTGTTGCACTCCCAACGTGGTTGTCTTTTATGGGAGGAAAGAAGTTCAGTCAAGGGACAAATGTTAATCTCACTTTAAACAAGCAATTGAAGGTGCTCTGAGGGGGAAAAAAACAAAAAACAAACAAACAAACAAATCCTGGCTTCTTTCAGTCCTTAGTGAACTAGCAATGTTTGCTCCTTGGACAACATTTAAGCCCAAGATCAGGCAAGAGAACTACATAAAAAGTACACATGGCAAACGGCCCGTTTGCTGTAGGTTGGTCACAAGAACGGAAATATCAAGAAAGACTATGAGTGTGTTCAGTTCAGTTCAGTTCAGGCACTCAGTTGTGTCCGACTCTTTGCAACCCCATGAATCTCAGCATGCCAGGCCTCCCTGTCCATCACCAACTCCTGGAGTTCACTCAGACTCACGTCCATCCAGTCGGTGATGCCATCCAGCCATCTCATCCTCTGTCTTCCCATTCTCCTCCTGCCCCCAATCCCTCCCAGCATCAGAGTCCTTTCCAATGAGTCAACTCTTCGCATGAGGTGGCCAAAGTATTGGAGTTTCAGCTTTAGCATCATTCCTTCCAAAGAAATCCCAGGGCTGATCTCCTTGAGAATGGACTGGTTGGATCTCTTAGGTAAAGCTTAAGCTGTTCATCTTCTACTTGATATTGGTTTTACAGGGCATTGGATATTTACGCAAAGAAAATGGATTCTTTGTTTGCCTTTATTCATTTTTGCAAAAGATTATAGAGAGACAAGTTGTCTGCTTGCCTGATGTTTCAAGTTGCAAGTACAGAATTGTAATTGTAATTCAATTGTATTTAGTTACAAAGCCTGCTGAATTTGTTTTTGTTGGTGGTGGTTTTTGTTTAGAACATTATATCCACATCGGTCTGTTCTCTAGGAGGGAGGTTTTCCCTCTCTACTATATTGTCCAGGCTGGCTAAAGCTGTCAACAACGTGCCCTGAGAATCCCAGCTGTGTGGGATTCACAGCTCGTTAGGCCTGAGGAATGATACCTGCTTGAGTGAAACTCAGATGTTCTGGGATTACCTGTGAAGACTGTGTGCTGCTCAAAACATTTTCACTGGTACTGAAACCATGTCATTAGACAGAAAATGTGTCTTTACTTTTCCTTACTTTGTTATGAATTTACAGCCTTCCTGCCACTTACCAATTTACAAAATTACAGAAAGTTTTCCTTTTATTTAACTTCTCAAAATCGATCAGTGTCAAACATGACCAATCATTCAGAAGTCTTCACTTTTTAATCCTAGAATATCTATAAATTTGTGCTTTCAGGGAACTTGGTGGCAGGTCTCATTAAGGACTAATAAAGTTTTTGCAAATTAGATCTAGAGTAAATATTACTGGGCTTCCCTGTTGGCTCAGTGGTAAAGAATCCACCTGCCAATGCAGGAGACACATATTTAATCTATGGGTTAGGAAGATCCCCTGGAGGAGGAAATTGCAACCCACTCCAGGATTCTTGCTTGGAAAATCTCATGGACAGAGTAAGAGCCTGGCGGTCCATAGTCCATGAGCTCACAAAAGAGATGGACACGACTTAGTGGCTAAACAACATCAACAAATGTTATTAGTATTATGAACAGGTGCAGAGGCTGATTTATCCAGTTGTGTCTGGGCCTACAATACTGCTATCTAATGAGACAACTTAATTTTATTTGAAATACATTGAATTTTACACATGAATAATTTAGTTATAAATCCATTGGCTTATTTATTCAAGAAATATTAATGAATATCTCATAAATGAAAAGCACTGTAGTGATGAGCAAAAATATAAACAACCAATAAAAAAATCAGACACAATTCCAACCCGCAATTGCTTATGGTCCTAGTTCAGTTTTTGTTATTATCTTTGATGGTAAATAACATAGAGTAAACTGTGTCCATTTAAATTGCTCAATTCAGTTGGTTTCGTTATAAAAACCCATGAAGCCACTGCCACAGATAAGATATAGAGCTTTTGCATCATGCCCTAAAGATGTCATTCACCTTTGCAGTACTCCCAATACCTGCTGTCATTCATAGGCAAGTATTGATCTATACAAGATTAATTTACATTTTATCAGTTCAGTTCAGTTGCTCAGTCATGTCCAACTCTTTGCAACCCCATGAACCGCAGCACGCCAGGCCTCCCTGTCCATCACCAACTCCCAGAGTGCACCCAAACCCATGTCCATTGAGTCCGTGATGCCATCCAGCCATCTCATCCTTTGTCATCCCCTTTTCCTCCCGCCCTCAATCTATCCCAGCATCAGGGTCTTTTCAAATGAGTCAACTCTTCGCATCAGATGGCCAAAGTATTGGAGTTTCACCTTCAACATCAGTCCTTCCAATGAACACCCAGGACTGATCTCCTTTAGGATGGACTGGTTGGATCTCCTTGCAGTCCAAGGGACTCTCAAGAGTCTTCTCCAACACCACAGTTCAAAAGCATCAATTCTTTGGCTCTCAGCTTTCTTTACACTCCAACTCTCACATCCATACATGACCACTGGAAAAACCATAACCTTGACTAGACGGACCTTTGTTGGCAAAGTAATGTCTCTGTAATATGTTGTCTAGGCTGGTCATAACTTTCCTTCCAAGGAGTAAGCGTCTTTTAATTTCATGGCTGCAGTCACCATCTGCAGTGATTTTGGAGCCCAGAAAAATAAAGTCAGCCACTATTTCCACTGTTTCCCATCTATTTGCCATGAAGTGATGGGACCAGATGCCATGATCTTAGTTTTCTGAATGTTGAGTTTTAAGCCAACTTGTTCATTCTCCTCTTTAACTTTCATCAAGAGGTTTTTAGTTCTTCTTCACTTTCTGCCATAAGGGTGGTGTCATCTGCATATCTGAGGTTATTGATATTTCTCCCGGCAATCTTGATTCTAGCTTGTGCTTCTTCCAGCCCAGCATTTCTCACGATGTACTCTGCATATAAGTTAAATAAGCTGGGTGACAATACACAGCCTTGATGTACTCCTTTTCCTATTTGGAACCAGTCTGTTATTCCATGTCCCGTTCTAACTGTTGCTTCCTGACCTGCATACAGGTTTCTCAAGAGGCAGGTCAGGTGATCTGGTATGCCCATCTCTTAGAATTTTCCACAGTTTATTGTGATCCACACAGTCAAAGGCTTTGGCATAGTCAATAAAGCAGAAATAGTTGTTTTTCTGGAACTCATTTATACAATATATACTCTTTTGTGTCCAACTTCTTTCACTAAGCTTGCTAATCTAAGAGGTAATTTGTGCTGTTAATAAATATATCAGTAGATGTTTCTTTTTTATTTATTTATTTTTTAAATTTTATTTTATTTTTAAACTTTACAATATTGTATTGGTTTTGCCAAATATCAAAATGAGTCTGCCACAGGTATACACGTTTTCCCCATCTTGAACCCTCCTCCCTCCTTCCTCCACATACCATCCCTCGGGGTTGTCCCAGTGCACCAGCCCCAAGCATCCAGTATCGTGCATCGAACCTGGACTGGCAACTGGTTTCATATATGATATTATACGTATTTCAATGCCATTCTCCCAAATCATCCCACCCTCTCCCTCTCCCACAGAGTCCAAAAGACTGTTCTATACATCAGTATCTCTTTTGCTGTCTCACATACAGGGTTATTGTTACCATCTTTCTAAATTCCATATATATGCGTTAGTATAATGTATTGGTGTTTTTCTTTCTGGCTTACTTCACTCTATATAATAGGCTCCAGTTTCATCCACCTTATTAGAACTGATTCAAATGTAATATTTTTAATGGCTGAATAATACTCCATTGTGTATATGTACCAGTTTCCTTATCCATTCATCTGCTGATGGACATCTAGGTTGCTTCCATGTCCTGGCTATTATAAACAGTGCTGCGATGAACATTGGGGTACACGTGTCTCTTTCCCTTCTGGTTTCCTCAGTGTGTATGCCAGCAGTGGGATTGCTGGATCATAAGGCAGTTCTATTTCCAGTTTTTTAAAGAATCTCCACACTGTTCTCCATAGTGGTTGTACTAGTTTGCATTCCCACCAACAATGGAAGAGGGTTCCCTTTTCTCCACATCCTCTCCAGAATTTATTGCTTGTAGACTTTTGGATCACAGCCATTCTGACTGGCATGAAATGGTACCTCATAGTGGTTTTGATTTGCATTTCTCTGATAATGAGTGATGTTGAGCATCTTTTCATGTGTTTGTTAGCCATCAGTATGTCTTCTTTGGAGAAATGTCTATTTAGTTCTTTGGCCCATTTTTTGATTGGGTTGTTAATTTTTCTGGAATTGAGCTGTAGGAGTTGCTTATATTTTTTTGAGATTAGTTGTTTGTCAGTTGCTTCATTTGCTATTATTTTCTCCCATTCTGAAGGCTGTCTTTTCACCTTGCTTATAGTTTCCTTTGTTGTGCAGAAGCTTTATGTTTAATTAGGTCCCATTTGTTTATTTTTGCTTTTATTTCCAATATTCTGGGGGGTGGGTCATAGAGGATCCTGCTGTGATGTATGTTGGAGAGTGTTTTGCCTATGTTCTCCTTTAGGAGTTTTATAGTTTCTGGTCTTACGTTGAGATCTTTAATCCATTTTGAGTTTATTTTTGTGTATGGTGTTGGAAAGTGTTCTAGTTTCATTCTTTTACAAGTGGTTTACCAGTTTCCCCAGCACCACTTGTTAAAGAGATTGTCTTTAATTCATTGTATATTCTTGCCTCCTTTGTCAAAGATAAGGTATCCACATGTGCATGGATTTATCTCTGGACTTTCTATTTTGTTCCATTGATCTATATTTCTGTCTTTGTGCCAGTACCATACTGTCTTGATGACTGTGGCTTTGTAATAGAGCCTGAAGTCAGGTAGGTTGATTCCTCCAGTTCCATTCTACTTTCTCAAGATTGCTTTGGCTATTCGAGGTTTTTTGTTTTTCCATACAAAATTTGTATGGAGATGTTTCTTTTTTATTGATGTGTAGTGTTCCAGCATATGGCTCTCCCATACTTTGTTATATACTTCTCTGTTGATGGACATATGGGTAATTAACAGTTTTTTACTTTTATGAACCAAGTTATTTGAACATTTCTATCTAAGTATTTCAGCTAACATATGTTTTCATTACTCTTGGGGAAGTACCTAGTGATGGAATAGTTAAGTTATAGGTATATACTTGACTTTTTCAGAAATCATCAAACAGTTTTTTATATTTTTTGTTTATTTTTTATTTTTGGCTGTGCCATGTGGCATGTGCGGTCTTAGTTCCCTTACCAGGGGTCACACCTGTGCGCCCTGCAGTGGAAGCATGGAGTCTTAATCACAGGACTGCCAGGGTCCAGCCCTGGCTGATCCAGGGTATTCGAAGGAGAGATGGCATAGGCGACCTATTTATTTAAATATTCACCAAAGATATAAAGAGTAATAGAATGAGGATAGCTCAGTGAGGAAATTCAGTGGAGAAAAGAGGCTGAGTAGCTTGGTTTACGCGGGAGACCAATAAAACTTCAAGACAAGAAGTTTGCACCACTTACGTAGGCCGCAGGTGTCCTTCCATTCTCCCGAAGGAGAGGAGACACTGAGGCCTCCCTGGTCGGATCTTAGAAGCCCAGGCATAATTAGTAAGCGTGGCGGGTTCCACGCTCCAGATGGACACTCAGCCAGAATTTGAGAGAGAGAGCGACATGGGGAGACCAAGTTTCAGTGAACAAGGCCCACACTTTATTTTCCAAAGTAGTTTTTATACCTTAAGTTATGCATAGAGGATAATGGGGGAAGGGGTAGAGTCATGCAGTAAGCCAGGCTTTCTTCTTGCAGACTTATCATATGCAAAAGTTTAGGTGATTTGCATCATCTTCTGGCCCGGAGGCCTGTTAACATTTTAAGACCCTTTCTTCAGAAAACTTATTTTTCTCTAAAGGTGATAGTCAGGCGCCACCCTCCAAAAGCATTAAAGTTGCATTCCTATAGGGCAAAGGTGTGGTGGGCTACAACAAGAAAAAGAATTAACTCAAGGGTCCAAGGTTACAAACATTAAAGCTACTACTTACACCAATCATATTAATCAATACACTGCCAGGGACACAGCAGGTAAGGGATATGGAGACTTAGCAGCAAACATTGGCCCAACAAGTGAAAAACCGTTCACCAATACAATTTCTAATCAATCTTTTAACTGCTCAAAGGAATCTGTATTTAGACAGTTCAGAACATCTCATGCCTCTCACAGTTGGGAGGCTCTAAGCAATCACATGTGGCCGGAAAAACCTATTCAGGCAGGCTAGAGGATTTCCAAAGGAGTTTGTAGGTTGAAACACTGTCACACCCAGGAATTATTAACTGGAGCTGTAAGCTAACTCTATTTTCAGAGAGAGGTAGTGGGGGACAGCCCCCCGTAAAGTCAGAGGTGTAGGTGAAAGCACAAAGCAGAAAGTAGGCAGACTCTGGTTTTGGGGGTAGATGCTCGAGAATTTCCAGGGGGACTCCTGAGGCTCCATCCCGCCTTTGTGTATGCCGAGCCTCCTTCCTCATGACCTTTGCCATGGGCGGAGTTCCTCACGCTGGCTCCCGGAAGTGATAGAATTCAGGTTGAGCTATTCCAGATCCTGAAAGATGATGCTGTGGAAAGTGCTGCACTCAATATGCAATATGCAATATGCACTCAATATGCAGTATGCCAGCTTCCGGCACAGGACCACCGAGGAAGTTTCCAAATTATGTTTAAATTGGTTGTACCATTCCACATTGTTACCCATGGCATGTGTGAATTCTACTTGCTCTACATCTTCAACAGGGTATTGTTTTTTAAATTTTAGCAGTTCTGTTAGGTGTGTAGTATTATATGGTGGTTTACATTTGCTTCTCTGTAAAGGCTAAAGATGATGAGCATATTTACATATGTCAGTTGACTACTTTTTATGTACTCTCTCTTGTGAAGTATCTAAGTGTTCCTTTAAAAAGTTATATTTTTTATATAATGATTATATTATAAATGTCTTTATGATAGTATATTATATCGTAAAGCTGGGTTATAAATGTTTTCTCCCCTATTTTCTTAAAATATTTTTATAATTTTTGCTTTTGCATTTAGGTCCATGATCCATTTCAAGTAAATTTTTCTATATAGTGTGAAGCAGTGTTGTTTAAGTTGTTCCACTACAAGTCTTTTTAAAATTTTTATTTTATTAAAGTATCAGATCAGTTCAGTTCATTTCAGTCACTCAGTCGTGTCCAACTCTTTGAGACTCCATGAATCACAACATGCCAGGCCTCCCTGTTCATCACCAGTGCCTGGAGTTCACTCAAACTCATGTCCATCAAGTCGGTGATGCCATCCAGCTATCTCATTCTCTGTCGTCCCCTTCTCCTCCTGCCCCCAATCCCTCCCAGCATCAGGGTCTTTTCCAATGAGTCAACTCTTTGCATGACATGGCCAAAGTATTGGAGTATCAGCTTCAGCATCAGTCTTTCCAATGAACACCCAGGACTGATATACTCCAGGATGGACTGGTTGGATCTCCTTTCACTCCAAGGGACTCTTAAGAGTCTTTTCCAACACCACAGTTCAAAAGCATCAATTCTTTGGTGCTCAGCTCTCTTCACAGTCCAACTCTCACATCCACACATGACCACTGGAAAAACGATAGCCTTGACTAGACGGACCTTTGTTGGCAAAGTAATGTCTCTGCTTTTGAATATGCTATCTAGGTTGGTCATAACTTTCCTTCCAAGGAGTAAGCAACTTTTAATTTCATGGCTGCAGTCACCATCTGCAGTGATTTTGGAGCCCCAAAAAATAGTCAGCCACTATTTCCACTGTATCCCCATCTATCTGCCATGAAGTGATGGGATCAGATGCCATGATCTTAGTTTTCCAAATGTTGAGCTTTAAGCCAACTTTTTCACTCTCCTCTTTCACTTTCATCAGAGGCTTTTTCTGTCATAAAGGTGGTGTCAACTGTATATCTGAGTTTATTGATATTTCTCCCAGCAATCTTTATTCTAGTTTGTGCTTCTTCCACCCAAGCATTTCTCATGATGTACTCTGCATATAAGGTAAATAAGCAGGGTGACAATATACAGCCTTGACGTACTCCTTTTCCTACTTGAAACCAGTCTGTTGTTCCATGTCCAGTTCTAACTGTTGCTTCCTGACCTGCATACAGGTTTCTCAAGAGGCAGGTCAGGTGGTCTGGTATTCCCATCTCTTTCAGAATTTTCCACAGTTTATTGTGATCCACACAGTCAAAGGCTTTGGCATAGTCAATAAAGGAGAAATAGATGTTTTTCTGGAACTCTCTTGCTTTTTCCATGATCCAGCGGATGTTGGCAATTTGATCTCTGGTTCCTCTGCCTTTTCTAAAACCAGCTTGAACATCTGGAAGTTCTCGGTTCACATATTGCTGAAGCCTGGCTTGGAGAATTTTAAGCATTACTTTACTAGTGTGTGCTGCCACTACTAAGTCACTTCAGTCGTGTCCGACTCTGTGCGACCCCATAGACGGCAGCCCACCAGGCTCCCCTGTCCCTGGGATTCTCCAGGAAAGAACCCTGGAGTGGGTTGCCATTCTCTTCTCCAGGGGAACTTTCTGACCTTGGGATTGAACCCAGGTCTCTGCACTGCAGGCAGATTCCTTATCATCTAAATCATCAAGGGTTGTTTAGTGGCTAAGTCATATTCTACTCTGTGAGTTCGCATGGACTCTAGCCCACCACGTCCCTCTGTCCATGGGATTTCCCAGGCAAGAATACTGGAGATTTTCTTCTCCGAGGGAATCATCCAGACCCAGGGATTGAACCAGCATCTCATGCATCATAGGCAGATTCTTTACTACTGAGCCACTGGGGAAGCCTGTAAACTGTATTAATATCAAATGTTTGGGAAATTATAAGCTGTATGATATACCCACATAGTGTGACATGTGTGACTCCTGATAATAATGTTTAGTATAATTAACATGCAACTCATTATTGTATTTAAAAAGTCAATATATATATACAAAATATTGTTTACAGTAACAGCCCAAAATTATGTATATGAATCTTGAAAAATATATGTGTAAATGTTAATAATGCTTATTTCTAGAATACTGGCTTTTTAGATAATTTTTATTTCGTCTTCATTCTTCTTACCTTTTAAACTTTTTACTTTCTTTTTTTTTTTTTAAACTTTTTACTTTCTAAGTTTTTATAATAATCAGATATCAGTGCACTATTACTTTTTTATATATAATTTTATTTATTTTTGTCTGTGCTAGGTCTTCATTGCTGCATGGACTTTTATCTAATTGTACCAAGCAAGGGCTACACTCTAGTTGCAGGGTGCAGGCTTCTCACTGTGGTGGCTTCTCTTGTTGTTGAGAATGGGTTCTAAGGCACATGGGCTCAGTAGCTGTGGTGCATGGGCTTGGTTGCTCTGAATCACATAGGACCTTCCTAGCCCAGAAATTGAACGCATGTCTCCTGCATTGGGAGGATTCTTTATCACTGAACCAAAAGGGAAACCCAGTAAGCTCTAACTTTTTAAGTTATTAAAAATGTTAAGAAATTGACAAATCCAAGTATGTGTGTGTATGTGCGTGTGTGTGTGAGGGAGGGAGAGAGTGAGACAAAGAGACTGAGAGTAAGAGAGGTAAGGGAGAGAACTTTTCTATATAAATTTGACTCCTGGTCTGGTTGATTATTTTCCCATCACAGTGTGCTTTTCTTCCTTTATCTGATCTGAATATTGTCCTCAATGTCAATGAAATCTGCTGATGGAAACTTGCACATTAACTTGAGAGAACTAGCATTGTGAAAGAGAAATTCTTTTCTTTCCTATGCCAGCCCTGGAGATATGTCTTTAACAGCCTTAAACAGAAGGCTTAATAGCAGTGGATTAAGTAATTGCTGTAAACTTGTACATCCTAAAATATCATAAAATATCATTGGCAAGTATTAGCCATTTTTCTGCAAATGTAAAACCCTCATTTATCATTGCTCTGTAGAAATGATGTTAAAAAGTTAGCACATTCATTGTTTTATAAAATATAAAAATATCCTCTATTTTTTTAATGACCATTTCTTTCTCTGCTTTTCTCTGGCCATACATTCTTCATTCATCTCTATTAGATCTCCAAAAGCTGAAAAAGCCTGTCTAGTGAGAAAGTTCTTGTCAATTATTTAAAGAGAAAAAAACCTCTCTAAGTTAGAAAGGCTTATGGAATTGTTCTAGTTTTTCTTATGTACTTAGGCAATCCTTGCTGCCCAACCCCACAGTTCAACAGGACTTAGGTTTTCTTGAAAACACCATAAAACATGGCACAAATCTTCCAGCCTAATTAAGAAGAGAGGGAAATTAGATCTCCTCCAGTGGTTAATAAAGTGTGAGTGGTGATGTGCCTGAAGTAGAATGTAATAGACTAATTTCCGCAGGTCCAGATAGAGCACCATTTGCCCTTGTTTTCAGATCTTGGTTTCTTCTCTAGCCTGATAATAAATAACATTATTGTATTTTCATTCTTTAGGGTTTCACCACCAATCTGTTTCAGGTATAGCACTCAAGCGACTAATCAGAAAGAGGATGGTACCTAGAATATCATGCCTCATCAGTAGAGCTCGCATAGGACCAACTTTTATATCTTGGGACTGGTGTAAGTAAGAACTGTTGCCAGGAAAGCAGTGAGAAGGGTCCTACAAAGAGGAAGAATGTAAGCCAAGAACCAGTAAGTGACACATGGATTAAGTGCCAAGAGACTAGTAAGTAAGTAGTGAGACTCAAAAATCAGAATGTCTAAAAAACAAGAAGCAGAGAGACTCCTAGCAAGAGAGTCAAAGCACTATTTCCACATGCAATCCATTTAATTCAGTATTTTTGCTTGGCTCTTAGTAGCATTTTATATAAAATCTTTTGCATTCATTAAATTTTATTAAAATAATCTATGAAATATGCATGTAAAGTTTAATGGAAAATTATTAATAATCCTTCCATCTGAAGATATTTTTTTGTTGATGAAATTAATTTTTATCTTGTATTTTAAAACAAAATTTGAAGTTACAATATATAGGTGATTTTGTAGCTGGTCATATAAGCATTATCCACAAATTTGTGTTAATTAGTTATGTAAAGAAAGGGCTGCACTCAATATGCCAGCAAATTTGGAAAACTCAGCAGTGGCCACAGGACTGGAAAAAGTCCGTTTTCATTCCAATCCCAAAGAAAGGCAATGCCAAAGAATGCTCAAACTACCGCACAATTGCACTCATCTCACACGCTAGTAAAGTAATGCTTAAAATTCTCCAAGCCAGGCTTTAGCAATATGTGAACCATGAACTTCCTGATGTTCAAGCTGGTTTTAGAAAAGACAGAGGAACCAGACATCTAATTGCCAACATCCGCTGGATCATGGAAAAAGCAAGAGAGTTCCAGAAAAACATCTATTTCTGCTTTATTGACTATGCCAAAGCCTTTGACTGTGTGGATCACAATAAACTGTCGTAATTCTGAAAGCGATGGGAATACCAGACCACCTGATCTGCCTCTTGAGAAATTTGTATGCAGGTCAGGAAGCAACAGTTAGAACTGGACATGGTACAACAGACTGGTTCCAAATAGGAAAAGGAGTACGTCAAGCTGTATATTGTCACCCTGTTTATTTAACTTACATGCAGAAGATGTCATGAGAAATGCTGGACTGGAAGAAGCACAAGCTGGAATCAAGATTGCCAGGAGAAATATCAATAACCTCAGATATGCAGATGACACCGCCCTTATGGCAGAAAGTGAAAAGGAACAAAAAGGCCTCTTGATGAAGGTGAAAGTAGAGAGTGAAAAAGTTGGCTTAAATCTCAACATTCAGAAAACGAAGATCATGGCATCCGGTCCCATCACTTCATGAGAAATAGATGGGGAAACAGTGGAAACAACGTCAGACTTTATTTTTCTGGGCTCCAAAATCACTACAGATGGTGACTGCAGCCATGAAATTAAGACGCTTACTCCTTGGAAGGACAGTTATGACCAACCTAGATAGCATATTCAAAAGCAGAGACATTACTTTGCCAACAAAGGTTCCTCTAGTCAAGGCTATCATTTTTCCTGTGGTCATGTATGGATGTGAGAGTTGGACTGTGAAGAAGGCTGAGCGCTGAAGAATTGATGCTTTTAAACTGTGGTGTTGGAGAAGACTCTTGAGAGTCCCTTGGATTGCAAGGAGATCCAACTAGTCCATTCTGAAGGAGATGAGCCCTGGGATTTCTTTGGAAGGAATGATGCTAAAGCTGAAACTCCAGTACTTTGGCCAGCTCATGCGAAGAGTTGACTCATTGGAAAAGACTCTGATGCTGGGAGGGATTGGGGGCAGGAGGAGAAGGGGACGACAGAGGATGAGATGGCTGGATGGCATCACTGACTCGATGGACGTGAGTCTCAGTGAACTCCGGGAGTTGGTGATGGACAGGGAGGCCTGGCGTGCTGCAGTTCTTGGGGTCGCAAAGAGTCGGACATGGCTGAGCGACTGATATGATCTGATCTGAAAGATATAATCACATGAATGGTTTGATTTTTGACAATTTCCATACATCTGAGATATTTTTCCTTTTTTCCCCATATAATATATAGCCCTGCCATGAACAGATTTGTGTACATACTTCACCTTGAAAATATTGATAAATTATTTTTTGAAGTGATTATAATGCATGCAGTTTCAAAAGTAGAGTATTTGACCAGTGCTTTTTGAATTTTAATGTGCATATGAGTCACCTGGGGATCTAGTTAAAATATAGATCCTGGTTTTGTTAGGTCTCAGATGTGACCTGAGATTCTGAAATTCTAACAAGCTTCCAGGTGAAGCCAATGCTACTGCTTACAGACCACAGTGCCAGCTGCAAAGCAGTAAGTTGCATGTTCCACAAATCCTCACTCAATGTGAAAATTTTCATTTTCTGAGTGTTGGTTATTTTGATAGTTGACAAGAACTAATCACGGAATATTAATTCTCATTTTTTAAAAATTGCTGCTAAACAGTTTTACAGATTTTTACATTTTTCTCTTTCATTATTTGTCCATTTATGTCCTTTTGTCATTGCTGAAGTGGGAGCTCTGACAAAGATGGAACTCATAATTTTAGGTAATTTAATAAATTTTTTATGCACTTTTCATTTGACAACTTGCTCTCATCCCCAGAACAATAAACAATAAATTTGAGTTTATTATAAATAAATATATTATCTGTAAAACTGATAAATTTGAATATAATAGTATTAAGGAATTCTATTTATCATTTTACCTTAAAGTAAAAAGACAGATTATAAATTTGAAAAGGAGTTTTGTTTTTAATTTATTTTTTATTGAAGAATAATTGCTTTACAGAATTTTGCTGTTTTCTGTCAAACCTCAGCATGAATTAGCCATAGGTTTATATCCCCTCCCTTTTGAACCTCCCTTCCATCTCCCTCCCCATCCCCCCCTCCCCCCCATCAACCCTCTGTTGATACAGAGCCCTGTTTGAGTTTCCTGAGCCATACAGCAAATTCCTGTTGGCTATCTATTATACATATGGTAGTGTAAGTTTCCATGTTAGTCTTTTTATACATTTCACCCTCTCCTCCCCTCTCTCCATGTCCATAAGTCTATTCTGTATGTCTGTTTCTCCATTGCTTCCCTGTAAATAAATTCTTCAGTGCCATTTTTTCTAGATTCCATATATATATATGTGTCAGAATACAATATTTATCTTTCTCTTTCTGACTTCCATCTGTATAATAGGTTCTAGGTTCATCCACCTCATTAGAACTGACTCAAATGCATTTCTTTTTATGGCTGAGTAATATTCCATTGTGCATATGTACCACAACTCCTTTATCCATTCATCTGTCAATGGACATCTAAGTGGCTTCCATGTTCTAACTATTACAGATAGTGCTACAATGAACAATGGGATACATGTGTCTCTTTCAATTTTGGTTTCCTCAGGATATATGCCTAGGAGTGGGATTGCTGGGTCATATGGTGGTTTTATCCCTAGTATTTTAAGGAATGTCCATACTGTCTTCCATAGTGGCTGTATCAATTTACATTCCCATTAACACTGCAAAAGTGTTCTCTTTTCTCCGTACCCTCTCCAGCATTTATTGTTTGTAGACTTTTTGATTATGGCCATTCTGACCAGTGTGAGGTGATATCTCATTGTAGTTTTGATTTGCATTTCTCTAATAATGAGTGATATTGAGGATCTTTTCATTTGTTTGTTAGCCTTCTGTATATCTTCTTCAGAGAAATATCTGTTTAGGTCTTTTTCCCACTTTTTGATTGGGTTGTTTGTTTTTCTGGCATTGAGTTGTATGAGCTGTTTATATATTTTGGAAATTAATCCTTTGTCAGTTGTTTCATTTGCTATTATTTCCTCCCATTCTCTGGGTTGTCTTTTCACCTTGCTTATAGTTTCCTTCACTGTGCAAAAGCTATTAAGTTTAATCAGATATCCTTTGTTTACTTTTGTTTTTATTTCCATTACTCTAGGATGTGGGTCATAGAGGATCTTGCTTTGATTTATATCATTGAGTGTTCTGCCTATGTTTTCCTCTAAGAGTTTTATAGTTTCTGGTCTTACATTTAGGTCTTTAATCCATTTTGAGTTTATCTTTGTGTATGGCATTAGGAAGTGTTCTAATTTCATTCTTTTATATGTAGCTGTCCAGTTTTCCCAGCACCATTTATTGAAGAGACTATCTTTGCCCCATTGTATATTATTGCTTCCTTTGTCAAAAATAAGGTACCCATAGGTGCATGGGTTTATTTCTGGGCTTTCTACCTTGTTCCATTGTTTCTGTTTTTGTGCCAGTACCATACTGTCTTGATGACTATAGCTTTGTAGTATAATCTGAAGTCAGGAAGGTTGATTCCTCCAGCTCCATTCTTCTTTCTCGAAACTGCTTTGGCTATTCAGGGTCTTTTGTGTTTCCATATGAATTGTTAAATTTTTTGTTCTGGTTCTGTGCATTGGTAATTTGATAGGGATCATATTGAATCTGTAGATTGCATTTGGTAGTATAGTCACTTTCACAATATTGATTCTTCCTACCCAGTAACATGGAATATCTCTCCATCTGTTTATGTCATCTTTGATTTCTTTCATTAGTGTCTTATAATTTTCTATGTACAGTTCTTTTGTCTCCTTAGGTAAGTTTATTTCTAGATATTTAATTAATTTTGTTGCAATGGTGAATGTGATTGATTCCTTAATTTCTCTTTCTGATTTTTCATTGTTAGTATATAGAAATGCAAGTGATTTCTGTGTATTGATTTTGTGTCATGCAACTTTGCTAAATTCACTGATTAGCTCTAGTAAATTTCTGATACTACCTTTAGAGTTTTTTATGTACAGTATCATGTCATCTGTAAACAGTGAGAGCTTTACTTCTTCTTTTCTGATCTGGATTCCTTTTATTTCTTTTTCTTCTCTGATTGCTGTAACTAGAACTTCCAGAACCATGTTGAATAATAGTGGAGAAAGTGGACACCCTTGTCTTTTTTTCTGATTTTAGGGGGGATGATTTCAGTTTTTCAACGTTGAGAATAATGTTTGATGTAGGCTTATCATATATGGCCTCTACATATAGTGGAAGTGACAAGTAGATTCAAGGAATTAGATCTGATAGAGTGTCTGAAGAACTATGGATGGAGGTTCGGGACATTGTACAGGAGACAGGGATCAAGACCATCCCCAAGGAAAAGAAATGCAAAAAGGCAAAATGGTTGTCTGAGGAGGCCTTACAAATAGCTGTGAATAGAAGAGAAGCGAAAGGCAAAGAAGAAAAGGAAAAATTACACCGTGTTATTACTCAGCCATTAAAAAGAATACATTTGAATCAGTTCTAATGAGGTGGATGAAACTGGAGCCTATTATACAGAGTGAAGTAAGCCAGAAAGAAAAACACCAATACAGTATACTAACACATATATATGGAATTTAGAAAGATGGTAACAATAACCCTGTATACGAGACAGCAAAAGAGACACTGATGTATAGAACAGTCTTATGGACTCTGTGGGAGAGGGAGAGGGTGGGAAGATTTGGGAGAATGGCATTGAAACATGTATACTATCATGTATGAAATGAGTCACCAGTCCAGGTTCGATGCACAATACTGGATGCTTGGGGCTGGTGCACTGGGACGACCCCGAGGGATGGTATGTGGAGGGAGGAGAGAGGAGGGTTCAGGATGGGGAACACGTGTATACCTCAGGCGGATTCATTTCGATATTTGACAAAACCAATACAATATTGAAAAGTTTAAAAATAAAATAAAATTAAAAAAAAAAAAAAAAGCAGAGACATTACTTTGCCAACAAAGGTCCATCTAGTCAAAGCTACGGTTTTTCCAGTAGTCATGTATGGATTTGAGAGTTGGTCTATAAAAAAAGCTGAGCACTGAAGAATTGATACTTTTGAACTGTGGTGTTGAAGAAGACTCTTGAGGGTCCCTTGGACTGCATCGAGATCCAACCAGTCCATCCTAAAGGAGATCAGTCCTGGGTGTTCATTGGAAGGACTGATGATGAAGCTGAAACTCTAATACTTTGATCCCCTGATGTGAAGAACTGACTCATTTGTAAAGACCCTGATACTGGGAAAGGTTGAAGGCAGGAGAAGGGACGACAGAGGATGAGATGGTTGGATGGCATCACCAACTCAATGGACATGAGTTTGAGTAAACTCTGAAAGTTGTCGATGGACAGGGAGACCTGGCAAGCTGCCATCCATGGGGTCATAAAGAGTCAGACACAACTGAGCAAATGAACTGAACTGAATGTTGAGGTAGGTTCCTTCTCTGCCCATTTGTTGAAGAGTTTTAATAATAAACGGGTACTGAATTTTGTCAAAGGCTTTGTCTGCATCTATTGAGATTGTCATATGGTTTTTATCTTTAAATTTAATATGGTGCTCTTCAGAAGTTTTTTCCACTGTTTTATCTTCCAGCTCACTGATTCATTCTTTTGTTTCAGATATTCTGATATTGATTCTGTCTAGAATATTTTTAATACAGTAATTTTGTTGTTTGTCTCTCTGTGTTTATTCTTTAATTCTTCTAGGTCTTTGGTAATTGATTCTTTCATTTTCTCCATTTTGTTTTCAAGGTTTGTGATCATCTTTACTATCACTGTTCTGAATTCTTTTTCAGGTAGTTTGCCTATTTCCTCTTCATTTATTTGGACTTCTGTGTTTCTAGTTTGTTCCTTCTTTCTCTGCCTTTTTATTATTATTTTTTTAAACTTACTGTGTTTGAGGTCTCCTTTTCTCAGGCTTCAAGGAAATTTGAAGTCTTTCCTTGAAGAAAGTTAAATTCTTTCTTCCTTTTGGTTTCTGCCCTCTTAAGGTTGGTCCGGTGGTTTGTGTAAGCTTCGTGTAGAGTGAGATTTTTGCTGAGTTTTTGTTTGTTTGTTTTTCCTCTGATGGGCAAGGCTGAATCAGGTTTTAATCCTGTCTTCTGATGATTGGGTTTGTATTTTTGTTTTGTTTGTTTATATGAGGCATCCTGCACAGGGTGCTATTGGTGTTTGGGTGATGCTGGGCCTTGTATTAAAGTGGTTTTCTTTGTGTGAGTTCTCACTATTTGATACTCTCTAGGTGGGCTGCAGTCCATGGGGTCACTAAGAGTCAGACACGACTGAGCGATTTCACTTTCACTTTTCACTTTCATGCATTGGAGGAGGAAATGGCAACCCACTCCAGTACTCTTGCCTGGAGAATCCCAGGGACAGGGGAGCCTGGTGGGCTGCTGTCTATGGGGTCGCACATAATCGGACATGACTGAAGCGAATTAGCAGTAACAGCAGCAGCAGCAGCAGCAGGGTTAGTTCTCTCGTAGTCTATGGTCTTGGAGGCAGTGCTCCCACTTCCAAAGCCTCAGGGCTTGATCTCTGTTCAGGAACAAAAATTCCACAAGTGGTTTGTTATGGCATTAAGTGAGATTAAAACAAATATCCCAAAATGAGAAACCAAAGATGAACCCCAAATGGCAGTTACAAAATCAGGCAAGTAATAATTAAAATAATGGAATATATACATATATATACACCCATGAGCAAAATGAAAACAAACAAAAATGTAAAGTAGATTGACCTGGCAAACAAAGGAAATCAGAAATTATATTTACCAGTTAACAACAAAACTAAAGCACCAACTGTAAAACAAAACTAAAACAAGGAGCTAATTGGGGAATAAAGCAATGAAAATAAAACTAACAAATGTTTTAGAGGAAAGGAGAGAAAGAAAGAATAGATTTGCAGAGTTAAATAGAGGCAGATGAAGAAGATTTATATACATTAAAGGTTAACTGCAAGGGGAAAAGAACACTAGGAAAATGAACAAAGGAATAAGTGTAGAAAAATAATATTAGATTTAAAAAATTAAAAATTAAAATTATAAAAGATAGAGAGAGAGAGAAAAAAAGAAAATCTCCACAGAACTGCAAAAGCCCAAGGTAGAGGTTTATTGCAACAATTAAAAAAATATGTGACTGAGAAAAAAAAAAAAAAAGGCTCAAAGTTTAATTGGGTTTCTTAGTTCCAATAAAATTGACAACTACAACAGAAGGGGGGAAGGAAAAAAAAATCCAAAAGAATCTGCAGAACAAGTCCAAAATTAAAAATAATAAATGTTTTTCTTGAGTCATTGCTGTCAGAGTCCTTTCCCTTGCTGTGAGTCACAGTCCATCTTACCTCCCTAGGATGCCCTCCAACACTGTGCTGATCTCTGGACCTGCTGTGGGGGCAGCTCAGATTCTAATCTGCTCCTACACCTATGTGCTCTTGATGCCAATGTCCGGAGCTGTCAGAGCTAGTGCCTTTTCTTTTGTGGGAGCTCTCAATGGCCTTTCTTATAATTCCATAGACACAGAGCCTGGCTAGTTCATCATGTGGATTTAATCTGCAGCTTGTACAGCTGGTGGGAAGGTTTTGGGTCTTCTTCCTTAGCCACACTGCCCTGGGTTTCAATTGTGGTTTTATTTTCACCTCGACATGTGGGTCGTCCACTGGAGTTTGCTCCCGAGGCTGCCCTGGAGGACTTGAGTTAGCTCCTGTGAGGGCCAGGTGTGGAGGTGGTGCAGCTGCCTGGGTCGCAGGGGTTCTGGCAGCACCAGGTACTCAGGGGAGTTGGCGGCTAGGGCAGCAGGAAATACAATGCTCTTGAAGGGTATGGCAACCAGTTTTGGCCAATACGCTCCAGTATTCTTGCCTGGAGAACCACCCTCCCCCTGACAGAGGGGCCTGGCAGGCCACAGTCTATAGGGTGGCAAAGAGTTGGATACGACCAAAGTGACTGTGCGCACATAGACACAAGCCTTTTTGCCTGTGGCAGCTCTGCCCCAGTTAGAGTTGCGTATGAAGGTGGCGCAGCTGTTTGGCTTGCAGGGAGCCTGGTGGCGCCAAGTATGCAGGGACACGGACTTCCTCCACTGCAGGAGTTATGGCCCTATCAGGGTCTTTTTTCCAGCCTCTTGTAGTTGGTGATCAAAAGGGCTTTTTGGCCAGTCTTTCTCCATAGCTCCACCCATTCAGGTACTTAGAGGGCTCCCTTGCCTGGGGTCCTTCTCTGTTGTTTGTCACATCAGGCAAATAGAGCCCCCCCCCCCCCCCCCCCGGTGGGGTCCTTCTCTGTAGACCAGTGTGTCAGGCACTTAAAGGGGCACCCTGGGTGGGGTCCTACTCTGCAGTTCAGTGCATCAGGCTTTTGATGGGCCAGCATATTGTTCAGCTACTGATACTGGCATGTGGGGAGAGAGGCTATAGTGATGGCTTCATCCACTGTTCGTGATTCAGCAGTACTGCCTTGCTTCCTTGTCTTCCTGGCTTTCCTCCACCAGCATTTCCCACCACTATCTCCTCCTTCATATCCCCTCAATCCGTCTCTCCTCAGTCAGTAGCAGCCCTCGCTCTGGGATTGCTCCACAATCCCCAAACTCCAGGTCCCAGCCACTGAGCCTTCCAGGGTACCAGCGTTCTTGTCTGGGGCATGTATGGCTGTGGCAAGGACTGATTCTCATTCCATTTACTGCCATAGATCAGCTGTTTCACTCTCAGCTTTAAATGTTTCTCCTCTGACTCAGACAATTGCCCCAATGTAGGGATTGGACCCCTGCTTCAGTTCCCCCACCCGCTGAGGGTAAGTCCAGTCCTACTAACACTCCTGTTTTTCACCTAGTTCCTTTGTCCTACAAAGTTTTGAGTAGTTCTATATATTTGTTTTCCACTGGTCAGGTACTCCTGTCCACTCTTAGCTGGTGTTCTGCATGCACCTGTGTGTCTGAAGGTGTATTCCTGATGTATCCATGGAGAGAGATATATTCCATGTCCACCTACTCCTGCACCATCCCCTTATCTCCCTGAAAGGAGTTTTAAAGTATATAATTTACAAAAGATTAGTTTCAAATATATAAATAGCTCTTAAAATCATCAAGACACATCTAATAAAAAGTAAGCAAAATAAATGAACATTATTTCAAACAAAAGAACACATACATGGCTAAACATTTTTTAAAAAGATATTTTCACTAGAATCATAAAAATATCAATCAAGATCCCAATGAAATTCAATTTTTAAAAATAAAATTTTAAGATGAAGCCTGATAGTGCTAATTGTTAAAGGAGTCATGGATCAGGATCATCCTACACATTTTCAAAAATAAAAAAAAATTTTTGACTGCATCATGTGCAATGTGGGACCTTAGTTCCCTTAACAGGGATCAAATTTGTGCCCCCTGTACTGGAAACATGGAGCCTTAACCACTGGACTACCAGCAAAGTTCCCACTACACATGATTGACGGGAGTTTAAATTGGTGCACTTTCATGTATGATACGTTCAGCAATTCCATTGTTGGGCATAAACTGATGAAAAAAAGGATACGTGTAATCGTTGGCATTTATAAGAATACTCAGTTCAGTCACTCAGTCGTGTCCAACTCTTTGCGACCCCATGAACCGCAGCATGCCAGGCCTCCCTGTCCATCACCAACACTCAGAGTCCACCCAAACCCATGTCCATTGAGTTGGTGATGCCATCCAACCATCTCATCCTCTGTCGTCCCCTTCTCCTCCTGTCCCCAATCTTTCCCAGCATCAGGGTCTTGTCAAATGAGTCAGCTCTTCGCATTAAGTGGCCAAAGTATTGGAGTTTCAGCTTCAACATCAGTCCTTCCAATAAACACCCAGGGCTGATCTCCTTTAGAATGGACTGGTTGGATCTCCTTGCAGTCCAAGGGACTCTCAAGAGTCTTCTCCAACACCACAGTTCAAAAGCATCAATTCTTCAGCACTCAGCTTTCTTTATAGTCCAACTCTCACATCCATACATGACCACTGGAAAAACCATAGCCTTGACTAGACGGACCTTTGTTGGCAAAGTAATGTCTCTGCTTTTGAATATGCTATCTAGGTTGGTCATAACTTTCCTTCCAAGGAGTAAGCAACTTTTAATTTCATGGCCGCAATCACCATCTGCAGTGATTTTGGAGCCCAGAAAAGTAAAACCAGCCACTGTTTCCACCGTTTCCCCATCTATTTGTCATGAAGTGATGGGACCGGATGCCATGATCTTAGTTTTCTGAATGTTGAGTTTAAGCCAACTTTTTCACTCTCCTCTTTCAGTTTCATCAAGAGGCTCTTTAGTTCTTCTTCACTTTCTGCCATAAGGGCGGTGTCATCTGCATATCTGAGGTTATTGATATTTCTCCTGGCAATCTTGATTCCAGCTTGTGCTTCCTCCAGCCCAGCATTTCTCATGATGTACTCTGGATATATGTTAAATAAGCTGGGTGACAACATACAGCCTTGCTGTACTCCTTTTCCTATTTGGAACTAATAATAACAAAAATTTTGGAAACAATATACATCCACAGAAAAGAGAAGGGATGCCATGATAAGTAAAATGGCATATTCTCACAATGCAATACCTAATGATATAAAAAAAAGAATCACAGTCACATACAGTATCATGGGTAAACTTAGTAATATAATATTGTGCAAAAAGGAAAATCATAGAAGAACTGTATCCCATAACATCTCCTATATATAATTTTCAAATGAGAAAATCTAAATTTATTGTATAGGCATATATACTTATATGAGAGCTTCCCTGATGGCTCAGATGGTAAAGAACATGCCTGTCATGCAGGAGACCCAGGTTCGATACCTGAGTTGGGACGATCCCCTGGATAAGAGAATGATTACCCACTCCAGTATTGCCTGGAGAATTTCATGGACACAGGAGCCTGGTGGGCTACAGACCATGGAATCTCAAAGAGTTGAATGACTGAGTGACTCATACTACTACTACTATAAACTTATATGAAGAACAAAAGGAAGTCTTCACAACTGGGAGTAGTTGTTACCTCTGAGCAAGGAGATAAAAGGATGGGCTAGCAAAAGAGATGGGATAATCATTCTTTTGTGTTTTGATTTGTTAATTGGACAGTCTACTGTGTATTTTATTTTTTAATGTCTGCTCAAAACCTTGTTTTGGATCAGAGGGCCTGGTTTACCAGGTATTTAAAAAAAACACAAAACTTCTGGGCATAGGTAGGTAATGAGGGAGAAAAAAGAGACTTTCAATCAAATTTATAACACATGAGCTAACAAATAACTCTAAGAGAGATAGCCAACAAAACTGACAAACTAATAACCAGATGATGAAGAAGACAAAGTAGCATAAGAACCTGGAAAATATTTTAAAGCAACTTATTAGAAAAAAGTAGGCAGAACTAAAATGAAAACAGTTGGGTATAAAATAAAACCAATGAGAAATTTGTTGTTTTAAATGCAAAACAGAAACTAATTAAAAATAAGGACATTTGTAATTAATTTCATCAGTTAATGGTAGAGTATGAAAATACTCAAGTTGTTCAGGATCTGTTTAGAAATATTGAATGACTTTAGATTTATTAGAAAAAAGCATAGCATATCTATTAAACATTTAATAACAGAAGATTCTAATAATAAACTCCTTTCATCTAATAATTTATTTTGTTTAAAATATTTATGTTTATTTTATTTATATTTGTATATAACGTATCATTATTTTTATAAATGAATATTTTATAAATTAAATTTTATATAATGATAACATTTATTATTATTTATATATAACAGAAACAATTATGTTATTTTCATTTTATTCTAATTATTTATTTATGCTAGTAACTTTTCATTTATACTAGTCATTTATCTGTGATATAGTTTCATGTTTTACATGAAATGTGAGTCTAATTTTTTAAGAGAATTTTCCACTTTGAAACCAGTGATTTCTGCATTGGTAATAATATTCCCTTTTCCCACTGGTTGATGATGGCTTTACCATATATCAGTTTCCAAATATACATGAGTTCTATAGCCTCTCTAATCTTTTACTATTTGATTATTCCTGAGCAAATAAAAAGTTGTATTTATTGCCATATCTTTGTAAAAACTACTTGTATACTGTAGGGCGAATCATTCTATCATTTTCTTTTTCATATTTTTTCTTTTGTTTTTTTGTTGTGCTTGACCTATGTCCTCATATTTATATCTTTCTCCTTTAAGATCTGGCATGTCTGCTTTTGGATATTCTATACTCACTGTGGAATTTATGCACTGTGAATGAAATGTTTAGTATATTTTCTTATTGATTTTGTATATTGATCTTTCATATACCATCCCTGCTGAAATTCTTTAATACCTTATACAGTGTATAGATTATTTTGTGTTTTCTAATATAGATAGCTATACTGTGTGGAAATGACAGTTGTGTTCCTTTATTTCCAATTCTCATACTTACTTATTGGTTAGAATCTCTAGTATAACAACAGAAGTAGTTATAGTAGTATTTTGGTCTTTTTTCCCACGTGTGCTGAGTTGCTTTAGTCTCAGTTCTGAATATTCATTGAAAGGACTGAAGCTGAATCTCCAATACTCCGGTCACCTAATGGGAAGAACTGACTCATTGGAAAAGACCCTGATGCTCTGAAAGATTGAATGAGGGGGAGAAGGGGACAACAGAGGACGAGATGGTTGGATGGCATCACCGAATGGATGAACATGAGTTTGAGCAAGCTCTGGGTGTTGGTGATGGACAGGAAAGCCTGGCATGCTGCAGTCCACAGGGTCGCGAAGAATCCAACACGACTGAGCGACTGAACCAACTGACTGATGGTAGCATTTTGGTCTTTTTTCTCCACTTATGCCAAGTTGCTTTAGTTGTGTCCCACTCTTTGCAATCCTATGGATTGTAACCCACCAGGCTCCTCTGTCCCTGGGATTCTCCAGGCAAGAATACTGGAGTGAGTTGCCATGCCCTCCTCCAGAGGATCTTTTCAACCCAGGGATCGAACCAGCATCTCTTATGTCTCCTGCATCGGCAAGCAGGTTCTTTACCACTAGTACCTGGGAAATCCCCTGTTTCTCCATATATTTATTTTTTTTTCTTTTTAAAAACTTTTCATTTTATATTGGAGTGCAGCTGATTAACAATCTTGTGATAGTTTCAGGTAGACAGCAAATGGACTCAGCCCTATATGTACATGTATCCATTCTCCCCTTAACTCCCCTCCCACGCAGTCTGCCACATAACATTGAGCAGAGTTTCTTGTAGTAGCCTTGTAAACTAGTAAACAAGCCTTTGCTAGTCTTGTTACTGACTTGTAAAATTTGATCCCTGTGCAAGTTCTTTGCCTTCTAGTAATTTTCATACACTGTTGTTCAGCCACTCAGTCGTGTCTGACTCTTTGTGACCCCATGGGCTGCAGCATGCCAGGCTTCCCTGTACTTCACTGTCTCCTGGAGCTTGTTCAAACTCATGTCCATTGAGTCGATGATACCAACCAACCATCTTGTCCTCTTTGTCTCTTTCTCTTCCTCCCTTCAATCTTTCCCAGCATCGGGGTCTTTGCCAATGAGTCAGTTCTTCTCATCAGGTGGCCAAAATATTGGAGCTTCAGCATCAATCTTTCCAATGAATATCCAGGCTTAATTTCCTTTAGGATTAACTGATTTGATCTCTTTGCAGTCCAAGGGACTCCCAAGGGTCTTCTCCACCACCACAATTCAAAAGCATCAATTCTTTGGCACTCATGCTTCGTTATGGTCCAACTCTCACATCCGTATATGACTACTGGAAACACCATCGTTTTGACTCTGTGGACCTTTGTTGGCAAAGCAGTATTTTTGCTTTTTAATATGTTGTCTAGGTTTGTCATAGCTTTTCTTCCAAGGAGCAAGTGTCTTTTAATTTGCATATATACCACATAGTATATTATGAAAATTCCCTTATATTTCTCATTTGCTAAGAGTTCCATTATGCATGTTTGTTGATTTTTAGCAAATATTTCCACATTATTAACACCGTATTTTCTTCTCTTATCTATTAATATACAGTTTCCTTTGTACATTGCCTTAACTATCATGGGATTTGTAATATTGTTCATAAATATTCACTATTCCCTTTCCATGTGAAAGGTTTAAAATCTGTACCAAAGGTCATGTGACTTGCTATTGCTATGCCAACTGTGAAATAACTAAATATCCTTTTCTGTAACTTTGCTCCTGTCTAGGTTAATGTTTTGGTTGCAATTTGAATAGAGGCACAGTTTGTAGCAAAGCTGCAGCTGGGTGCAAAGCCATCATTGACCTGCAGCCTACATGGAACAAGAGTTATAAAGGAAGTTGTCATTTTAGGTCATTGAGATCTGAGGATAGTTTATGTAGCAGAGCCTACTAAAATAGCCTTAGCATATAATATCTATTCCATAATTTTTTTGTTATCATCATTTTATAAAGATTTTACAGGTTAAATTTTGATTTTCTTTTCTCATAATGTTTCCAGAATTGGAGTGCATTTGTCTCCCCATTGAACTGCAAATTTCACTGTATTATTTTAAAATGTGTTGGGCTGTATTTTTTCCAAGAATTGTAGTTTATTTTATTTACTATGAGGTCAATTTTCAAACACTATCTATGTGCATTTGAAAGACATTTCTTCTGTTTTCAGAGAACATGATAGTTATGTGTGTGTGTATTCACACATATATGAGCTATATATATATATATATATATATATATATATATATAACCGTATTTATGTCATTTCAGATCTTTATTTTTTGGTTACTCTAATTTATCTCTGAAGTATTGAAAGCAAAGAATAAAAGTGTAAAACAATCTATAAATATCTATTGCTCACATTCATAAATGACTGACTCTAATTTTTTTTTTTTTGCTATGATTTTTATACCATGACTATCTTGCTTTTCATTTACAGCATTTACAGGCTCTGTTCTTGTTTATTCTTTGTTGTTATTTGTTTTGCCTTTTTGGCCACGTGGCATGTGGGATCTTAGTTCCCTGACCAGGAATGGAGCCCATACCCACTACAGTGGACATGCAGAGTTTTAATTGCTGGACCACAAGAGAGATAAATCCCTGTTTATTCTTTTCTTTTAAACATTTATGATATCTTTTATTTCATATTATTTTTGTATACTTTAACACTATCTGCATGCCTTTCATTTTTAAAAATGTTACTTTAATTTACAAATATGAAAATATGTTTGGTCTTTATCTCTACCATTTTCACTTGTTTGTTTCGTTTTTGAAGAATGTATTTTCCATCACTTATACTTTGTTGTGTCATCTGAGGTATTTTTTTAAATATCTGTGTTTTCCTTTTTAGAGTTTAAAACATTTCTATGCCCCCTTTTATTTGTAGCTCTTTTGTATACATAAACATATATGTAGTTTCTAAACTTCTTTATTGGTAGTGTTGTGCATGTATGCTAAAGTCTCCTCAGTTGTGTATGACTTTGTGTGACGCTTTGGACCATAGCCTGCCAGGGTCCTCTGACTGTGGGATTCTCCAGACAATCACACTGAAATAGGTTGCCATGCCCTTCTCTAAGGGATCTTCCTGACCCATGGATGGAATGAGAGACTCTTAAGTCTCCTGCATTGGCAGGCAAGTTCTTTACCACTAGGACTACCTGGGAAGCCCATGTAAACATATTTATCATTTTAAAACTTCTTTATTGTTAGCTTTAGTCAGTGGATCTCTGTTGCTCAGCTGGTAAGAATCCACCTGCAATGCAGGAGACCCAGGTTCAATCCCTGGGTCAGGAAGATCCCCTGGGGAAGGAAATGGCAACCCACTCCAGTATTCTCGCCTGGGAAATCCCATGGATAGAGGAGCCTGGCATGCTGCAGTCCATGGGTCACAAAGACTCAGACATGTCTGTGCACACATGTATCTAACAATAGCAGCTTCCAACATCCGCTGGATCATGGAAAAAGCAAGAGAGTTCCAGAAAAGCATCTATTTCTGCTTTATTGACTATGCCAAAGCCTTTGACTGTGTGGATCACAATAAACTGTGGAAAATTCTGAAAGAGATGGGAATACCAGACCACCTGATTTGCCTCTTGAGAAATTTGTATACAGGTCAGGAAGCAACAGTTAGAACTGGACATGGAACAAGAGACTGGTTCCAAATAGGAAAAGGAGTTCGTCAAGGCTGTATATTGTCACCCTGTTTATTTAACTTCTATGCAGAGTACATCATGAGAAACGCTGGGCTGGAAGAAACATAAGCTGGAATCAAGATTGTCAGGAGAAATATCAATAACCTCAGATATGCAGATGACACCGCCCTTATGGCAGAAAGTGAAGAGGAACTCAAAAGCCTCTTGATGAAAGTGAAAGAGGAGAGTGAAAAAGTTGGCTTAAAGCTCAACATTCAGAAAATGAAGATCATGGCATCCAGTCCCATCACTTCATGGGAAATAGATGGGGAAACAGTGGAAACAGTGTCAGACTTTATTTTTCTGGGCTCCAAAATCACTACAGATGGTGACTGCAGCCATGAAATTAAGACGCTTACTCAACTTGGAAGGAAAGTTATGATCAACCTAGATAGCATATTCAAAAGCAGAGACATTACTTTGCCAACAAAGGTCCGTCTAGTCAAGGCTATGGTTTTTCCTGTGGTCATGTATGGATGTGAGAGTTGGACTGTGAGGAAGGCTGAGTGCCGAAGAATTGATGCTTTTGAACTGTGGTGTTGGAGAAGACTCTTGAGAGTCCCTTGGACTGCAAGGAGATCCAACCAGTCCATTCTGAAGGAGATGAGCCCTGGGATTTCTTTGGAAGGAATGATGCTAAAGCTGAAACTCCAGTACTTTGGCCACCTCATGCAAAGACTTGACTCATTGGAAAAGACTCTGATGCTGGGAGGGATTGGGGGCAGGAGGAGAAGGGGACGACAGAGGATGAGATGGCCGGATGGCATCACTGACTCGACGGACGTGAGTCTGAGTGAACTCCGGGAGTTGGTGATGGACAGGGAGGCCTGGCGTGCTGGGATCCATGGGGTCGCAAAGAGTCGGACACAACTGAGCGACTGATCTGATCTGATCTGAAATTTAAAAAATTATCTTTCTGGGACGACCCAGAGGGAGGGTATGGGGAGGGAGGGGGGGGAGTATGGGTATACCTGTGGCAGATTCATTTCGATGTTTGGCAAAACTAATACAATATTGTAAAGTTTAAAAATAAAATAAAATTAATTTAAAAAGATTATCTTTCCTCTTGGCTAGAAGAATTCATTTTGGTGAATCTATTAAGATGATTGTATTTTTTGCTCCTTTAACATTGCATATGTTAAGTTATATTGATTACTGAATGTATAACGAAACCTGTTTTTCTTAGTCTGGCAAGAAGTACTTGTTTATTGCATGTTGCACTTATTATATATTGGGAATGCACCTAGCTAGTATTTTATAGAATGCTTTTTATGTGCCTATGTGGAGAAGGCAATGGCACCCCACTCCAGTACTCTTGCCTGGAAAATCCCATGGACGGAGGAGCCTGGTAGGCTGCAGTCCAGGGGGTTGCTAGGAGTCGGACACGACTGAGCGTCTTCCCTTTCCCTTTTCACTTTCATGCACTGGAGAAGGAAATGGCAACCCACTCCAGTGTTCTTGCCTGGAGAATCCCAGGGACAGGGGAGCCTGGTGGGCTGCTGTCTCTGGGGTCGCACAGAGTCAGACACGACTGAAGCGACTTAGCAGCAGCAGCAGCATGTGCCCATGTGGGATATTTTTATGGTGCTTTCCCCAACTAGTTTTGGGATCATAAAGTTTCTTGGCTTATGAAATCAGTTGGAAAATGTGATAGGCAGAATAATGGTTCCCCTCAAAGATGACCATGACCTAATCCTTGGACCCTGTGAATACACTCTCCTACCTGGCAAAAGGCACTTTGTAAATGTGAAAGAATTAAGATTCTTGAGATAGACATTATCCTAGATTATCTGGGCGGCCCAAATATAATCATAATTATCCTTATACAAGAGAGACATGTAGGACAGAGTCAGAGAAAGTGTTAAAGAAGAATCTTGAGGGCAGCAAGAGATTATGCTTCACCTATGAAACAATTTACATGACAGTGTGTTTCTCAATAGAACCTATAGGGACCAGAGGGAAGTGGCACATTCTTTAAGTACTGAAAGAACTGTCAGCCCAGAATCTTATGCCCAGAAAATATCCTTCAGTAATAAAGGGAAGACCAAGACATTCTCAGAAGTCAAACAACGAAGAAAATTTGTTACAGGTATGCCTTTACCCCACTCCCCCGAAAAAAGCGTGGGAGAGAAATGCTCTAAATAGGAAGGAAATGAAGAAGGAATTTTAGAACTTGAGGAAGAAAGAAAAAAATATGGCATGCAAAAATACGAGAATGTACAGTAAACTTTCTCCTCTTGAATTTTTAAAATTATATTTAATTGTTGAAGTAAACATTATAATTCTGTTTTATGTAATTCAAAAAGAATGTATATATTTGACAGTAGTAAATGGGGAAGGTAAATGGATTAACGAGAGATAACGTCCCAGTATTTCATTCAGACTGGTAAAATAACACCAGTAGACAGCAATGAAAGATAATAAAGGACTAGATAATAGAAATACACAAATTTGTTCAACTTATTTTTGACAAAGGTGCAAAAGCAACTGAGTGGAGAGAGATTTTTTTTAAAAAACAAAGATGCTGTAGCAATTGGATATCCATTGGCAAAAAAAAAAAAAAAAAAAGAACTTCAACTTAAACCACACAGTTTACATAGAAATTAACTCAAAATGGATCACAGAATTGGATGTATAACAAAATAACCTTTAGAAAACAATATAGGCAAAATCCTTCTGGATCTGAGGGTAGATCAACAGGTCTTAAAATTGACCCAAAACCACAATCTGTAAGACTAGTAGATAAACTGCACTTTATCAAAATTAAAATGTCTGTAAAAGATTTTCTTAATGATATGGAAAGATAAGCTATAGAGTGGGATAAACTATATGCAAACCACATATCTGACTAATCATAGGATCAATTATTTGGAAAGAACTCTCAAAACACAAGTAAAAACAAATCAGGTTAACAAATGGGTAAAAAATTATATAAATAGAAATTTCACTGAAGCTGATATATAGCTATGAAATGAGTGTGTTGAAAGATGTTTAATATTACTAGATATTAGGGAAATACAAATTAAATCCACAATGTGAGATCACAAATCAGAATGGCTAAACTTAAAAACAGTGAGAACATTAAATGCTGGTAAGGATACAAAAAACTGAATGATTCATACTTTGCTGTTAAATATGTAAAACAGTTCATCTACCCTGCAAAACCCTTTGGCAGTTTCTTAAAAAGAAAAAAATAAAAAAGAATACAACTATATGATCCTGCAATTACCATGTGGTCACTTATTTTAAGGAAATGAAAATTTATACAAAAACTTCTTCATGAGTGTCTGTAGCAGCTTTATTCATAATAGCCAAAAGTTGGAAACAACCCAGGTATTTGTCAATTAAATATACAAACATTGCTACATTCAAACCATGGTGTGCCTCTAAGCAATAAAAAAGAATGAATTTTTAATATACAGTACAATCTGGATAGATCAAAAGAATTATAGTAAGTGAAGAATCCTGTCAAAGTTATGTAGTATATGATTTCATTTATGTAACATTTTAAAAAATGACAAGATTATAGGAATGGAGAACAGATTAGATGGTGCCTTGAAACTCAAAGGCAAAGACAGAGGGGAAGTAGTTGTGAGAGCAACATGAAGAATACTTTGTGTGGTGGAAATATTTTGTATCTTGACTGTATCAAGGAAATGGCAATCCACTCCAGTACTATTGCCTGGAAAATCCCATGGACAGAGGAGCCTGGTAGGCTACAGTCTGTGGGGTCACAAAGAGTCAGACACGACTGAGCAACTACACACTTTATCCTGGCTGTAAGTGCATTGTAGTTTTTCAAGATCTTGCCACGTGGGGAAACTGAATAAAGGGTACAAGGATCTCTCTGTATTTATCTTAAAACTGCATATGAATCTTCAATTGTCTCAAATTAAAAAGTCTAATAAATTATAATAGAGGATACTGTGAACAAGAAATTTGAAAATTTAGATGAGATTTTCCTAAGAAAAAAACATATTACCCTATTCATTAAAATTTAAATATCAAGTATAAGGTATCCTATCTCTTCCAAAGAAATAGAATTTTAATAGAAGTAGTTTCTATAATCCTTCAGTCTATTTGTCTTCAAAGATGAATTTTTTTCAAACTTTTAAGCAATAAATATTTGCCAATCTTACACAAAATCCAAATATAAGAAAACAGGGAACACTTCCTGTATTTATTTTCTAGTACTGCTGTAACAAATGGCCATAAGTTTGACGATTTAAATCAAATCATTTTTCCAGAGCTCTGGAGCACACAAATCTGAAATCAAGGTGTTATTAGCAGGGCCACCTTTCTGAGGGCTCTATGGGCGAATCCCACTGTGGTTCATTCGGGTTTGGCTCCAGGTGTTCCTTGATTTGCAGCAACATAACTCCAGTCTCTACCTCGATCATCTTCCCATGGTTTTCTCTCCTGCAATTTCTCTCTGCCTCTCTCTTGGAAGGATGATTCTCACTGAGTTTCAGTTCAGTTCAATTCAGTTCAGTCACTCAGTCGTGTCTGGCTCTTTGGGACCCCATGGATTGCAGCATGCCAGGCTTGCCTGTCCATCACCAACTCCCAGAGCCTACTCAAACTCATGTCCCTCGCATCGGTTTTAGTACCTGCATTAAATCAAGGATGGTTTCACATCAACATCCTTAATTACACTGGCAAAGACCTTTTTTTCCCCAAATAAGGTCATATTCACAGGTTCCAGGCATTAGGACATGGAGATACCTTTGGAGGGCTATTAACTTACTACATGTCCCAACATATTTTATGAGGCCAGAAGCACTTTAACACCCATATTTGACAAGGATATTACAAGAAACGTATAGACCAATTTCTCATAAGTATACTTAAATTTTGCTAAAGAAAATATTAGTAAATAAAACCAAGTATGACTTAAAAATCATATGAAATTATGCTCTTTTAAGGAATGCAATATTAGCTTATATTTTTAAAAATTAATCATAACATTTGCTATAATAAAAAGAAAGATCATATGATCATTATAACACCTATTTATTTTAAAACTTCTTAGTAATCTAGGAATAGAAAGGAAATTCCTTGGTATAATAAAAAAATCATCAAAAACTTTGAAAGCTTTTTCTTTGCTATCATAACTTCTATCAACAATACAGTACATTCGTTGCTAGTGTAGTAAGGCAGGAAACAAGTGATAAAGGCATGAAAAGGAAGAAATGATTGTCATTATTTGCAGATGACATGAATGTGAATGAACAAAATTCAAAAGAATCTACACTTAGGATGTAGGACTAAGTGAATTCACAAGGTAATAGAATAAAATGTCAATAAATAAATTTTATTTCAGTTTACTGCTAATCAAGAAAAAGAAAATTAAATTTAGGAAATAGTGCCAGTTAAAAATAGCATTAAAATCAAATACCTCACAAAACATCTAACAAAATGTATACTCTATTTTTGAAGATTATATTGTTTGGTCCTGCAATTTCTGACAAAGAATGTTATCCAAAATATATGAAGAACACATTTTAAGTCAAATTTTTGAAAAAGCAGAGAGTCAAATAGAGAAAAGGGGCAAAAGATTTAAAGACATTTCACAAAACAGCCTATCCAAATAACTGATAAACTTAAAAGATGGTGCACAAGCTCATTAGCTGTTATAGAAATACAAGATGAAACTGCAATGGCATAATGTCTAAAATAAAATGACAAACACCAAATAATAGTGAGGCCCTGGAGCATCATAAGTATCAAAAGAAACATAACTGTGGTATGTAACTTTGTGCAAACACTTCTTGGCAATATTTACACATCCCACGATTCAGCATTTCCACTCTGAAAGGTTATATCTAACCATATGATGCAAACATATGTTTATCAAAATATATGTACAATGGACATTCATAGCAGCATTATTTGTAGTAAAAAATGGTAATTGTGGAATAGATAAATAACTTATGTTTTTAGAATTATTACCACTTTACAACAATGAAAATAGTCTATAAACTTAAGTTTGAGCAAAAGAATCTTGGTGTAAAATGTTCCATACTGTAAGATCTCATTTACATAACCATCAAAAATGAATAAAGATGTTATTAAGAGTTACCACGGTAGAGCAATGGTGACTGGGAGGACCAGGGATGCTTCTGAAGGAAGATGATTTATTCAATAATTTCTGTACATTATATGCATCTGCTTCATTAAATGGTCACAAAATAAACACTGGTGATAATGCCAGCTTTAGGTATCTGAAATTTTGGTTTTGATTTTCATATTTGAGAAAAATATGCATTCTGATTAAAAAAGAGCATTTCACACAAGTGGGAGAAATTATAAACTTTCCAAAAAGTTATGATGGAATAATTGGCTATCTTTTTCGAAGAGCATAATTTTGTTGTTCTGAACATTAAATTATCCATTAAAATAAACTGCAAATGCCTTAAAATATAAAGAAGGAAAAGTTAACCATTTAAGAATGAGAAAAAATATGAAAAGACATTACAATAATTTTGAGGTGAAGAAAGATTTCTGAGCATAAAAGAAAAACAGGATAATTAAATATATAAATTTAACTATATATAATATAAATATTTTAATAGTTAATGAATTATCCTATATAAAATAAAAAATTAAATAACAAATAATTTGTAGATGAGGTATAAGAGTAACAACCTTGATATTAAAAGAGTTCTTTCAAGTTAGTTAGAAATTAATCATACAATAATGATTAAATAGATACAAAGATATCGAGAGGAGAATTTCTCAAAGGAAAAACTAAAAATGCTACAATGAACAAAGGATAAAATGTTCACTTTTTGCAATCAAATAAATGCAAATTATTTCAGATGTTGTGTTGCCTATAAACAGGTGCAAAACAGCAGAGAGAGAGAGAGAGTGAGGGAAAAAGGGGGGAGGAAGAAAAGAAGAAAAATGAAAAGAACCTGTCCATTATTGTCCTGGGGCAGGAGGAAAAAATAGCACATATGATGGGTACAATGTTCCATCCATTCTTTTGCTTTAATCTTTTTCCTATAAAAAGAAACATAGTCAGAAAAGTATATAATGTCTAACTTTGTGGAATACTATAAAACAAGCACCCTTGTAAGCTCAATACGAGCCTAACCATCGAACTCTGCCAGTCATTCCAGAAACTCTTTTTCTTTTTGACCTCTTATAATCTCATAGATAGGTCCGTTAAAAGTATTTCCAATCCTGACTTTCATTGTAAGTCTATCTTTATGTTTCTTTGTAGTTTAATCTTCCAAGAATGCATCCTTGTAACTTGTAAGAATCTTTTCATCTATAGACTCCTTTCTCTTTGTCCCTTTCCTTTCTTCATAGTTTATGAGTTGAAAATTTCATCTGTGGTTTCCTATAGTCTAGATATTGTGATGGCAACCTCAGTTGGTGAGACTAAAGGAAGGATAAAACTTTGGATATGTCTTTTGGATACTTCCCGCAACTCAGTGCCTAGTCAATGCCTCAGTCCAGTAATCCTTTAGGAGGAGTTCACATGGTGATGTTCAACTTTCATAACTGCTTTTTGATTTATTAGTTAGAATTTTTTAAATGAAATAACACTTTCATTGTTTACTACTATTTGATTATCCAATGGTATAATTATAAAGAAAAGGTGGGAAAAATGTTTGATACTTTCTTTTATAATATTTTCACCTTTTAGATAATGGATTTATTTCCAATCATTTTCCTAGGGAGACTTACAAGCTTTTGTTTCATATTTTCATGAATTTACTGATTTAAACACATTTGGTGGGTTTTGATAAATCAAAATTATTATCTGTTTGGAAGCTCAAATTGTCCCATTTGTGATCAAAGCCTCTTCTAACTAGCTCTTGACATGACCATAGCAGTTGAGGGTTTCCTTGTTTTCTGTTATGTGAAAATGTACATTTCCTGCCTCAGACATGGAATCAGATATTTCTTTAAGATGCCCTGTTTTTTTTGTTTTTAATGGTATTTGGGTATTTCAAGATCATAATCCAGTCACTAAGGTTACTCATTACTTTTGGGTTGTGATTATTATTTCTAGTCCTTGTCTGTTGACAGAACCAAGAAATTATATATGCTAAAAACACAGACACATACACACACACAGGACTCATAAATTCATATTGATATTGAAATTCAGGATTAGAGAGTTTTTAATGTAAACGTGTATCCATATCTCCTGAGAATTCTGGTTCTGAAGGATACAATGGGTTAAAGACAGATTATTCCATAATTACACATTTACTTTATGCTCACACACATATCTGTCGCAGAATAACATTGTAATTTACCAACAATATACCAAAAAGAGTTAACATTTGTTTGCATAAACTCTCCCAATTCTCCCCTGTTTTCATACTTGTATAATATCTACATTGCCTGAGCATGTAGTCATGACAACCTGTACTCTTTTTAATCCCAATTTATTCTTAGTTCTATAACTATGTTTAATGATTATCAGTAGATCTTACAAATGTTTTTATAGTTACTTTGCCTAAGCTCATTATCTAATAGAGACTTCAGGAAGTGCTCATGAAAACAATATTACCAAACTTTTTTATGTTAATTAATAATAGTTGTTTTTATGTGGTTTTTAGATTTGAAAAGTCACATTTGCTGGATATAAAACATTTGTCTCAGATTTTCTCTCCTTTAGTATATAAATATTTCTCTTTTCTTCATGTTGTCCATATGTTGCTTTGAAATGTAAGATGATAATAAAATTTTCTTTGTCTTATAAATATCTTGGCTTTTTGTCTGCTAGCGAGAAGGCAATGGCACTCCACTCCAGTACTCTTGCCTGGAAAATCCCATGGACGGAGGAGCCTGGTAGGCAGCAGTCCATGGGGTCGCTAAGAGTTGGACACGACTGAGTGACTTCACTTTCACTTTTCACTTTCGTGCATTGGAGAAGGAAATGGCAACCCACTCCAGTGTTCCTGCCTGGAGAATCCCAGGGACGGGGGAGCCTGGTGGGCTGCTGTCTCTGGGGTCGCACAGAGTCAGACACGACTGAAGCGACTTAGCAGCAGCAGCAGCAGCAGCAGCAGCAGCTGAGAAATGGTATTTTTTCCTTTTTCTATAAAGCCCAGATATTTTACTAGAATACAACTGGTGGTATTCATCCCAGGTTGGTATTTTCAACATGTGGGGGGCTCTTTAACATACAGTTTCAAATCTTTTTAATTTCCAGAAGTCTTTTGTAAATTGCAAGTTTTAGTATTTGTTTTATTCCTTTGATTTGGTTTTATTCTTCAGGCAATCCTATTATTCATAGGATGGATACAGTATATGATTTTTAACATTCTCTCAAATGTTTAAATTTTTTGCTTATTAAAAACTTCATCATTTTCCACCTTCTTTTTCTCTTAAGATATTGTCTATTGTGTTTATTTAGTCCATTTTTTTCATAATTCAGTCTCCATTCAAGAATTTTCATTTATTCATAATTTTTTTTCAGACTTTCACCATATCACTTGAGGTTTTTATATTATTATGACTTCACTTTCACTTTTCACTTTCACTCATTGGAGAAGGAAATGGCAACCCACTCCAGTGTTCTTGCCTGGAGAATTCCAGGGACGGGGGAGCCTGGTGGGCTGCCATCTATGGGGTCACACAGAGTCGGACACAACTGAAGTGACTTAGCAGCAGCAGCAGCATATTGTTCTGTCATGTCTTACAAGTTTTTTTAACATCTTTCAGCTTAGTTTTAAGATGTGAATTTTGATGTTTTCTGTGAGAAGACTTTTTGGTGTGTTTTCATTTAACATAGAAATGCTATTATCATTCTTGTTGTCCTATTTCTTTTGCTAACTAAGTGTGGAATTTGACCTCAGTACTTTCCTATTGATCATCTTCTATAATATGAATTAGCCTAAACTTGTGGAAGGAGGTGTAGTTCAGAGTAGCTTTGCTCATTTCTCAGAGCTCCCTCTTCTGTTCTTTTCAGTAACATTCAGAAGATTTTACTGACCCTCTTGGGTGGGGGTCTACTAGGTCCTTCCTGTGGAGTCCTATCCTAAGGCCACAGAAGCAGAGCCCAGACCCAAAGTCATTTCCGAAATTGACTGAGCCCCCTTGGTTTTGTATAGTCACTCAGTCAAGTCTGACTCTTCGCAACTCCATGGACTCCAGCCTGCCAAGCTCCTCTGTCCATGGGATTTCCCAGGCAAGAGTACTGGAGTGGGTTGCCATTTCCTTCTCTGGGGGATCTTCTCAATCCAGGGATCAAACCTACATCTTCTACATTGGCAGGAATTGGCAGGCAGACTCTTTACTGTTGAGCTACCAGGAAAGCTCCCCCCACCCTCCATCACCAGCAAGCTTCCTAGCCCCAAATTAGGCAAAATGCCCACCCTGGTACCCTGGTACTCCTCCTATAGCACCCTAACCGATCACCTAATGCCACCCTTCCGACAGGAATTTTCTTTGTCTTGAGGCTATAAACATTGGGTACTAAATCACGAAAAGAGAGTTGTTCTCCCTGGGCACTAAATGTGCAGCACCTTCATTATCTCTGCTCTTGGTTCTGTTTTAACGAATTCACTCCCTTCTGAAATGCTCTGTGTTAGGAAATTCTTTACTCCCGTTTGGATTGCCACCAAATTTCCTTTGACCTGTGTGGCTTATGCCAGTCAAGGAGACCGTGTTCCACAAAGCAGTACTGTACTTAGTCGGTCAGTCCTATCCCACTCTTTGTGATCCCATGGACTGTAGCCCAGCAGGCTCCTCTGTTCATGGGGATTCTCCAAGCAAGAATACTGGAGTGGGTTGTCATGCCCTCCTCCAGGGGATCTTCCCAACCCAAAGATTGAACCCAGGTTTCCCATATTGCAGATGGATTCTTTACTGTCTGAACCACCAGGGAATCCCTGCTCAAATCAGAACAAAACCTATATTCCTTGATTGAGGAATTGGGCTTTCCCAGTTCCTCTTTCTTTAAAGACCCTTTTCCGCCTGAAAGAGGGAAGTGGGAAACTTTTAAGGAGTAAGTGGTGGGTACCTGTCAAAACTCTGGGAAAGAGATAGTGAAAGTGAAGTTGCTCAGTCCTGTCCGCCTCTTTGCGACCCCATGGACTGTAGCCCGACCAAGCTCCTCTGGCCATGGGGATTTCCCAGGCAAGAATACTGGGGTGGGTTGCCATTTTCTTCTCCAGGGGATCTTCCCAACACAGGGATCGAACCCAGTTCTTACGCATTGCAGGCAGACGCTACCGTTTGAGCCACCAGGGAAGTTCCACCCGGGAAAGGTATAGCAATGTCCATAAATAGCTGGAGCATGCGCAGTTCTTCCGCCTCCCTTGCAGGTGGCACTAAGTGCCTAGCAAAGTTTGAGGCCCTACTTTAGGCAGAGATCCTAGCACTGTAGTGACGCAAGAGCAGCTTTTGGACACTTCGTGTCTCATCTGCACAAGTTCTGCCTTCGTGGTCTAGCTGGAACAGGTTCAGGGCAGTTGACAGTCGCCCTCTCGTGCCTGGCTCCCACAGGTTCTGCGATTTGGTTGTCTTTTTTTTTTTTTTCCTGGGGCATCTGCCTTAGTTTTTGTTAAGCCAGCATTTTGTGGGCATGGACTAGAGATAGTGGTGCAGGAAAAAGGAAGTAGGTTGTCCTCAGTACAGGTATGGGTCTGTTCCTGGGAACAGACTTCAGAATTATGGTGGGTTACTTTCTGGAACTTCCAGACTCTTGCTTTCCCCACTTTCACCTGCACCTTCTCTTTCCTTTTCAGTGTTATTTCTGGCTGCTGGATTTAAATGCCAAGCTAAGCACCGTTTTCTGAGTGTGGGTTCCTACAGTCCCCTCCAAGGCAGGTGCCCCCGGAAATCAGTTTTGGGGGACAGTCTGGGAACAGACCACCCAGCCTCTCCCATCTCCACTCTGTTGGGCTCGGCATGAATTAGAAGGATGGATACCATCTCTCAGTTTCAGATGCTGTTCTCCAAGTGGTCAGCCACAAGATCCAGTAAGAATTTATTTTTGAGTTTCTGTTATCCTCCCCTCCGTGAGCTGCCTCACATCTCCCTTTTGCTCTCTCCACCTGGACCCTGATGCTATGTAGGTCTTGTGGTGATTGGTAGTTTGTCTTCATCTGTTTTTAATTTGAGGGTTGTGGTTATATTGTGTAACCTAGCTTTATTGTAAATGCTGTTCCCACATCTTTGGTTTTTGCTATTTACCGTTTGCTTTAATATGTGGATTTGGGGATATTCAAGACCTGTGCCACCACTTCATCTTCCCAGAATATTTATAGGTAAGGTTTTAAATTAATAATTAATTAATATTTTTACTAGTGAAAGTAACTCGATAATGCTTCCCAAGTTGGCCACAGGCACAAAAGCCTCAGATACCTATTAATAACCAAGGAATTTCACTTCTCAGAATTCATTCAAAGAACATAATTATGTAAGATATGGTGACTTACATAATTATGTAAGACTATCTGGGCAAGTTTTCACTGGAGTGGATTTATAAGTGCAAAAACTAAGCACAACTTACATTTTCAATAACAGTCGAACAGTTCAAAAATAAATTAATAAAATGCTATCTTCTCATTAAGAATCTGATATAGAAATATGTTCAGAAATTAAGGTGAGAAATAAAATGAAGAAAAGGTTCTGCAATACAATACTTAAAACATATATCTTTATGTAGATATATCTCTTTATGTAAGTCTATTGGAAGATAAATGAATATCAATATTACAATCATTGGTTAGTATTGTGAACTTCAGTGCTTTATTTACTCTATTATTTTCACATTTTAAAATGTGAACTGAGGCTCATTCAATACTCTGACCTGCATTTGGTTGTTAAATAGTAACCTTTAAGGAATGGTTGCCAAGATGCATTAACATTGAAGTTGTAAATAAATTTCAGAAAGACTTCTGGCATATATTACAAAAAAGATTTTCCTTCTCTACTGACCTCTGCAACTTGGTTTATTCACAATTACTAAAGAGTTACAGGTTTGCAGTTTCTGGTTTTGATTTGGGGTGTGGAATTTGCCATTACTCAGCAAAGTCTGTGACTTTCCATTAGATATTTGGAGGTGGAAATGCTAAAGGAAATAAGAGCCTCTAATCCATAGGTAAGCCAAAAAGAAATAAGACAACAAAGCCTCTAATTTTTTTCTGTCATGTTTCATTGGTTTTTAATGAACTGTTTAAGTTTATTGAGTAGCAAAGACAAGCCAGATGTTTAATGGTCCAATAGAGTAATTAATCAGTACTTCTGGTTTAACAGTGTTTTGCCTATCAGCCTCCATGGCACAATTTCAAATACATTGGATAGTTTAATTGCACTAACCATGCCCAGTTAACTCTTTATCAATAATTAATGACAATGAAGTATTTTTATTTACCACTTTGCTTTTACTTCATGTAATTATGTATGATCATAGTAAGTTGCAATTTGAAACTTTTATCCGTTTCACCCTTCCTATAACAATTGTTGGGCTTCTCTGCTGGCTCAGAGGGTAAAGTGTCTGCCTGCAATGCAAGAGACCCGAGTTCGATTCCTGGGTCAGAAAGATCCCCTGGAGAAAAAAATGGCAACCCACTCCAGTACCCTTGTCTGGAAAATCCCATGGATGGAGAAGCCTGGTAGGTAGTCCATGGTCGCAAAGAATCGGACACGACTGATAACAATTCACTCACTTTAACAATTATTAATATTTGGTTAATCATTATATGTTGTTCATTCTGCACAGATTCTTTGTTTTTAAATCTATCATGTAGCTCAGATACATGTTGTTTATCTTTTGGAATCTTCAACTTGTTTTCTCTTGTTTTAATAGATTTTCATGAAAATATTCTTAATAATCCACATCTTATATCACTCTAGATTCAAAATGTTTGATGGATCACCATGCATCATAATATGGGTGCACACTAAAAACACCTTTGTGAGCAAGGCAGGTCAGTAGGTAACATGAAAAAAGGAGTATGTCTAGAAAATACAATAGGTCTTAGAGTGCTTGGTAGCCAGTTAATTTAAAAATATTCCTTCTGAACCAACAGAATGCATCTGTGAGTCAAAAAGCTACAAGTTTGTGCCCTCTTGGAAAATTGAAGTCCAAGTCCAGATGCAGGCATACAAAGCACCTCATAACCTGAACCATACTCATCTTCCTACTTGTCACTCTTCTCAAATAGTGACGGTCACGGTTTCCATAGGCACCGACCCACATTCCTCCATGCCCCTGCCCCCAGTATACATGTATTGGGAGCACACCTGGTCATTTTTCAGTATTCAAATCACTGTTTTTTTTTCTTTTGTGAAGAATTCCCTGTTGTCATAGTATCCTCTCCAGCTGATTAATTATACTTTGAGCTGTCTCTTATTCTTCCCTGTTCATAACTCAGTTTGAACATATTATCATTGCATTGTGATTATTTATTGATGTAAGCATCTTAAGTTATGCTTTAGGCTTCTTGGGGAGAGGACCGTGGGCTCTTCCCCTGTTAATGTTCCTTCTCAGTATCTGTGTGTGCTTACTTGTTCAGTTGTGTCCAACTCTTTGCGACCCCATGGACTCTGGTCCACCAGGCTCCTCTGACCATGGAATTTTCCAGGCAAGAATACTGGAATAAGTTGCCATTTCCTTCTCCTGGGGATCTTCCTGACCCAGGGATCGAACCCACGTCTCTTGCATCTCCTGCATTGGTAGGTGGATGCTTTACCACTGTGATACCGGGAAAGCCCATCTCAGTATCTAGTACATGTTTAATGAATACATCCAGATAATTTATTCTGCTTTTTAATCTGTTTACAAGACAGGCAGTAGCATTAATATTCTGTTTATTCTCTGTATGTGTGTGTGTTCTAAAACTTGGACTCCAATGTGCATTTCAGAAAAAAAAAAAAAAAACAAACCTCAGTGGTCACCTAATATATGATTCTTAAGTTTGTGGGTATCATTTGACTGTTGATGGTCGTCATCATACATTAGGTTCTTTTACTAATAGGATGAATTATGTGGATTGTAAACAGTGTCAAAATAAAGACTGGTTTAGTGAGAAAGTTTTATAAATTGCACCACAGTTGGTGGAAATCTTGTTCCCATTCATTTATTGGAAGATTTTGGAAAGATTTCCTTTTTTTTTTTTTCTCCAGTCTATTTAAAGGAATTGACGATACATATTTTACCAAGGTGCTGTCAAATTATTTTAGGTACTTGATAAAAAGCATTAGTACAGGCCTGGCGCACTGCAAGTACTGACCTTTTTCACAAACCAGGAAAATGATTTCCTCTTCCCTCCATCCTTCTGCTTGGAAGCTGAATAGTAACTCCTCTAAGAATCTGTGCATGTGCACATGTGTGTGTGTGTGAGAGAGAGTTGTTTAATCATGTCCAACTCTTGAGTAGCCTACCAGGCTCCTCAATCCATGGGATTCTCATGGCTAGGATACTGGAACGGGTTGCCATTCCCTTCTCCAGGGGATCTTCCTGACCCAGGGCTGGAACCCAGGTTTCCTTCACTGCAGATTCTTTACAGCCTGAGTCACTAGGGAAACCCCCTCTATGAATATTCCACCACAATCCTATCCTAATGAACATTGTCCTAGACATCATGTTTAGTGCATGATGTTCTTGGAATCTGAGCCAGGTGTGGATATCTTTTTAAAAATTTTACAGAAAGAATGTCCAACTCTCTTCCTTCACCTAAAAACCATTTGTCAGACATCTTTTCAATTCAGGTGCTCTGCTCCACTTGAAATTCCAAATGTTTTCTTCATCATCTCAGGAATAAGAATCCTAGTAAGGGCACCAAAATAGTCTTGGACTGTCTTTCAGAGAAAAGGTCAGCATCTTTTGTGCATGGGTGAAAACAGGGATGCCCCTGTCCCACTCTGAGCTGTCTGTCACACAAGATGAGTGAGTTGGGTTTATGCAATAAAGCAGGATGATGCACTGACTTTTTGGACACCTTGAATGTGAGTTGTTCGCCGAAACATCTTCAAATGGAGGGGTAGTCAAGGGAAGACTTCACTAACACCAGTTGGAAAATAACATGAGAGAGAAAAATAGAGGATAGTTGCTTATATAGAGGTGACATTTATCACTGACCCAAACAAAGTTCCTCAGTCTTCACTTGTCTGAAATTTTGTGCTTTGGAAATTCATGAGGAGCATTTGGACAATAAATAACAGTCTTACAAAATGAAACAAAAAACAGCTGCCAGCTGGTTTTATGCTGAGGCAGGCAACCAGGTGCTGAGCAAATGTAACCAGAGCTCTAAGTTCCAAGAGTTTCATGGATTCCACTATTTCACCATGTCTTGAGATTGCCTGACCAGGTAATGTGTTTAATAAGCACACCCGAAATCCATCAACACATACAGGAAAGTATATCATGCTTCTAAGAATACTTTATGTAGCATGAATATTTTTGCCACTAATTTTTGTTCCTATTTCCAAGCCAAAAATTCTTCAGCAACATGCATCTGTATTCGTGAATAACACAGAGAAAGCTAGCACAGTCCTGTGACTCACGTTCCAAATCTGGCCTCAGTTCCCATCCTCCTCTTACCATGCAGTGCTTAGAACTCTTGGTGTTGACTTTTCAATCCTGTTCTTGACTCCTGTGTCCAAAAAGTGAAAATCTGTTGTCAAACATGAATATGAGATGTATTCGATGTCAAGTATATATCTTCATTTCAAATTGTTGATTTACTAAGAGCAGCTACCATGAGGAACAACTCAAATCTCCTAAGCATTCATATCAACAATCTTAGAAACGTTCTATTCTGATGCATTTCTTTTGTGGTAGCTTAATGGACTTCTGTAGTTCACCTATTCAACTCTGGGAAGACTTGTTAGCTTTATAGAAGAATAAACCTTTCCTGAGTTGTGGTTTATCTGTCATTCTTAATCACTTACTTTCGGCTGACCATTGCTTCTGGTTAGAATTAAGTTGTCACTTCATCATTTGATATTTGTATTATCCATATTTTTGAGTTTATTTTCCTGGACTCAAAATTAGACACATAAGAATTAAACTTCTCTGCTTGAGGAAACTCTGACCTTGGTATAAGGAACTGTTTTCTTTCCAGCATTTGGAGACCACGCATTTAGAGCCATTGGTCGGGTCTTTGTCAGTGCCCTTTACAGATCAAATCAAATGTAATTTTAAATCAAATTAGATAATTAATTAGGCAGATGAGATTGCAATTTTTCCTTAGTGTTCTGTTGAGAGCACATGAGTGGATGGCTGCCAATTTGTCTCACAGTCTGTCTATTAACCATGTATTACCCCAGTTTTCAAATCAACTTTCAATTCAGTTATTCAATTTTGGGACTGATAATGATTCTCAAAGATAGCCAGTGCCTCATTTTAGGATGAAGATGCTGAGATCTGATATTACTCAAAAGACAAGCTGTAAAGCTGGCAACAGAAATCACATCTCCTGAACCCTCAGTTCAGGTTTAGGGTCTGGGAAGTTACTAATAAGTTAGAAAACCATCAGGTCATTCTAATGCAGAGCACAGTAAGTGTATATAGTACAGAAAGATTTATAGTGATAATTAAAAGCAAAGTGTGGCATTGTTTCATTTGCTTAAACTACAAAAGGAAAACTGCATATGTTTATAAGTTTATATATGTACATGTGTTTATGCAATATGCCCTGATATTATCTAAAGAATGAGATGACTTAAAAGAGTAGTTTGAGGATTTCCACTTTTAAAATTTAATGAGGAACATTTTCACGTATAGATGCTTAGAAATTTTTCTTGAGGTTTTAATTCAGAAACATAGGGTAGATCCCAGTAATATTCATTTCCCCAAACTCCTGTCTGAATTCTGGGGCAGATAACCATGGACCATACTTTTAATTACAGAGATTTATAAGGTAGCTTCTTCTTGTGGACCAGTCTGTGACTGTAAGTAATAGATTCACATTGCCTCCCAATAAGGCTTATCTTTAGATACTATTGGCCATCTACAGGGGAAAAAAATAGAAAAAGGAAAAACATGGATATTCATTTAGACCCTTAAGAATTTAGTAATGCTGTATTTGAGATGTGAGTTGATGTGATCCAGGAAACTAAATTATCAGCTGAGTTAGAAGGCATCTTTGGGATAGTACCTGGACTTAATCCTATCTCTGGGGCTTTAAACTCAAGGGGAAGGAAAGATAAGAGGGCTGTTGGACTTTAGAAACTTAATAACACATTTACTCTCTTTTCATAGTTAAAAATGTACAAGCTTTCAGGTTTTATAGAAACTCTCCAAATTTTAGTTCCGGCCTTACTTCTTTTATATGATGAAATGCACTATTTTATCTGGTTTGAGTAGGAACTAGAGGAGGATGGTTGGGTAAGGAGCAAAACCTGAATCTGGTCTGTGTTTAAAGATTGGTGAGAATGAAAACTTAGACTCAATTCCAAGGTTGATTTTAATTTATGCTCAAAATAGGAACTAGGATAATGGGTATTAAAAGATAGGGGTTGCGGGGCTAGGGATTTGGCTGTCCGTTGGCTCCTTCATGAAGTTAGTATTCTCGTGGAGTTTGCCCAAACTCTGATGGTCTTACGATTTCACAGAGAGGATGCCCTTTGGGTGCCGGGAGCTCAGATTGAGGGTGTGCAGTACTTTCAACTTTTGCAATGTCCGTGCCCACAAACCATTTATATAATATTAAAGAAATAATTCTGTTACTAAGCATAAACAAAATTAAAATTAACCTTGGAACTGTTCTGACAATATAAGATCAAGGTTCCAGTCTTTGAAATGGCATCTGGGCTGACACTGGGCAATCTCTTCTTTTCCGCACTTGTGCTCTGAGATCTGGGTGTACTCACTATACATTAAGAATCCTAATTGTGGGTTTGGAACACTCCTCCATCCCATTATCACACACAATTTTTCTTGTATAGATTTTAATTCTTCCTGTTACCATAGATGATTCATTTCTAAACTCTTACAGTGCCATGTTTGTGCTTGTGGAGAGGGAATTAAAAATTACACACTAGTATGAGCATTTTAGAAGTACTGAAGAATGGAGTCTCTGGCAGTGTGGCAGAGACTGCCAGGGCACTGAGCTAAAAGCAACCCGGAAGAGAAATTACCTATCTAAAGGAATGCTAGTTACATAATACAGATTCATCAAGCCTGTTCCGTCCACAGGAAACAAAAGACGCAAGGATTAAGATTTTTAAAGATATTACAGATCCAAATGGAAGATATGTGTGATGGTGAAAAGACTAGGTGAGTTCTCCTGTGTCTGCAGGTAATGCTTCTAAATAAGCTGTATATGGTTGTAATCTAGAAGTGAAACATGTAGTCTTGTTTTCTAAGTAGAGTTACTACTAATGTTCTCAATAGCATTGGCAGTGTTCTGGAGTCTAAGGAAGTGTATGCTCTTTTAGATCTTGCTAGGCCATACTGCAGACTTATAGATGGGAGACAAGAAAAAACAGAGGAGAGTCTGAAGTTTCTACATGACAGGTTCATATGGAACATCTGGTGAGGCCACAAGGACTAGCTTGTCATTCTGGCTAAGGGACACGAAGGAAGAAAAAGAAAGCAAAACTCTAATTCACAGACTTTGGGTTATTTGGGGTTTGTTATATTAGCACATTCTCAGTAAGAAATTTCAACCTTTGTGTATACTGATCCCTCAGTCTAAAAGTGGAGAACATTAGTTGGCATCCATAGGAATTTATCCTGAAAACTCAACATATCCCTGCCTCTTTTCTTTGCATTATCAAAGCATGAGGTTACACAGAGACACATACTGTGGGGAAGAACAGTTGAGGGGCTCTGATTTTAGACATAAGTACTTAAATCTTTAAAAGCAAGAAGATTCCCTGAGATTCTATTCATGCTGTTGATTGCTTTTTATCTCCAAATAATTGTTGAACTCTTTGCATGTATTTGTCATATTTGCATATTTGTCATTCGAAGCATAAACAAAAAGTTCCCTTCTTCCCTTGTAGATTCTTCTGCTATTCTAATAATTAAATTGATAAAAGACAAATTAACAGGAGGAAAACAGATTAACAAACACACAGAAGCCACTTAAAGACATGAAGACTCAAAGGGCAGCCAGGTAAATGAAGCTTATATTGCATCCTGCTGAGGAAAGGATTACACAGACTTGGGGATACCAAGGGAGGAAGGCCATTCACTGGAAGAGAGAGTAGATGTTTAGCAAACAATGGTTACACTGTTACATAGATAAATTTCTTAGGTGGAAAAGAATGTCTGATATAGATGGCTTATGCTACAGGGCTCCCTCCTGTGTGAATTAAGGCAGTTGAGAGGGAGGTAAAGAGATTTTCCTAAAACTGCTGGATTTTGATTGCCTTTAGCTCAAAATAAACCTCATGTCAAAGAGGCATATTTTGGGGTGACAAATTTTGCTCCCCTGCATCATATGTGGCATGTGTGACTTTGCTTATACCGTCACAAGTGTAACACATCTAGGTTAGATTTCACTAGATTTACATGTTGATCTTGGCCACTATAAATCTTGCCTTTGTTTGTTTTGGACATTCAACTTAGTTATGAAACAGCAGCTGCTTCAAGGAGATTGCCTGGTTAAAATGCTGATACAGCTACTTTCCAGCCCATTGACTTAACCTTAATTTGAGCAACTGACGATTTTTTTAAGCCTCAGATTTTCAAACTATAAAATTGAAGTAACAGTAGTATCCACCTCATAGGATTATTATGAAAATTAAGTCCGTTTACATAACGTACCTTGAACATATTAAATGCCCATCAAATGAAAGGTATTAAATATTATTTGAATCATCCATTACCCTGGACTGTCTAGATTACATCTCCATAATATCAAAATAATAATAATGATGACAAATATATATATTGTTTATTATGTTCTAGATATTGTTATAAGAATCTTATTTACATATTAACTCATTTAATCATCAGAGCAGCCCTCTGAGGTAAGAACCTTACTGCTGGCATTTACAGAGGATAGTGGAGTCAGGAACTCCAAGTTGGCATTTTCTTTGAGAGATTTTCTTCAGACTTCTGCTTTGGCACCATTGATTAAATGGTACCCTGTGATCTTCAGCTATTTTCAGTTTTTTGAATTGAGACAAAGAAACATGAGTGGGACTTTTTTTTTCTTCAGTTCAGTTCAGTTCAGTCGCTCAGTCGTGTCTGACTCTCTGCGACTCCATGAACTGCAGCATGCCAGGCCTCCCTGTCCTTCACCAACTCCCAGAGTTCACCCAAGCCCATGTCCATTGAGTTGGTGACGCCACCCAACCATCTCATCCTCTGTCGTCCCCTCCTCCTCCTGCCTTCATTCTTTCCCAGCATCAGGGTCTTTTCAAATAAATCAGCTCTTCGCATGAGATGGCCAAAGTATTGGAGTTTCAGCTTCAGCATCAGTCCTTCCAATGAATATTTAAAAATGTTTTTTAGGTTAAAATAATTTAAATATGTTTTCAAACTTTTAAGACAAATATATTATTTCATTTTTTCTTTCCAAATTCAGTAAGAATGGGGTTTATAAACCAAAGCCCATTTTCCCAGGTGGGCCTTAGTTTTGGTATCTATCAGAAGCTATATTCAATGCACTAATTAAGTCAGTCTTGGTTTTGCTGCAGTGGCAAAATGATATTGGAACACACCTCCTTAACCTCAGTTTTGCTGAAACTGTCATGCTCTGAAGACAAGGCCTGGACTTGCAGTAATTCAGCTCCACTTGATTCCCTCTTGGGACAAGTCAGTTCTTAGAGCTCTTCTTCCCTCGCTGGGCTGTAGGGAGGCACAATCGTCTATCCCTTCTGTTCACTGGGACGGTGTAGCTGTGAGTGAATATTGGTTATTATTTGAGTTGCTCCCTGGATTGGATTGCAAGTTTTATTCACACCTTTTTAAAAATAGTTTTCTGGAATCATGTGACTTAGATATTCTGCTTCTAATGATAGATTTCGTGTCTTCAAAAGTCTCCAGAGTGGTTACAATGAAACTTGCAAAAATTTAAAGTTTTGCAGCAGAATCTTTAGGAATACAGAGTTTTAATGTTTAATTGTGTGACACAAATGCAGTTTTAAAAGTAAGCCATATTTATCTCGCCATATGCTGTGTGATGCCTTCGGTCTCCTTCAGCTAGTTGCTAACTGCCTATAAAAGACCATGATGCAAGACGTTTATGCCTGGTGTCATCTCTATTTGATTTGGTTTTCATTTCATTTTAAAATGCCACCTGAATCTTCTTAATTTCCCTTCATTAAAATGTGTCTAGTTAAAATGCAGGGCAGGAATAGTCTTTATTGTTGATTGGGATCTTATTCACTCACTGTTCTTTTCAAGGAATAAATTACCAACAGATTAGGTCAAATAAAAAGCTACCCCACCTAATGACATAAAAGACAGCAAAGCAATGAGTTTGATTAATACTCACTAGGCCAGAGTCTGATCAAACACCAGGAAAAAGGAAGGGATAGTTCTATACAGCACACAAATGAACTAGGTGTGAAGTAGAGACAAGGTGCTCCTTTCTTTAGAAGTACATCTCTTCAAAAAACTTCCCTGATCCCTTAGTTCCACGTTTTGATTTTAACCTTAGGTTGAAAATAATTTCTCCTTCTACAAATATCCAGAGCCCCAAACATAATAGTTATAATGACAGTAACCATTTATGTACTTACCATGCACAGATCAATTATCTTATTGAATCAAAATTTTAAATTTTATTTTTTTAATAAAAAAAATAAGATATGTGAGTCTTAGACCTGCATATCTAGCATATAGATAACACTTAATAAATGACTGTAGAAAAAAAGAAATAATAGTGAATGACATAGAACATTAAAATACCTTCATTCCATGAAAGTGAATGTGCTAGTCACTCAATCATGTCCAGCTCTTTGGAACCCTATGGACTGTCACCCATCAGGCTCCTCTGTGCATGGAATACTCCAGGAAGGACTACTGGTGTGGGTTGACGTTTCCTTTTCCAGTTGATTTTCCTGACCCAGGGATCAAACCCATGTCTCTTGCATCTCTTGCATTGCAGTGGATTCTTTATCATCTGAGCCACTAGGGAAATCCATGAGGCCATGAGGCCTTATTATTTCCAGTTTAATCTGATTTTTGTTTCAGACAAACACCTTGGTATTCCCCATTTACTTCTCCCCACATTTTGTCCTCTTCCATGATATCCTGGAATTATTTCTTTTCAGTTCTTATATCTCATTCCTAAAATGTGTAAAGCTTCAAGGCTAAAGGGTGACTTCCACAGAGATTAACAAAATCCCTATTTCTCTGTTCCAGTTGAAATGACCAAACCCAGGAATGTAGCTGACCAGAATCTGAGTAATGCTGTCTCTACAACTTAATAGTTTGCTTATCTCATGTGTATCCGCATTATGCTACCAGCATGAGCAGAAGACCTAGGTCTAGAGGATCCAGAGTTGGAGGACAGAAACTTTTAACTTCTGAATGCAGGAGCATTATCTAACTGAAGTTCCAGCAGAGATGCCAAGTGCAGGAGAGAGGCAGGAAGCAAACCTTCCAGGGAAGAGGAAAATTCAAGAATAATTTTGGAGTTAGATTTAAGTGTTAGATTTATAGTATTGCTAAGTGCTGATGTTGTCAGGAAAATATTTTCTAAGTTATGCTTCTGAGGCAATACAATGAGGAAGAAATGTCCCAAAGCTGTAAAAGGGCTCAGAATGATATGGTCTCTGACATCATCAACAATAGAAGGGTTACACAGGGTAGATTTAGAAAGATGATCATTTGCAGCAGAAAAGGAAGCTCCCTTTAATTTCAAAGTAAAAGTAACGAGGTCAATATAATGGATTGTATTGTGTCTAGTGTCATATCAGTTAACGTGTCTTCTTCTCAAGAATACACCCAAAAAGTATAAAATTCAGCATTGGAAAATGCACAGTTTTTATAGCTTGGAAGAAATGGAAATAAATAACCAACCATAACATAAAAATCATACAATTTAGACATTTGTAAAGAACAACATATGATTCTGGTTTTGGTGACCCCCCAAAAGGCTTTGGGGGTGCACATATGAGGCTGCTGGTGTTCGTGGTTTTGGATCTATTTACTGTCACTCAGGCAGGGGAATGAGCCAAGCTTTTGGCCTCTAAATCACTGCTGAACACCGATGTGCCATGGAAGGGTGAGACCTGACCTTACAGTACAACTTCTACAATGTTGGCTCGAGTGCTGTGTGTATTAGATGTGGAATTATCTGATGACTTTTTCCCTCTAGAAGTTTTCTTTGACATTGTCTCTGGGATGCGCAGTGTCAAATGGGATCAGATTGCATCTGCTAGCAGCATCTCCCACATGGTCCTGCACCCTCTCAAGGCTGGTTATTTCACTTCACCTCAGCAACTACTACTTGCTTGGCCCAGGAGGATGGGTCCCTTGTGATGGGCTTTTCCAGTGCAACTGGACAGGAAAGATCCCTGGCTCAGTGGGAGTTTGCTAGGGGATTCTCCCTCCATTTCCTGGACTGGATGACCTTTGGGGTCATGACTCTCCCTCCCATTGACATACCCCTGCAGTTGTGGAACTCCAGCAAGAGGAAATATGACACCCCCAAAGTCAAGAAAAAGTGAATGGGGTCTTCCACAGCCCTTCCTTCCCAAGATGTCCAGGTGCTTTCCAGACTCCAAAGGGTATCTCAAATGCAATCTCTTCTCCCTTAGCCCTTGGTTGTGTTCTCCTGGATCTTGCCCTGCTCTCAACCAAAGCAAAGGACCAGGCCTGGGAGGCTATGAAAGCCTCTTTGGTTCCACCTGAAGCTATATAAAGAGGATTGCCTAAGGCAACAGCCTGAGCTTAGGGGCCCTGTGGTGACCCCCACCCCCTCCACTTCCCTCCTGCCTCAAGGTGCCGTAGGGCATGTTGCTAGCGATGTGAACTCTCTCAGGGGTCCAGGATGGGGCACCTCTGAGACTGCCTGACACCACACCCATTGCCCACCATCCACCATCAAAAGAAGGTATAAGATAAGGTGAAAGCTGTGGGACTCTTGGAGGCTACCCAGTCTCTGTGGTGGCTTAGGGAAGCTCTTACCAAATGGGATTTTCTAATAAAAACAAATGTTTGCTGTAAAAACAAAAAAAAAGAACAACATACAATATTTTAATTAAGTGCTTGGTCAAAGGATAAATCAGATAAGAAAATATTAAGAAGAAACTACAAAATACAAAAATATGAACCATGTGCATAAAAATGTGTGTCTTCTCACCAAACACACAAATCACATCCTTAGAAATTTTACTGGTAAGCAAAAAGAATTAAAATATATTAAGCGTTCAGTGTAAATAGTTGGTAGAAGAATAAGAGAACATGAAGAAACAGATCAGAGACATCAGTAAATATAGAGAGAAAAATTAAAGAATCTATAAATAGAAATGATAAAAATTAGATAGAAATATCTACACCTACTTAAGAAGACAAATAAGAACACAGCTAATTGTGAACTAGCTTAATCAAGAAAAAAGGAAAAAACCTACACAATTATATGAACATCTAACAATGTTCATATTTATATTAATAAAATATAAAAAATATAAAAAATAATTTATATTAATAAAAAATGAGTTATTGTATAGAAAAGTAGCACTTTAGGATAAATAATAGTCATAATTCAAAAATAAATTGTGGAGCAATTTAGACTAATAACTACAGAGGCTTTGTCTTACCAGTTTAACTGCCCACTTAGTATCTCAAAGACATCTCAAATCAGACTTGACCAAACTGAGTGGCTGAGTTTCTTTCCCAGCCCATTTGGTCCACCCACAGGTTTCTCCTACTCAGGAAATGACACATCTCCCATTTTTTCATACTAAAAATCTTGAACTCATCATTACCCATTTTCCCCTTCATATTCAGCAAATCCTGTTGTCATTGCCTTTGATAAAATCCAGAATCCAAAGTCTATCCACCATCTCCATCCTGCAGCCCTGGCTTTCTCTCTTCGAGATTACTATAATGCTCTCCTTCATGGTCTTCAAACTTTGGTTTCTTGATTTATTAAAGACTTAGATTACTCCTTACAAACCTTCTATGCTGCCCATTTTGCTCATGGTGAAAGTCAAAGCCATTGCCATTCTTTACAGACCTCCCTCTCTAAAGCCCCTCTTCTCCTACTCACCCCATCACCTCATACCCATGCTTCCCCCTTGCTGCCCTATTGCCTGTGGGAGTTGATATGGGTAAGTTATTTTGCAGGCTAACTTGAAAATATGTATCAAAACCTTAAAAAATGCACATACCCTTTAGTTCAGCAATATTTTTTTCTGAATTCATGATATAACCACAAATGTACTACAAATAATGTTTACAAGAACAGTCATTATAATGTAATTTTAATATTAAAATTAGAAAACATCTTAAACCTCTGGTAAAAGTAATAACTGAATACTTTAATAAATTATAGTATTGTACTGAAAGGAGCATTTAAAATTTATTATAAAAATTCATATTTTATAATATAGGGAATTTTTACTATATATTTTGTGACTATAAGATACAAAATATACACTATAACTTTAATTTTGAAAACAAATTTATACTATATTATATTTATAATATCATCTGACATGAATACTGCATGGATTTTCACAAATGGGAGTATTAAAAATATATATTTCTTCATAATTGGATTAAGCATGAATTCAAACATTTTATATCTTTTCCTTTTTTTATTTTATTTTTTAAATATAAATTTATTTATTTTAATTGGAGGCTAATTACTTTACAATATTGTATTGGTTTTGCCATACATCAACATGACTCCACCATGGGTATTTCCCCCAAAATTAAAAGAAAATTATTGACTTTTAATCAGAAAACTAGTAGCTCAGACAGTAAAGCATCGCCTACAATGCAATAGACCCAGGTTTGATACCTGGGTTGGGAAGATCCCCTGGAGAAGGAAATGGCACTCCAGTGTTCATGCCTGGAAAATCCCATGGACCGAGGAGCCTGGAGGGCTATGGTCCATGGTGTCGCAAAGAGTCGGACACAAGTGAGAGACTTCACTTTCACTTTCTTTCATAATAAGATTAAAAATATTGAGGAGAATTTACTTGAGAAACTCAAAGTCTACTGATACGTTACTACCATTATCAATAATGGTAACCATTTATTGAGGGCTATTATTTGTGACAGCCATTCACATAGAAGCTTCAGAGTTAGCTCAGTGCATTATACTGATTTTCACCCTGGGTACACAGTGGTTCTGACTTCGTATGCTTCTATGTCTATGTGTGTGTGTATGTATCTTGACTTCACAAATGAATTGTGAACACTTTCAAAGGACAGTAAGTGTCATAAGAGAACATCAAACATCAAGTGTTTTTCAAGCATGTTTTGTTATCAATGACTCATTTTATAAGATGGTATCTTCTTTCCTTTCCTATCAGTTTTCTCTCATCTGTATGCATAAGTCATAAGAGCTATTTTAAAATCCTCAATCTTGATTGTCTAGTACCTTCCTACTACCAGCCTTAGCTGGGAGCTTGTTGAAATGCAGCATCTCCGCCACCCGCACCGCCCAGACCTGTGGAATCTGAATCTACATTTGGATAAGGTCCCAAGTAGTCGAGAGGCACAGTCAAGTTTGAGATGCTCTGGATTAAAAACTTTCTTAAAACATCAAATGAAGGAAAAAGCTTTCCTTTTCTGTTTGTTTCTTTTTGTTTTCTGTAAACTGATTCAGACTCATTGTCCTTGGGAGCACCAGAATTATTTTATTTTGTGATGCAGACTGTCACATTTAAATGACTCTATGTAGTTTTGCTCTATGGCATTTCCTACAGAGCATCTGGTTTAAAGTAATCTGAGGTGTAGCAAATGAACTGTGCTTCTCCTAGTGCTAGGGAAACATGATTGATGTTTTCAGTTTGCTGCTGTTCACATCTGTGAGTTCACCTTGGTTTGTCTCTCTTTTCAGCTCCCACCACTTGTGTGGGCTTTGGTAGCTGGGAGGTGCACAGGGAGAGGGTCTCTGCTCCTTGCACTTGGAGATGGTGTGATGACATGAATGCCTACACAACAGTGGTTGGCAGAGAAGTGAGGTATGCCTTACAGGCCGCCAGATCGTCCTTCCTCTTATGTGACACCTGCCAGACTTGGGACAATTTCTCATCTGAGGAAAGGACTGGGTACTCACAATGGAGGCATTCCCAATGTCAGTTCAGTTCAGTTCAGTCACTCAGTCATGTCCAACTCTTTGCGACCCCATGAATTGCAGCACGTCAGGCCTCCCTGTCCATCACCAACTCCTGGAGTTCACTCAAATTCATGTCCATCAAGTCAGTGATGCCATCCAGCCATCTCATCCTCTGTCGTCCCCTTCTCCTTCTGCCCCCAATCCCTCCCAGATTCAGGGTCTTTTCCAATGAGTAAACTCTTCGCATGAGTTTGGAGTTTCAGCTTCAGCATCAGTCCTTCCAATGAACACCCAGGACTGATCTCCTTTAGAATGGACTGGTTGGATCTCCTTGCAGTCCAAGGGACTCTCAAGAGTCTTCTCCAACACCACAGTTCAAAAGCATCAATTCTTCGGTGCTCAGCTGTCTTCACAGTCCAACTCTCACATCCATACATGACCACTGGAAAAACCATAGCCTTGACTAGATGGACCTTTGTTGGAAAAGTAATGTCTCTGCTTTTGAATATGCTGTCTAGGTTGGTCATAACTTTCCTTCCAAGGAGGAAGTGTCTTTTAATTTCATGGCTGCAGTCACCATCTGTAGTGATTTTGGAGCCCCCCAAAATAGTCTGACACTGTTTCCCCATCTATTTCCCATGAAGTGATGGGACCAGATGCCATGATATTAGTTTTCTGAATGTTGAGCTTTAAGCCAACTTTTTCACCCTCCACTTTCACTTTCATCAAGAGGCTTTTGAGTTCCTCTTCACTTTCTGCCATAAGGGTGGTGTCATCTGTATATCTGAAGTTATTGATATTTCTCCCGGCAATCTTGATTCCAGCTTGTGCTTCTTCCAGCTCAGCGTTTCTCATGATATACTCTGCATAGAAGTTAAATAAGCAGGGAGCCTTGACGTACTCCTTTTCCTATTTGGAACCAGTCTGTTGTTCCATGTCCAGTTCTAACTGTTGCTTCCTGACCTGCAAACAGGTTTCTCAAGAGGCAGGTCAGGTGGTCTGGTATTCCCATCTCTTTCAGAATTTTCCACAGTTTATTGTGATCCACACAGTCCAAAGCTTTGTCATAGTCAATAAAGCAGAAATAGATGTTTTTCTGGAACTCTCTTGCTTTAACGATGGTCCAGTGAATGTTGACAACTTGATCTCTGGTTCCTCTGCCTTTTCTAAAACCAGCTTAAACATCAGAGGTTCACGGTTCACATATTGCTGAAGCCTGGCTTGGAGAATTTTGAGCATTACTTTACTAGCGTGTGAGATGAGTGCAATTGTGCAGTAGTTTGAGCATTCTTTGGCATTGCCTTTCTTTGGGATTGGAATGAAAACTGACCTTTTCCAGTCCTGTGGCCACTGCTGAGTTTTCCAAATTTTCTGGCATATTGAGTGCAGCACTTTCACAGCATCATCTTCCAGGATTTGAAATAGCTCAACTGGAATTCCATCACCTCCACTAGCTTTGTTCATAGTGCTGCTTTCTAAGGCCCTCTTGACTTCACATTCCAGGATGTCTGGCTCTAGGTGAGTGATCACACCATCATGATTATCTTGGTCATGAATATTTTTTGTACAGTTCTTCTGTGTATTCTTGCCGTCTCTTCTTAATATCTTCTGCTTCTGTTAGGTCCATACAATTTCTGTCCTTTATCAAGCCCATCTTTCCATGAAATGTTCCCTTGGTATCTCTAATTTTCTTGAAGAGATCTCTAGTCTTCCCCATTCTGTTGTTTTCCTCTATTTCCCAATGTCACCGTCCTGTATTTTATCTGGAACTGGGGCTCTAAGTGCCCAACCGCTCAGAAAAATTACCTTCTACAAAGCAACTCACATAGTAACATTACATAGTGACCACATTTACCATGTGGTTCAGAGATGCTGATCTCATTTACACAATCATGTGAGGCAAGTAGAACTGTTTTGTTTGTTAGATGGACCAATTATGCCTCATACAGTTTAGTTACTGCTCTGGGTTTCACTTTAGTGAAGGATGGAATCTCATGTCCCTTGTCTAGATCTCTGTCTGATGCCCTGGCCTTGGGACTGGGAAGTTAAAGATAGCAACAGTTGTTAAGGCACCTAAGAAATAACAACAGGCTCTGCTGCTTTTTGATCACATCAGACCCCTCTCCATATCTATGCTGTCCTTTCTCCTTTGCCTAAAACTACACTGTCCTTAGGAACTGTCTTAGTTCCAATTTTTAGTCATCAAGCAGCTCATCTTCAGTCACATATGGTTCGTTTAATCAGCTGTCCTCCCTTATCAAGCTGGAGTTTCATTGCCCTATAAAAAGGAGACATCCCTCTAAGGATAAAAGCATCTCCTTTGTCCTGCTCCTCAACTTCACTGTGCTCCCCTTTCGCTGACTTAGTGATTGCAAAAGTCACCCATTCTATCCTTCAGTTCTTGTCTTTTCCTTCAGATTTGCTATATTTGGTTGTGGTTTCATATACTCAATTCAGCAGTTCTTTCCTGGGTTTCCTAATATGCTAGATGATACAACGTGGTCTGATACCTTATATTTGTCCACAGGCCACCCCCCTCCACTCCCAGGACAGTAGGTGCTATGAACTTGCTCCCTCACATCTTACAGGAAGCAGTCAGATGGTTCCACCTCATGTGTCTGCAGCTCAATCAAGATCACATTTGTGCATCTGTTTTCAAGTACTGAGCTTTGACTTTCTCTCTGTCTAATCTCTTGGCTTGGTAGTCTGTTTATTACCAAGGGGAGGATCTGGGCCTCTGATTTGCCTAGTGCTTCGTCTTCTCTCTGCTCAGAGCTTGAAAACCAGGTTTGTGTCTTGGATTCCAATACTGGCTAACAATGATGGCTGCCCACTGGTCACTTTGTCTGGGCCCCTGATGCCAAGGGCTTATCTGTATTATGATTTATGGATGATGACCATTTTGGATATTGTGTTCACATTGAAGGTACCCACCCTTCTGTTTTCTCTACCCACTCTATGTCTCTCTTCAGCAAGAGTCTAATTCTAGTTCTTACTCTTTCATTTCCTATAGTTATCCATGCCCTGACTGCCTAGCCTACTTCATAAAACAGAAGATTAAGGAAAGAGAAATGAATGAAGATTTGGCATCTAGATCAAGAATGACATATTATATATGGAATTTTTTAAGTATAGTAACTATTTATTGAGCAGCAACTATTTATTTGAATGTAGAGCAAGATATTTTGTATTTTTTATTATTCCTGCTAACAAAAACCATACAAGGTAAGGATTACACCCTCCATTTGTTAATAGTGCAATTTGGGCCTAAGCTTGAAAACTTATATATAGTCAGTAAATGTCAAAACTAGAATTTAATGAAAGTTATGACCAACCTAGATAGCATATTCAAAAGCAGAGACATTACTTTGCCAACAAAGGTCCGTCTAGTCAAGGCTATGGTTTTTCCTGTGGTCATGTATGGATGTGAGAGTTGGACTGTGAGGAAGGCTGAGTACCAAAGAATTGATGCTTTTGAACTGTGGTGTTGGAGAAGACTCTTGAGAGTCCCTTGGACTGCAAGGAGATCCAACCAGTCCATTCTGAAGGAGATCAGCCCTGGGATTTCTTTGGAGGGAATGATGCTAAAGCTGAAACTCCAATACTTTGGCCACCTCATGCGAAGAGTTGACTCATTGGAAAAGACTCTGATGCTGGGAGAGATTGGGGGCAGGAGGAGAAGGGGACGACAGAGGATGAGATGGCTGGATGGCATCACTGACTCGATGGACGTGAGTCTGAGTGAACTCTGGGGGTTGGTGATGGACAGGGAGGCATGGCGTGCTGCGATTCATGGGGTCGTGAAGAGTCCGACATGACTGAGTGACTGAACTGAGCTCAGCACTACCCCAGCTCCTGTTTTCCCACTGCTCTATTCTAGTAGTATTATGATCACTTGGAGAGTGTTTTCAGAATCTTCTTTAATCATCTGATTAATTTTGATAGTAAGCTTATCTCAGTGCATCCAGGATTAAAATTACTTTGATCAACCAAAATCCAGTAACCATGATCATATTTTCACTACTTTAGATATATGCTACTTAAAAAGATTATATAAGATCTTCTCAATGACATTTTAGTCATAATTTCTAAAGCTCATAATCAGTTTGAAAAGGAGGTATTTTATATTGAAATCTGCCCTTGAGTGTGGTCAGATGATTCATTCACCAGCCTCACTGCCTTTTCCTGAGTAATTAGGGTCTTGTTTGAAGTTAAGCTGTTCACTGCTGGATGTCCTAACTCTTCTGCCTGGTGACATATGTCAGATAGGTCCACCATAGCTGGTCAAAGTCACATTCCTCATCCAAGGGGAAGCCAGGACATAATCTCATAAGAAGCTCTGATTTGTGCAAGAGGGGATGGGTAGAACTTGGTATCTCCTACTTGGAGTATTCTTCAGGCAGGTCCCCGTTAGACTCACTGTAGATCACTGCAAGGAGAGACTGAATATTAAGTGAAGAGAGCTGTTTCACTAAAAACAACAACAACAACAACTCCTGGGGTACTGAGACCAAAGACATCCACAGAAAAGTGGATGTCCTAAAGGGTGAAAGTTATTCCCCATTTCTCATCATCGCACACCTACAGTCACACCTGTATTTCTGGGACACCAGTGTACTGGACACTGTGGTACTCTTAGGCCCTAGGTGATACGGCAGCTGGGTCCAGTTAACAGCTCCCAGGTGATATGGCATCTTCAGAGTGGTAATGTCTGATAAAGCAGCAATAGTCCTGGGCTAGGAGATGGAGAGTCTAGGAGAGGAGATGGAGAGCCTAGGAGAGGAGATGGCACAGAGGAAATTTTAAGAAACCACAGATCTCCAGGGCAACTGATCTGGTCATAGTTACGTGAGACCACTGGGGCGATGCCCTGTCAGTATCCCCTTAAGTCTCAGTGAACACCTAGGGTTTTCTCCTGCACTTCTGACCTCCATTAGCCTATAATATTACATGGAATTTTAGGATGCATTAAATAACTTTATTTTTCTTTCTTTTCCTTCAAAAGTTAACAATATTATGGCTTTGGGCTTTAGGAGCCATCTTTTTCTTTTGCTTTAGTTTTTAAATGCAGTCAATATTTCCAAACATGCCCCAGAGCACTGAATGCATTTACAGTGTGTGTATGTTGTAGCCCAAGCCTCATATCCAGGGTAGAATTTATGATGTTATTTCATCAGAAATACAATTTTAGAAAATATAAACTTTTAGAAGTTAAAAATGAGCTGAAGGCCAGCAATTGGTTTTATATCACAGGGTACTGTGTCACAGTTTGCTGTCCTGTTTTGTTTGGGAGTCAGTGGACTTTGTAAGCACAGTCCTGGGACTAGGACTGGATGTATTTTATGCCCGTGAATAAGCATTCACTGTATGCTTATCAGGCTATACATCAATGCCAAGAAGAATAATCAATAGCTAGTTGTGAAATTCAAATGGGACAAAGGAGCCATGGGGAGTCATGACATGTGAACTATGGATGTGGGCAGAGGAAAAGGAACCTGGCAGAATTCTCTGGAGATCAGTTATCGATTGTGAAATATTGGTCATTTCTAAGTTCAGCTGAGTGAAGTAAGCCAGTTGGAAACTGCTAGAAATGTGTTTAGGTAAAGGAAAGTTAAACAGCGCTACTCAAAGCATCTGATTCCAGCTCAATATTAATTTGCCTCTTTCTTTCTCTGTGAAAAATTCCATCCTTAGTGCATTTTCCATTTCTGCAAAAAAAAAAAAAAAAACCCCAAAAACTCATGGGCTATTAACTGATTTCCATGTCCTTTCCTGGAGCAAAGTGACTTGGAAATAAAACCATTAAGCCAGACTTCTCTGTCAGATATGCTAAAGTATTTTCCACACAAATAAACTACTGTGTGTCCAGATAATTTCCTCCATGCAGCTTGAAGGCGCTTGAAGATAGGAAATTTAGTGATTTTCAGTCAGATGGATGTATAGTAATAGTAATCATCCCACAAAGATTAAACTCACTAGGGCGGCAGGGTGCTTGGTAAGAGGGTGAGTATCCTTACTGTCACTTAGTGAAAAGATAAAAAGTGGCTGGAAGCAGAAATGGCTCTGAATCCATTCAGTTCAGTTCAGTTCAGTTCAGTTGCTCAGTCGTGTCCGACTCTTTGAGACCCCATGAATCACAGCACGCCAGGCCTCCCTGTCCATCACCAACTCCTGGAGTTCAGTCAGACTCATGTCCCTTGAGTCGGTGATGCCATCCAGCCATCTCATCCTCTGTCGTCCCTTTCTCCTCTTGCCCCCAATCCCTCCCAGCATCAGAGTCTTTTCCAATGAGTCGACTCTTCGCATGAGGTGGCCAAAGTACTGGAGTTTCAGCTTTAGCATCATTCCTTCCAAAGAAATCCCAGGGCTGATCTCCTTCAGAATGGACTGGTTGGATCTCCTTGCAGTCCAAGGGACTCTCAAGAGTCTTCCCCAACACCGCAGTTCAAAAGCATCAATTCTTTGGCCCTCAGCTTTCTTTACAGTCCCACTCTCACATCCATACATGACCACAGGAAAAACCATAGCCTTGACTAGACGAACCTTTGTTGGCAAAGAATTGTCTCTGCTCTGAATCCGTTACCACCCTCCCAGATCTCAACTATTCCTACATCTCCCCCACTTCATTAGCAGTATCAGCTTCCACTGTCTCCAGCCACAAATGCTGCAGTCACCCCTGTTTTCTCTGAATCCCTTACCTGCTCATCTATTGGGTCTCAGGTTACTCGCTTGTAGAGACTTGTGGAGTTTTACATTATTTGGAGAGAAGAGTGTTAAGGAATTGATGAGCCAGAAAAACAAAACATATCATATTAAAAGAAGACATGATGTAATTTTCAAGACTGGAAGCCCTTAGAGACCTTAGTTATGGACCTCCACATTAAAATTTTAAAATATTTCAAAAAAATCTGTCCAATCATATTCAGGTTTAGGCAGCCTATTTTAATCTTCATCACTTATTACTTCCCAATGCTACCAGATCCTTAAAAATGTAAATCTAAGTTCTATCATTCAAAAGAAACATCATTCAATGTCTGTCAATTTCACAGAGTGTGTGGCTTCTTAGCTTCAACCTTGTTCATCATCCTGTTTTCCAGGCATAAATGTTAGTATATAGTTTTAAGACAAGTAATTGGTTTTCATACTTAAATCACGCTGTTTCAACTCTCTGTGGTTTTTTCACTTTTCCAGTCACACCTACTCCCCTACCACCTTCATATCCTCTATCTTTCCCCACCTGCTAGTTCAATTCTCATTGAATTTCTAGCTTGAAATTCTCGTTTCAATATCAGAGTCAACTCCTGACTCAATTTGCCCCCTAATTCTTCATGCAGAATTAAGCTCTTCCATGTCTCTGGTGTGGTGATCATTTTATTGAATTTCCATCTCCATGTGTCATTCACTGTATTATGATTAGCTCTGTGTATAATCTGCCCACTCTGCTGGATTGGGAATTTCTAGGAATTCAGACTTACTCACAACTTTATCCCCAGCACCCAGCATACTGTTTGACAAATAGTACTCAGCACATATTTAAATGAATTAAAAATACATGTTAAATTAATTGATCAGTTTAATTTTCAAGGATTTAACCTGCCAGTGCTAAATATTACATATATTAAATTATATATTTCATTAAATATATATTTGGACTGAATATCACACCCCAGGTCATAATATTCAGATACACATTTCTTGTTATCAACCCTTCTAGTCCTGAGAGTTCTGAGAACAGGTTTCAGTATGGAGGATTTTTCAGAGAAGAAAGAGAATGGTAAAATGGGGTGCAATTACTTGACAGCTCATTTCTCCTTTTAAGTTCTTATATTTAGAGAAAATAAAAGTGTGCACAAAGAAACCTAAATTTCAGCAACTGCTTTCTTTTGATAACCTCGGATAAAGTCAATCCTACCTCTAGAGTTGCACTGCCCCATGTGATTTTTCCAGCCCCATGTGGCTATTCAAAGTTCAATTTAGATTAATTAAAATTATATAAACTGAAAAATTTAGTTTCTTGGTAGCATTAGCCACATTTCAAATGCTCAATAGCCGTGTATGGTTAGTGGTTACCATATTAAACAGTGTGGACATAGGACATTTCTGTACATCATCACAGATAGTCCTACCAGACAGCAATAATCTATAAGATTTCTCAAACCACTGAAAGAGCCGTCTTTATAAATGCAGCATGTGTATGTCCCTCTCGTGCCTAAATCTTTTAGTGGGGTGAGATTATGTCCAATATCAAATTCAAAGGCTTTAATATATATCCCTGCCCTTCATGGCCTGCCTTTCCTGATGATCTCTCCATCTTCGTGGCTTGTTACAGTCCCACAGTCACCTTGTGTGCTGCAGGAAATGGTTTTCTTACAAGTCGGTAAATTGGCAGAGCTCTGACCACCTACATCTACCTTTTGCCTGGAATACCTGTCCATGTGTCTAATTCACACGAGTTTTCCAGGCATGATACATGAAACCTTCCTCGTCTCTCTCTACTGGTCTCACTCCTTGTCTCTGTCCTCATCTGTGTTCCCATCACCTTGTGTGCTGAATTTTCAGATACAATTTCCCCTGAACAGTAATGGTAATGTAATGCCTTTTTTACTTTTAAATGTAAATGCCTTTGTTACTTTTTCTTTTTTACTTTTAAATGTAATGCCTTTGTTACTTTAAAAAAATTATTTTAATTGGAGGCTACTTACTTTACAAGATTGTAGTGGTTTTGCCATACATTGACATGAATCCACCAGAGGTGTACATGTGTTCCCCATCCTGAGCCCCCCTCCCACGTCCCTCCTCATTCCATCCCTCTGGGTCATCCCAGTGCACCAGCCCCGAGCACCCTGTCTCATGCATCGAACCTGGACTGGCGGTCTGTTTCACATATGATAATATACATGTTTCAATGCTATTCTCTCAAATCATCCCACCCTCGCCTTCTCCTACAGAGTCCAAAAGACTGTTCTTTACATCTGTGTCTCTTTTGCTGTCTCACATATAGGGTTATTGTTACCATCTTTCTAAATTCCATATATATGTGTTAGTATACTATACTGGTGTTTTTCTTTCTTGCTTACTTTGCTCTGTACAATAGGCTCCAGTTTCATCCACCTCATTAGAACTCAGTAACAGTAATGCTTTTTAGCTCCATCACGAGGTAAATATGGTTGATAAAGCATAATGATTGTTTCTATGGAAAAAACACATCAACGTTTAATACAGTGTCCTCTTACCATTCATCTTCAATCCCCCAAAATGGATATAACACATAAAAATTTCTAAATTTGGCAGTACTTTGAATCAGATATCTCTATACTCTTTGGCTGCACTATTCTCTGATTTACACATTTATCCTCTTAATATATCTTTATAAAAATAAAAATAAAGCATTTATTTTTGAGTTGGTTATCCACATTATTTAATTTACTGATTTTGGTAGATTTCTGCTTTGCCTGTCCCAAGATTGTGGTTACCTATATTCAGAGATGCTGTTTTGAACACAAAGAATAACCCACAGAAGTTAAAGAAATGATTGTGAGTTGCAATATTCAGAGAAATAATTGGAGAATGTATTATACTGTCAACATTTAGCCATTATAATCAACTTTAATCATCAAAGCTGCCTTGGAGTCTTTAGTATTTTAACATTAATTTCAAAATAATTTATTCTATTATTACACTGACTTTCATACTAATGTAAATGAACTTAATAAGATGAAACACAAATGTAATGTTAAAACAGAAACATAATAGAAATTGTAACCCAAATGAGTACACTCCATAGAAAAGAGGCTTTTTGGCTGGCTTCTGTGGAGGAATTTTCATTTCCTTTAATCCATATCACAGACGTGTTGTCACATCACCAAAATGAGAGATAAAAATTCTAATGAAATCTTTTTTGCATTTAAATGATAACTTGTGTTCTGTATTCATTTGCCTTTGAAATTGACTGAAATTGTTCTGAAAACATGTGCATTCTATGGTTAAAGGTACAATTGTGAGCCTGACTTGCCCACACACATACCTGATCCCTCCCCTATATAACCTTCATAGAGATTTTTCTCACTCTTCATCCTTATTTCTCAGTTAAAGAGAAATGATCTTTGTTTAATTTTAATTTTTAGAAATTATAAGTAGTACTCAGTCTTTGTCATTAAGTCTAATATGTTTTGATTACCTGGGAAATAATGACAAAATTAAATGTGCCTGTTTAACTCTTAAATCCTGGATAAATATTTGTTGATATTACTTCATTCTAATTAAAAGTGGTAAAAATATAAACCTACACCTTGAATCCAAATTATGCAGTGTGCACATTTAATATGAATTAGTCTTTGGGACTTCAGTCTCTCTGTGGTTCATCACTGTGACTATTCCTAACACTTAGTTCATATTAACTGTGGTTAAACTCTGGTATAAAATATTAAATATATGAACTGTAATGTTTTGATACTCTGAAAATATGTGAAAATTATATCATGACTTTTAGATGAGTACACGATAAAAGAGTACATTATCTTTCAGGTCAGGGTAATGAAAATATATTTTAAGACTAATAACTAAGCAACCAAACTAAGAGAGAAATTGAATGACAGAAAAAACATATATGATACAAGCATCTTTTATACATTTCACTATTTGTGTCCTCTACTTTCTGGTAATGTTAGCTCTCTCCTTCCTGTCCCATTCTTTTATTTTATGAATGTGTGCACACACATAGACACACACACCTGTACAACCACTATGTCCCCTGGACACTTAGTCATTTAGTAGGTCACTTCTACCAAGTGTGAGACAATAAAAAATTCTTCTAGTCCTAATACCATTGGTTCCATGGTTCAGAGCACTAATATCCTCAGAATTAACTTTTATTCTAGTCATACTCTTTTTTTCCATGGTGTGTACATGTGTCTCTCCTCCTAGCTCTGTAAAAACAATTGTTCTAGCCTTCTTACTGTTGATTCCATGATAGGACCCAATCTCTTCTGTGTCCTGCTCTCCTTCTACTTGAATTATCTTTTTTGTACTCCTACATAGGCTGTAATTAAGACCCTTGAATACAAAACATTTGTAACAAGAATCTACGCTACTACAATCACTTCTGACTACAGTATCGCCAACGAGTTGACAGTTTCACAACTCCCACTTGGACCCTTATAGTTAGAAACCCTCTCCATAAGTCATATTAAACTTTTATTAAAGAAAGAAAATATAATTTTTTGTATTAAGATTGCTTTTTGATATGGACACCACATCTAATTAAGCACCACTCTTGTCTGTGACTGCTTCTTCTTTGTGGGTTATGGGTCACTCTGCACTAAATGTCATTCGACTCTTTTGCTAAGATAGAGTACAGAGTGTTGAAAAATTTTGTCTTTGAAATCAGGTCACTGGATTTGAGTTCTAATTCCACCTCTTCTGAACCGTGAGACCTATATCACAGATTCCTGGGTTTTTATCAGTTTACTTATATAAACATGGAGGTAATAATAGCACCTACCACATAAAATTGTGAGGATTAAATGAAGTAATTCATATAAGTATGTAATACAGTGCCTGACACAGTTAACTTTCTATAAATGTTATTTATGGTAATTTTGAAACTAAATACAAAATCTATCTACTATAATCATGGATTTAGCAAGCTGATTGCATAAGTGGAATTTTGCAAATGTAATTAAGTATTTATGTTAATTTGAATCAAACATATATTATTACTCATTGCATTCTCATTACTGGCATAGTGCATTACATTGCACATTGTATGTAGGGAATAACTCCTTTTATCTGATGGTCAGACAGATGAATTATTTGATGGATGAATAAAAACAGTGTATGAACATGCAGTTGAAATTATAAATGAGTAAGACTGCAATAATTTAAAAAATATTATTTTCTTTATTAATCATGTAAAACTACCATTCTTCTTTTAGAATATTTATTATACTAAATTGAAAAAAAAATAGCTAGCCTGAAATCTCTCAACAACATTGGTTGGACGAAGTTCACTGTGTCCAAACCCTTTGGCCTAAAAGGGCTCCACTTAGAATCCTCTTACCTAATCATCTTTCCCTATACATGGCTTCTTGGCTGATTTGTACCATCAGATAGAAATTGGCCTCTGAAGCACCCCAGTTGACAGGGTAAGGAGAAAAGAGAAGGGAATGTTTTGTGGTGTTTATTTCGCATTTCTTCCTTGGAGGGACCACCTCTCTCCAAATCCATAGTCCTGGTAAAGCTATGAAGACTATCCTGAATGTGGACAGCCCAGCGAAAAGGTAGAGAGTAGCTCTCCTCTGGACAGCCAGAGCACTTCACTAGACATTTCTGAGACTGCCAGTGGGGACAACTGTTTCCTGCTTTGGAGACATAAGGCTGACAGGATGTGAATTTGGAGCTGCCTGAGCCAGCTTCCCTCATGACATGATGGAAGCCCATATGGGTTGGGAAAGAATTAGGTCAACCTTCAGAAAGAAATAGATCCAAGAAATTGAGAAACTTAATAACTTCATGTGAAACCCTGGATGGAACTGTTTGAAACCATTTCCTACGCCTCCTCCAGGAGCTTCCCACTTAACTGAAGCCAATACACTCTTTTTTTCACCTGTTTTTTGGAGTTACATTTTTGTCAATTTTCTACAGGAAATGTCCTGATTAGCCAGGGAGAAATATTAAGACAGCTTTGATTTTAATTATTCCTTAGTGTCCAGGCAAAGGAAAGGAGAAGTTAAAAGGGAGGCCATGTTCTAGAACCAAGATATTTTCTTCTTTCAGTTAATCATACATTTATGAAATGTTTATTCAGTGCTTAGTATGTCCCAGGCATTTTTTTCTAGTTGCTTGGGTGAGATCTGTTACAGAACAGACAGATATTCTTGCTCTTGTAACACTTACATTCTAACAGGGAGAGGAACAAAATAGGGTAGATGCAATATACTTGACCATGCACTATATCTAGGAAAGGATGGTTAAGGAAAGTTGTAAACCATTATACTAGAGTTAATGTGTTGGAAAAAGAAAAAAGGTACTTGCTGAAAGTGCTTAGAGTGAAACACAGATTATGGAGGGGTAACTGGTATTGTAATGATAAGATCTAACAGGTATGACCAAGGGGATGAGTGACAGAGGTACATTGGAGAAGAGAATGTTAAGGAAGTAGCAGGTAAAGACATTGAAAGCATTATTTCCATTTAGGTTGGAATTCCAAACAATTAAGGCAGAAGTGATGTTAGCAAAAACTGGCAGTAAGCAAGATACTAAGGTCATTGAGACATGAGGGGAAAATGGGTATTAACAAAAGAGGAGAATAATAATTCCAAAGGACCTCAGACTCCTGCAGGACCATTCTGAGAGGAATGTTCTATCATAGAAAAATGATTTTTTTGGCCAGGGAAGAATGGATACATGTACATGTATGATTGAGTCCCTTTGTTATTCACCTGAAACTATCACAACATTGTTTGTTAATCAGCTATACCCCAATATAAAATAAAAACTTAAAATTATTCACAACCTAAAAAAAACCCCAATGATTTATGAGTTATATTAAAGAACAATTACTTAATGACTTTATATCTGAGTCTCAGGGCCTGTGTGGATTCTTGATTTAAGATGAATTTAAGAAATTTGGGGAAATTTGGTTATTTGTGCATAATTGACCTTAATGCATCTTGGACCCAAACATTCTGCTCAGATTTCAGGAATCCCTTTGTGGTTTGTAGGGGAGCTGATGATCTTCTTTGTCAAGTCTAAGACCTGAATTATTTTACATACTGATGGCTAATGAGAAAAGAAGACAGTCAACATTTGTCCATTAGTATTTCTTTTCTTTTCATTCTTTTGTTTTTTCTGTTTGAGAGAATGCTACAGAGTATCTCTGAAGTCTTATGTAATTCATCGGTAGCTGATGAAGAGGGTAGTTGGGGATATGGACTATTTGGTCCAATTAGCTAATTTGGATGATATAATTTATAACAAAAATAAATAATAGCTACAAAACAGATGTGTACTCAACTGAAACTATTTTTCTAACAGAATTTAATTTTCTTCATGAGCTCTCATTTCCACTTGGCAGTGAACACTTTAATTTCAACACCTTCAGGAATACTCAGTCTGATTCAGCAGTTTTTTGGTTTTTTTTTTTCAGTCAAATTAAGCACTGTTTCTGATTTACTGCCCAGTTCTATGTTACCACATCAGTACTGCCTCTTCCCTTCCTTTGCGGTTTTCTAACGCTCATGCAGAAATACATACCGCTATAGGAAGGTATTGCGAGAGAACAAGGCATACGTATGGTCTTAGGCATACAACATATGGTTTGGGGGATGATTTAAGGGGATGAGCGGCTGAGATAAGTTGAAAGACAAGATCATTTGAGGAAGGCATTTCAAGATGTTAGAAAACCAGGATACAATAAGAATCTTTTACATGTATGTTGAAATAGCAAAGAGTTAATATTAGGGGTATCATTAGGAAAAAATATCTTAGGCATTATATGTAACTTGGCTATCTGGAACCCCTGTAACTTCCTGGCACATAGATAGTTCTATAGAAATTTGTGAATCTTCATTATTAGTCCAGGTAACAGGACTGTTTCACAGTCTCTGCTCCTGGTGTACCCTTTCCTTGCGTCCCCTTTCCTTGCGTCATGATTGGCCATCCAGAAGGTTGTCAACCCAGCTCATATGTTCTTTCAATGTCTTCTCCTTATTCTGGATCCCAGTAGTAGACCTAGAAGTGGAATAAAACAAAGTGGAGGTAGTAATAGAAGATAATGCTTAGTGTAGAGTTTGACTCTAGGTTAGAATACTTTCTGAACTTACATGAAATTTAGTGTTTTGATTCTAAACTGGATAGTGCCACTATTCAAATCACATGCTGTATTAAGCCTTTCCATAAAGTGTCATTTTTTCCACACCCCTCTGAAGCAAGTGCCACATACATTTCCAATAGACTATGACAACAGATTATTCTCAGCTTTCTGCCCTTCCTCATTCCCATGCCCTAGGTATGATAGTGAATTAGAGAAGTGTTCCTGACTAAATAAGCATTTATGAGCATGTTGAAAATTATGCCTGGTTCTGTCAACACTTCATCAATTTGACTTACCAGTATCAGAGTAACACTAGGACAAACTGCCAACAAGAAAGTAGTCAGGAGAGCCATGGGTATTGAAAGAGGGAAAGAGTGACTTCTTATTTTATTTAAGAATCAATAGGAAAACCTGTGAGAAGCTGCAAATTATTGCTGACATGAGATCTAGGAAGGCCTGGGGGTTGACACTCTAAGGAAAGCAAATCTGTGGTATTCCTTACTAAGAGTCTCTTTGATGGGGAGACTAGGTGCTCCATTCATAAATTGTTACACTATTACTTGGTAAAATTTTGGTGATAAATTTAAGGCATTTGTGTTTGCTCTCATTCATGTGTGAACTGATCATTACTTCACGGGATTATGGTTACTAAACTGCATGTGAGGGCTGGAAATGTGTGGCAGTTCTGTCAAATTATAATTTCAGGACTAAATTTTGATTGGGCTTAGTAAAAGAGGTACTGAGAAAATTGTCCAGTTTCACATTCAGGCCACTGACATTATCTCCAAGAAGGAGAAACAGACCATTTAGAGGTACAAAGAGTGAGTTTATTATGGAAAATGATCTACTATGAGTCTTGGTCACCTCCCGATGGCTGTGACTATTAACTCTGGAATTAATCAGTCATAGTCCTTTAGCAGATTCTCTTGTTCTGGTTGTATTTTAGTCAAGAAGACATAGCTATGTGTGCTAAGCCACGTCAGTCATGCCTGACTCTCTGCATCCCCATGGACTGTAGCCTGCCAGGCTCCTCTGTCATGGGGATTCTCCAGGCAAGACTCCTGGAGTGGGTTGCCATTTCCCCCTCCAGGGGATCTTCCCGACCCAGGGATCAAACCCTCGTCTCTTATGTCTTCTGTGTTGGCAGATGGGTTCTTTACCACTAGTGCCACCTGAGAAGCCCTGAAGTCGTAGCTAAGACAGATATAAAGAGTAAGAAATGTTCAAGTTATCAGAAGTAAAAGATTTAGAGCTCTTTTATTATCTCTAAATACCCACATAATTTAAAAGCATTTTGTTAAATCTACCAAGAACTTTCAACTCAGACAGAAGATAGAGTAGAGATGATAGTTGGTATTCTTGGTCTGTGACATTAGAAAATTCAGCATTTCTTTTTCTATCTTGCCCATAGTGAAAGGTAGGGGTTCCAGTTGCCCTTTTTTCTGCTTTTAGGTATATGAAAAAATGATTAGCGCTAATTAGTACTCACTTTCCATTCTCCTTCCTTTGTAGTAAAATTCTCAATAGAACATGGTCACCAAAGTGAAGACATTATTTCCAATCCTTGATAATATATGTAGCTCTACAGCTAAGTTTCAACCAATAAATATAAGTATATATAATGTGTACCATTTCTAAGTCCTGCCCTTGAAGAGAACAGGCATGAATTCCTTGGTCTCTCTCCCCTGTTTAGAAGGCAACTATGATGATAGAAATTGAAGCAATCATTTTAGACCATGAGGGTCTAAATCCACATGTTAAGGATTGCAAAGCAAAAATGCAAAAAAGAGCTTACTCTACAATATCAGTCCTAGGTTCCTAGTCTTGGACTCCTATGTGAGAAGGAAACAAACTTCCACTTATTTAAGCTGCAACACATTATTTTGATCTCAAATTTAATAATTGAACTGATAATCTGACAATTATAGAAGAAAGTAATTATTTTCTAAGAGTATGTTTGAAAGACTAATTGATTGGGGGTTATGATACTCAGCATTAAAAAATAACACTGTACCATTCAGATTCAGTGTCATGAGATACAGAATTTGGTGGTTTCAGACAAACAAACTAGCAAATTAAAAGTAGTTTCATATTTGAAAGTGAAGTCATTAGCATTCTTATCCATGAAGTATAGCTAATGGCCAACAGGAGGCAGTCAAGCTGGTACATTGAATTAATCTCCTATTTGTGTTCACTTGTTGGGGAGCATGTGGACAGGACAAAAAGACCCAGTACTTTTTAACCAAGGAAGCTCCAAAACAGGTAAAAGTCACCTCATTTCCTCCCTTGCAGAGTACAGAAGGAGAAAAAAGTCAGTTGTGACCTCAGAAGATGACTAGGTGAAGGGCAGGAATCCCACAACACTGACATAATGAGACTCAAACTGTCTTCTGCATTCCTTCACATAAACACAGTAAGCATTTGAAACTGTTGAAACTGCTCAGTGCAGGTGGGCTAGGCACACAGTCACTCACTCATCATTTATTCAGTTACATTTAACCCTGCAGTTACTAAAGAATCTAAACTAACAAATAGCAATTCATTTCCACCCACTTCTTTGTACTACTGGAGACTGGACTTGGAACCTAGTGATTTAAATAAATTGTACCGCTCCACCCTTAGAAGACTGTATTCTAAAGCCTTACTCTAGCTGTAAGTTCTAGAGAATTTACAATCTATTGTGTTAAGTGTTATTTCCTTAAATAAGGGGGGATTTCTAATTTTCATGTATTAGCTGCTAATATGCTTGGGAAATCCCATATTTTTAGAGATAAGTAGTAGACTCTACTTTTCTCTGGAAAAAATTGAAAATGCTATTTCCTGTGCTTTGTTTACTTTATTGAAGTACTGCCCATCTTTCCAAATACAGTTCTGTTAAAGGAATTTACTCTGCTATTGGGATCTTTAGTAGAGAATTTATATTCACAATGTTCTATACTAAACTAAGAATTTTGACAGTCACTAATGGCATAGTAAAAAAATAATAGGTCCAATTTTCTGGTAAAGCAGGAAGAAAATTGTTCTCCTTCTTGGAAGTGTTGAATTAATTGGAAAAAAATACTTATAGTAATCACAGTGGCTTATTCTGATAAAAAGTTCATTGCAGTAATTTTATTTTTTTTGCATATTGATTATCTCTAGCCCTATGATAATAAATGAGAGCAAATACTCATTTAATCATTGATTACACTGTATCACTTAACGAAAAACTTTACAAGAGCTTATCACAAGAAAATCTTTTATAATAACATCTCATGTGGACTCTAAACACATATGGCTATTTATATAATATGAAGAAAGCTAATGCTATTAACTTTGGATAGGATGTGAATATAAAGAAGTCTAAGGATTTACATAAATCATTTCAATATTTGGCAAAACCAACACAATGTTGTAAAGTTTAAGAATAAAATAAAATTAAAAAAAAAATAAACAGTGAATTAAGATCTTTGTGTAAAAAATTGAAAGGAACTTGAAATGCATACAGTCCCTATTTTACATGTGCTGAATTTTGTAGGGGGAAAACTGAACTTAATTTAGGAGAGTTTGCTTTCTACAGATTGTACAAAAAATGACTGACATTTGATAAACTAGAACTAGATATGATTATATGATAGTATTGTAGCAACTTATCCTCAGACTGTTTCTATTCTTAAAGCTGGAATCTGAGTTGATTATTTCCTCTTGCCTTATACAGTTTGGAATATTTTAATGTTTTTGTTCTGTATTTTTAACCAAATCTTTAATCTTCCCTTCAGAGGTTGGAAGTATTATATTTAGTTATTTATAATATTTCACTGAAAGAATATTTTATTTGGATTTTATATCTGAAATTGTAATCCACTTTTACAGATGTGGAAGCATCACAGAGAGATTAGTTTCTCTGAGGCCATAATGGAAAGAAGTTAGAAGTCAAATACCAGTATTCTAAATCCAGAAGTTTATTCTTTTAGTGATAATTCTTAAATCTAGAAGTCAAGGACCTAATATATTTCCAGAGAGGGTTGTGATTCACCGCTTATTGTTTTCATTCCTTTAAGTCTCTTATTTTATATATATGGTGATTATATTTGAGTTATATGAAGACTGACAAATTTTTAGCAGTGATCAAAACTATTGATGTCTTGCATAATACTAACCTATTAAAAAAAAAAAAAAAACAGATGTAAAGAGTTTACAGAGTTGGACCTTCTACATGAGTGTCTTCCATCTAAACTCCTAAATCTAAGAAAACTCTTGAGTGGTTTGGTTTACTATCTATGTTACTAAAGCACATATATTACAAAGCCTTTGACTGTGTGGATCACAATAAACTGTGGAAAATTCTGAAAGAGATGGGAATACCAGACCACCTGACCTGCCTCTTGAGAAATCTGTATGCAGGTCAGGAAGCAACAGTTAGAACTGGACAGACCTGGAACTGGAACAACAGACTGATTCCAAATTGGGAAAGGAGTACGTCAAGGCTGTGTATTGTCACCCTGCTTATTTAACTTATATGCAGAATACATCATGCCAAACGCTGGGCTGGAAGAAGCACAAGCTGGAATCAAGATTGAAGGGAGAAATATAAATAACCTCAGATACGCAGATGACACCACACTTAGGGCAAAAAGTGAGGAGGAACTAAAGAACCTCTAGATGAAAGTAAAGAGAAGAGTGAAAAAGTTGGCTTAAAACTCGACATTCAAAACTAAGGTCATGGCATCTGGTCCCATCACTTGATGGCAAATAGATGGAGAAACAATAGAAACAGTGACAAACTTTATCTTTTTGGGCTCCAAAATCACTGGAAATGGTGAGTGCAGCCATGAAATTAAAAGATGCTTGCTCCTTGGAAGGCAAGTTATGACCAACCTAGACAGAATATTAAAAAGCAGAGACATTATTTTGCCAACAAAGGTCCATCTAGTCAAAGCTATGGTTTTTCCAGTGTTCATGTATGGATGTGAGAGTTGGACTATAAAGAAAGCTGAGTGCTGAAGAATTGATGCTTTTGAACTGTGGTATTGGAGAAGACACTTGAGAGTCCCTTGGACTGCAAGGAGATCCAACCAGTCCATCCTAAAGGAAATCAGTCCTGAATATTCATTGGAAGGACTGATGTTGAAGCTGAAACTCCAATACTTTGGCCACCTGATGCAAAGAACTGACTCATTTGAAAAGACCCTGATACTGGGAAAGATTGATGGTGGGAGGAGAAGGGGACAACAGAGGATGAGATGCTTGGATGGCATGACTGAGTCAATGGATATGAGTTTGAGTATACTCTGGGAGTTGGTGAGGGACAGGAAGGTCTGGCATGCTGCAGTCCATGGGTTTGCAAAGAGTCAAACATGACTGAGTGACTCAACTGACTAAACTTACTAATTTTTAAATGCTGTCTTATGGGATAAGGGGAGCAATCATGGAGCTTCCCTGGTGACTTAGCAGTAAAGAATCCACCTGCCAATGCAGGAGAAGTGGGTTTGATTCCTGGGTCGAGAAGATGCCCTGGAGAAGGAAATGGCAACCTACTCCAGTGTTCGTGCCTTGGAAATCCCATGGACAGAGAAGCCTGGTGGGCTACAGTCCATGTGGTTACAAAAGAGCTGGATATGTCTTAGTGACAAAACAAGAGCAGGCATATCAGCATTTCTAGACAGCAGTTATTTTTTGTATATACTAGATGCCAGAAAGCTACATGCTACTTGGAATAAGACATAAGTTATGATATAATGAAAAGTGTTTAGTAATCAGATAGACCTAGCTTCCAGTACTGGCTTTGCCATTGCTTACTGTGTGTACTTTGATAAATTAAGTAACTTCTCTGATCTTGCAGATTTAGGAATGATAATTTTTTAAAATGTTACTCTTAAAGGGTCTATTGCAGGATTTCACAGATATTAAGTGGCCTACATATGATTTTTTTCTTCCCTAGAATTTGAAACTAAACATAAGAGGCCATCCATGGGTTGAAAGACAATGAACGACCTATGTATTTTTACCGAATTGTTCTGCTCTTTTTGTATATATTGAAACCTAATCACGCAGCTATTGTAGGATTTTATTTTTATTTTAAAAATTTTTTTATTTATTTTTTATTTTATTTTTTAACTTTACAATATTGTATTGGTTTTTCCATATATCAAAATGAATCCGCCACAGGTATACATGTGTTCCCCATCCTGAACCCTCCTCCCTCCTCCCTCCTCCCTCCCCATACCATCCCTCTGGGTCGTCCCAGTGCACCAGCCCCAAGCATCCAGTATCGTGTATCGAACCTGGACTGGCGACTCGTTTCTTATATGATATTATACATGTTTCAATGCTATTCTCCCAAATCATCCCACCCTCTCCCTTTCCCACAGAGTCCAAAAGACTATTCTATACATCAGTGTCTCTTTTGCTGTCTCGTATACAGGGTTATTGTTACCATCTTTCTAAATTCCATATATATGCATTAGTATACTGTATTGGTGTTTTTCTTTCTGGCTTACTTCACTCTGTATAATAGGCTCCAGTTTTTATTAACCTGGTCTCTAGTATCAGAAAGCTTGGGACTCTTTCTGGCTGTGGCCCTCTCCAACTATGATAAACTAACTGTGCTGAGTTTCTTCAATTGCATGTAAATTGGGAAATATCTTCCTTATAGTATTATCCAAAGGATTAATTATGGATAAATAAAACAGCTGTAGAAATAAATTTTCAGTTATATAGTACAATATAAATGCACAGGCCATTTTTGTCACTTTTATTATTGCCTTTATTTCCAATATTTGTGACTTTCAACACTTACTGAAAAGACATTTAACAAATATTTATGAAACATTAATATGCATCCTATTTTTATATACAGAAGTTGCTAAAATCTAAGAAACAGTCTAAGGGAAAACACAAAAGCAGGGCTAAGTAAGAAAAGCACTTGCATTTTCTATGAAATAAGTATGAGTTTAAGGATGCATACTGCATTATACAATGCACAAATTTTTAAGAGAAAGACTGTAGGTTAAAACTTATCTTCTTTGCAATTCCATAATCAGCCTTTCCAAATATGAGAAATTGTGACATTCTATTTGATAGTGAGTCGTCTATTCAGGGTTATCCTTTCAAAATTCTCACCCCGTTTTCCATAATTTATAACAAATCACATCTCCTATTTATGTGGGAACTGTTTGCTCCAAATGCCACCTCTTCCTTCTGATCTCTCATAATCAGGCTGAGATGTGCTAGTGCCAGAGCATCACAGCAGTAACCGCAGCCAAGAGCTCACGATTTCTAAACCTGATTAGTTTCTGCAATTTATATTTCATCATTGACATATCAGTCTTTTAACAGATTGAGGAGTGTGCATGTTTGAAATGAAATTTACACATTTGACAACTGAAGAAGATCGTTTATTTCTTCAAGAAATTAATTCATTCCTAATGAAGAATGAAAGACTGTCTGAATCATTCATCAGTGTAAGCTTTTTCATCCTCTGGAAATCGACCCTTCATTTATAGGACTTTAAGAGAGAGTATTATTTTCCATAAACTTAATAATTGTTCAAAATAATTCCAACTTTTAACTGGACATTTTGCCTTAAACACTTTATTTCACTAAGTTATTAAACATGAGTATTAGACAAATTAAGAATAAGTAAAATTGGCATTGAGTGAGTATGCTGTGAATCACTGTTTTGTAATTTCCCCTTAAACACCCATAATAATTTATTGAAAGAACACCTTTAACAAGCACTAAGAATATCTTTTGCAAGATTTTATTTAAAAAATTTAAACTAAAATCTTCTGTAGGTAATACAGTGTTCACAATGTTTCATAGAGAAATTTTGCCACATGGACCCTCTGATGGAATAGGCTTAATCTCTCTATTATACTCTTCAGTAAGAGTTCAGGAATTGCACCAGTTTGAAAACTGGACCTGCCTAATCTGTTGTGTGTGTGTGTGTGTGTGTGTGTGTGTGCAAGTGTGTGGCCAGATGTAATTCTTGTCCATTTGCCCCAATTCTATCACTTCTCATTTTGCTAATATTTAGTAACAGTATCAGCAAACAAAAAAGATAAGGCAGGATGTAGAAGGCTCTGGAGGTGAACTATTTCCCAGTTTATTCTCTGTAATATGGTCAGGAAGAGAAATGATAGTGTATTGTAGGGACTGCAGGTTTCGTTATCCATTATTTAGTGTCAAATTCAAATTCACTTTGTTTTTTGACGTTCAAAAATCTGAAATAAATTGATCCAAGTAGTGATCACATTTCATTAATCTTTCCATTTATAGCAATTTGTTTGATCTGATTGTTGTTTGGTATGCTTTATGGCTTCCCTGGTGGCTCAGACGGTAAAGTGTCTGCCTGCAATGTGGGAGACCTGGGTTTGATTCCTGGGTCGGGAAGATCCCCTGGAGAAGGAAATGGCAATCCACTCCAGCACACTTGCCTGGAAAATCCCATGGACGGAGGAGCCTGAAAGGCTACAGTCCATGGGGTCACAAAGAGTCAGACATGACTGAGCAACTTCACTTTCACTTTCAGTATGCTTTAAGCATGAACATCACTTCATGGGAAATAGATGGGGAAACAGTGGAAACAGTGTCAGACTTTATTTTTCTGGGCTCCAAAATCACTACAGATGGTGACTGCAGCCATGAAATTAAACGACGCTTACTCCTTGTAAGAAAAGTTATAACCAACCTAGATATCATATTCAAAAGCAGAGACATTACTTTGCCAACAAAGATTCATCTAGTCAAGGCTATGGTTTTTCCTGTGGTCATGTATGGATGTGAGAGGTGGACTGTGAAGAAGGCTGAGTGCCGAAGAATTGATGCTTTTGAACTGTGGTGTTGGAGAAGACTCCTGAGAGTCCCTTGGACTGCAAGGAGATCCAACCAGTCCATTCTAAAGGAGATCAGCCCTGGGTGTTCTTTGGAAGGAATGATGCTAAAGCTGAAACTCCAGTACTTTGGCCACCTCATGTGAAGAGTTGACTCATTGGAAAAGACTCTGATGCTGGGAGGGATTGGGGGCAAGAGGAGAAGGGGACGACAGAGGATGAGATGGCTGGATGGCATCACTGACTCGATGGACGTGAGTCTGAGTGAACTCTGGGAGTTGGTGATGGACAGGGATGCCTGGCGTGCTGCGATTCATGGGGTCGCAAAGAGTCGGACACGACTGAGCAACTGATCTGATCTGATCTGAACAGGATGTTGTGATTGTTTTATTTGTATTATTATTATTCCCAGTAATTAAATGAGAGATGACTATTATACTTATTTCTCAAATGACAGCTGGGTATGGAGAGGATCAGTATATTGCTCAGTGTTACTACCCTTTGGGTAACGATAAGGGTCGTTCAAGTGGAGGCCAAACTTGAACCTCGATCGTCTAGTGCTCTTATTAGTGCTCGATTGCTTGTATGTTCTCTTCATGGACATAAAGTTCTGCCTTTTATGTCTCCATTATCTGTCTTCTACATAGATTAACTTTTCTGGAATATGTTTTAAGGCTTAGTACTTTTCTCCTATGTTGTTACACAGTGACTTAAACTTTTCCTCCACATACAAATTCAATATTCTGAATTTTATACAATTGAAAATCTTCGATGACATCACATTTTCCTTTATGTTGTTTAACATTTCAGCTTCATTTTAAATTACTTCCTTAAGAGTGGAAACCTGCAGCTTTCTCATAGTTTTTTTTTTTTTTTCCTGTTTCCTGAATTACCATTATCATCATCATTACCATCACTATCGTTAACATCATCCTGTTACTTTTACACTAAGACCAGCATCCTCTGTTGAGAATTTGCAGCATGTCTCTTGGCTCTAATTGTAGATCCTCCGTTTCCCTTATGGTTTGCCGTACCTTCAAGACTTGCCTCAGTTGGTCCCCAAACTGCACATTTCCTGCGGGGGTTTTCATTTGCTAGTCATAGTTGCAATGTGTTTTCCACCATATTATTATTTCATTCTGGTAATTTTAGCAAGTTTTCATATGAGGGGCTAAGACACCTACTTTTATGCCCCATCTTTTCTTAAAATCAAAGTTTCATGTCCTCTTGCTTAGTGCTGCTGCTAAGTCGCTTCAGTCGTGTCCGACTCTGTGCGACCCCATAGATGGCAGCCCACCAGGCTCCCCTGTCCCTGGGATTCTCCAGGCAAGAACACTGGAGTGGGTTGCCATTTCCTTCTCCAATGCATGAAAATGAAAAGTCGAAGTGAAGTCACGCTGTCGTGTACTACTCTTCACGACCCCATGGATTGCAGCCTACCAGGCTCCTCCGTCCATGGGATTTTCCAAGCAAGAGTACTGGAGTGGGGTGCCATGCTTATTAAAGCTTATTAAAAACTCTAATTAGATTGTACTTTCTTTCATGTTGAACAATTTGGCTTTCTTGGAAAGGACTTGTAGAGGGGAGGAAAATAATTTTTCTCTACCCTTCTAGGTTCTTGGCTAAGACCTCCCCCCTTTAATAAAAAGTCAGATTAATAGGAGGAAAACAAATTTAATTAGGCAAATATGCTGGCGTGCATGCTAAGTCTCTTTAGTCATGCCCGACCCTTTGTAACATCATAGACTGTAGCCCGGCAGACTACTCTGTCCATGGAATTTCCCAGGCCAGAATACTGGAGTGGGTTGCCATGCCCTCCTGCAGGGGATTTTCCCAACCCAGGGAATTGTTTTCTGAGTTGGCCGGTCGCTTCTTTACCACTGTCGCTGCCTAGAAAGCCACATGTACATATGGGAGCCCCATACAGATAAGAGACTCCAAAAAGCCAGGCAAGTGAGGCTACATGCTATCCTGAGCTGAGGAGAGGGACAGAGAAACTTCAAAGGAAGAAGGCAATTCACATGGTGAAAAGAGAAAATATTTGGTAGATAAATGTTTGCTTGCCAAGCAGGTAAGTCTTTCAGATGAAAATGTTATCTCTGGTAATAGTTCTCTTCCTGATATAAGCCCCTTTCTAATTTATTTTAGGCAGTTAAGGAAGAGAGAAAATGTTTTTCTTGAGTTGTCTGAGTGTTGATTGCCTTCAACTCAAAATGCTGCACGTGCCAAAGTGAATATCTTGTGGTGGCACATTATGCTACCTTTACTTGTATGCATTTCCAAGTGCCTATCTCTTTAACTACCATTATATTTTAACCTCAGTCCATTCTAAACAAGATAGATAGGAAGAATAAAAGATTCTAAAATATTTAGAATATTTCAAGAAAGAAAAAGAGAAAAGAGAAAGACAGATGGCATGTTAATATAAGTTAAATGTTTTAATCTTAGACACATACAAAACTCTTTCCAGATTTACATGTAGTTAGAGAGGATAAAGATGACATCTACTAAACTACTCTCTTGGCCTCAGCAATTGACACTCTGATTACCCTTTGAAGATGGTAAGACAGAGACAAAAATATTGACTCTTTAGCACCAATGTAGAATGTTTTCCTTTATAAAGCTCATCTAGCAACAATAGCAATCCTGTTATTCCTGAAATAGGTCATCTGACATACAGTGTTTAAAAAATATTAAAACTGAATGTCAGAAATGTGAGGGACATTCCAAACTGTCCAAATAGGAAGGTCTCAAATCAGTATCAGCCCTGACAGTTATTTCTCGTCATCACTGCAAGCTATTGCATTGCTAACACATTTGACAAGAGAATAAATAATTTTAAAGCGCCAATTCCATTTAGATATATCAAGGTCATAAAAAGGTTGTAGCAATATTGAGTCAGAAATGTAAGAGAGTCACATTTGTACTCCATATAAATGCACTAGTGGAGATGACAATGTTTTGGATATCTGTTAGTGTAGAGTGCAGTTATGAAAGATCTGGGAACCTAGTAAATAGAAAGTATTGATTAGCACCATGTTTGTATATATAACATTTTCCCTAATTTATTTCATTCATTTGTTTATTTTCATTAGAGTGTAGTTGATTTATAGTTTGAGTTAATTTCAGGTGTTCAGCAAAGTGATTCAGCTGTGTGTGTGTGTGTGTGTGTGTGTGTGTGTGCCGTCATGTCCTACTCTCTGCGACCCCATGGACTATAGCCCACCAGGCTCCTGTGTCCATGTAACTTTCCAGGCAAGAATACGGGAGTGGGGTTCAATTTTCTACTCCAGAGGATCTTCTTGACCCAGGGACCAACCTTGAGTCTTCATTGGCAGGCGAGTCCTTTACCACTGCGCCACCTGGGTGGCGCTTCAGTCATGTCTGACTCTTTGCGGTCCTATGGGTTGCCATTTCCTTCTCCAGGGGAGGCCCTATCTATATTTATATCTATATCATCTATCTATATCTATGTCTATATCTATATCATCTATATCTATATATCTACATCTGTATCTAACTTTTCTCAGGTTCTTTTCCCTTATATGTTATTACAAAATATTGAGTATAGTTCTTTGTGCAATACAGTAGGTCCTTGTTGATTATCTATTTTACACTTGGTAGTATGCATATGTTAATCCTATAGACTGAAAAAGTACACTGAACCTAAAAGTTGAGAGTTAGGCTTTATTCCATGGAAAATTTTAAGACTTCAAGCCCATGAGATAGCATCTCAAGTAATCCTGAGTGAACTGCTCTGAGACAGCAAGTTGAGGAGCCAGTTTATACAAGGATTTTGCAACAAAGGGCACGTAGCCTGAACCGCAAAAGATTTTTTTGTAAATTTAAGTAAACTGTATATCCCACATTAAGGAATTTAGTGCTTTTTATGAATGGGAAGATGCAAGAGTCTGGGTTCACTGAAATCATTTCTTTCCAATAGACCTCAGCTATCTGGGGGCCAGTATCCTCTTTTCACATCCTGAGTTCTCAGGGCTGTAGCTGTAGTGTGATGGCTGCTAGATAGTAGGCATTCTTCTTCCTGAGCTCCTTTAGTGGTCACTGTCACATCGGAGCACTGTAATCACTGATGACTCTGACATCCTTGTCTACTAATATGGCAGACAAGATTCCATTTATCAATCCTAAATGCCAAATTTAACATTTCCTTTAATTTAAAAGAGCATATGCTTTGGGATCAAAAGACCCATTTGAGTCTTAGTACTATTATAAATTTGGTATGTATTCTTGGAGATTATATTTAAAAATTATGAGCCTGAATTTATTCCTTTGTTTAGTCAGTCATGGTAATGCTACTTAACTGTTCATACTACTGTGAATAATCATACAGTGAGTTCTGTATAACTCTACATATTGTAAATTGCTGTCAGTTATGGTTTATTTGGGGCTTCTCCTGTGGCTCTAGATGATAAAGAATCCACCTGCAATACAGGAGACCCTGGATAGAGGAGCCTAGCAGGCTACAGTTTCTGGGGTCACAAAAGTTGGACAACTTAGTTACTAAACAATAACAACAATGGTTGATTTTATCAATAGCTTTAATAGCCTAGAATCCTATTGTGTTTATAATAATTCCTATTTCAGTATTTCCAGATGTATTCTACCAAGATGAACTTTGGAGATTTTCCTGTTCAAAGTTCTAATCCCTTCTAACTGTGACACCTTTATCAAGCCACTCTGTGTTTTTTAATCACAGATTCCTCACCTGATAGCTCATTTGGTAAAGAATCCACCTGCAATGCAGGAGACCCTGGTTTGATTCTTGGGTCGGGAAGATCCCTTGGAGAAGGGATCGACTACCCACTGCAGTACTCTTGGACTTCCCTTGTGGCTCAGCTGGTAAAGAATCGACCTGCAATGAGGGAGACCTGGGTTTGATCCCTGGGTTGGGACGATCCCCTGGAGAAGGGAAAGGCTACCCACTCCTGTATTCTGCCCTAGAGAATTCCATGAACTGTACAGTCCTTGAGGTCGCAAAGAGTCAGACACATCTGAGCAAATTTCACTTTCACCTGCAATGAGGAAATAAATGTCTGTGTTGGTTTCTGTGTATTAGATGAAACAGTCCCTTCTCCATGTCTTGGAGCAATCTCATGTAAGATGTGAATCTTATTGTTTAGACTGACCTTGACTACTGGTTGTGTCTCAAACCTTTGTGATTGTCCAAGTTACCTTCTTTGTTTTTAGTGGCTCCAGGTAGTTGAGAGTTTGCTGAGACCTCTCAGTCCTAAGGGGCTTCTCAGGTGGTGCTAGTGGTAAAGAACCTGCCTGCCAGTGCAGAAGATGCAGGCTTGATGATCCCTGGGTTGGGAAGATCCACTGGAGGAGGGGATGGCAACCCACTCCAGTATTCTTGATTCGAGAAGCTCCTGGACAGAGGAGCCTAGCAGTCTACAGTCCATAGAGTCACACAGAGTCAGACATGACTAAAGTGACTTAACACACCCAAAGGATCAGATTTCAATCAGCATCCAAATGTAAACTGATTGGAAGCCAGATCCATAAGCAGAAACTTTTAAAGTATACAAACACATGAAACGATGATCAGCATCACTCATTATCAGAGAAATGCAAGTCAAAACCACTATGAGGTACCATTTCACGCCAGTCAGAATGGCTGTGATCCAAAAGTCTACAAGCAATAAATGCTGGAGAGGGTGTGGAGAAAAGGGAACCCTCTTACACTGTTGGTGGAAATGCAAACTAGTACAGCCACTATGGAGAACAGTGTGGAGATTCCTTAAAAAACTGGAAATAGAACTGCCTTATGATCCAGCAATCCCACTGCTGGGCATACACACTGAGGAAACCAGAATTGAAAGAGACACGTATACCCCAATGTTCATCGCAGCACTGTTTATAATAGCCAGGACATGGAAGCAACCTAGATGTCCATCAGCATATGAATGGATAAGAAAGCAGTGGTATATATACACAATGGAGTATTACTCAGCCATTAAAAAGAATACATTTGAATCAGTTCTAATGAGGTGGATGAAACTGGAGCCTATTATACAGAGTGAAGTAAGCCAGAAAAAAATACCAATATAGTATACTAACGCATATATATGGAATTTAGAAAAATGGTAACAAGAACCCTGTATATGAGCCAGCAAAAGAGACACTGATGTATAGAATAGTCTTTTGGACTCTGTGGGAGAGGGAGAGGATGGGATGATTTGGGAGAATGGCATTGAAACATGTATAATATCATATATGAAATGAGTCGCCAGTCCAGGTTCGATGCACGATACTGGATGCTTGGGGCTGGTGCACTGGGATGACCCAGAGGGATGGTACAGGGAGGGGGGAGGGAGGAGGGTTCAGGATGGGGAACACATGTATACCTGTGGCAGATTCATGTTGATATATGGCAAAACCAATACAATATTGTAAAGTTAAAAAATAAAATAATAAATAAAGCATACAAATAGACCTGTTTCAAGGAAAGAAATAGGCTTTCTGAAATAGGCTTTTATGTCGACTTCCTCTGTGCTGAACTGGGAGAGCAGCGCACTGTGAACACAAGCCCCACTTACCAAAGTGCCAGTTGATCAAGGGGTGTGTCCCTGTGCTGCTGCTGCTGCTAAGTCACTTCAGTCGTGTCTGACTCTGTGCGACCCCATAGACGGCAGCCCACCAGGCTTCCCTGTCCCTGGGATTCTCCAGGCAAGAACACTGGAGTGGGTTGCCATTTCCTTCTCCAATGCGTGAAAGTGAAAAGTGAAAGTGAAGTCGCTCAGTCGTGTCCGACTCTAGCGACCCCATGGACTGCAGCCTACCAGGCTCCTCCATCCATAGGATTTTCTAGGCAGAAGTACTGGAGTGGGGTGCCATTGCCTTCTCCGCTGTCCCTGTGCAACAGCCACTAAAGATTGTAAACCAGGCACAGCACAAGCTTCTTCGAGAAATACAAGTGACTGGAATAGGCCAGAGAGAGAGAATGCAAAGAACAGTGCCCACTTGCCTCCCCTGTCTCTAGGGAGAATAAGTCAGTTCCTAAAAGTGTAAAAATTAGAAGCCTGATGTTTTAGGCAGCAGCTTTTAAGGCATGAATATAGACTTTTTTTCAGGGAAAGTTTGGGAAATGATTTTGTTTTGTTTTGTTTTTTGCCTGTTCTCTACCCATTGAACCATGGGGATAAACACATTGCTGCTGCTGCTAAGTCGCTTCAGTCGTGTCCGACTCTGTGCGACCCTATGGATGGCAGCCCACCAGGCTCCTCTGTCCCTGGGATTCTCCAGGCAAGAACACTGGAGTGGGTTGCCATTTCCTTCTCCAATGCATGCAAGTGAAAAGTGAAAGTGAAGTCACTCAGTCCTGTCCAGCTCTTCACGACCCCATGGATTGCAGCCTATGAGGCTCCTCCATCCATGGGGTTTTCCAGGCAAGAGTGCTGGAGTGGGTTGCCATTGCCTTCTCCGTAAACACATTGAGTCCTCAGGAACAATTAAGAACTGTTTCTTTGTTTCTATGAGTCTTGTGGATTCAAGGGTTTCAGGGGTTTGGGTACCTGTCCTTTATGTAAGTATCTTAAAAGTTAGGGTGATAGATTGCCGAGTCCAGCCCCAGCTGATCCAGGGAGTTAGAAGCAGGGACGGTGTCGGCGAGGATCAGGATACAATAGTTTCAATTAGATATTAATTAGAGATGTAAAGAGTAATAGAATGAGGATAGCTCAGCAGGAAAATTCAGTAGAGAAAAGAGGCTGAGTAGCTTGGTTTATGCAGGAAACCAATAAAACTTCAAGACAAGAAGCTTGCACCACTTACGTAGGCCACAGGCATCCTTCCATTCTCCCGAAGGAGAGGAGACACTGAGGCCTCCCCAGTCGGATCTTAGAAGCCCAGGCATAAGTAGTAAGCATGGCGGGCTCCACGATCCAGATGGAAACTCAGCCAGAGTTTGAGAGAGAGAGCGACATGGGGAGACCAGTATTTCTAGAAACTGATCCCAATTCTTTATTTTCCATGGTCTACTTTTATACACTGAGATGTTATGCAAAAGTCATGTGGGGTCAGCAGTCCTGACTTTTATCAAAGTCAGGTGCTTCATACAAATGTATACAGAGGTCTTAGGGGTGTTACATCATCTGGCCAGGGGGCCTGCTGACAATTTATGACTCTCACCCTGTGACAGCGGTCAGTCAACCAGGACACTTATTTCTCCAGGGGTGATTATTCTTAAAAAAGACTCCACCTTCCAAAAGTACCAGATAAAGTTATATTCCTATAGGGTGAGGGTGTAGTGGGTTTTAATTAAGGAAAGAATTTACTTACCCTAAGGGTCTAATGTGATTAATATCAAAGGTTAATACTTATTTCTTCTAAATATTTATTAATGAGTGTAAGGGCAGGGGATGTGGAGACTTAGCAACAAACATTGGCTCAACAAATGAAAAACCCTTCACCAATACAATTTCTAATCAGCCCGCTATACTTATACTAATGGTTTTCTAACTTTTCTAAGGAACCTGTTTTTAGAAGGTTTAAAGCATCTCGTGCCTCTCACAGTTGGGAGGCTGTGAGCAATCACATGTGGCCAGACAAGCCTGTCAGGCAGGCTAGAGAACCTTCAGAGGAGTTTGTAGGTTAAAACACTCTTGTCACGCCCAGGAGTTTTTATTAACTGGAGCTCTAAGTTAACTCTGTTTCCGAAAGAGGTGGTGGGGGACAGTCCCCTGTAAAGCCAGAGGTGTAGGTGAGAGCACAAAGTAGTAAAGTAGGCAGGCTCTGGTTATGGGGGTAGATGCTCGAGAATTTCCAGGGGGACTCCTGAGGCTCGATCCCAACTTTGCGTATGTCGAGCCTCCTTCCTCATGACCTTTGCCATGGGTGGAGGTCCTCACGATAGCTCCCCGCATCAGATGTTGGATCAAAACTCTTCATACTTAAGGGAGAAGCTGGAGTTTATGTAAGTTTCTTTCTAACTGTATGTCACCGTGCCAGGGTGAGGTTTTATGGCAAGAGTGTGTCTCAGGCTTTTCTACCCATTTCGTTGTGGGAACTTTCTCAATCACCTGACATGTAGAAGTTTCTCAGCTAGTTTCTGGGTTTCCTTCAGAGGAATTGTTCTGTATGTAGCTCTATATTTAGTGTGTCTGTGGGAAGAGGAATTTCAGAATCATCCCATGTCACTGTCTTAGACTGGAACTCATGTTTTTCATGAGTCCATTGTTTTCTTCTGTATCATACCATGCTTATCTTTGTTCCTCTATGTATAATATGTCCTTATTCTCTAGATATCCTAAAGATTTTCTTTTATCACAGAATTTAGGCAACTTGGCTATGCTGTGTGTCAAATTAAAAAATAGTCACAACCTGAAAGTTGAGAGTTATGTTTTATTTGGTGGGAATTTTTAGGACTTCAAGCCCAGGAGATAGCATCTCAAGTAACCCCAAGAAAACTGCTCCAAGGAGGCTGGGGGAGAAGTCAGGTTATATAGAAGTTTGCAGCAAGGGGCAGTTTTGTGTGTGTATGTGTGTTTGTTCAGTTGCTAAGTTGTGTCTGACTCTTTGTGATTCCAACTTTCCCTGTTCTTCACTGTCTCTCAGAGTTTGCTCAAACTCAAGTCCATGCCATTCAACAATTTCATCCTCTGTTGCCCCTTCTCCTCCTGCCCTCAATCTTTCCCAGAATCAGGGTCTTTTCCAGTGAGTCATTCCTTCACATCAGGTGACCAAAGTATTAGAGTTTCAGCTTTTGCACCAATCCTTCCAATGAATATTCAGGGTTGATTTCCTTTAGGATTGACTGGTCTGATCTCTTTGCAGTCCAAGGAACTCTCAAGAGTCTTCTCCAGCACCATAATTTGAAAGCATCAATTCCTTAGCACTCAGCCTTCTTTATGGTCCAACTCTCACACCCACACCTGATTACTGGAAAAACTATGCTATGCTAAGTCACTTCAGTCGTGTCCAACTCTGTGTGACCCCATAGACAGCAGCCCACCAGGCTCCACCGTCCCTGGGATTCTCCAGGCAAGAACACTAGCATTGACTATACAGACCTTTGTCAACAAAATGATGTCTCTGCTTTTTAATACACTGTCTAGATTTGTCATAGCTTTCCTTCCAAGGAGCAAGCGTCTTTTAATTTCATGGCTGCAGGTAGTCTGATCATCAAAAGATTGTTGGTAATTAAGGAAAACCAGATATCTCAAGTTAAAGAATTTAGCACTTTTCTGTGTATGGGAAGATGCAAGACTCTAGTCTCACTGAAATCCTTTCTTTCATATGCATCTCAGCTATCTGGAGCCAGTATCCTGTTTTTCCTCAATGTTCACCACAGGGAGTGGCTGCAGCCAGAAGGTATTGTCTGCAATACCAGATTACAGGTGTTCTCTTTCCTATTTGCCCTGGAAGGCTGGGATCACTGGTGACTGTGACATCCTTGTTTATTGACATGGTAGGAAATGCTCCATTTCTCAAGTGTTTTGGTGTACTTTCTTATACTCCGGGTTTGTTGAGTTTCTTCCATCAGTGAGTTAGTAGTTTTTATCAAAACTATAATTTTTCAGCCATTATTTCTTCAAAAAGTTTTCTGTGTCTGCCCTCTCATCTTTCAGGGACTCCAGTTATTAATAGCTATATATCATGCTGGTTTAATTGTCTCCACAATATAACTCAAAGTTAACTTTCTCCAGTATTTATCTTTCTTTGTTTAATTTTGGATATTTTCTGTTAATGTGAATTTAATTAATTTTCTCTATGATTTCCCTTTCTGCCATATAGCTAGGAGGAAGTAGGGGTATGTGCAACATCTATATTTCAGTTCATTCTGAAATGTTTAATCAGAATAACATTTTGAAGATTTTCATGTGGTACGTGTTCAGGTTTCATTGGGTAAAAATCCTCTCGGATTTTATTCTGAATATATGTCCTACTTTGCTCTGTGTCATTCTAAGATGACCACTGAATATGTCAAGAAGGAGAATTGCTCAGGCAATCTCATGATAGTGGGAAGAAACATGGGATCCTTTGATCTTATGTCATTGTTTGGATTTCTGCATTTCTTTCCTGTGAGGTCATAGGTTAAAAATGTTCTTTAAGCTGGGACCGTAATAAGTAGCTATTCTGCTAGTATCTTCCAGTTAAGTCTGTGATTGATATAATTCATAACTTGTTTTCTTGGTTTAGTCAATACTAGGTGATATTTCCATTTGTTCTAATTTGTTACAACTCATTTGTTCATGTCTTGGATTTTCCTGGATGTATCCTGCCATACTTTCTACCAAGCATGTTTGTAAATCATAGACTCCACAGGTCTTATGTACCATTATCTTACCCTAACTAGTCCAATGGTCCTTGTCTTTATTGACTTACCTCAAGAGAATGTGGTAAACTTGGACCCTCTCTTTGTCACTTAGGTGACAAAGATTGCTTGGATAAACTATGCTTGGATCCTTCCTTGGCCTAATTGTCTTGTGCTACCAGATTTATTCTTAAGAAACTCAGCTCCAAGTTGGTAGATGGATATAAAATTTTCAATAATAAGTAGTTAGAAATCCCTTGTGCACCTACATTTTTCATCAATCTATGTGATCTACATCTACCCTCTGGGAGTTCAGTTAGGAGATGAGAGATAGAAATATGTACTTCATTACAATCCTTCATTTTCTATCACTTTTATTTTTCATAAAGGCATTTGGTAGAATATGAAAGAGATTTTATTTTCCTTTCCAATCTGGCTAGACTTTTAAGGGTAAAATTTAAGTTTCATACTTTTCTAGATTATATTATACTTTCTGAGACTGGCTTCATGGCTTCACCATAATTATGAATGAGTGGGACTTAGAAGAGAGACTTACAATGACAAAGAAGCATAAATCAAAATACTTGTAAAAGCATATATATTTCTCACAGATAGAAAATGAAAATGTATAAGTATATATAAAAACAGTCACTGCCTCAGTATTATTCCAGAAATCAATTAGAAGGAATAGGTTCAAGCAAGACTCAATTATGATACAGATAGACATTTATTGAGAGCTTTTTATCAGAAATCTAAATTTTTCTCTGCTTTGTGTGGAACACCAACATAGTCAGCTGTGCACATTGTTTGCAACAGAAAATGCTTTTGTAGGATACAATAGAAATTAATCAGTTTCCTAGGGGAAATCGCACATATAAATGTGATCCCTTGAAGCCATTTGAATAGTCTGATCTTAGTCAAGACAACATAACTAAAAATTGAAGGAAATATCATTAGGGAGACCTTTTGGAACTTTGAAAATGTGCTAGTTGTAGCTGACATTTGGTGTATCATACTTGGTGAGAGTAAGAATGGGGTCATTTTGACTGTGGCAAAGTAATTTATCTTCCACTGTTTGCTAGTCTGTTTCTTTTTAGATTCTTCTGATACAGTGCTGGAATTTTTAGAACTATGCCTCATGGGGCAGCCAAAGTCTTGGTGTTTGCCTTTTTTTCTCATCTCCGGTTCTTCTGTTTTGTTTTTTTTTTAACCAATGCATAAAGTGCTGGTTATACTATTGAGGCCCATTAAATGTCACAACACTAATGTTCATAAGAGATACCCATGCTGATGTTAATTTCCCTTGTTGTCTGCCCCAAGGCAATCCAGCCTTGCTTCTGATAATCACATGGCTTCTGTTGCTGGCAACATCTCTTGATACATATAGAACAAATGACTCTTAACTCTAAGCATGCCTTTAGCCTTGGGATGTCCCATAGAGTTGGAAGATAAACAGCTGTTTTGGTTTTTCCCCAGCTGTTTCATTGCAGTTGTTTTATTGCTGTACTTTCAGAAATCAGGCATGAATGCATAGGACTGTTCCAGAAGCCAAGTTCAGTGAAAGACACAAGGCTGTTTTGAGAATCACTAGTCCCCTCTAACTCTTGTAAATTGCTTCTAAGTCAAAGTTGTAATTCTCAATGGTCTTCTCCTGGAGTTAATACTTCAATGGAAATGTTTTCATTCCTTTTTTCTTATCTTAATTCAATCCTGTAGACATGTCCAGAGGTAGCAAAAAATTAGAGAAAATATATTAACCAAAATGGATAACACTGGGAAGAGAGCAAACTTCAGATAAGAGAAAATCAAGCATTCTGTTTTGGACATTTAGGTTTGAGCTTTCTATTAAGGTAATTCATTATGAAGCAATAATAACTGGAATAATAAGTAGAACAGACAATACAGTACAAATGTCAAGATAATTTGTCAGCTAGCTTTGGCTATGTAACTAAACATACCAAAATGTAAAACAATAATTGTTTCATATAGCTCATCATTCTGTTGGTCAGGTAAGACATTTTTCTTGACTAGATTCTCTTGACTGTTTATCTTGGGTCAGATGGTAGGTCCACCGGCAGCGAAGTGATTTAGGATAGTCTTGCTTACATGTCTGGTATAGGGCAGCTTGTTGGCAGGGCACCTACATCTTCATCACATGGCCTTTCCAGAGCTAACTTGGATCCATTCACTTGGTAGCCTCGGGGTTTTAAATACAGCAAGCAAGGAAACCTCTGTGGGTAATCTCTTTCAAACGGTGACTTGCGACATGTTTGTTAATATCCTATTGGCAAAACAAAGTCACATGAAAAACCCAGTGTCAATACAATAGAGGGTCTTCCAAGCAAGTAAGTATAGGTAGGGGAGCATTGCAATCATTTTTGCAAACAATCTGCCAAAGACAAAACTACGTATGAGATTGTTTTTTGGCTGTGTTGTGTAGCATGTGTGATCTCAGTTCCCCAATCAGAGATCAAACCTGTGCCCTCTGCCATGGAAGTGTGGAGTCCTAATCTAGACTGCTAGGGAAGTCCCACTACCTGTGAGCTTCTTGTTGTTGAATCTAGAAGTATGAATGGAATTGAAGAAGTCAAAGAAGTAATGAGTCATCAGAGATGTCAATTGGAGAAGGAAATGGCAACCCGCTCCAGTATTCTTGCCTGGAAAATCCCATGGATGGAGGAGCCTGATAGGCTACAGACCATGGGGTCCCAAAGAGTCAGACACGACTGAGTGACTTCACTTTCACTTTTCACTTTCATGCATTGGAGAAGGAAATGGAAACCCACTCCAGTGTTTTTGCCTGCAGAATCCCAGGGATGGGGGAGCCTGGTGGGCTGCCTTCTATGGAGTCGCACAGAGTGGGACATGAGTGAAGTGACTTAACAGCAGCAGCAGAGCCGTCAATATAACTCCAGTGGATATGGCACAGTGAAACACATTCTCTATGTGGAAATTATTGACCTCATTGGGGAGTTCTAAAAATGGAATGCATACATGCATTGCTTACTTCTTATTCCATGCTAGTTTTCTAGATTTTGATGTTGGTTATAGGTTTGCTTTTCAATATGCTATCTAGGTTGGTCATAACTTTTCTTCTAAGGAATAAGCGTATTTTAATTTCATGGCTGCAGTCACCATCTGCAGTGATTTTGGAGCCCAGAAAAATAAAGTCTGACACTGTTTCCACTGTTTCCCCATCTATTTCCCATGAAGTGATGGGACCGAATGCCATGATCTTCATTTTCTGAATGTTGTTTTAAGCCAACTTTTTCACTCTCCACTTTTACTTTCATCAAGAGGCTTTTTAGTTTCTCTTCACTTTCTGCCATAGGGTAGTGTCATCTGCATATCTGAGATTATTGATATTTCTCTAGGCAATCTTGATTCCAGCTTGTGCTTCTTCCAGCCCAGCGTTTCTCATAATGTACTCTACATATAAGTTAAATATAAGCAGAGACATTACTTTGTCAACAAAGGTCCGTCTAGTCAAGATTATGGTTTTTCCAGTGGTCATGTATGGATGTGGGAGTTGGACTGTGAAGAAAGCTGAGAGCCGAAGAATTGATGCTTTTGAACTGTGGTGTTGGCGAAGACTCTTGAGAGTCCCTTGGACTGCAAGGAGATCCAACCAGTCCAGTCTGAAGGAGATCAGCCCTGGGTGTTCCTTGGAAGGAATGATGCTAAGGCTGAAACTCCAGTACTTTGGCCACCTCATGCGAAGAGTTGACTCATTGGAAAAGACTGATGCTGGGAGGGATTGGGGGCAGGAGGAGAAGGGGATGACAGAGGATGAGGTGGTGGATGGTATCACTGACTCGATGGACGTGAGTCTGAGTGAACTCTGGGAGTTGGTGATGGACAGGGAGGCCTGGCGTGCTGCAATTCATGGGGTCACAAAGAGTCGGACATGACTGAGTGACTGAAATGAACTGAACTGAACTGAACTGACAGATTTGCTTATATCAGGAATCCAAAATATGTTGCACTGATTTTATGACACCCATCTAAGATCTTAAATTCATATTACAATCACATAGATAAATAAAATACAACTTTTAATTTTCCCACAACTGATTGGGTCTTCTTCATTTCATGTAATTTGTGTCTTTTGTATCTTCCTTTGCCTACTTTGTAAATGCTTATTTATCTGTCACAAAGCCTTTTCTTTCTTTTCTTGATCAAGATTAAATGATAGGGTCAATGTATAAATGCAATTGAGTGTCTGACAACTTATTAAGGTGAACATAGCTGGAGTGCCTGAAGAACTATAGACAGAGGTTTGTGACATTTTACAAGAGGCAATCGTCCAAACCATTGACAAGAAAAAGAAATGTAAAAAGGCAAAATTGTTGTCTGAGGAGGCCTTAAAAATAGCTGAGAATGGAAGAGAAGTGAAAGGAAAAGGAGAAAAGGAAAGATACACCTATTTGAATGCAGAGTTTCAAAGAATAGCACAGAGAGAAAAAAAGACTTCCTCAGTGATCAATGCAAAGAAATAAAGGAAAACAATAGAACGGGAAAAGCTAGAGATCTCTTCAAGAAAATTAGTGATACCAACAGAACATTTCATGCAAAGATGGGCACAATAAGAACAGAAATGGTATGGACCTAACAGAAGCAGAAGATATTAAGAAGAGGTGACAACAATACACAGAAGAACTATACAAAAAAGATCTTCATGACCCAGGTAACCACAATGATGTGGTCACTCACCTAGAGCCAGACATCCTGGAATGTGAAGTTGAGTGGGCCTTAGGAAGCATCACTACAAACAAAGCTAGTGGAGGTGATAGAATTCCATTTGAGCAATTCATCCTAAAAGATGATGCTGTGAAAGTGATGCACTCAATATACCAGCAAATTTGGAAAACTCAGCAGTGGCCACAGGACTGGAAAAGATAAGTTTTCATTCCAATCCCAAAGAAAGGCAATGCCAAAGAATGTTCAAACTACTGCACAATTGTACTCTTCTCACATGCTAGCAGGTAATGCTCAAAATTCTCCAAGCGAGGCTTCAACAGTGTGTCAACTGTGAATTTCCAGATGTTCAAGCTGGATTTACAAAAGGCAGAGGAACCAGAGATCAAATTGCCAACATCCACTGGATTATCAAAAAAGCAAGAGAGTTCCAGAAAACCATCTACTTCTGCTTTATTGACTATGCCAAAGCCTTTGACTGTGTGGATCACAACAAACTGGAAAATTCTTCAAGAGATGGGAATACCAGACCACTTACCTGCCTCCTGAGAAATCTGTATGTATGTTAAGTAACAACAGTTAGAACTGGAAATAGAACAACAGATTGATTCCAAATAGGGAAAGGAGTACGTCAAGGCTGTATATTGTCACCCTGCTTATTTAACTTATATGCAGAGCATATGATGTGAAATGGCAGGTTGGATGAAGCACAAGTTGGAATTAAGATTTCCAGGAGAAATATCAATAACCTCCAATACACAGATGACACCACCCTTATGGCGGAAAGCAAAGAAGAACTAAAGAGCCTTTAGATGGAAGTGAAAGAGGAGAGTGATAAAATTGGTTTAAAACTCAACGTTCAGAAAACTAAGATCATGGCATCCAGTCCCATCACTTTATGACAAATAGATGGGGAAACAATGGAAACAGTAACAGACCTTATTTTTTGAGCCTCCAAAATCACTGCAGATGGTGACTGCAGCCATGAAATTAAAAGATACTTGCTCCTTGGAAGAAAAGTTATGACCAACCTAGACAGCATATTAAAAAGCAGAGACATTACTTTGCCAACAAAGGTCTGTCTTGTCAAAGCTATAGTTTTTCCAGTAGTCATGTATGGATGTGAGAGTCAGACTGTAAAGAAAGCTAGTGCTGAACAGTTAATGCTTTTGAACTGTGGTGTTGGAGAAGACTCTTGGGAATCCCTTGGACAGCAAGGAAATCAAACCAGTCAATCCTAAAGGAAATCTGTCCTGAATATTCATTGAAAGGAGTGATGCTGAAACTGAAACTCCAATACTTTGGCCACCTGATGTGAAGAACTGATTCATTTGAAAAGTCCCTGACCCTGGGAATGATTGAAGACAGGAGGAAAAGGGGACAACAGAGAATGAGATGGTTGGATGGCATCACCAACATGATGGACATGAGTTTTAAAAAGCTTTGGGATTGGTGATGGACAGGGAGGCCTGGAATGCTGCAGTCCATGGGGTCGCAGAGTTGGACAGACTGAGTGATTGAACTGATAGCTCACTTCAGTTCAGTTGCTCAGTCATGACCGACTCTTTGCGACTCCATGAAGCACAGCATGCCAGGCCTCCCTGTCCATCACCAACTCCTGGAGTCCACCCAAAACCATGTCAATTGAGTCGGTGATGCCATCCAGCCATCTCATCCTCTGTCATCCCCTTCTCCTCCTGCCCTCAATCTTTCCCAGGATCAGGGTCTTTTCAAATGAATTAGCTCTTCGCATCAGGTGGCCAAAGTATTGGAGTTTCAGCTTCAACATCAGTCCTTCCAATGAACACCCAGGACTGATCTCCTTTAGGATGGACTGGTTGGATCTCCTTGCAGTCCAAGGGACTTCCAATTAATGTTTTTATTTTATAGCATAAACATTTAGAAACCACCAGATATATAATATTTTCACTACATTTTCTTTTGCTGATGGAAAAATCGTTATTATATATTTAAGCCCTCAAGCAAGTAACTACCTTTTAAAAAAGTGTTCGTTCTCTTTCTCCCCTTCTCTCTCTCTTTCTATATGTGTGTCTCTAAAGTATTGGTTTAGTTATTTCAAATCCAGTTCAGTTCCTCAGATTGGCACAAAACATCATCAATCATAGTTAAGAACTAAAATTTACATTCAGAACATTGTGAACTCCTTATCCCAACTTTTATGTTTAAGAGTCTGCATCCTTTTGCCAGTCACTATATTCTTTCCCAGAATGAAGGCAGAGAATGCCAATATATAATCAGTCAGCATATCAAATATCCACCATGTGCCTGGCATCATATTTAGTGTTTTCATAGTTCTAACCAGATAACAACTCATTATACTGTTGTTGTTTTCGCTTATATTAACCTTATCATTCTAGAAACTTGTATTAAAAAGACTACTTGTCTTGCTCATGGAAAGACAGAATTGATCAGGTAGTATATGAAGAAATATATATTGAAGATATCAAGCTATTGAACAGTACTTACTGCAGTACATTGATTCCTCACTTCCGTATAAATTGTCATCAAGATAATTGGAATGGACAATATGTAAGCTAGGAGAAGACTTAGTCTAAAAGAAATGGTATCTTAAAGGAGTTTTCCCTAAGTTGCTTTGTCTTCGGCTATGATTTGGTTTTACTAACTATGTAGTGGAAAGAGGTATCCTCACTGAGTAGATGAGCCTCAACTTTTCTCCTTCTGTACTAGCCACAAGGTAGATAAATTCCAACACAGAAACTCAATTCAAAGAGAAAACAATAGGTTGGATCTATATATGGCACTTCCCTTAATTCCTCTAGCCAGCGTGTTTTATAATTATCTACTCTAAGAACAAAGAATATAACTCCTAAAAACAGAAGGTAATAATAATTACTACTACTATTGTGTGTGAAAGTCACTTGGTCATGTCTGACTCTTTGCAACCCCATGGACAACTATACAGTCCATGGAATTCTCCAGGCCAGAATACTGGAGTGGGTAGCCATTCCCTTCTCCGGGGGATCTTCCCAACCCAGAGATCAAACTCAAGTCTCCCACATTGCAGACAGATTCTTTACCAGCTGAGCCACCAGGGAAGCTATTACTATTAGTAATAAGCAGAAAACAGTGAAAGTGTTAATTGCTCGGTCATGTCCAACTCTGCTACCCCATGGGCTGTCCTCTGCCAGGCTCCCATGTCCATGGCATTCTCTAGGCAAGAATACTAGAGTGGATTGCTATTTTCTTCTTCAGGCGATCCTCCTGACCCAGAGATTGAAGCCAGGTCTCCTGCATTGCAGGCAGATTCTTTACCAGCTGAGTCACCAGAAGCAGGGAACCATATAAATTCAAGTTGAGGAAATAAAAGTCTCTAAAGGAAGTGTAATCTTCCAAGACATAAGTCAGCTGAAAGATATATTCAATTTAAATTGATAAACAGAATTCAGTGTCAGTCTGAAGAATACAGACTCTGATAGTTTTATTGCATTCAGGTCTTCACTGGGAATGAAGAGCCCTTTCTTTATATTTGCATAATAAAAGAGCTTACTGAAATGTATCTTCCAGAACAAAGGGATTTTCTGCTAGTGAGGAAAAAATCAGATTGAATGTAGAAGGCAGATACTGGTAGAAATTTTTGAACTTCAGCTTCCCCTGATATTGACTTTCAGGCTTCCTCAGATTTAGTGGTCACACACAGAAGGGTCTCATACAAAGTATGTGTACATGTGTACAAATACGTGTACAGGAATATGTATTTTAACATATACATGTGTGATACGTGACCATGTATGTCATTGAGTATGGCTATGTTTACATGGGTATGTGATCTTGTATGTGAATGTGTATGAGTACATGTATAGGAGTGGATCTGCAGCAGTGCATTAATAGAGATCTTCTATAGCTGTTAAAGAGTATTGTTGATTTTCTTTCCGTATTTAAAGATTGTTCTTTAAAGCGATCATGTGTTGCTTAGGTAAGTAAACATTAAAAGCTATTTCAAAACATTAAAATAATCTATTGGGTAAAAGCTCATTGGGTTGAGTAACATTTATATAACAATAAAACAGATTTATCCCAGAACCTGCTTTAGCAGTTAGGCTCTTCCTTTGCAGGGTGACCTCTGGCATCCCCTTTCATTAGAAATTCTAAAATGTACATTGGTAAAAGTCAGTTCCCCAATCTTCCCTATTTTCTTTCTTAATTTTCCATTCCAAATATTTAAAATCTCTCAGTTTTCCTCCCTGTTCTCTCCTAGAGTTTTGCATCCTGCTTCATTAGTAAGAGTTTATTAATAGATTTACATCCACTAGCTTAGTTAATGGGAGAGGGAATGGCAACCCACTCCAGTACTCTTGCCTGGGAAATCCCATGCACGGAGGAGCCTGGTAGGCTGCAGTCCATGGGGTTGCTAAGAGTCGGACACGACGGAGCGACTTCACTTTCACTTTTCACTTTCATGCATTGGAGAAGGAAATGGCAACCCACTCCAGTGTTCTTGCCTGGAGAATCCCAGGGACGGGGAAGCCTGGTGGGCTGCCGTCTATGGGGTCGCACAGAGTCGGACATGACTGATGTGACTTGGCAGCAGCAGCAGCAGCTTAGTTAGTGGGCAACTTAGGTATCTAGTGGAGAACTCTGTAAGTAAATTTCTTCCCTATAGACTCGAAATCTATTGCAAAATTCAAAAAGTTTTCTTATGTTTGTACCCTCAGTTTTTCTTTGTATTTGCTAAAGCTGTTAAATCAAATCTTGCTCCTATGGGATATAAGCCTTGCTATCAAGAGAGCTGGAGCCTCTGAGACTTGTGGGTATGTCTACATATACCCACAGTGAGGTTCAGTGAGGAGTCACATGTATTCCACTATGGTCTTCATCTCAGTATCTTTTCCTCCACTCTTGGATTCAAGGTCTAGATTCTCTTTCTATTCATTTCCTGTGGTAAGAGTAGAAAGAGAGCTTTTTGTTACTCTTTTTTTTTTTTTAAAAAGCAAGACAAACCTCAACTTCCTCTGTTGCTCAGCTTTCTCTTTGATTCAATATTTATAATAAATATCTGGAAGGAAAGAAGTCTTATAGAAAGTTTAATATGGTAAGACAAACACATGAATATAATTTTATTTCCTCCAAAAACCACCTGACAATACAGTGAAATGATTCTTTTTTAAAGGCATAAATTCCCTAGGATAGGGAAAAAAAAATGAGAAGAAAATTAAAACAGAATTTTGGACATTGCGAAATACATAGACACTTGTTACTGTCTGTATGATATAGAATTTGGCTGGCCTTTTTCCTTGGCTTCTGGGAGGAAAATTCTAAAACCCCTGAAATTTAAGTGAATTATTGTCTTCATTATTCATGAGATAATATTCTGGGATAATAGCAGATTTTTTGCTAATGCGGTGACTTATGATGGGCCCCTAGATAACTTCCAGTTGGAGTCTGTTCACCAGAAACATTAACTGTGTGGTTGTGGGGATGGGATTTTGAGCTAAACCTAACCTCCAGGGATAGATGGTAGAGACTGAGTTCAATCTTGTGGCCAGTGAGTTAGTCAGTCACATCTAAGCTGTGAAATTCCAAACTCTGGACCTCAAAACCCATTGAAGACTGCTGTTTGATGAATACACCCATATGTCAGAAAGGTGATTTGCCCTGATTCCACATGGAGAGGTCACAGAAGCTCTGCATTTTATGTGCTTTATTGTGCCCCAAGCACCATAAGGTAGTCTCATTTTTTAGATTTAAAAAATACCTTAATCAAATGACTGATAATATTGCCAAGAGTGGAGTCTGTCTTTCTAGACAGATATTTTTTTTTCTGGCTTCCTTGAGTATGGTCAGTAAGTATCTATTGATCTAATAAACAGGATTTATTTTTATTAAATACATTTCATTAATAAGAATTCCAAATTGACATTTCCTTCTTTATGTCAGAATACTAGATCTCCATAGATTATCTATGAGATTGTAGCATAAGTAAAGAATGAGTATTCCACTGGGTGATATTTTGTTTTTCTGAAGCCAGATAAATGATCATCTCATTTTTGTTATTTGTTCTTTGAAAACAGATTTTAAATTCTCTAAAGATTATTTATTTCGATTCCTTTAAGACCAAAGGAAAGTTTATTTCCCTGCACTTACTAGAAGTGATGTAAAAATATTTTGGAACATTAAACAAGATTACTGAGAAATGATATACTGTGTAACAGGAAGAGCTCTTATGTTGTTTTCTGCATCCTTAGAACTAATTAAAAAATATTAAACCTTAACAATAAATAGAAATATTTGTGACTAAAAAGAACAGCAGCACCAATGCTGCCTATTTCTTGCCAGCTCACCTTAGTTTTCATTTATTTGCCTAGAATGAAATGTCTTGGAAGAAAGACACTCAAGAAAATTCTTTGTTCCTTAAAATAGCAAAAGATCCATACAAACAACACCAGGATAACAAAATAAGTCATGCTAATAAATAACATATTTTCTTGTTTTTATTTAAAATTGTTAAAGAAAATATGTCTTTGTAAAACCCAAAGTGCAATACACTTTGAGAAAAGCTGTATTGTCACTATAAACAAATGACTTCAGCAATACATTGCTATTGGGTGGAATTTCCTTGTGAATAAGCAAAGGGAAGTTTTCTGACTTGATGGGGCTCTGACAGCAATGATTACAGACCAGGGAACTCACCTGCTGATCGAAGAGGTAATAGAAATTCTGCCAAGAAGACATGGAAACAACCAAAAATCTTGGAAATGTACAACTTTCACCACCTGTGGCTCTTGCAGGTACTGTGACAAATGTGCAATAAAGGAAACCAAAAATACATGACACTTTTGGTTTGTAAAGGTCTCCTGCCCTGAGTGGCTCTCAAACAGGGATTGGCAGAGCCTCTAAGGCAACAGAGGTCCAATCTCTAAAAGTACAGGTTGCCTCCTGGGGAGGCCCATTTGCACTCAAGGGAATAAGTGTTGCCATTAAACAAATTTCTCACCCCATCTCTTCAGAAGCAAATATTTTGTTATTTGTATACTGCCAACGAGCAAGTTTTTGCAAACCTTTGTAGACTTTGGTATTAGCCTTTTTTTTTTTTTTTTTGCTTATAGCCATTTAATTGCAAGTGGCTATAATCGATTTTCCAAGTGAAAACAATAAATGCTTTGCTTTTTGTATAAAGATGAGTTTTGCATTTTGATGTATTTCTCACCAATCTAGGAATTATTCAGACTGAATCATCTTTAGCTCTCCTACTTGACTTATTTATGGTAAATATTATGTATGTTCTCACTATGGATTTGACTAGGATGCCCAGACCACTCTGCCTTCCAGGTCACAGTTGTATCCAACCATACAAACAATAACATGCAGTCAAGTTTCTGTGCCAATTATTATGGGAAATCAAAAGGGCACCAAAAACATTGGCCAAGATAAGTCTGAGAAGGCTTTGTAAAATAGTTTGCATTTGAAATGGGCTTTAAATAATTATCTCAGTGTGAATAAAATGATGTTTATTAACCCGTGTCTTTTCTGTGCTACAGACTTTGTTTAGACTAGTTCTGTTAATTTTCATTGATAATTTTCGTGCTAGTTTTCATGATATCCTAATGAGGCATCTTTATCTCGATTTTAAAATTCGGAAACAAAAGTTTAGGTGGTATAACTATTAAGGATGTATATAACTGATGGAAAAGTGCCAAAGCATAAAAAGAAGAATCCTAAGTCCAGGAATGACCAAAGGGAGTAGGAAGACCCTGATAGCCTAGCCTTGTCAGGCTGCTCTGTGAGAGTAAAATAAACCACTATATCATTTAAGTACCATTGTTGTCTCTCTGATATAGCAGCTAGACTTCTTTCTAATATATAATTTTATTACTGTATCTTCATTTTTTTTTTTTTTACCACCCATCTTATTAGATCTCCAGTCACCTTTTTAGTAATCTATCGTGACCACTTGACTGCATCCTTTTATCAAGTTGAAAAAGGACCTGAGCAATTTGACAATGTGTTTTTTTTTTTTTTATCTTTTTTAATCAGACTTCTTGAACTTCAAGCAGTTGGAAAACACAGATTTTTGTTACCCTGTAGGTGCTCTGTAATTATGTGCAATGTGCACTGTAAACCATCAAGATCTTGGCTCATAAACCAGATCCCTTCATCTTTCTGTGGAAGTACTAGCAGTGAGGAAAGCAGCAGCAGATGGTGTTCCCCTGGTAACCATGTTTCTAACTCACCAGTTCCTGTCAGTACCTGCTCGAAGGTTTCAGACTTGTAGGCAGTTTAATACCTTTGACAGATTTGTTGAAGAAACAGCTGAGAGAATCTCTGAGAGCAACAGCTTTCTAAAACTGTCAGCTTACTGCATCCAGTTCATTTGGAGGGCATTTGGTTGTATCAGAATTGTAATCACTTCTGATGCATCATAAACTGTGTATAACTAGCCCTTGTTCTCCACTCCTTCGCTTGTTTAGGAATGCAGTGCTTGAAACAACAGAGATATGAATTATCAGCTTAGTCAATACTTAAACTAGGTAGTTGTGTTCTGGTGGTAAGTGCAGAGGATAAGTGGTTGATGGTTTTTCTGCAATGTATTGTTTGTACTGATCATCTAGTAAGATAGTAATGACCACCTTGGAAAAGTGTGGAAGCATTCCCAGTTTGGAGAAGCATCCCATCTCTGGCAGGTTGGGTTCTCTAGGAAGCAGATTCTGAGATGGTGTGTATGATGTCCATTTAGGGAGTACTCTTGAAATCAACTGTATGGACAGGAAAGGAAGACAGAAGGATTGGGCAGAGGGAGAACTTGAACTGTGAATATTGAAAGCCTCATTCAAACCCACAGAGGAGGCAATGGCACCCCACTCCAGTACTCTTGCCTGGAAAATCCCATGGATGGAGGAGCCTGGTAGGCTGCAGTCCATGGGGTCGCGAAGAGTTGGACACGACTGAGCGTCTTCACTTTCACTTTTCACTTTCATGCATGGGAGAAGGAAATGGCAACCCACTCCAGTGTTCTTGCCTGGAGAATCCCAGGGACAGGGGAGCCTGGTGGGCTGCCATCTATGGGGTCGAAGAGAGTCGAACAAGACTGATGCGACCTAGCTAGCAGCAGCAGCAGCAGCATTCAAACCCACAGAGATGTCTGCATCCAGAATACCTGTATAGCTGACCTGTATTGTGGACAGGTGGCTGAACATTCAATTCTTGTATGGACCAGTCATTGTATGAAGGCTGCCCCAGAAAGTGGCGATGACATGAGTGAGGCAGATTTCTTTAGTCATAGGTAATTTCCAAGGAAATTGTTAGCTTTCAACTGTCAGGTGACAACCTTCACAAGAACTTTGGGGATAAGAAATAAGAAAGTCTGAAGGAGAACTTTGCATGACTCATCATAGGATATACTCTACTGACCATTCTAGGCACCTCACAGTGACTCCAAACAACATATTCTTCTCTTAGTTTCAGGCCCTTCTTATCCTTCTAGAAATGGTGATTTCATCTTTGGAGTCAGCAAAAAATACCTTTTCACTATGGTACCAGTGAGAAAATATCCCAATCAGGGAGTGGTATAGGTGACACTAGATATTAAATAATCCCTTTGCTTTGATGTTCTTGTTGTTCAGTTGCTAAGTTGTCTCCGACTCTTTGTGACTCCATGAACTGCAGCACGCCAGGCTTCCCTGTCCTTCACTATCTCCCTGAGTTTGCTCAAACTCATGTCCATTGAGTCAGTGATGCCATCCAAGCATCTCATCCTCTGTCACCTCCTCCACTTGCCCTCAATCTTTCCCAGTGATAGCTTCGAGATCAGGGACCACTCAGAGCTCTTGTGTGGCAGAAGTTTTATTACTGTGAAAAAGGACATAGACATCGGAAGGGGGATGGAGAGTGCCCCCCAAACTCATCTTAGCAAGGGAGCTATATACTTTTTCACTTGGTTATTACAGTAAATCAAGACTGTCTTAAGGTTGTAAAGGTCTTATTAGACCCACTCCCACAATTTACATTTTAAAATAATGGAATTAGAACTAACAATAGAAAGATCTTACTAGACCCACTCCCACAACTTTCATTTTAAGATGACAGGGTTTTGGTACAGAGTTTAAGGAAAAACATGTCCTTGAGCAAGGAGAGTTGTTTTGTTGTGTAATCATTAACTCTGTGCTTAAAGAAAAAAACATTTTATGTGACTAAGATGAAGGAATATAGAAATTAAAAAATCTGTCTTTTTCTCCTCCTCAGAGCCCCAGACCTCTTTCCCTTCCTCCTCCACCACCACCACCACCGCCACCTTCTTATCAACCTACCTAAGAACTGACTCCCTCACCAGCATTAGGGTCTTTTTCAAAGAGTTGGCTCTGCACATCAGGTGGCCAAAGTACTGAAGCTTTGGCATCAGTCCTTCCAGTGAATATTCAGGGTTGATTTCCTTTAGGACTGACTGGTTCTTAAATATCACTAAAATGTGTTAGGCTATACTGGTGTCTCTGTTCAGGTGCTACCTGGCAATTAGATGGGGAAACAGTAGAAACAGTGGCTGACTTTATTTCTCTGGGCTCCAAAATCACTGCAGATGGTGATTGCAGCCATGAAATTAAAAGATGCTTACTCCTTGGATGGAAAGTTATGACCAACCTGGACAGCATATTCAAAAGCAGAGACATTACTTTGTCAACAAGGGTCTGTCTAGTCAAGGCTATGGTTTTTCCAGTGGTCATGTATGGATGTGAGAATTGGACTATAAAGAAAGCTGAGCACCAAAGAATTTATCCTTTTGAACTGTGGTGTTGGAGAAGACTCTTGAGAATCCCTTGGACTGCAAGGAGATCCAACCAGTCCATCCTAAAGGAAATCAGTCCTGAATATTCACTGAAAGGACTGATGTTGAAGCTGAATCTCCAATACTTTAGCCACCTGATGTGAAGAGCTGACTCATTTGAAAAGACCCTGATGCTGGAAAGATTGAAGGCAGGAGGAGAAGGGGACAACAGAGGATGAGATGGTTGGATGGCATCACTGACTTGATGGACATGGGTTTGGGTGGACTCCGGGAGTTGGTGATGGACAGGGAGGCCTGGTGTGCTGCGCTTCATGGGGTTGCAAAGAGTCAGACACGACTGAGCGACTGAACTGAACTGAACTGTAACTTCTCTTCCCTGAATTTGGTTATTCATTCTGTTATTCATATTTACATGTCACATATTCTTCCTTGTTGAACTGTTTTCCTCCTTTGAAACAGGGTTTTTATGCAAATTGTTATTGGCCTCTGGAGTATTTCAAATCTAGACCCTTAACACAAGGCTGGTGTCCACACAGTTTGATGCCTAAGAACACAACAGGAACCCAGTAGGAGCTTGTTGAACTTAACTGAATAGTAGGGAATTTCTTTTCTGAAATGTGAGTGCCCAAAATATATGTGTTTCCTTTGCTATTTCTCTAATCTGGAAATGCATGAATTTCAGGAATTCAAAATGCACTTGAAAGTACCCCTTATGAGATGTCACAAAATGTCCTTTGTATTATTGAACTAAGGTAGACTATTGTTATTATTAGTATTAACAATACTATGATTATCATGCTCTTCAATTTAAAGGAATAAGAATGGATGTTGACAGACCAAGGAAAAAAGGTAAGTTACTGTGAAATTATTGATTGACATATAATCACGTAGTAGGTCTGAGCAACAGGCTGAAACATGAGAAGGGCTCAGAGACTCTCCAGGGAGCCCACAAGCGAGAATTAATTAATAATTTCAAAACAAATCATCATGGAAATACATGTATGCATTCTATTTAATTATATGTTTTTTCTTTTATGCCTTCATTCAAAATTCAAATGCTAGATTTCATTGATCTAGTCTGGTCATGTGCCTATTCCCTACACACACCATGATATCTATCTCCTAATTCTTTTCATGTAATTCATTCTTTGTTTCTCATCTCAATTAATTCCAATCATACTTATCTTCTTAGTTGTCCCAAGTTAGAAATCTAGACATCCCGTAACATTTATATATGGTTTTTGCTACAGGTGTAAGTACATCTATTATAACATTTATATATCCTAATCTACTAAATTCTGTCCACCCTTCTACCCTGACTCTGACCCTGAACACCCATAAGAGACTGCCAACTTTTTATAACATGGAATCCGCATTGTACAGCCACAAAAAGTTTGCAACAAAAACAAAAAAAATCTTTCTTGTCCCCAACTACTCAGGACTATTCCATCAAATTTTTAATATTTATTCAGGGATATATATAGTTTTCTGAATAAAACATGCAAATATTTTTAAAATGTGGAATCATATTAAGACTGACAGTGATTACAGGAGTTTGCTCTCCTCAATGTCACAATCCAACTACCTTGAAATAAACACTTTCAAACTTTGCTATTTTTCTGACATTTTCCTGCATACATGTTTAATGTGCTTTTACTAATATTTCTCAAGTAATGTTAGACTTTATGTACTGACTTCCTATTATGTCAAATATGGGTGCACTTTTCCCTGGTACTCCATCTCTCAAAATCCTCCTAATATAGATCTGCCCCACTTATATAAATTCCTTTGAAATTCCTTTATCTCTGTCTGTTTTCCTGAGCCCTCTCTATTTTTGGCTTATTTGCTTATTTATTGTTTTAAACTCATTTCACTAGGAGATTTCCCTCAAAACTCCATTGCATTTAGCTCTGTATGTTAAGAGTGACACTGCTGGTTAGAATTCTGGTTGGTTCATCCATATCACTTTTTATATATATGCATTAAAATGTGATATTTGTTTTTCTGACTTACTTCACTCTGTATCATAGGCATTGCTGTAGGGCAGAAACCAGGACATTGTTAAGCAATTATCCTCCAATTAAAAAATGAACAAGTAAATTAAAAAAGAAGAGCAAAAAAAAAAAAAAAAAGCCAAAAATGCTGGTTGGAAGTTGTTGTACCTGTGTTTACCTTGTTGATAGGATATGGAGTTATTTTTTCTGAGTGCCTTGGATTTCTCCTGGGATACCCATAGAACTCCACTGATAATTCTAGCTGCTTGCTTTTCTGAGGCAGAAGCCATAAGGGTCCTGCAGGTTTCACAGTTGAATATGCATATCTACATTTGATTTCCTTGTTTTCAATTGAGTACCCAGTTCTATTTTTTTCTGCTGTGACTAGTGTCCCTAATTCCAATAAATCCCCAGCAACATCTATTTCTTGCAAAAGTTGGAGAAATAGTGGGTACATATTTCTGTATACTTTAGGGGAGATGATCTAGGAATCTAATAGCTAAAGATCTTGTAATTTTACACAGTCTCTTCATTTCTTACCTCATATCTACCAACATCTTTTAAATTTTCTTTTATTATGCCTCAAGTTTTTGATCCTTTGGAAGCTTATTCTAGGGAAAATTGCCTTTCTTGCTGTCAATGTCTTTTTCAAGAGTTATTTAACTTTTGACTTTTCACTAATCTTTTTATTTTCGATTGAATATTTAGAGCTGTTTAATTCACATATGATTGAGCTATATGAAAAATGATTGGATCTCATCTAGTATAGATACCTTCCTGTTCACAGTATTCATTCAATTATCCAATCAATAAATGTTATGCTAGGTACTGTTTAGGTGTTTGGGATATAGTACTGAAAAGAGAGACAAAAATACCTTTCTGTAAGGAGCTAGCTTTCAAATAGGGGATTTAGATAGAAGTCTTTTTTTTTAAAGCAATATATTTTATTTTAGATAGTAATACAGTATGTAACACAATACAATATGCAATACATAATGGATATCTTTATTTTAGATAGCAATATGTACTCTTCTCCTGGATCTAGAAGTAGAATATTCCAACACAAGAGGACTCCTTGTAACTTTCCCCAGTTTTATCCTCTTTTATCCCACAGTTAATCAGTATTCTGATTTTAAGTTAGTGATTTCCCTGATTTTCCTTAGAGTTGTAAAAAACATTCAAAACGTCATTGTTTAGTTTTTGCCTTTTTCTGGAATTCACATATGAAATGGTACTATATATACATTTTTGTTGGTTTGTTCTTTTATTTGATATTATGTTTTCCAGATAGAGATAAATTGATTTATGTAACTAGTACACTTCAGTTCAGTTCAATTCAGTTCAGTCACTCAGTCATGTCTGACACTTTGCGACCCCATGAATTGCAGCACGCCAGGCCTCCCTGTCCATTACCAACTCCTGGAGTTCACTCAAACTCACGTCCATTGAGTTGGTGATGCCATCCAGCCATCCCATCCTCTGTTGTCCCCTTCTCCTCCTGCCCATAATCCCTCCCAGCATCAGAGCCTTTTCCAATGAGTCAACTCTTCGCATGAGGTGGCCAAAGTACTGGAGTTTCAGCTTTAGCATCATTCCTTCCAAAGGATACCCAGGGCTGATCTCCTTTAGAATGGACTGGTTGGATCTTCTTGTAGTCCAAGGGACTCTGAAGAGTCTTCTCCAACACCACAGTTCAAAAGCATCAATTCTTCGGCACTCAGCTTTCTTCACAGTCACTTATCTTCATTGAATTTTGTACTGTACAATTAATTCACTTTATTGTTAATGAATATCAGGTGGCTTCCATTTTTTGGTTTTGTTTTGATTTTTTCATATTACAAACAACTGTAGAGGTGTTTTTGCATATGTGTGCCATCTGTACAAATTTCTTTGGGACTTACATGTAACAGTAAAATTGCTGGGTCATAGGGTATGCACATATTCAAGTTTACTGGACAGCACCAAGCTCTTTTCTGGGTTTGAGGGTAAATGGAAATTCTTCTTGTTCCATAAACTGACCAACACTTGATATGGTTCAGTTTTTGAATTTTTGGTCAGTATGATTGGTGGAAATGAAAACTCACTTTAGATTTTAATTGAATTCTTCTAATTATCAATAAGATTATGTATCATTATATATATATATATATACACCTTTTGTGGTTCATCTTTGAAATTTCTCTTAATTTCCTTGTGTGTTTAGAATGGATTGATTGCTTTTCCTTATTGATCTGAAAGTCTTCCTAATATAATCAGGGTAGTTGCTGCTGCTAAGTCGCTTCAGTCGTGTCTGACTCTGTGCCACCCCATAGATGGCAACCCACCAGGCTCCCCTGTCCCTGGGGTTCTCCAGGCAAGAACACTGGAGTGGGTTGCCATTTCCTTCTCCAATGCATGAAAGTGAAAAATGAAAGTAAAGTCACTCAGTCGTGTCTGACTCTTAGCAACCCCATGGACTGCAGCCTACCAGGGTCCTCCGTCCATGGAATTTTCCAGGCACAAGTACTGGAGTAGGGTGCCATTGCCTTCTCCAATCAGGGTAGTAATATGTTAAATATTTTGCAAATCTATTTTCAAGTTTGTGTCTTAACTTTCAATTATCTTTATAATTTTTGAAGAAACAAATTCTTAATTTTAATGCAGTAGAATTTATCTATTTTCCTTTATGATTTGGTTTTGTGTCTTATTTAAGAAGGCCTTCCCTCCTCCAGAATCATAAAGATAATGTTTATATTGCATGTCTAAAGTAGTATAATTTTGCCTGTTAACATGTAAGTATTTATTGACTTTTAATGGCATTTTGTGAATGTTGGTGGTAGATGCCTACTTATTTATTTGCTAATTAACCCTTTATGGAAAGCCTATCTCTTCTTTCGACCTACACATGTTCTTTTATATATAGAAGAAATCAGAAAACAAAATTATAAGCCAGTCTCATTCATGAAAATTGATGAGAATTCCAAACCCAGTTATTAACAAATGGAAGACAAGATATATAAAAATGATTGCTTTGTAGCCAATTATGTTCCTGCTGACCACTTTCTTTTTCATATTTTGATCTATTTTTGATGATGTTTGTGTTTCCTCTGGACATCTTACTAGACCATGTATATCATCAATAAACATCATGGTCATAAATATTCTCTCTAGTTATAGCGCACAGCTAGGGCTTTACTATAACTCACAAAATTCAACAGCTTTATAACAGGGTTAGTTGTCTCTGTCTAGTCTTCATTGCATCCAATACAAATAAACTCACTTTAATATTCAGGAATTAATTGTCCTGGTCTTTAATTAGGTAAGTGTTCACTATGTTTTAATCTCATAGATGAGTCTTCGCTGCAGGTTATCTGAACTGCCAATTTATTACAAAGAAAGCTGCTCTTTGCCTTCTAGTACCTGTACCCAGTACTTTCTCTTTGCTTATACTTTACTCCTTTAAAACAGTCATTAAAGCTTGCTTTACAAACCTCAACATGCTGACTTTCCTTTAGTTTGTGTGAAATGAATTGACTTCTGCAAAAAAAAACATTTTAACCTCACAGAGCTCAATTTTTTACCTCTGAGTATTCCTAATGTGTCAAAGCCTTCTGCACTCCTGGTGATTACTTTATATGGTGACTCAGAGTCAATCTTAAAATCATCACTTTACCCTTCTTTTGGATGCAGAGTGTACTGTTTTGAATCTATCTTGCAGTGAGTCAACCATACTCATCTCTTGCCCACTCACTGGCTGAATGAGCAATAGTAGTTGTTACATAAGAAATGAAGCTCCATGTATTTGTTTCTCATGCTTTGTATACTTGAGAACAAGTAAGTAACATATATTTTTCTGCTCCAGGAGGAGCATCTTTAATTTTATAGTACCGTGTTTACCATACCAGTTAATTCAAGTTTCAAAGAAAGAAAAATTCTATACATTACATTTCATTGGATGCTATCAGAAGAAACTAAAACGCGGTAAAAAAAAGTTTTACAGTTTTATAGAAATAATTTATTATTAACTTTATCATTTCCAAAGTATATGAAATTAGGCAGCTTAACATGCCTTAACCCAACTCTCCATATCTATAAAATGAGATAATATTATGAATCAGGTCATAAATTATACTTATTTTCTAAGAGTTTTTGTCAACTTTAGTATATTTATAAGTTTATATGCAGTTTATAATGTATCATATTTCTAAAGAATCACCTTGGGTTGGGATTTTAGAACTTTCAGTTTGGAAATTTAGAATTTGTATTCAACTTGTAGATTAATATTTTTCCTTTTAAGGATAGGATTTATTTCTCTACTTATTCAAGACATTTAGTTTCTTCTCTGAATATTTTCTTCATCTCATATTTTATTTGAGCTGCCAGTCTCCTAAAGACATTGATAGACATAAAGGTAGCTCTCCCAAATGTTGGTTATTTCATTCTATTTTTTCCTTTTTTTTTTTTTGTCATCTAGTCTGTGAAAGGGTCTAGATGTGATATAACTTTTCACCTTGCTTTTTGTCATTCCATCCACAATATTTCTTTCTCCCCACTCAAAACTATTCTATTTGTGGTAATCTAAATTGGTCTACCTTTCACTCCCTCTTATTTATTTAACTCGTTAGATGCTGGTTCATTCTCTTCAGTGTTATTCCTGTCATAATTCTTGAGCTAGGAGCTTAATTACAAAAATTGTCTCAAATATCTGTTTATCTCTATTTCCATGAGCCTTGTAACAAGATTTTGCTGGTCCTCTCCAGGAATTGTAGAATTTCTTTTCCTTGACCTTGGGCTAAACTTGTGCCTTCTTGGGCACCTTGACCTTGGGCTAAACTTGCATCTTCTTACTTAGTTTGAGTTGTAGAATGTGGTAGAAGTGACATTGAGTTTGTTCTGTGCCTAGACTTCAAAGAATCTTGCATGCCTCTACTCTTTCTCAGATCCCTTAAGCAACACAACATGTCTGAGATAGACTGCTAAAATAAGAGACCATGAAACAGAGCCAAGTAAACCAGCTCAGTGGTCCCAGCGAAGGCCATGAACTTCTGATAGTACTCAGCCAAGAATGTCAAAGCCAGCCACTATGTGGATAAACATCAGCTCAGACTAGCAGAACTGCCAACAAGGCCCACTGCTTATGAGCAAAAAGTAAATGCTTATTAACATATGAAACTGAGACTTTGAGATTTTTTTACCCAGTATTATTGTGACAATAAAAACAAATACTAATTGGTTTTGAGGAAGTAGAAATTTCAAAAAGTTATGTAGCACAATCATATAAGCAAAGCTTTATGTTTTGCTTTATTTGCTAATTGCAAATAAAAGTTGCAATTAGAAGTTGAGTCCTTAATCTTTCCATTATACCACAATATCTCTTAACAGTCTATGAAAACAACTGATAAAGGGCACAGAAAAATCCAATCTTGACAACTACACTTTGTGTGTGTTGTTTATTTTTTTTAATTAGAAAATTGATTTTGATACAATTTTAAAGGTTTCTTTCCATTTATAGTTATTACAAAGTATTGGCTATATTCTCTGTTTTATGCAATACTTCCTGGAGCTTATCTTACACCTAATACTTTTTAAACTGTGGAAAATTCTGAAAGAGATGGGAATACCAGACCACCTGATCTGCCTCTTGAGAAATCTGTATGCAGGTCAGGAAGCAACAGTTAGAACTGGGCATGGAACAACAGACTGGTTCCAAATAGGAAAAGGAGTACATCAAGGCTATATATTGTCACCCTGCTGATTTAACTTATATGCAGAGTACATCATGAGAAACGCTGGACTGGAAGAAACACAAGCTGGAATTAAGATTGCCGGGAGAAATATCAATAACCTCACATATGCAGATGACACCACCCTTATGGAGAAAGTGAAGAGGAACTCAAAAGCCTCTTGATGAAAGTGAAAGTGGAGAGTGAAAAAGTTGGCTTAAAGCTCAACATTCAGAAAACAAAGATCATGGCATCTGGTCCCATCACTTCATGGGAAATAGATGGAGAAACAGTCTAAACAGTGTCTGACTTTATTTTTTTGGTCTCCAAAATCACTGCAGATGGTGACTGCAGCCATGAAATTAAAAGACGCTTACTCCTTGGAAGGAAAGTTATGACCAACCTAGATAGCATATTGAAAAGCAGAGACATTACTTTGCCAACAAAGGTTCGTCTAGTCAAGGCTATGGTTTTTCCTGTGGTCATGTATGGATGTGAGTTGGACTGTGAAGAAGGCTGAATGCCGAAGAATTGATGCTTTTGAACTGTGGTGTTGGAGAAGACTCTTGAGAGTCCCTTGGACTGCAAGGAGACCCAAACAGTCCATTCTGAAGGAGATCAGCCCTGGGATTTCTTTGGAAGGAATGATGCTAAAGCTGAAACTCCAGTACTTTGGCCACCTCATGTGAAGAATTGACTCATTGGAAAAGACTCTGCTGCTGGGAGGGATTGGGGGCAGGAGGAGAAGGGGACGACAGAGGATGAGATGGCTGGATAGCATAGCATCACTGACTCGATGGACGTGAGTCTGGGTGAACTCCGGGAGTTGGTGATGGACAGGGAGGCCTGGCGTGCTGTGATTCATGGGGTCACAGAGTCGGACACGACTGAGCTACTGAACTGAACTGAACTGATACAGTCCAGTATTCTTGGGCTTCCCTTGTGCCTTAGCTGGTAAAGAATCTGCCGGCAATGTGGGAGACCTCGGTTTGATCCCTAGGTTGGGAAGATCTCCTGGAGAAGGGAATGGCTACCCACTCCAGTCTTCTGGCCTGGAGAATTCCATGGACTGTATAATCCAAGGGGTCGCGAAGAGTCAGACATGACTGAGGGACTTTCACTTTCAGTTTCTCCCATCCCTATATTGCCACTTCTCCCCACACTGATAGCCACTAGTTTGTTCTCTATATGTGAGTCTGCTTCCTTTTTTGTTACATTCCTTAGTTTGTTGTATTTTTAGGTTCCACAGATAAGTGGTGTCATACAAATATTGGGCTTTCTCTGTCTGACTTATTTCACAGCATAATGCCCTTCAGGTTCATTCATGTTGCTGCAAACGGAAACATTTTGTTCTTTTTTGTGGCAGATAGTATTCCATTTTGTGTGTGTGTGTGTGCCTGTATATATCATATCTTCAGTGTCCATTCATCTCTTGATGGACACTTAGGTTGCTTCCATATCTTGGTAATTGTAAATAATGCTGTTGTGAACATGGGAGTGCATGTATCTTTCTAAATTATTATTTTTGATATATACCCAGTAGTAGAATTTTTGAGTCATTTGATAGTTCTATTTTTTGTTTTTTTGAGAAATGTCCATACAGTTTTGCATAGTTCAGTTCAGTTCAGTTCAGTCACTCAGTCGTGTCCAACTCTTTGAGACCCCATGAATCGCAGCACTCCAGGCCTCCCTGTCCATCACCAACTCCCGGAGTTCACCCAGACTCACATCCATCGAGTCAGTGATGCCATCCAGCCATCTCATCCTCTGTCTCCCCTTCTCCTCCTGCCCCCAATCCCTCCCTGCATCAGAGTCTTTTCCAATGAGTCAACTCTTCGCATGAGGTGGCCAAAGTACTGGAGTTTCAGCTTTAGCATCATTCCTTCCAAAGAAATCCCAGGGCTGATCTCCTTCAGAATGGACTGGTTGGATCTCCTTGCAGTCCAAGGGACTCTCAAGAGTCTTCTCCAATACCACAGTTCAAAAGCACCAATTCTTTGGCATTCAGCCTTCTTCACAGTCCAACTCACATCCATACATGACCACAGGAAAAACCATAGCCTTCCCCACTGACAGCGTAAGGTTCTGTTTTCCCACATCCTCACCAACATTTGTTCCTTGTGTTCTTTTTGATGATAGGCATCTTGACAAGTAAGGTGATCTCATTGTGGTTTTGGTTTGCATTCCCTGATGATTAGCAATGTTAGTACCTTTTCATGTGCCTGTTAGTCATCTGTATGCCCTTTTCGGAAAAATATCTATTCAGTTCTTTTGCACGTTTTTAATCTGGTTGTTTTGTTGTTGTGGTGGTGTTGTATGAACTGTTGTATGAATCCCTTATTGATCATGTCATTTGTAAATATTTTCTCGTATTTAGTAGGTTGTCTTTTTGTTTTGTCAGTGGTTTCCTTTGCTGTGCAAAATCTTTTAATTAATCAGAACAACTGCATTTCAGAATTCTTTAGTCACTTTCCAAGTCACAGTTATATATCTACCTCAAAATTTAAAAAAGTGAAATTAAAGTTTGCATTTGATATTGTGAAGTAAAAGAATGTAGCAAAAATGTGGATAAAATGCTTGATGTATCTGGAGTGTGTATATGTGCATTTCTGAAACCTTATTTCAACTTCTTTGTGAAACTTATCCCTATATCTGTTGAACTGTACTTACACTCTTAGCCAGTCCCACACCCTGGGAATGAAAGTACTGAGTGATCTCTACAGACAACCCCAGAAAAGATGCAAATTGAATCAGAGAAGTAACCTCTTCAATTTTTATAATTTTAGTTATTTTAGCAGTATATAATACCCAGTTTCAGTGATTAATTGCTGAATATTCTTTTTAAGGTTTGCATCTGAGCAATCAAGGTGGAGATCCTCAAACACTCATAATTGTGTGCATGCATGCATCTGTGAAGTCGCTTCAGTCGTGTCCGACTCTTTGCACCTCTGTGCACTGTAGCCCGCCAGGGTCCTCTGTCCATGGGGTTCTCCAGGCAAGAATACTGGAGTGGGTTGCCATGCCCTCCTCCAGGGGATCTTCCTGACCCAGGATCTAGCCTCCATCTCCTAACATTGGCAGATGGGTTCTTTACCACTAACCACCACCTGGAAAGCCCCAAACACTCACAGTACTCATACACAAGTGAAAAATGTTAAAATATCTTCAAAATACATTAATACTTTGACTTATGGTAATGAAATACATCGGGCTTCCCTGATGGCTCAGGCAGTCAAGAATCTGCCTGCAATGCAGGAGACGATTAGAAATAAAGTTTGGCCTGTTTGAAATGTTTTGATTCTTCTACTTGACATGAAGGATGTAAAATGGATCTGGCATCATAGCACATACATGATAGATACACACATGCGAAACAGGAAGGTGTTTTCCTGTCACAGTCACTGTGCTGAGTTGAGCCACATGTACATAACCTTGAGATATTTTTCAGTGAGTTTCTATAGAGTAAAAGTGGTGTGAATATGCTCCCTTTTTTAGTAATGGCAAATACAACTAAGAAGAGAATGAATTTTATTCATTTAAAAACAGTCTACTAGTATCATAGAAATAAAGAGCAAGAGGTTTAACCCTATAGAAATGTTAAAACATCAATTTTTCTGCTATTTGGTCTTGTGTTGTTAGGGCAAATTACTAAGTACCTTAGGAAATTGCTTTTTTCATGTGAAATGGAGGTAACTTAGTGTTTTGACTGTGCTTCTGTTTCTGCTTGAGCATTTAACTGCAGATCACATCACAGCACCTTGGAAAATTGGTGCTTAGTCCATTCTTTCCACTATTTCAAAAATCCCAAATCTCTTCTGTATCATATTAGACACACTTTTATTCTTTTCCTATCAAGGTAATTTTTCACCAAGTGTTTATTAATTTCTGTCTAACTTTGCTCAAATGTTGATGATTGGTTTCAGTTTTGATTCTAACATAGTTCAGTTCAGTTCAGTTCAGTTGCTCAGTCATGTCTGACTCTTTGTGACCCCATAAACTGCAGCACACCACGCCTCCCTGTCCATCACCTACTCCCGGAATTCACCCAAACCCATGTCCATCCCAGTCGGCGATGCCATCCAGCCATCTCATCCTCTGTCGTCCCCTTCTCCTCCTGCCCTCAATCTTTCCCAGCATCAGGGTCTTTTCAAATGAGTCAGCTCTTTGCATCAGGTGGCCAAAGTATTGGAGTTTCAGCTTCAACATCGTATACATTGTCCAGTTAAACTTTCAGCTGTTGATACTAGCAAATGCATTACTCATTTTTGAAAAATTCTTTTTATTGCACTCTAAAATCTCATTTTCAGTAGATCTTTTTTAATAAAATATTTGAAAAATTTGGAAGAGAGACTATCCCTTGGTCCTGTTATAAATAGTAATCAGTATTAACACAAAACAGAATATATTAATAATACATATTTACTAGTAGAATTAATTGAGTCTCAGAATATTCTTTAAAATCTCATTAAAGAGGATAAAGATAGTCTGAATAGTTTTCAATATATTATAAAATAAAATTTGTCATTAAATCTTAAAAAAATAACCTCCACACCCACACAGTATCAGGGTAAATTCTACTATACACTTGAAAAATAGATAATACCAACTCAAAAAATATTCCAATGAATGTATAAAGAAGATGTGGTATATAGCTATATCTAATCTATACACATGCACATATATTCACACACACATGCACACACTGAAATACCACTCAGTCATAGATAAGATGAAGTCTTGCCCTTTGCAACAGCATGAATGGATCTTGAGGGTATTATGCTAAGTGAAATAAGTCATATGTAGCAAGACAGATAGCATATGTGATTTCACTCATATGTAGAATAAAAACAAACAAGGAAACAAAAACAAAATAAATGAACAAATAAACCAAACCAAAAACATATTACAGAGAACAGTATTGTGTTTATTGGAGAGTAAGGGGTGGAAGGGAGGCAAAATGGCTAAAGGGGATGTGACATGTGACAAATGGAAACTAAATTTTTGTTGGGGAGCAGACTGAGGGGTACACAGTAGAAATACAAAGTTGTACATATAAATGGATATATTACAAACCAATATTACCTCAATTAAAAAATAAATTAATTTTTCCAAAGGTGAATTTGTTTCATACTTTACATGCAAAACAAACACAATCTTAAAGGAGATCATGGATGAAAATATAACATGTAAAATGATAAATCTCCTTGAAGAAAACATAGAAGAAACCTGTGTTGAAATGTTCATTAAAGGATTTTTAGAAATCAAAGCATGATCCATAAAAGAAAATTCTGATTTATTGGACTCTATCAAACTTTTTTTAAGATTTGCTCTTTGAAAGACACTGTTATGTAAATGAAAAGGCAACCTATGGAATGAAGAAAATGTTTGCAAAACATCACTTTTTGCAAACATCACTTATCTGTTGAATTACTTGTACTGAGAAGATATTAAAAACTCCCTGAACTCAATGTACAAAACCAACAGCACAATAAAGAATATTCACAACTTTTGAACAGACATTTACAATATACATATCTGGCAAATAAGCACATGAAAAGATAGTCAATATCATTAGTCACTAGTATAATGCAAATTAAAGCCACAGTGAGATTCCACTACACACAGAATGTTTTAGAATTTTAAAACAGGCAATATCAAATGTCTATAAGGATCGGGAGCAGCTCTCATGCACTGCTGATGGGAATTTGAAATGAGACGTGCTTTGGAAGACAATTTTGTGGGTTTTCTTTTAAGCTAATACTTTAAGAAATATTACATTTATCTTTTACAGATCGTGGTTATATGACAAAATCTCATGTGTAGGTATTGACTCACTGAATTTTTAAATTTATGTTTACACAGCTTTATTTATGATCATCAAAAACTGGAAACAGCCTTATGGTGAATAGAATGATAATTGCCTAAAGATATCTACATCCTAATCCCTGGAGTCAATGAATATGGTAATTTACATGGCAAAGGGCTATTAAGGTTTCAGATGAAATTAAATTTGCTAATCCACTGACTTTAAAGTAGGAAAATTATCCTCACAAGGGTCCATAAAAACAGAAAAGAAGCTGGAAGTCAGAACCAGAGAGCAAGTGTGAGATGGATTCAGCTTGACATTGTTGACTTCAGAAAAGGAAGAAGAGGGGCGTGGCCGATGGAGGTAGCTTTTAGAAGTGGAAAGGACAAGAAAAGGGATTCTCTCCTAGAGACTCCAGAGAGAACTGCAGCAATGGTAACAATTTTAGCTCAACGAGACCCATTTTGGATTTCTGACACCTGTTAAAAGATTTCTGCTATTTTAAGTCATTAGGTTAGTGGTAACTTATTACTGCAGAATTAGAGAACTTGTAAATAGAGGCTTTCCTGGTGGCTCAGTGGTAAAGAATTTGCCTGTGAATGCAGGAGATGCCAGTTCAACCTCTGCCCCCAGAAGATCCCACATGAAGCAGAGCAGCTAAGCCTGTGCACCACCTACTGAGCCAGTGCTCTAGAGCCCTCAAGCCACAACTACTGAAGCCGCTCAGCTCTAGAGCCCGTGCTCCACAGTAAGAGAAGCCGCTGCAATGAGAAGCCCAAACACTACATCTAGAGTAGCCCCCACTCTCCACAACTAGGGAAAGCCTGACGCAGCAGCAAAGACCCAGTGTAGCCAAAACTAAAATAAATAAAAATTTTAAAAGGGAGGCTTGTAAATATTCAGATGTCCATATAAGTAAGATGAGTTAAAAAACTGTGGTACATCTATAAAGTAGACTACTTTTTAACTGTAAAAAAGAAAAGTTTACTTATTCATGAACACCACAGTTGATGCATAAAGGCCTTTTACTAAGTTGCAGTCCCCAGATCCCAGTGGCATTTCTGTTCAGGAAAAATGAACGTGGAAGGGATGGAAAGAGATAAGTGGTTGCCAGAGCTTGAAGTTGTAGGAATGTGTTGACTACAAAAGACCATGATATATGACACATGCATTTGTAAAAACCCACAAAGCTTTTATCACAAAGAAGGAATTTTAACTGAAAAAAACATTAAAAAAGGGAGGGGGAGATAGGGAACCCTCAAAAGAAATATGTACCTTTCAATTCGATAAAAAATACAAAAACAAATGGAAAATCACTTACCTTCATACTACAGAGAGAAGCATAATCAACTGGTAGTGTATATATTCCAAGAATTTTTCTTTTCATATAGATAAATAGAGATTACTTGTAAATTCATCAGTATGTTCCAAGTAAATTTTAGTATCATTTGAAAATCATTTGTGGTTTTTAATGCCTCAATTGTGCCTTTTCTGTGGAGTTTAAGCAACTGTCAAGTTCTCAGACTATTTGTTATGACCATGTAAACTGGTGGCGTCAATGCTGTGTCTATGAACGTTGCCTGGGGAAGAACGTCTCTTCTTCTTGTGTGGTTGCTTGCAGTGTTTGGGTCCTAGTGGCTGCATTACTGAGAGTTCCTGTTTTTTGCTGGCTGTCAGCTGGACCCCCAGTTTCTAGAGGTCCCCTGAAGTTCCTTGCCATGTAGGGTTTCCTACCATGTCTACCTGCCTCCTGTCTGCCAGCCACAGAGAGAAAAAGAAAGATTCCCGTAAAGCATCTACCTGCAATGCGGGAGACATGGGTTCGATCCCTGGGTTGGGAAGATCTCCTGGAGAAGGAAATGGCAACCCACTCTAGTACTCTTGCCTGGAAAATCCCATGGATGGAGGAGCCTGGTAGGCTACAGTCCATGGGGTCGCAAAGAGTCGGACATGACTGAGCGACTTCACTTTCCAACCAGACAGGTGCTTCAGTTTTATGTAACATAATCACATATATCTTGTCATCTTTACAAGTGGCAGATCCAACCAACACTTAATGGGAGAGGAACACACAAGGGCATGAATAGCAGGTGAGGATGATGGGGGGCATCACAGATGAGTTCATCACGAATCAGCTGATAAAGGCCTCTGGTGGCATCTCATGTCCTGTTCCTAACGGTGTTAGTGTTCTCGCCAAAGACCTTGAAAGGATCCTTGTATTATTAGTGCCAACCTTCCATTTCTAATTTATAGTATAGTTGTAGGAAATAGTCTCTTTTTACCTCTTAGGGAAACTGCTTTTCACTTGCATTGAATAGCTGAGTGTTCTCTTCTTATTCACAACTTATTTTTCCTTCAGGTAGAAAAGGCTTAAAATTTCCAATATGTGTGTGGTGCTCAGATCTGTAGCTGATGAAAAGTTTCAAAGTTTATGATCCTTTTGTTTATTTCAGCAGGACTCTGGGAGGAGAGTGATGTTTCTAAGTCACAATATTTATTCTGTATTTGCAGGTGTCTTTTAAAAGTCTTATTTGGGAAATTGAGGGGGACAATTCTGTCATAAATATCACGAGTCAACTAGGATATCTGCATCCAATAGTCTGAAAATCTGTTAAGCAGAGGTTAACATGTGGCCCACAATCCCTTCCTGCTAAGGACAGTATGAATATTTGTGTTTGCTTGCATTTAAGACATATCCCATATTAAAAATATGTACATATTTTTCATATCTGTATCTTTATCTATTTATATTGATATATGTGTGTGTTATATCTATATATACGACAGTAAATATGACATTTAAGCACTTCTTTCATGCTCTCTCAGTGTTCTTTTGTGGCTAGACTTGAGATATTTGCATGGGCAGGACACGTGATGGTAGGAAGAAGGCACGTCTGTTTTCCTCAGTGAGTCCCATTGCCTGTGACCTGGGAGAGTCTCTCAGCAGGACACATTCTCAGGGCTAACCCTGATTATGCAGCAGACAGAACTGTGTATGTGTGTGCCTGAGGGGTGGTCAGCAAGCACATGGGTCTGCCAACAGTATTTCTTCTCACGGAATTTGCAAGTCAGCTGTTAGATGAATATACAAATGATTGTTTCTAACAATATCTACCTGCATAACGTAAGAAAGGACATGAAGGCAGATGTGTTTATTTCCATTTTTTTGTACACCTATTAAAATTTCCTTGACATATAGTGTCCAGAAACCAGTCTCAATTTTCATTTTCACTTTGTTTACAAATAAAATATATACTGCTCATACAATGCTGATTACATTTTCAATGCCAGATAATGAGATCATGATGTGTGTTAAATTTATCTCATCATTTTATTTCCACTGGGGTTATTGGAGGTTTTAATTTTGTTGTTGTTGTTGTTTTTGTTATAATGAGTATTTCAGTATTTCTGTGGAGTTTGGAAAGATTTAGTTTCTCTCTCATTTATCTATTTTTTTTTCCATTTTTCTGCCTTATCCGAAAGTCGGCATCAGTTCAGTTCAGTTCAGTTCAGTCGCTCAGTCGTGTCCAACTCTTTGCGACTCCATGAATCGCAGCACGCCAGGCCTCCCTGTCTATCACCAACTCCCGGAGTTCACTCAGATTCACGTCCATTGAGTCAGTGATGCCATCCAGGCATCTCATCCTCTGTCGTCCCCTTCTCCTCCTGCCCCCAATCCCTCCCAGCATCAGAGTCTTTTCCAATGAGTCAACTCTTCGCATGAGGTGGCCAAAGTACTAGAGTTTCAGCTTTAGCATCATTCCTTCCAAAGAAATCCCAGGGCTGATCTCCTTTAGAATGGACTGGTTGGAGCTCCTTGCAGTCCAAGGGACTCTCAAGAGTCTTCTCCAACACCATAGTTCAAAAGCATCAATTCTTTAGCACTCAGATTTCTTCACAGTCTAACTTTCACATCCATACATGACCACTGGAAAAACCATGGTCGGCATAGTTCATGATAATAGCTACTTATGAGGATTGTCTCAAGCAAAGCTTTTTATTTACTTTGCCATAAGAAAGCTAAGGTTTATCCCTAGATTAAAGTGTTGTTACTTTTCTTGAAATAAATACAGTTTTTCAGTGAGTTACCATATATTTGCACACAAAATATGCTATGAATTATGAATAAATGTCACAATTGATATTAAGCATATCTTGATTAGATATTAATGTGCCTGTGTATATATAATTATATATATGCTAAATATACATCTAAATGCATATGTGCATGTATATATACACAAGCACAATTATATACACTTATTTCTAAGTTTACTACTATTTATGCCTTCTCTTCTGGTCAGGCTTTCCTTTATGTTTACTGATGGGGAGAGAGGAAACCAAAACAAAAAAAATTATTGATTTGTTTATTTATGTGAGATCTGAAGCCCTCAGATTGGAGTATTCCTCTTGCATTGTCATCAGCTTAGATTTAGTTCACAATATTGGTTTTGCCACGTGGAATTTCAAAGAAATACTAATTTTAATGGAAAATATCTATAGTATATTTAAGGCACTGTCTCCTTATCTTATGTACTAAAACTCTCTCTATGGTTCAACACTGAATCCACCCTATTTCTCTTGTGTGTGTGTGTGCTCAGTTGCTCAGTCATGTCTGACTCTTACAACCACATGGGCTGTTGCCTGCCAGGCTCCTCTGTCCATGGAATTTTTCAGGCAAGAATACTGGAGTAGGTTACTATTTCCTCCTTTGGTGAATCTTTCAACCCAGGAGTTAAACCCTCATCTCTTGTGTCTCCTGCCTTAGCAGGCAGATGCTTTTACTACTACGCCACCTAACCAAATTGAAGTTCATGTCTTCATCTTTTTAATGACCTTCTCTATCAGGCCTTACTCTTTACTATTATTAAAAAAACCCTCAAGAGTCCCTTGGACTGCAAGGAGATCAAACCAGTCAATTCTAAAGGAAATCAATCCTGAATATTCATTGGAAGGACTGATGCTGAGGCCGAAGCTCCAATACTTTGGCCACCTGATGTGAAGTGCCGACTCATTAGAAAAGACCCTGATGCTGGGAAAGATTGAAGGCAGGAGGAGAAGGGGATGACAGAGGACTAGATGGTTGATGGCATCACTGACTCGATGGACATGAGTTTGAGCAAGCTCTGGGAGATGGTAAAGGACAGGGAAGCCTTGTGTGCTACATTACATGGGGTCGGAAAGTCGGACATGACTGAGCAACTGAACAACAATGACAACAATTATTAAAAACATTTCTGAATGAAAATGATGCAAACTATGAACTTTGTCTTCTCAGAATGAATTCATATGTCTTCTCCTAGAATGAGTAGAATAAGTGGCATTGCAAAATAATCATTTAATTTCTATCAGAAGTCTCTGCTGGGTAAAATTCTCTTTAGCTTTCCAAGACCCTTGGCAAGGACCTTACTCTTCTCTACTTGTGCTGCTTGAATGATGTCCACATTCCTTCTGGATGCATTTAAACATGGTCAGAAAATGCGCTTTGGGATCAGGAAGATTTCTTTGGTAACTTCTTCTTTGTGAAGAACTAGACACGAGTTTGAGAAATAAAATGACTCAATAAAATGACTCCTCAAGCCTACAACTAGTTCTGAAACACTTGGTGTTGTGTATTTGTTTTGTGGCTACATATCTCTTGCCTTTCAAATGTACTGCTTTTTCCAGTGATTTTTATATTTTAAATAAAAGGGACTATAACATTGAATTTTACCATGTGTAGAGTGTTATATGTCTCTAGTTACACCATATATAATTTATAGGGTCTTCAGTTCAGTTCAGTTTAGTTGCTCATTTGTGTCTGACTGTTTGCGACCCCCTGAATCGCAGCATGCCAGGCCTCTCTATCACCATCTCCCAGAGTTCACTCAAACTCACATCCATGAAGTCAGTGATGCCATCCAGCCATCTCATCCTCTGTTGTCCCCTTCTCCTCCTGCCCCCAATCCCTCCCAGCATCAGAGTCTTTTCCAATGAGTCAACTCTTCACATGAGGTGGCCAAAGTCCTGGAGTTTCAGCTTTAGCATCAGTCATTCCAAAGAACACCCAGGGCTGATCTTCTTTAGGATGGACTGGTTGGATCTCCTTGCAGTCCAAGGGACTCTCAAGAGTATTCTCCAATACCACAGTTCAAAAGCATCAATTCTTCGGTGCTCAGCCTTCTTCACAGTCCAACTCTCGCATCCATACGTGACCACTGGAAAAACCATAGCCTTGACTAGACAGACCTTTGTTGGCAAAGTAATGTCTCTGCTTTTCAATATGCTATCTAGGTTGGTCATAACTTTTCTTCCAAAGAGTAAGTGTCTTTTAATTTCATGGCTGCAGTCACCATCTGTAGTGATTTTGGAGCCCCCCAAAATAAAGTCTGACACTGTTTCCACTGTTTTCCCATCTATTTGCCATGAAGTGGTGGGATCAGATGCCCTGATCTTAGTTTTCTGAATGTTGAGCTTTAAGCCAACTTTTTCACTCTCCTCTTTCACTTTCATCAAGAGGCTTTTTAGTTCCTCTTCACTTTCTGCCATAAGGGTGGTGTCATCTGCATATCTGAGGTTATTGATATTTCTCCCGGCAATCTTGATTCCAGCTTGTGCTTCTTCCAGTCCAGCGTTTCTCATGATGTACTCTGCATATAAGTTGAATAAGCAGGGTGACAACATACAGCCTTGATGTACTCCTTTTCCTATTTGGAACCAGTCTATTGTTCCATGTCCAGTTGTAACTGTTGCTTCCTGACTTGCATATAGGTTTCTCAAGAGGCAGGTCAGGTGGTCTGGTATTCCCATCTCTTGGAGAGTTTTCCACAGTTTATTGTGATCCACACAGTCAAAGGCTTTGGCATAGTCAACAAAGCAGAAATAGATGTTTTTCTGGAACTCTCTTGCTTTTTTGATGATCCAGAGGATGTTGATAATTTGATCTCTGGTTCCTCTGCCTTATCTAAACCCAGCTTGAACATCTGGCAGTTCACAGTTCATGTTTAGGGTCTTAGACAAGTTAATTAAAATCTTTAAGCCTTGGTTTCTTTGGAATAAAACAAGAGATAACTGAAGAAACGTCTTTAAAGTGCTTGAGGATTTAATTATATGTGAGGCACGTGTACACTGGTGCATGCTAAACACCTAATAAATATTATTTATTGCTTTTTTGTGTGAAAAGGGGCTTAAAGCACTTGTTTATACATAATTTCATTTAATTCACAAAAACTCAATGATATTGAAAATACCTTTCAAACTTTACATACGAAATAACTGAACACCAGAGATACTAAGTGACCTAAGTTTCCACAGGAGGAGTGGAGAAGCTTGGATGTGGCACAGGACCACTTGACTCCAATACTGCATGCTCCACATTTTAGCATAGGTACCAGAAGGGTTCCTTGGTGGCTCAGAGGTAAAACCGTCTGCCTGCAATGCAGGAGACCTGGGTCCCATCCCTGGGTCGGGAAGATCCCCTGGAGAAGGAAATGGCCACCCACTCCAGTATTCTTGCCTGGAGAATCCTATGGATGGAGGAGCTTGGTGGGCTACAGTCCACAGGGTCACAAAGAGTCAGACACAACTGAGCGAATTGCATTACATTACATTACCAGAAGGCTTAGAAAGGAGGTTTACCCTATAAGGAGATGCTGCCAGTCCATCAACTACATTTGTCAGCATTGTTTTCAAAACATTGAAACCTGAACCCTTCAACAATATGGTATCACTTCCATTCTACCACATTCATTTAAGGACCCTTATTTGTCTAGTGGGTTATTGCCCTGGCTTCCTGACTTGTCACTTTGATGGTGTCTTTGCCAGCTATCACCCCAACACACAGAGTGTATCATGAACACCTTAGACCATACGATGTTTAATCTTCAATGAGATCCCATCACTCATGTGCTGCAAATATTTCACTGGCATTACACGTGCTTCATTTGTCATGATTTCATAAAAGTTAAATGATATAAATAGGTACATGATTAAGTGGATATAAGTATCATAAAATGATGTTTAGCATTACATATATTGCTATATATACACATATAAAACATATGTAAAACATGTATAAAGCTAAACACCATTTTAGGAATATATATATATGTATGTGTACACACATGCATGCACACACACATACACACACACACATGTGTATACAGTTGACCCTTGAACAACATAGGTTTGAACTGAGTCCAGTCATCCACAAATTTGTTTCAATAGTAAATATTGAGAACTGCACAATATGGTTGTGTGAATCTGTGGATTAGAACCTTGGATACAGAAAGCCAAATACAAAATTTTCAACACTGGAGGGTAGGTGATCTTAACTCTCATGTCAACTGTCAGTTGAAAGTTCAACAGTTCAAAGGTCAACTGTCAGTTCAGTTCAGTCACTCAGTCGTATCTGACTCTTTGTGACCCCATGAAGTGCAGCATGTCAGGCTTCCCTGTCCATCACCAACTCCCGGAGTTTACCCAAACTCATGTCCATTGAGTCAGTGATGCCATCCAGCCATCTCATCCTCTGTCGTCCCCGTCTCCTCCTGCCTTCAATCTTTCCCAGCATCAGGGTCTTTTCAAATGAATCAGCTCTTCACATCAGGTGGGCAAAGTATTGAAATCTAAGCTTCAGCATCCGTCCTTCCAATGAATATTCAGGTCTGATTTCCTTTAGGATGGACTGGTTTGGTCTCCTTGCAGTCCAAGGGACTCTCAAGAGTTTTTTCCCACACCACAGTTCAAAAGCATCAATTCTTCAGCGCTCAGCTTTCTTTATAGTCCAACTCTCACATCCATATATGACTACTGGAAAAACCATAGCTTTGATTAGATGGACCTTTGTCAGCTTTGCCAACAAAGGTCAACTATATATTTATTTATTTGTTTTTTTCATGGCTCATTACCGTCATGCAAAAAGTAGGGATCATTTGAAAGAGCGTACCTAGTGTTACAAGGATAAACTGAAACAAAAAAGACCAAAGATCTTACGGTTCCTGAACCGAAGCTATTTCTATTTCCCAAGTCATTTCTTTACAAGTGTTATTCTTTATGTTCCTTGGAAGTTGAACTTCAAATGTATGTTTCTAAAATAGGAATAAAATCTGGTTTGTTTTTATTTTTTTCAGGATCTAATGTTTCAACAGGCAGTTGATACGTAGGGAGACCTATCTTATATTCCAGATTCAGTCATTTTCATGTTTGATTTTGAATAAATTGGCTTCCCTGGTGGCTCAGAGGGTAAAGCATCTGCCTGCAATGTGGGAGACCAGGGTTCGATCAGGAAGATCCCCTGGAGAAGGAAATGGCAACCCACTCCAGTACTCTTGCCTGGAGAATCCCATGGAAGGAGGAGCCTGGTGGGGAACAGTCTATGGGATTGCACAGAGTTGGACATGACTTCACTTTCACTTTCACTTTCTCCATGCCTCAGTTTCTTCAACTGAGAAAAGCCTATATTGTAATTATTTCCAAGTTGAAATATTCTGTGAATAGCAATAAAGTTTAGCAGATCCTTGGAATTGTGCTTATCCAATTAAACTTCTCAGTTAAAACTCAGCAGTAGCCACAGGACTGGTAAAGGTCAATTCTCATTCCAATCCCAAAGAAAGGCAATGCCAAAGAATGTTCGAACTACCGCACAATTGCACTCATCTCACATGCTAGCAAAGTAATGCTCAAAATCCTCAAAGCCAAGTTTCAATAGTTTGTGAGCCATGAAATTCCAGATATTCAAGCTGGATTTAGAAAAGGCAGGGGAACCAGAGGTCAAATTGCCAACATCCATTGGATCATCAAAAAAGCAAGAGTTCTAGAAAAACATCCACTTCTGCTTTATTGACTACACCAAAGCCTTTGACTGTGTGGATCACAACAAACTGGAAAATTCTTCAAGAGATGGGAATACTGGATCACCTTACCTGCCTCCTGAGAAATCTGTATGCAGGTCAAGAAGCAACAGTTAGAACTGGACATGGAACAACAGACTGGTTTCAAATCAGGAAAGGAGTACATCAAGGCTGTATATTGTCACCCTGCTTATTTAACTTATATGCAGAGAATATCATGCAAAATGCTGGGCTAGATGAAGCACAAGCTGGAATCAAGATTTCAGGAGAAATATCAATAACCTCAGATATGTAGATGACAGCAGCCTTATGGCAGAAAGCAAAGAAAAACTAAAGAGCCTCTAGATGAAAGTAAAAGAGGAGAGTGAAAAAGTTTGCTTAAAGAGCAACATTCAGAAAACTAAGATCATGGCATTCAATCCCATCACTTCATGGCAAATAGATGGGGAAACAATGGAAACAGTGAAAGACTTTATTTTTTGGGCTCCAAAAATCACTGAAGATGCTGAGTGTAGCCATGAAATTAAAAGATGCTTACTCCTTGGAAGGAAAGTTATGACCAACCTAAACAGCATATTAAAAAACAGTTGACTTTGTCAACAAAGGTCCGTCTAGTCAAAGCTATGGTTTTTCCAGTAGTTGTGTATGGATGTGAGTGTTGGACTATAAAGAAAGTTGAGTGCCAAAGAATTGATGCTTTTGAACTGTGGTGTTGGAGAAGACTCTTGAGAGTCTTTTGGACAGCAAGGAGATCAAACCAGTCCATCCTAAAGGGGATCGGTCCAGAATATTAATTGGAAAGACTGATGTTGAAGCTGAAACTCCAATACTTTGGCTACCTAATGCAAAGAACTGACTCCTTTGAAAAGATCCTGATGCTGGGAAAGAGTGAAGATGGGAGAAGAAGGGGATGACAGAGGATTTGATGGTTGCAGAGTATCACCTACTCCATGGACTTGAGTTTGAGTAAGCTCCAGGACTTGGTGACGGACTGGGAAACCTGGTGTACTGCAGTCCATGGGGTTGTAGAGTCAGACACTACTGAGTGACTGAACTGAACTGAACTTATGAGCATAAATGAGAACTTTCCATTTATTCTTAGAGAAAATGGCTGGTCCATGATGAAAACAACAAAGCTGTTTACATTGACTGTAAAGGACTTTGAAAACTTATATTCCATATTCTTACTGCTTTACAAATATATTCTAGGTATTGTTTTATCATCTGGGCTATATATCATATTGAACTCAAAATCAGAACATTCCTGCTCCCTATCAACAGGACATGCTTTTGGTTATTGGCTGCTTTATTTTTTATCACTGATAACTCTAAATAAAGTCTGTTTTACCTTTTAATTTGCATGGACTGACAGAAGAGTCTGTGTAAGAGAAAAAAGTTTCAAGGTTGCTTGGTCTAAATGTCTAAATATTTCTCATGGTCTATTGGTTTCTTCCAAAAATCCTATTTAAAGGTTGAATTATTTAAACTCACAATCATTTGCAAATTAAACACTTTAATATGGAATATGTGACAAATTATGCTTTAATTTCTGCTCTTCTCTCCAACATTTTCTACCATCACTCATCTTGAACCTGACACTTGGTCAGGAACCAAGAATTCAAAACATGTTTTTTTTCCACTTTTATTACCTGGTGGATCAATCATTTTGTCTGCAAAGCCCATTAAGCCTTCTCACTTTCTTGTCCCCCTACCCTACCTTATTTTAATATTTTATGACTATATATTTGAGTGATTTTTGCATGTTTTACTCTTCCTTATTCTTTAGGTTAATCAAAATTAAGTTTTTCTTAAATTTCTATTGAGGTATTATTGATTTACAGTGTTGTGCTATACCTTTCCTTGTGATACATTTCATTAGGTCAGGTAACATATTTATGTTACTGCTCATCACTTTATAGTCACCATACTTTATACTCGCTCAGGACAGTGCCTATATGCCTATGTTTAAATGCTTAGCATGTGTTTGTCAAAAGAGTGAATGTATGAATTAATACATTCTTATTAAGTAAAATAATTCTGTAATATAGTATTTGATTGTTTTCCCCTTATAGCTTCACAATTCCCATCAAAACTATTTAAATCCTTTTCTGTTCTATGCTCATGTTATTTATATGTCTTGTTAGTATATTTTGTGTGTGTTAAAATATTATCTTGAAGAAGTGTCTAATTTGGGCTTCTTTTGCTGACAACAATGTCTGGGTATAGTTATTCATGCAGCAAATATTTTTTGAGCAGCTGATATGAACCAAGTCATATTTATAATCAGAAAATAGTTTACCTGCCCATATAAACCAGTATGTAGCTCTGCTTCTGACTTACAAATAGTACCAATGATGGTGTGCCAAAGAAGGAACGGATGAGTCACCGTACCCATCACTCTGTGTAACACATTTCCACACATATGGCTGAGTCTCTATAGCATTTGCAGTAATTTCACAAGATTGAAATAATTATGTTTTTAATGAAATTTAAAAATCACAATTATGATGCTTTTACTAATGTTTAGTGACAATCAGCTATTGTGGACTGAGTGATTTTTAAATCTGAAGTAGAAGATATGAGGCATCTGTGTAAAATCTTGATTATGTTAGTATATCAACCTCTTTGTCAAATTAAAAAGAATAAGTGATTTATATTTTTTTATGAAAACTTAGTTTTGCTTTGGTGATTTCAGTATAACTTATTAGTAAATCACAATGATTGTGAGATAAGCAGTGGTAAATTGATGTAGATGCTGTAATTACTTTATTTTTATTGTTTAATTTAGTTAACAAGCAATGTAGTAGGTATAATATTTTGTAGAAATTTTCATCTACCTGCTTAGTAACACACTTCACTTTCTTTTTAAATGTATTGCTAACATTAATTATAGAACACAGTTTAATTTATCAATGCAGGAAGTCCTACTATTTAACAATTCTGTACTTTTCTCATTTAAATTTCTCTTTGTACAAAAATATTGTTGCATGTGTTATTTTTGTAAAAAATTATCATCTATTTCAATACCCCTCTTATGGGTACATAAGATAATTTTATGACAGAATTTAAATTATGCTAACGTACATCAAAATTTTATAGGTTATTATTATTTTGAATATTTGTATGATCCTTCATAAATTAAAAACCCATAAATATTCATATATTAAAGTAGTAATGATACCCACATTGAGATATTGTATTAAGTAAATAAAATATTGAATTTAAATAACCCAACAGTATTTGAATCATAAAGGCACTCAATTCATGTTACTTCCTTTATCTTTTTCCTGGGCATTTTATAGGTACAAACACTTAAAGAAAATGGAGACTAAACATGGAATAAAGAATATAATATGATAGAAATTATAGTCTTGGATTTTTCCACCCCTTTTATAGTATTTTTATAATAGGAATTCTAAAAATATATGTTAGTATGTAGAATTCCTAAAATATGAGTGAATATTTTATGCTGTGTAATCTTTTGCTGTGTTTTTGTTGTTGTTTTTAATTAAGGATTGTTCTGTCATTCTGTTTTTGGAACAACTACATAAAGCAGGTTTTGTTTTTCATAAATATTTGGTACAAATCTCCAACTAAACTGCCAAGGCCCTATACTTGTATGTAGGGGAGGGTGTGTTTGGGTGTGGGCATTTTGTCTGAAATAATAATTTAAACTTTTTAATACACAGTAAGCCAATCCTGTTCTTATTTCTTCTTGTTTCAGCTTTGGTAACATATGCTTTTAGATATTTATTCAATTTGGTTCATGTAAATTCAGGTAAGAACTACAATTCCCATATTTTGATGTGAGCATTTAGTCTATTTAGATTTAATATAATCATGGATAAGTATGTACTTATCACCATTTTGTTCATTGTTTTCTGATTGTTTCTTTAATTCTTCTCTGTTCCTTTCTTTTTTTGTTCTCTTCCCCTGTTATTTGATGACTTTCTTTAGTGTTAGGTTTATATTCCTTTCTATGCATTTTTTTTTTGTATCTGTTTTAGGTTTTTAGTTTGTGATTACCATAACGTTCATGTATAACAACCTATGTAGTTAGCAATCTATTTTAAATTGATGAGTTTTTAAGTTCGAACACATTCTAAAGGCACTACATTTTAATTCTCCCATCCAAGTTTTATGTTTTTAATGTCACATTTTACATCTTTTTATTTTGTGTATCACTTAACTAATTATTGTAGTTTTAGTTAATGTTACTACTTTTGTCTTTCGACCTTCACACTTACTCTACTGGTGGCTGCTCCGTTACCTTTTCAGTATATTTGTTTACCAGTGGGATTTTTTCTTTCTTAATTTTCTTGTTTCTAGTTACAGTCTTTCTTTTCCATTTAAATAACTCCCTGAACATTTCTTGTAAGGCTGACTTAGTGGTGACAAACTTCTTTAGCTTTTGCTTGTCTGGTACAGTATCTCTCCTTCCATTCTGAATGGAAACGTTGCTGGATAGGTTTTTCTTGGTTTTAAGTTCCTTACTTTCAGTATGTTGAATATATCATACTAATCCTTTCTGAGCCCCTCTTCAGGCTCCCAAGCCCAGGGGACCTGCCCACCTGGAAGGGCAGGATGGAAGTAATTTCAGAGGGGCTAGTCAGGACAAAAAATTTGGATAGGGTGGTTCCTTAGGGGAATGCCAGGGCAGGGTACAAGGTGTCTAGCTAGGTTGATGGAAAGTGACAGAAATTGTGCCAGCCAGTGTCAGACAAACTAGGTATAGAGTTACAAAGAAAGTGCCTGCCAATGCTTCTATCCCCAGAGAAACTTCTACCAGATTCCTGCCCCCGGCACATACCCTAAAATTGGTCAGTTAATCCTCTTATCATGTGACCCAGGCATTTTCCAAGCTGCTGCCTCTTCACTGAGACTTGGAGCAAGTGAGTTTGTGTGAAAGCCCTGCAAGAACAGAGTCTTGATTTCCCTCAGCCCTCCAGCTCTACAAAACAAAAGCCCTGATGGTTTTCTAAGCCAGATATTATGGAGGCTTGTCTTTCCAGTGCAGGTCCCCTGGGCTTGGGAGCCTGAAGAGGGGCTCAAACCCTTCAGTACTCAGGAGGAACATGTTTTTCTGATATCTCTCTGATTTTTAGGTCCCTGTACCAGGGCTGTGGGTTCTGACTAGACCCTGTCTCTATCCCTTCTACGTGTCTTGATGTGGCCTTTTTTTATATATCCTTAGTTGTAGAAAATCTGTTCTGCTAGTCTTCAGCTCATTCTCAGAGATAGCTATTTTATGTGGAACTATTGTTTTGTGTCCACAGAAAGAAGTGAACTAAGGATCTTATTATCCCACCGTTTTTATCTATACCCCCTTAATCATTTCTTACACAGTATCTCATCTGATTCCATCAAGATTCTTAAAAATCAACTATTTTGGAGAAGTGGCGATCTGTATACAAAGTCATACTATCAGCCCCTAATGGAACCCATATTTTTGGTTTATAAGTTCAATATTTCTTCTGCTCCCCATTTCTCTCTTTGCATCATTCATATATTGAACTTGATCCAAAAGACCAGCTAATTAGAAAGGAAGAAACAGATTTATATGGGCTGTACAATTTGCCCATGTTCAAATAGGTATAGATTCAGATAAAATACTGAAAATTTATTTTTGACTCATTCCAAAGCCCATCCTGTATCCACTAAACCACTTGACTCAAATAAGATAGTTATTTGAAGGTGTTGACTGAGGTAGGAAAAAGAGGTGGCAAGAATACACAGATGAGCTCTACATGAAAAGTCTTAATTATTCAGATAACTATGATGGTGTGGCCACTCATGTAGAGACAGACATCCTGGAGTGTGAAGTCAAGTGGGCCATAGGAAACATGACCATGAACAAAGCTAGTGGAGGTGGTAGAATTCCAGCTGAGCTATTTCAAACCCTAAAAGATGAAGCTGTTAAAGTGTTGTACTCAAAGAAAAGAAAGTGAAGACACTCAGTCATGTCCAACTCTTTGTGACTCCATGGACTGTAGCCTGCCAGATTCCACCATCCATGGAATTCTTGAGGGAAGAATACTGGAGTGGGTTCCCATTTCCTTCTCCAGGGGATCTTCTTGACCCAGGGATTGAACCTGTATCTCCTGCATTGCAGGCAGATATTTTACCATTTAAGCCACCAGGAAGTGCTGCACTCAATATGTCAACACATTTGGAAAACTCAGCAATGACCACAGGGATGGAAAAGGTCAATTTTCATTCCAATACCAAAGAAGGGCAATGCCAAAGAATGTTCAAACTAATGCACAGTTGTACACATCTCACACGCTAGCAATGTAATGCTCAAAGTCCTTCTAGCTAGTCTTCACCGGTGTATGAACTAAGAACTTCCAGATGTACAAACTAGGTTTAGAAAGGGCAGAAGAACCACAGATCAGATAACTCATGTATGTCATCAGTTAAAATATTATACTGAGAAAAATATATAGTGGTGAACTTGCTCTTTTTCACTAAAAAGTCAGAAAAACAAATGCATGGTTTGGTCCAGAATTTGGTGACCAGGAACATGTTTGAAGGGACAGAGTTTTTGTTTGATTGGTATGCATTAAGATATTATATATTATGCCACAGATATGATTACACGACCTAAAGCATGGTTTTTGTTACTATTTTTGTGTTGTCTATTTCTGTAGGAGGCACAGTTAAATAGTAGGAAGAACAAGTATTTGAGTGATAGAAGATTGAATTCTGGTTTTTGCCTCCCTCGTTTTGTTGGAAAGACTTGGACAAATCATTTCTGCTGTTTGAGTCACTAGCTCTTTGATATTTAATTTATGGAGTTGAATAAGATGATTTCTAATGCTTCTTTGAGTTCTGGCACAACATAGAAGAATAGAAAAAATATCTCAGAAACAGAATGGGAACAACAACATAAAATATCACCTTTGCTTTTATGTAAGAGAATTTAAACAAATTTCATCTATCAAGCTAGCCTGAGTAGTTACTAGTTACTATTTTAAACAGTCACATTTAAATATAATAGAAATTTAATTTTATGTGTTTAAAATGTTTTGATGTGTAAATACATGAGAAACTGAATATCAGTGATGGGATTTTAATACAAGTAATTAAGCTACTTTATCTTTGAAATACTTGGAAAGTAAAAATCTGTGCTAAAGCTTCTAGACTGATTATTAATGGAATGCTAATAAATACTAATGCTAAATGAGTACTAAATGCTCTTGCATACATGTTTTTGTGTTATTGAAAGTGAAAGGGAATTATTTTAGTCAGATTGCTCAGAGAAAAAGGTGAAAAATCTATTAACTCCCTTAAAGCTCAATCAACTAATATAACTGGTGATTTTTAATATTTCAGAAATATATCTTTTTTCCCCCTCTTTTTAAACTCTTTTTAGTGGACTTCCCTGGTGCCTTAGATGGTAAAGAATCCACCTGCAATGGGGGAGACCTGGGTTTGATCCCTGGATTGTGAAGATCCCCTGGAGAAGGGAACTGCTACCCACTCCAGTATTCTGGCCTGGAGAATTCCATGGACTTGTATAGTCCATGGGGTCGCAAAGAGTCAGACACAACTGAGTGATTTTCTTTTTTCTTTTTAGGGATTTGGGATAGCAAGAGAGGTTATATATCAATTAACCACTGATACATTTTTCTCCTACTTTCTAAATTTTGATATAATTTCTATTTAACCAGTGAAACATCATCAGAAAAAAATTTCAATTCTGTTAATTTTTTTATAGCAATTGATGATTTCATTTAGATTCTTATGCTAGTTTGTTTATTGATATTATTTATACAAGTCTTATTTTTCTGTATTTGTATCTCCTATTTTTTATTAATAAAACTTTCAGTTGGAAGGAGAGGTTACATAAGCTATTGCTAATCAAATACTTAAACATCATATTTGTATTTCAATGGGACTTTTAATTTTAAAAATTACCAATTTTAATGAAATAACGAAGTACATGAAATAAAGCATTCCATGGTGAGATGAAAGTAACCTAAATTCAGGAACAAGGAAAGTTTTATTGCATAACACTGTTCTAGAAGGCATAACTCAGTGACTTCTCTAGTGGAGCATCAAAAACTTGAGTCTTGGGTACCATGCCAGCAGAACCAATGAATCAGAATCTCTGAAGTTATGTTCTGTAATCTCCATTTTTTTTTCAATGATCCAGAGAACTTTTAATGTTTTGTCAGATCTTAGAACTCTTATTCTGTAACAGAAAGAGGGAAAATAAAAATTTTTTAATTGTAATTTTCGATGAGTTAACTCAATGTTAGTTATATGTAAAGGCTATAATATTATATATTTTTGTAGTTGCTTAGTCACTAAGTTGTGCCCGTTTTTCTGGAACATCCAATCAAATAATTTGAACCCTTTTAGAAATTGCTAGGAGATTTTAAGTGGTAAAATATATATATTAGAAGGTCGACAGTTTTTGTTTTTTTTTTTCCCCTGTAGATCAGTTTAATTACTTTTTTTTTTCTAATTTTATTTTATTTTTAAACTTTACATAACAACAGTTTTTGTATATGCTAGTAAAAATGACATGAAATTATTCTGGAAGTTGTATTCATTAAAAATACGATTATGTTTTAAAACAAAAACAAAGCACACAGTTACAAATATAAGAAATTTATGTAAGGCATAAAAAGAAAATTACAAAAGACAATTTTTAAAGTCTTAAAAAAGAAGAATGAAGTGACTTATACTTAAATCACCACATCACAAGCACATCTAAGATTAGAGAAAAAACAGATATTAAGACAATATGATAAATATTGCTACTCCAAATAAAAATCTAAAATTCAAAATTAATGTAGAAAATTTTTAAAAGAAAATAAATATATAAATAAATGGGGCATATCTTATAGAGAATGGGGTTTTTATAAAGTACTCTTAAAATTACTAATCAGAAGATGAAAACACAACTGGAATTATTAACAAAGCCTATAATAAGCCATTTACTAAAATAAATATAAATGGCATACGGACATAGGCATAAATATTCAAATTCACTAGCAATCAAGAATGCAATTTTAGAAAGAATGCAAACTAATTTGTTGCCTGTTGATTTTGAAAAGAATTTTAAAAATCTAATTCACCAGGTGGAAGGTGAGAAGAAATGAACACTGTGAGAAATCACAGCTGACAGGCATGTTAATTGCTAGAAACTTACTTTACTTCAATTTAGAAATATTTATCAGAGGCTCTGAAAATTTTCGTGTAATTTTATTTAACAATTCTACTTAGGAAAACTCATCCTGAGAGACTATTCATAAATCTATGAAGCAATTTGGTATAACAGCAAATGGTATATAAAATGGAAAAAATTAGATGAACATCCTAAATGTCTACAAAGAGGAGAGAGACTAAATACTTTATGACTATAGACAGAACTCCAAAATATTACTTTAATATACCATACAGAAATACAACTGAACAAAATTAAACAATGTTTCAGTCAGCCAGTTCAGTCACTCAGCTGTGTCCGACTCTTTGCGACCCCATGAATCGCAGCACGCCAGGCCTTCCTGTCCATCACTAGCTCCCAGAGTTCACTCAAACTCAGGTCCATCGAGTCAGTGATGCCATCCAGCCATCTCATCCTCTTTTGTCCCCTTCTCCTCCTGCCCCCAATCCCTCCCAGCATCAGAGTCTTTTCCAATGAGTCAACTCTTTGCATGAGGTGGCCAAAGTACTGGAGTTTCAGATTAATAATGAAAGGAAGATTCAGAGATTATAAATAATTCAATCATCTAATTCTGTGGACTGCAATTAAAAAATTAATTTTTTTTCTGTTTTTGCTATCAAGAAAATCAAGAAAATAAATGACTTGCATACTCTTATATGTACTAACAGCTAGTTTCTGTTGGAGGATAGCAATATTTTTTATAATAATCATAAGTAAGACTACTTACCAGTATTTAACATGTACTAACTGATTTGCTCCCCATGACAGCCCTCTAAAATTGTAATAGTTATTATCTCTGCTGATAAATGAGAAACTTAATCATGAATTAAAGATGCAAGTGGGATATGAAACTTGGTAGACTGTCTCCTGTATCTATGGAACAAGGAGCAGTCTACAATACTATCAATAATATTCTTTTAATAAAAAAAAAAGCATTTTTTAGAACTACAAATGGAATAATCACAGTATCCAGTGACATAGTAGCCAACAAAGAGTGCTTATATAAGTTACAAATAATTAACATCATAACACTATAGTCTAAAGTCTATAAATGAAATAATGAATACATTTTACAATTATTTTATTTCTATATAACATTCTTAAATTTTTATATATTTGGAAAGTAAACCATAAGCTGCTGCTGCTGCTGCTAAGTTGCTTCAGTCGTGTCTGACTCTGTGTGACCCCATAGACGGCAGCCCACCAGGCTCCCCTGTCCCTGGGATTCTCCAGGCAAGAACACTGGAGTGTGTTGCCATTTCCTTCTCCAATGCATGAAAGTGAAAAGTGAAAGTGAAGTCGTTCAGCCAAGTCCAACTCTTAGCGACCCCATGGACTACAGCCCACCAGACACCTCAATCCATGGATTTTCCAGGCAAGAGTACAGGAGTGGGGTGCCATTGCCTTCTCCGAAACCAAAAGCTACTTAATAACATTTAAGAAAATAATATATAGTGAGGGAAATTACAAAATATTCAGACATGAATGAAAATTACATATTATATATTGAGCTATGTATGTGTCAAAGTTTGTAAGAAGTGCATAACAATATTTAGAAAATGAAATATTTTCATTAAGAGATAGGAAGGAATGAAGGAATAATTACAAAACAGATGAGGATTTAAATCTATAACATAATAATTTCCAGAAATTCAAGTTCCAGAAAACAAATTCAAAGAAATGAGAACATAAATTAATAGTATAGAGAAAAGAATAGAAAAATTTCACCAAGACTGTTTTTACGAAAATATTACTAAGACACTCTAGCAGAAGGGATGATGAAAACAAGCAAAAATAATAAAGAAAGAAAAGAAAAGATAGAGATTATACCATAAAGAAGAATATTACTCATAAAGAAATATTATGAAGACTGGTCTTTATAGTGTGCATTTGAAAATGTAAATAAAATTGATACAAATTTAGAAAAATATAAATTGCCCAAAATTATCTAAATTTAAATTGGAGACTTATAGTTGGCCTCTAATATTTAAAAATATTTTAGTGGTAAGAATATTTCTTTAAAGTTTCAGACCATGATGATTCCATAGATGAGGTATGTTTAGCTCATTCTAAAAAGAAACATACCATAAACATAGCATAAAATAGCCTTACTCAGTTAAATAGATTAATGTACTTTAATTCTGAAATCCGGCATAAATGTCAAAAAGAAAAAAACTGAATTTTTATTCATCACTGATGGGAGTGAAAAATGGTATAGCTACTTTTTCATTTGGCAGTTTTTTGCAAAACTGAACATAATCTTACTGTATGATCCAACAATCACAATTTGTGGTATATGCCCAAATGATTTGAAAATATATGCCCATAAACCACTATTTGTAGCAGCCTTATTCTTAATAGCCAAGACTTGGAAGCAACCCAGATATCCTTCTTTAAGGAATTGATAAATAACCTATAGTTTGTCCAGACAGTGGAATATAGGAATCTTAACTGCTTATTATTAATACCAAGTGAAATATACTGATCTAAAAATGCTATGTACTATGTGATTCCAACTATGTAACATTCTGGAAAAGACAAAAACTATAGAGACATTAAAAAATCAGTGGTTGACAGAGGCTGGGGGGAGAGAATTAGGGATAAATAGGTGGAGGATCTTTAGAGCCGTGTAATTATTCTATATGAAGCTACAGTGGTGGAAACATGTCATTGTACTTTTGTCTAAACCTATGTAGTGTGCAGCACAAAGAGTGAACCCCAATGTAAGCTATGGACTATGGGTGATAAGGATGTGTCAGTGTTGCATTGATTATAATAAATACACTATTCTGATAGGAGTATGTTACTGCTGGGGGTGGCTGTGTATATGTACAGGTAGGAGTATATGGCAAATCTCTGTACCTTTCTCTCTATTTTTCTGTGAACCTAAAACTATTCCAAAGCATGAAATCTTTTAAAAAGGGAGAGAATGTGAAAGTTAAAATTAATTACTAACAAAAATATAAAGATCTTAATTTATTCAATGAATACTTATTTGATGAATATTTATTTTAGTGTTAGTCACTCAGTTGTGTCTACTCTTTGTGACCCCAAGAACAGTATGTAGCCTGCCAGACTCCTCTGTCCATGGAATTATCCAGATTGGACTACTGAAGTGGATAACCATTCCCTTCTCCAGGGGATCTTCCTGAACCAGGGATAGAACCTCGGTTTCTCACATTGCAGGCATTTTCTTTATTTGTTATTGTTCAATCGCTAGGTTGTGTCCAACTCTTTGAAACCCCATGGACTCCAGCCGTTAGCTCCCTGTGCTTTACTATCTCCTGGAGTTTTCTCAAATTCATGTCCATTGAGTCAGTGATGCTATCTTACCATCTCATCCTCTGCCACCCCTTTCTGCTTTTGCCTTCAATCTTTCCCAGCATCGGGTCTTTTCTAATTAGTTGTCTCTTTGCATCAGGTGACCAAAGCTTCAGCTTTAGCATCAGTCCTTCCAATGAATATTCAGGACTGATTTCCTTTAAGATCAACTGGTTTGATCTCCTTGCTGTTCGAGACACTGTCAATAGTCTTCACACCACAGTTCGAAAGGATCAGTTCTTTAGCGCTCAGCCTTCTTTATGGTCCAACTCTCACATTTGCACATGACTACTGGAAAAACCATAGCTCTGACAATACAGACCTTTGTCAGCAAAGTGATGTCTTTGCTTCTTAATATGCTCTCTAGGTTTGTCATTCCAAGGAGTAATCATCTTTTAATTTCATGGCTGAAATCCACAGTGATTTTGGAGACCAAGAAAAGAAAAGAAAATCTGTCACTGCTTCCACGTTTTCCCCTTCTATTCGGCACGAAGTGATGGGACCGGATGCCATGATCTTAGTTTTTTGACTATTGAGTTTTAAGCAAGCTTTTCACCTTCATCTTTAACCCATATCAAGAGACTATTTAGTTCCTCTTCACTTTCTGCTATTAGTTGGTATAATCTGGATATTTTTTCAGTTCAGTTCAGTCACTCAGTTGTGTCCAACTCTTTGTGGCTTCACGAACTGCAGCATGCCAGGCTTCCCTATCCATCACCAACTCCTGGAGCTTGCTCAAACTAATGTCCATTGAATTGATGATGCCATCTAACCATCTCATCCTCCGTCGTTCCCTTCTCCCACCTTCAATCTTTCCCAACATCAGGGTCTTTTCAAATGAGTCAGTTCTTCACATCAGGTGGACAAAGTATTGGAGCTTCAGTTTCAACATCAGTCCTTCTAATGAATATTCAGGACTGATTCTTGTAGGATTTACTTGTTTTATCTCCTTGCAGTCAAAGGGACTCTCAAGAGTTTTCTCCATTGCCACAGTTCTAAAGCATCATTCCTTGGTGCTCAGCTTTCTTTATGATTCAACTCTGACATCCATACACAACTACTCAAAAAACCATAGCTTTGACAAGACAGACCTTTGTGGGCAAAGTAATGTCTCTGCTTTTTAATATGTTGTCTATGTTGGCCATAGTTGGATACCTGAAGTTGTTGATATTTTTCCCAGCAATCTTGATTCCAGCTTATGACTCATCCAGCATTCATCTTTCATTTCAGACTCTTTTTGTTGACTTTGTGGGCTACTCTGTTTCTTCTAAGGGATTCTTGCCCACAGTAGTAGATATAATGGTCATCTGAATTAAATTTGTTCATTCCTGTCTGTTTTATTTCACTGATTCCTAAGATACCGATATTCACTCTTGCCATCTCCTGCTTGACCACGTGCAATTTTTACCTTGATTCGTGGACCTGACATTCCAGGTTCCTCTGCAGTATTGTTCTTTATGCCATCGAACTTTACTTTCACCACCAGATACATCCACAGCTGAGTGTCATTTCCATTTTGGCCCAGCTGCTTCATTCTTCCTGAAGCTATTAGTAATTGCTCTCTGCTCATCCCAGTAGCATACTGGACACTTTCTGACCTGGGGGCTCATCTTCTAGTGTCATATATTTTTGCCTTTTCATTCTGTTCATGGGTTTCTCATGGCAATAACACTGTAGTGGTTTGCCACTCCCTCTTCCAGTGGACCACATTTTGTTAGAACTCTTAACTATGACCTGTCCACCTTGGGTGACCCTGCATGCCATGGCTCACAGCCTCACTGACTTATGCAAGCCCCTTTGCTATGACAAGGCTATAATCCATGAAGGGAATTTGCTTATTTAATATAAATAAATGTTCTAGGCTCTAAATGTAAAAGTCTTGAGTTAAAAAGGTCAAATTCTTCTCAACATGGAACTTAACATCTAGTTTGAGGAAACAAATAATAAACCATCATTAAGGATGCATCTGTTGGAATCAAAAGTTAAAAGAGAAAAATAATCAGAGTAAGCATACCAGGGAAAGGGTAGGTTTTTCTGTTTTACCAGAAGCTGATTAGATGGTGAATTTGATGCTGTTAGTGTCACACACTAATCCCTAATCTAGTGCTTAGGCAGAGGAGAAAGTAAATGATGAGTGTCAGTTATGGCCTTAGTATCAACTCTCAGGGGGTTCAGAGTAAAGGCTATAGTTTATCCCACTAACCCAGGGTCTTCTATATTTTCCCAGAAGATGAGACCAACCATATAAGTTCACTTTCTCCATCTCCCCAGGCACAGTTTAATGTGAATAGGAGGTGTGTGTGAGCAGTGCAAGGAGCGGGGGTTAGGGTGGGGTGTTTGAATTAGATATTGTTGGCGTTTTCCTAATATTCCCTTTAGAAGCTGGTTGCTGTCATATTGTGTAATAACAACTCACAGCTGCCTTCTTTTCTAGAAAATGTCTCTTAAACAAATGTGAGCTACCTAGTCTGTGAGGCAACCCCTTGTTCATAGGGAAAGACTTTAGCCAAGGAGCAACTGAGATGGGGTTGAGAGAATAGCTTCCATTCTCTCACAGTGGACTGATTCTATGGAGTAATTTGTGCCACAGAGCTTCCTGATTTGAACTGGGGTACTGTAGTACTTTGCCTCAACTTAAGACAAATATGAAGTGTGGTCTAACTTCAAAGCTCCTCCTAAGATCGGCAGAGGGGTTAGTTGCAATCATACTATGGATTCCCTTCTTCCTCTCTGCCTGAATTTGAACATTTCCCTTCCTTAGAAATGTATTTCTTCAGAGTAGGCACCAATAAATCTTCTGCAACCGTTCATCTCAAAGTGTGTTTGCAGGAAACCAAAACACTGTGGGCACAAGCCAGAAGGACTCTTGCTCACACCGTGTCTTTGTTTAGATGTTCCCCATCTTTATTTGGCTTCCTTCCCTCACCTTCTCCTGAGAGAATATCCTCAAGAAATAACTCAAACAAAACTGGCTCCAGCTCTACTTTTAGGAAACTGATATAAAAGAGATAATATTTGATTCATGACTTGAACAAAGGAGAAAATTTTAAAAATCCTGTGTGTTTAGAGAATATAAAGCAAACAGAATGGCAAGTAAATTAGATGAAAAATCTTATGTTAAAAGAACTAGAAGGAAAGTGTGACAAGAGCAGAGTCAGTGAAGTGAGAAATGGAAGTTTTAAAAAAATAACCTTGTAGGTCTTTGAAAGATTTAGCCAAATAATTATGGAAAGACATTGGAAGAACTGAAAGTAAGAAGATGGCTGATATATTTTATATTTTTAAAGGATTATCTTTGCTGTAGTTGGGTGACTAGACTATAGATGGGCAAGGGTAAAATGCAAAACCCTATCAGTGTGTGTGTGTGTGTAAATTAATCAATGCATTAAAAGATTATTCTCATATAAGATTATTCCCTGAGTACAAAAATGGTTGGCCAGCATCAGGAAGTCTATAAATCAAATTTACAATTTAAATAAATCAGAGAAGAAAAAATATGCCCATCTCATTAAATCCAAAAAAGGATGAAAAAGTTCACAGAATATTTATGTTAATTACTTTTGCTAGCTAAGATTTCAAGATGATATATAAATTTTGATTAATGTTAAATCTTGGAGATACAAAACAAATATATTAAATGCTGTAAATGAATGTATTTTAGGCTATTTCAGCTCAGTTCAGTTCAGTCGCTCAGTCATGTCCGACTCTTTGTGACCCCCATGAATCGCAGCACTCCAGGCTTCCCTGTCCATCACCAACTCCAGGAGTTCACTGAGACTCATGTCCATCGAGTCAGTGATGCCATCCAGCCATCTCATCCTCTGTCGTCCCCTTCTCCTCCTGCCCCCAATCCCTCCCAGCATCAGAGTCTTTTCCAGTGAATCAACTCTTCGCATGAGGTGGCCAAAGTACTGGAGTTTCAGCTTAAGCATCATTCCTTCCAATGAACACCCAGGACTGATCTCCTTTAGGATGGACTGGTTGGATCTCCTTGCAGGCCAAGGGGCTCTCAAGAGTCTTCTCCAACATCACAGTTTAAAAGCATCAATTCTTCAGCACTCAGCTTTCTTTTTAGTCCAACTTTCACATCCATACATGACCACTGGAAAACCATAGCCTTGACTAGACAGACCTTTGTTGGCAAAGTAATGTCTCTGCTTTTGAATATACTATCTAGGTTGGTCATAACTTTCCTCCCAAGGAGTAAGCGTCTTTAAATTTCACGGCTGCAGTCACCATCTGCAGTGATTTTGGAGCCCAAAAAATAAAGTATGACACTGTTTCCCCGTCTATTTGCCATGAAGTGATGGGACCAGATGCCATGATCTTAGTTTTCTGAATGTTGAGCTAAGCCAACTTTTTCACTCTCCTCTTTCACTTTCATCAAGAGGCTACTTAGTAACCAAATATTTCAAGATTGCTCCAAGATCTCAGGAGCTAAACATAATAAACTTTTATTTCTTGCTCATATCACATAGTACTATGAGTTGGCCAACTCTCCTGAGCTATTAGCCTGTATGCTGAGATCCTACCAGAGACACTGTTTCCTTCTTCCTTTTGACTCCACCCAGGACAAATGGCACCCAATTCCAGTACTCTTGCCTGGAAAATCCCATGGACGGAGGAGCCTGGTAGGCTGCAGTCCATGGGGTCACTAGAGTCAGACAACTGAGCGACTTCACTTTCACTTTTCGCTTTCATGCATTGGAGAAGGAAATGGCAACCTACTCCAGTGTTCATGCCTGGAGAATCCCAGGGATGGGGAAGCCTGGTGGGCTGCCATCTATGGGGTTGCACAGAGTCGGACACGACTGAAGCGACTTAGCAGCAGCAGCAGGACCTATAAGAGAGTTCTTAGAATCTTTTTCTCAGATTCTCTGCAAATAGATACACAGTGAGAGAGAGTGGAACATTGAAGGGAGCATCTTATTGTTAGTCCAGGAAGTGATAAGTATGACTCCCAGTAATATTATATTGACTGTAGCTCATGGCCACTAGTCCCCATTCTAATAGTGATTTAGAATGGAAAATATAATCTATAATCTTCATGTGTGCCTAAGAAAAAGAAATTGATAAGCATCTGTCCAGTTTCTGCCAGAAATGACAAAACTATAGACATAGTTTCTTTTACATCAGAAATGAGTACACTTGCTATTCTTAACATTGTTCTGATAGTTTGAACCAATGTAATAGAGTAAGAAACATGAATAGAAATATGTAAAGATAAAAAGGTGAGATGTATATATTTATTTTAATTCACTGATTATTATGTGAGTTATATATATTATATACATTCAGCAATGGAAATATACAATATCTATTTCTTAGAATCAATAGTACTTTTAAAAATACCAGATATAATCAACTTGAAAATTGTATAGGTACATGCTTTCATCTATAATACTAACTAAAAAATGTAAAGTATCTTGGAATTAGCTTAAAAATATACAAGACACTTGTAGATAAACTTAAAACTCTCATAAAGAGTATAAAAAATCTAAAAAAATGCCAAAATAATAGTTTATCAGCACTATATATGACATGCATAAGTATTATAGTAATGTTCAATTTTCTCCAAATAATTTATTACAATCACAATCAGCTAAGTTTTAAATATATCTATTGATACACATACATATACATATCCACCCACATATTAGATTAGAAATCCATGGGGAAATAAGTCAATTTTGAAAAAAAATGGACAAAGTGGTGAGATAAGTAGATTAGATATTAATGCATATTAGAAACTTATTGCTGAAAATATTAGAGAATTAACACAACTATGATGTGTAGACCAATGGCATAGGATAGAAAACTCAGACAAAGATCAATGTATGCTGGAAATTGATGTATAATAAAACTAACATCACCTTTATTTTTAATTATAGAATTAAATATAAATTATATAATAAAGTAATTTATGCAGAATTAAAAAACTCTTTGGAAAGGGTGGTTTTCAGTAAAGTAACTCACTATAGGATAAAAAGAAATAGTTCCAATTTTACACCAGATACAATGATGGATTAAAAATCAAAATATAAAAAATATATAAACTGAACAAAGAAATATAGGATAACATTTTTATTACTTTCTGGCAGGAAAGAACTTCCAAAAGATATCTATTAACATTTTATTTCAAAATTAAGTGTTTCTGTTCAACAGAGGACAACATTAACACAGTTAGTGAGAGAGAAATAACATCTTGAATATGAAAAATATTTTCCAAAACACCGAAAAAACTCAAAACAGGAAAATGATAAGTATAGTTAAAGTTAGGAACAGGAAACAAAAGGGGAAATAACAATTTTTTTCTATAAGCATTTGAGAAGATACATTCATTTATAGGAAAAGAAATACAAATTAAAACAATGGAATATGACTTTAAACCAATCTTACTGGAAAAATTGTAAAAATCAGATAATGCTGTATTTTCTGGTATTTGACAAAACTACACAGATTAAGAGGGAACAGTTCCTATAGACTGTCCTTACTTCAGACATCAACCATGAGTTCAGAAGTCATGGTGGGCTATCCTCACTTCCAGATAGCTGACTACAAATCTGAAATTCTCACAGACTTCCTCATATTCAAGAATTTGCTAAAATAGTCTATAGAACTCTGGAAGTTTTATATACGTATATATTTACAGTTATAGTTTTATTATGGAAAGTGATATATATCAGAATCAGCCAAAGAGAGAGATGGATAGGGAGAGGTTAGGAAGAGCTTCAGATATGAGGCTTCCATTGTGGCCAGGGACATGTTTCTCTCCTGGCACATTGAGGTATGCTGATATGTAGAGTATTGCCAACTAGGGAAACTCATCCAGCTTCTGGAATCCAGAGCTTTTAGTGAGGCTTCATTACATAGGCACAGGTGATCGCATCACTGGCCATGAGTCTGAACACAATCTCCAGCCCCTCTTCCCTTCTTAGAGGCTGGGCTGATATCACATGGCTAAAAATTTCAGCCCTCTAGTCACATGAATAATTTTTTGGGGGTAGACAATCCCAATCCCAAGTCATCTGTTAGCATAAACTATCAGGTGTGTGGTCCCGGGGATTCCTGATAAACAACAGATAACTCATCACTCAGATAATTCTAAAGATTAAGAGTACATCTCCCAGGAATAGAGGGGGAAAGCAAGACAAATTCTTTTTCACACACAAATCTTGTCAGGCAAATAGGAAATCTTACAAAGAGATGATAGGAATGCAGACAGGCTACCCTAGCTGAGAGACAAACGTAAAGTACTTATGCTACCTGTATATAGGCAAAAATTATTACTTAGAAATACCACTCTTGGATATATATTCCAAGGAAATTCTCAAAGTGATTCATAAGTAATATGTGTTAGGTTTTTCCCAATAGTGTCGTTTCAAGTGCCTGGCTTGGAGACAATTTTTGAGTTCATATGAGGCAAATAAACATAATGTGTATGCAGCAGTTGTACCAATTATGTAGCAGTAACATGAATTTATATTTAGCACATAGGGCTGTATAAACAAAAAATGAAACTAAGCTCTACAGTATTTTATACTCTAAGAACACAACAACAGCAATAGCTGCATGCTTGACAAGAATAGCTTAAAATTCAAGAATGTATAGAAAACACTTTGAAACTCCCTCTGTTTGCGGGTGGGTGGCAAATCATATGGAGATGGATATAAAAGGAGAGATTATAAATGAACTGTGAGCAGTCCTTGGTGGACCAGTGATAGTCATAAACATCTGTTTCTGATTTACTGACTATGCCAAAGCCTTTGACTGTGTGGATCACAATAAACTGTGGAAAATTCTGAAAGAGATGGAAATACCAGACCACCTGACCTGCCTCTTGAGAAACCTATATGCAGGTCAGGAAGCAACAGTTAGAACTGGACATGGAACAACAGACTGGTTCCAAATAGGAAAAGGAGTACGTCAAGGCTGTATGTTGTCACCCTGCTTATTCAACTTATATGCAGAGTACATCATGAGAAACACTGGGCTGGAGGAAGCATAAGCTGGAATCAAGATTGCTGGGAGAAATAACCTCAGATATGCAGATGGCACCACCCTTATGGCAGATAGTAAAGAAGAACTAAAGAGCCCCTTGATAAAAGTGAAAGAGGAGAGTGAAAACTTTGGCTTAAAGCTCAACATTCAGAAAATGAAGATCATGGCATCTGGTCCCATCACTTTATGGGAAATAGTTGGGGAAACTGAAAAGGGTGGCTGACTTTATTTTTCTGTTCTCCAAAATCACTGAAGATGGTGATTGCAGCCATGAAATTAGAAGACGCTTACTCCTTGGAAGGAAAGTTATGACCAACCTAGATAGCATATTCAAAAGCAGAGACATTACTTTGCCAACAAAGGTCCATCTAGTCAAGGCTATGGTTTTTCCAGTGGTCATGTATGGATGTGAGAGTTGGACTGTTAAGAAAACTGAGCGCCGAAGAATTGATGCTTTTGAACTGTGGTGTTGGAGAAGACTCTAGAGAGTCCCTTGGACTGCAAGGAGATCCAACCAGTCCATCCTAAAGGAGATCAGTCCTGGGTGTTCATTGGTCAGACTGATTTTGAAGCTGAAACTCCAATACTTTGACCCCCTGATTCAAAGAGCTGACTCATTGGTAAATATCCTGACGCTGGAAAAGATTGAGGGCAGGAGGAGAAGGGGACGACAGAGAATGAGATGGATGGATGGCATCACCAGCTCAATGGCCATGGATTTGGGTGGACTCCAGGAGTTGGTGATGGACAGGGAGGCCTGGCGTGCTGCGGTTCATGGGGTTGCAAACAGTTGGACATGACTGAGCAACTGAGGAGAAGGCAATGACACCCCACTCCAGTACTCTTGCCTGGAAAATCCCATGGATGGAGGAGCCTGGTAGGCTGCAGTCCATGGGTTCGCTAAGAGTCAGACATGACTGAGCAACTTCACTTTCACTTTTCACTTTCCTGCACTGGAGAAGGAAATGGCAACCCACTCCAGTGTTCTTGCCTGGAGAATCCCAGGGACGGGGAGCCTGGTGGGCTGCCATCTATGGGGTCGCACAGAGTCGGACACGACTGATGTGACTTAGCAGCTTAGCAGAGCAACTGAACTGAACTGAATGAACTAAGTGTGATCAACACTGATTTTATGATTTTAAAAAAAGGGCACTCCTATCTCCATTTTCTTTAGGCTAAGAATTGATTTAATAAACTAGAAGTGTGATTATGGGTGTGAAAGAAATTTGTAAATTCATTCATTTAAATATTTACTGAGCACCTATTATGTGCCAACATTCTACAACGTGTTAAGGATAAAATGGAAATCTCAGTCTCAGCTCTTAAAGACCCTGGATTCCTTGGGTATACAGACTTGTGCACCAGCCTTTCGAATACAATGAGACTCTGCAAGAACTACACAAATGTAAGGGAACTGGTATGTTCTCTCTCCAGACCACATATTATTTCATCATATACACTGTACTTTCATAGCCATGACACTAATTGTACTCTTTCCAGTTGCTCATTTTTTTGATTGCTTGAGGCCAGGTACCTGGTCTGTCTTGCTTGTTATAGTATCATGAGTGCCTTACACAAAGCATAGGATCTAGTCAGTACTCCTTAGATATTCATAAAATAAATAAGTATACAATTGGCCCCTGGAGAAAATTTCAGAAGTATAATTCTGTTTCATTAGAGTTTATTTCAATCAAAACAAACATGGTTGATAATACAAAAGAAACTAATAATGGTTGAGAAGTTAAAGTAAATTTTTTGTTGTTTTTACCACTACCCCAGGATGTGAAAATTCTGAATTTTAGCCATTGTCATTTAATGCTGTTGTTCATTATTACTAAATTGCCATTCTAGAGTATGTCATTCTGTAATTTATCTTATTTTCTTTGCCTGCTTTAAAGAACATTTTCAATGCCCACTTGGAGTCAGGCTATGGCATTAATTGCTGAGGATCAAGAAATGGCTAAAAACACACACTGTTTCTAAGGATCTCATAGTCCACTGATGGTGACTTGTACATTAATTCATTCAAAATATTCAGGTATGCAGAAAGTGGTGCAAGAAAATAGAGAAGGAAATGAAATTTGCTATGCAGTCGAAGAAACCAACAGCTACCCACAGAAAAGATGATATCTGAGTTAGAGCTTAAAAGGAATACAGGAGTTTGCCATCTGGACAATTGGAAAAAGGCATCCAGGAAGTGTAAACAACGTATTTAGAAAATAATATCGGGGGAAAAGCATTGTATCTCAGAAACCTGGAGAAATCAAGGGTGGCTAAAACATAGGTTGGTGTTGTGTGTCAAACTCAGGATGAGCCTGCAAAGACCATGTGGACCCCAGTTCTGAAAGGTGGAGTTTCAAGTTTATTTAGCGAGCAGTTGGAAGCTTCCTGGTGGCTCAGAGGTTAAAGCGTCTGCCTCCAATGTGAGAGACCCGGGTTCGATCCCTGCGTTGGAAGATCCCCTGGAGAAGGAAATGGCAACCCACTCCAGTATTCTTGCCTGGAGAATCCCATGGTCGGAGGAGCCTGGTAGGCTACAGTCCACAGGGTCACAAACAGTCAGATACGACTGAGCGAGTTCACGTTGGAAGTGATCAGCAGCTTTAAAATTCTTCCATTTATTTTCTTTCTAGAGTTGTAGCTTCCTAACTCACTAAGTTTCTGGTTCATGGGAAAGCAGACTTTAAAACTACATGTAAAAAGGTTGAGTTCATACATCAACTAATCTCTTTTCAACCACATATTAGCACTTGGTTTTGGCTTATAGATCTAATTTCTTGCAGAACACTCTTTGATGTTCATATTCTTATTTAGAGTTAAATATCCCAGAGCCACAGTGTTTGCTGAATCAGGAATATAACTAAACTATCAATATCTCAACTTGACAAAATCCATATTTAAACACTTGTATTCTGCTGAAGACATTAAAATTCTCCGTGGAGAATGGAAATTTGTTGCACATATATATGGTAGAGTAAATTAAATTAAAAAAGTAATGTGAGGCTGCAAACTCAAGATAAATGGTGTATAAATCCAGATATTAAATTAAATGTTTCACTGGGCAATGATGAAGTGTTATACATTCTCTCTCTCCTATGTATAAGAAATTGATTAGCTAAATTTCAAATTCACGAGGTAACTGACTGATAACTCATTTTGCATAATTCCTGAAAGGGTACATAAGACACATGACAAAAGTTAACCATGATCTTAACTCAAAAAGCAATTTCTATTGTATATTTTACTTGTGAGCTGTGAGGATGCAAGAATTATGGAAAAACAGTAAGAACATTTCAGAAGCAATAACCTAATAAGGAGTTGCTTATTTTAATTGTCCTGCCTATTCTGTTAACATACATATTTAGGCAATATGAATATAAAATATCAGCATTTTTGGTGTCTTACTATTTTAAAAGAAATATGTGGTAACAAATGAGTATGCATTGTCTCTCACTGTAGATATTTTAAGATATTTCCATGCGTAAGCTGCTAGCTCTAGAGTCAGTCTTATAGAACAATAATATTAGAGATATTGGTGGAGTGGGTAATAGGAAAGTAGCAGTCTTTTTGCTCTCCTAGCAACCAATGATACACAGTTTGGGTGTAAATATGGCAGTCCCTTACTTTCAGTCAGGCAATTTGAGCTCATTTATTTAACTCTCTTCTTTCCAAAGTTCTTGTGAAATGAGTAAAAAAATATGAAATATTAATAAATGTGTGAACATATGTGTTGTTAATAATGAAAGGTTTTAGACATCAAACAATAGGTTCCAAATTCAAGAATTGAGTGTAAGTGGTAACCCACTACATTACATAACACAGAACAAGACTGTGTGGAAAGGAAATTAAAGGAGTCCCCTGTGGATCTGGATTCATAGGAACAAACACAAAGAAACAAATTGGAAGCAGCAGGAACTGAGAGTTGTGTGAAACGGGGGTGGCGAACTGAGGGTAACTTGAATGACTTGAACAGTTTCTGACTGTACCACATCAACAACAAACCAATTTACCCTGACACGTTTGATGATTATTCTTTTAACACAAATAAATAGCTTAGTAAACACGGAAGATTGCTACAGCCAACTCCTAAAGGCTTAAAGAAAGAGGAACAGCTCTCAGCTAGCTCAGGCATGGTTAGCAAACCGGTGTGCTCCCCAGTTGGGTGTCCCTCCCTCTGTGTTCATCACAGCTGTCTAGAATACCTACAGCCAAATAAAACTGTAGGAAATACTAGGTTTCTCATTCTCCATCTACAGTTGCACAAACAGGGGAAACACAGCAAACATTTGAGGCAGTAAAGGAGTAAAATGAAGAATCATACGAGGATTCAGAGGAAATAGCCTGTTGTGAAATTATTTTAGTTTAAGAAACAGTAAAACAGAAGAAAAACTCTAATTTGTATTAAGATAGAAGATTTTGCATCTTTAAGGTAAAAGTAATAAAATAATGAATGTGATAATTTTTAAACTTTAGGAATCATGAGCAAGAAACAACTCAAAGACATGCTAGGGAAGTCTCATGGCTCACTTTCTCATGTCCTCATTTCCCTCAGGTGTCAGCTCCAAGATTGCCTTCTCTGTATGACCTTTCTGAACTTTCTTTCCTAAGCTTCAAGTCCATTCTTAGACTGTTCTGTGTTTTGTTCTTGTCACTTTGTAACATGAAATTTATTTACTTGCTTACTGCTTGCCTTCCTCTAAGGAAGACAGAGCTTCTTTTGGTTTGTTCATTGTTCTTTCACTTCATTATCAGAACCATCCATCGCACATTGCAGCTGCCCCCAAAATTATCTGTACAACAAAGGAATGAGAGCTAGTGAGAGAGCCCCTTTGACCACAGAGGCATTCCTAACTAAAATCTCGGCAATTGTCAAAGGAGTTAAACTGTCCTTCCAGAAATGAAGGAACTTTGCTTATTTTAAGAAGTGTATTTCAAGGAGTATCAAACTGTAAGCAAGGCCCAACTTTCCTAGTTCTTTAGGAATTATATTTCCATGTTAAGTTGTCTTGAGCTCCTTACATAAAATCACATAAGCATCTCTGAATTTTCAGTATGGAAAGCCCTAAACTGGAGAAGGAGAAGGGGGCGACAGAGAATGAGATGTTTGGATGACATCATTGACTTAATGGACATGAGTTTGAGCAAACTCCAGGAAATAATGAAGGACAGGGAAGCCTGGTATGCTGCAGTCCATGGGTTTGCAAAGAGTCGGACACAGCTGAGCGACTGAACAACAACAAACTTCATGGGCCTCTAATGTACTTAGATTTGCTTTTATCATCTTTATCATAGTAATCTTAACAGGGGATACACATCAGAATCATCTCTAAATATCTGACACAGACTAACAAAAGACCAGGTCCTTCTAACAGCAACTGAAATCAAATTTGTAGGTAGGACCTAGGTATTTTCAAAAAGTCCCCCGAAGATCCTCATATAAAGTTAATGTTGAAATCCATTGCTTTACCACTTTCTCTCTTCCCCAAGACTTGCTACTGATTTTCCCTGCAAAAGACAGCTGATCTCATTCCTTGTATGGTTTTTCAGTGATGAGTTTTTCTAACAAAAATGCTACAAGGCAATAGACATATGAATCGGTATACCATGGGAATGTCATTAAGTTCGTGATACATCTGGCTTATACAAAGATTCAGTTTAAACAGCCTTGACCTTTCTACCTAGCTCAGAGTAATTCTATGTGCTCTAGTCTGTGTCCCAAGTATTGGCAATTAAGATCCTCCTTTACACCAAGTAAAGGACTGTGCTTTTTGAAAGCTTGAAATCTGCTTTAAGACTTTAGCTGAGCAAATGAGGACAGAGAAGATAACATTTCCATGGATACTGAAAGATAAATGTCAAAGCACAGGAAAGGCAATGGCCCTGCTCATCTAAAGGCCAGATGGGGCATGAAGTGTCTCAAGTGAGGACCCACTGGAAGTGAGATGGTGAGCCCTGCTCCTTCATGGAAATTTCTTACAGCCAATGCACGCCACTCCTCAGACATTTAGGGAGGCTGTCATTGATAATCTCAAGTTTAAAACTTTCTTTAGCTATCCCTTCTCCATTTCTCTTTAGGAGCCTAGAATACTTCCTTGAAAATAGCAAACATAAATTAGCACCTTTATTCCTTTTCTTTGATGACAGAACGTGACTGTGGGACTGTCTCAGACCTGAGATGCACAAACAACCATTTTACATAAGTCAGAGGGCAGGGAACAAATTTCAGTAACTTCATTTTACTCCTAATAAGCCTTTCTATTCATCTCCTTAAATTCTCAGTGAGGCATTGCACCAGTTAAGCTTTGGTAAGTTTATCCTGCGATGTGTCTAACATACATTTTGCAGTTCAGTCCTGTGCAGACTTACATATTTTATTTTTCAAGGAGCAATGTGGCAATGGGGAAACCCAACAACGCTTCCTGAATCACCCAGGCTGCTTACAAAAAATGTTAATTATTGGGCACAAATTACAGATAAATTGAGATCTTTAGGGTATAGAGTCTTCATCTCTATAAATCTAATGCACATAAATCTGACCTTCAGTGAATTAAGGCAAGAGATAAATGGGATATTAGAATATAAATCCACAGATAGTTAAATGCATATGAAAACAATATGTATTCCATATGCTAAAATCTTCGATGATGATTAGGGCTTCCCTGGTGGCTCAGAGGTTAAAGCATCTGCCTGGAATGCGGGACACCCAGGTTCTAGCCCTGGGTCGGGAAGATCCCCTGGAGAAGGAAATGGCAACCCATTCCAGTACTGTTGCCTAGAGAATCCCATGGAGGGAGGAGTCTGGTAGGCTACAGTCCATGGGGTCGCAAAGACTCAGACATGACTGAGCGACTTCACTTTCACTTTCCATGATGATTACTGATTCACCCATTTCCCCATTTAATTCATTAATAATTTAAATCTTTAGAAATTATTTCATTAGGTGAAAACAAGTCTAGAATTGTTATAACTTTCTTATGCATTGACCCTTTTGTCATTATGTCTCTTTATATCTGGTAATGAATGTTTTTTGCATTATACACTGATTTACTTTGGACCCTATTTTCATGAAAAAAGTTGGTCATTGTTTTACTTTCAGTTATTTTATGTCCTTATATTTAAAGTGTGTCTCTTTCAAACTGCATAAGTTAATTATACATATATATACTACAATATGGTCTTCTCTAATGGCTTAGACAGTAAATAATCCACCTTCAATGTGGGAGACCTGGGTTCAATCCCTGGGTTGGGAAGATCCCCTGGAGGAGAGCATGGCAACCCATGCCAGTGTCCTTGCCTGGAGAATCCCTATGAACAGAGGAAACTGGCAGGCTACAGCCCATGGGTGGGCTACAGCTCATGCAGAGTCAGACACAACTGAGCGACCAACCACATGCTACAATATGTATTTATGGTATTATAGGATGTATATTCAGTCTAACAATACTCGTTCTTAGTTGGAATATTTACATTGAATGTAAACATTGAGGTATTTGGTTTAAAACATATTTTATCATTTGCTCTTTATCTTACAAATTCTGTGCTTCTTTTTCTCTCTTTTCTTGTCTTCTGTTGATCAGTGATTATTTCCATTTCTTCCCTCTATCGTACTTTTTATTGTCTAGTGCCCTTTCCGCAGTTTATTAGGAGTTACATATTTTTTATCTTATTTTTTCTTCCCCTCAAACTATACATATCATATACTTTACATATCAAAGTGTCAAGGAGTCCTCCTTATCCTTCTCATGGATTCCACACAGAGGACTTTTTATTTTTTTAATTTATTTATTTTAATTGGAGGCTAATTACTTTACAATATTGTATTGGTTTTGCCATACATTGATTTGAATCTGCCATGGTGTACACATGTTCCCCATCCTGAACCCACCTCCCACCTCCCTCCCCGTACCATCCCTCTGGGTCATCCCAGTGCACCAGCCCTGAGCACCCTGTATCATGCATCAAACCTGGACTGGGGTTTCATTTCACATATGATAATATACATGTTTCAATGCCATTCTCCCAAATCACCCCACCCTCACCCTCTCCCAGAGTCCAAAAGACTGTTCTATACATCTGTGTCTCTTTTGCTGTCTCACATACAGGGTTATCATTACCATCTTTCTTTTTCTTTTTTTTTTTTTTTAATTTTTTAATTTCAGATATACACATGCTCCCCATCCTGAACCCTCCTCCCTCCCAACCTCCCCATACCATCCCCCTGGGCCTTCCCAGCACACCAGCCCCAAGCATCCAGCATCGTGCACTGAACCTGGACTGGCATCTCGTTTCATACATGACATTTCACATGTTTCAATGCCATTCTCCCAAATCTTCCCACCCTCTCCCACAGAGTCCATAAGACTGTTCTATACATCAGTGTCTCTTTTGCTGTCTCGTATACAGGGTTATCGTTACCATCTTTCTAAATTCCATATATATGCGTTAGTATACTGTATTGGTCTTTTTCTTTCTGGCTTACTTCACTCTGTATAATAGGCTCCGGTTTCACCCACCTCATTAGAACTGATTCAAATGTATTCTTTTTAATGGCTGAGGACAGGAAAAGGTCCGTTTTCATTCCAATCCCAAAGAAAGGCAATGCCAAAGAATGCTCAAACTACTGCACAATTGCACTCATCTCACACGCTAGTAAAGTAATGCTCAAAATTCTCCAAGCCAGGCTTCAGCAATATGTGAACCGTGAAATTCCTGATGTTCAAGTTGGTTTTAGAAAAGGCAGAGGAACCAGAGATCAAGTTATCAACATCCGCTGGATCATGGAAAAAGCAAGAGAGTTCCAGAAAAATATCTACATCTGCTTTATTGACTATGCCAAAGCCTTTGACTGTGTGGATCACAATAAACTGTGGAAAATTCTGAAAGAGATGGGAATACCAGACCACCTGATCTGCCTCTTGAGAAATCTGTATGCAGGTCAGGAAGCAACAGTTAGAACTGGACATGGAAGAAACTGGTTCTAAATAGGAAAAGGAGTACGTCAAGGCTGTATGTTGTCACCCTGCTTATTTAACTTATATGCAGAGTATATCATGAAAAAGGCTGGACTGGAAGAAGCACAAACTGGAGTCAAGATTGCTGGGAGAAATATCAATAACCTCAGATATGCAGATGACACCACCCTTATGGCAGAAAGTGAAGAGGAACTAAAATCCTGTTGATGAAAGTGAAAGTGGAGAGTGAAAAAGTTGGCTTAAATCTCAACATTCAGAAAACGAAGATCATGGCATCCGATCCCATCACTTCATGGGAAATAGATGGGGAAACAGTGGAAACAGTTTCCACTGTCCCCCCCCCCCAAAAAAAAAAAACACTTGGTTTTTTGGGCTCCAAAATCACTGCAGGTGGTGACCGCAGCCATGAAATTAAAAGACGCTTACTCTTTGGAAGGAAAGTTATGACCAACCTAAATAGCATATTCAAGAGCAGAGACATTACTTTCCCAACAAAGGTCTGTCTAGTCAAGGCTATGGTTTTTCCTGTGGTCATGTATGGATGTGAGAGTTGGACTGTGAAGAAGGCTGAGCGCCAAAGAATTGATGCTTTTGAACTGTGGTGTTGGAGAAGACTCTTGAGAGTCCCTTGGAATGCAGGGAGATCCAATCAGTCCGTTCTGAAGGAGATCAGCCCTGGGATTTCTTTGGAAGGAATGATGCTAAAGCTGAAATTCCAGTATTTTGGCCACCTCATACGAAGAGTTGACACATTGGAAAAGACTTTGATGCTGGGAGGGAATGGGGGCAGGAGGAGAAGGGGACGACAGAGGATGAGATGGCTGGATGGCATCACTGACTCGATGGACAGGAGTCTGGGTGAACTCTGGGAGTTGGTGATTGACAGGGAGGCCTGGCGTGCTGCGATTCATGGGGTTGCAAAGAGTCAGACACAACTGAGCGACTGAACTGACTGAACTGAATACTCCATTGTGTATATGTAACACAGCTTTCTTATCCATTCATCTGCTGATGGACATCTAGGTTGCTTCCATGTCCTGGCTATTATAAACAGTGCTGTGATGAACACTGGGGTACACGTGTCTCTTTCAATCTGGTTTCCTCGGTGTGTATGTCCAGCAGTGGGATTGCTGGGTCGTATGGCAGTTCTATTTCCAGTTTTTTAAGGAATCTCCACACTGTTCTCCATAGTGGCTGTACTAGTTTGCATTCCCACCAACAGTGTAAGAGGGTTCCCTTTTCTCCACACCCTCTCCAGCATTTATTGCTTGTAGACTTTTGGATAGCATCCATTCTGACTGGCCTGAAATGATACTTCATTGTGGTTTCGATTTGCATTTCTCTGATAATGAGTGATGTTGAGCATCTTTTCATGTGGTTGTTAGCCATCTGTATGTCTTCTTTGAAGAAATGTCTGTTTAGTTCTTTGGCCCATTTTTCGACTGGGCCATTTATTTTTCTGGAATTGAGCTGGAGAAGTTGCTCGTATAATTTTGAGATTAATTCTTTGTCAGTTGCCTCATTTGCTATTATTTTCTCCCATTCTGAAGCCTGCCTTTTCACCTTGCTTAGAGTTTCCTTTGTTGTGCAGAAGCTTTTAAATTTAATTAGGTCCCATTTGTTTATTTTTGCTTTTATTTCCATTCCTCTGTGAGGTGGGTCATAGAGGATCCTGCTTTGATGTATGTCAGAGAGTGTTTTGCCTATGTTCTCCTCTAGGAGTTTTATAGTTTCTGGTCTTACGTTTAGATCTTTAATCCATATTGAGTTTATTTTTGTGTATGGTGTTAGAAAGTGTTCTAGTTTCAATCTTTTACAAGTGGTTGACCAGTTTTCCCAGCACCACTTGTTAAAGAGATTGTCTTTTCTCCATTGTATATTTTTGCTTCCTTTGTCAAAGATAAGGTGTCCATAGGTACATGGATTTATCTCTGGGCTTTCTATTTTGTTCCATTGATCTATATTTCTGTGTTTGTGCCAGTACCATACTGTCTTGATGACTGAAGCTTTGTAGTAGAGCCTGAAGTCAGGCAGGTTGATTCCTCCAGTTCCATTCTTCTTTCTCAAGATTGCTTTGGCTATTCGAGGTTTTTTTGTATTTCCATACAAATGGTGAAATTATTTGTTCTAGCTCTGTGAAAAATACCATTGGTAGCTTGATAGGGATTGCATTGAATCTATAAATTGCTTTGGGTAGTATACTCATTGTCACTCTATTGATTCTTCCGATCTATGAACACGGTATATTTTTCCATCTATTAGTGTCCTCTTTGATTTCTTTCACCAGTGTTTTAGTTTTCTGTATATAGGTCTTTTGTTTCTTTAGGTAGATTTATTCCTAAGTATTTTATTCATTTAATTGCAATGGTGACTGGAATTGTTTCCTTAATTTTTCTTTCTGTTTTCTCATTGTTAGTGTATAGGAATACAAGGGATTTTTGTGTGTTGATTTTATATCCTGCAACTTTACTATATTCATTGATTAGCTCTAGTAATTTTCTGGTGGAGTCTTTAGGGTTTTCTATGTAGAGGATCATGTCATCTGCAAACAGTGAGAGTTTTACTTCTTCTTTTCCAATTTGGATTCCTTTTATTTCTTTTTCTGCTCTGATTGCTGTGGCCAAAACTTCCAAAACTATGTTGAATAGTAATGGTGAGAGTGGGCACCCTTGTCTTGTTCCTGACCGTAGGGGAAATGCTTTCAATTTTTCACCATTGAGGATAATGTTTGCTGTGGGTTTGCCATATATAGTTTTTATTATGTTGAGGTATGTTCCTTCTATTCCTGCTTTCTGGAGGGCTTTTATCATAAATGGATGTTGAATTTTGTCAAAGGCTTTCTCTGCATCTATTGAGATAATCATATGGTTTTTATTTTTCAATTTGTTAATGTGGTGTATTACACTGAATGATTTGCAGATATTGAAGAATGTTTGCATCCCTGGGATAAAGCCCACTTGGTCATGATGTATGATCGTTTTAATGTGTTGTTGGATTCTGATTGCTAGAATTTTGTTAAGGATTTTTGTATCTATGTTCATCAGTGATATTGGCCTGTAGTTTTCTTTTTTTGTGGGATCTTTGTCAGGTTTTGGTATTAGGGTGACGGTGGCCTCATAGAATGAGTTTGGAAGTTTACCTTCCTCTGCAATTTTCTGGAAGAGTTTGAGTAAGATAGGTGTTAGCTCTTCTCTAAATTTTTGGTAGAATTCAGCTGTGAAGCCATCTGGTCTTGGGCTTTGTTTGCTGGAAGATTTCTGATTACAGTTTCAATTCCCATGCTAGTGATGGGTTGTTAAGATTTTCTATTTCTTCCTGGTTCAGTTTTAGAAAGTTGTACTTCTCTAAGAATTTGTCCATTTCTTCCAAGTTGTCCATTTTATTGGGATATGATTGCTGATAGTAGTCTCTTATGATCCTTTGTATTTCTGTGTTGTCTGTTGTGATTTCTCCATTTTCATTTCTAATTTTATTGATTTGATTTTTCTCCCTTTGTTTCTTGATGAGTCTGACTAATGGTTTGTCAATTTTATTTATTCTCTCAAAGAACCAGCTTTTGGCTTTGTTGATTTTTGCTATGGTCCCTTTTGTTTCTTTTGCATTTATTTCTGCCCTAATTTTTAAGATTTCTTTCCTTCTACTAACCCTGGGGTTCTTCATTTCTTCCTTTTCTAGTTGCTTTAGGTATAGAGTTAGGTTATTTATTGACTTTTTTCTTGTTTCTTGAGGTATGCCTGTATTGCTATGAACCTTCCCCTTAGCACTGCTTTTGCAGTGTCCCACAGGTTTTGGGTTGTTGTGTTTTCATTTTCATTCATTTCTATGCATATTTTGATTTCTTCTGTGATTTTTTGGTTATTCAGCAGCGTGTTGCTCAGCCTTCATATGTTGGAATTTTTAATCGTTTTTCTCCTGTAATGGTGTCAAATCTTACTGCATTATGGTCAGGAAAGATGCTTGGAATGATTTCAATTTTTTTGAATTTACCAAGGCTAGATTTATGGCCCAGGATATGATCTATCCTGGAGAAGGTTCTATGTGCACTTAAAAGGTGAAATTCATTGTTTTGCAGTGAAATGTCCTATAGATATCAATTAGGTCTAACTGGTCTATTGTATCATTTAAAGTTTGTGTTTCCTTGTTAATTTTCAGTTTAGTTGATCTATCCATAGGTGTGAGTGGGGTATTAAAGTCTCCCACTATTATTTTGTTATTGTTAATTTCCCCTTTCATACTTGTTAGCATTTGTCTTACATACTGTGGTGCTCCTGTGTTGGGTGCATATATATTTATAATTGTTATATCTTCTTCTTGGATTGATCCTTTGATCATTATGTAGTGTCCTTCTTTGTCTCTTTTCACAGCCTTTGTTTTAAAGTCTATTTTGTCTGATATGAGTATTGCTAGTCCTGCTTTCTTTTGGTCCCTATTTGCGTGGAATATCTTTTTCCAGCCCTTCACTTTCAGTCTGTACGTGTCCCTTGTTTCAAGGTGGGTCTCTTGTAGACAACGAGATGCCAGTCCAGGTTCAATGCACGATACTGGATGCTTGGGGCTGGTGCACTGGGACGACCCAGAGGGATGGTATGGGGAGGGAGGAGGGAGGAGGATTCAGGATGGGGAACACATGTATACCTGTGGTGGATTCATTTTGATATTTGGCAAAACTAATACAATTATGTAAAGTTTAAAAATAAAATAAAATTAATTAAAAAAATTAAAAAAAAAATAGACAACATATATAGGGATTTTGTTTTTGTATCCATTCAGCCAGTCTTTATCTTTTGGTTGGGGCATTCAACCCATTTACATTTAAGGTAATTATTGATAAGTATGATCCCATTGCCATTTACTTTATTGTTTTAGGTTCGAGTTTATACACCCTTTCTGTGTTTCCTGTCTAGAGAAGATCCTTTAGCATTTGTTGGAGAGCTGGTTTGGTGGTGCTGAATTCTCTCAGCTCTTTCCTGTCTGTAAAGCTTTTCATCTCCTTCATATTTGAATGAGATCCTTTCTGGGTGCAGTAATCTGGGCTGTAGGTTATTTTCTTTCATCACTTTAAGTATGTCCTGCCATTCCTTCCTTGCCTGAAGAGTTTCTATTGAAAGATCAGCTGTTATCCTTATGGGAATACCCTTGTGTGTTATTTGTTGTTTTTCCCTTGCTGCTTTTAATATTTGTTCTTTGTTAATTTGATTAATATGTGTCTTGTGGTGTTTTGCTTTGAGTTTATCCTGTTTGGGACTCTCCGGGTTTCTTGGATTTGGGTGATTATTTCCTTCCCCATTTTAGGGAAGTTTTCAACTATTATTAAGTAACTTAATTATTAGTTAAGTTACTCTTACAGAGATGAATCATTGTGGTCGTGTTACTGCTGTGGAATCTTCCATAGAGATTATTTGAGACTTAGTGGTAACACTTCTCAAGTATTTTCTCATGGTCTTTCTTTTTGTCTTCTTCTTCTGGTACTCCTATGATTCGAATGTTGGGGCATTTAACATTGTCCCAGAGGTCTCTGAGATTGTCCTCATTTCTTTTAATTAGTTTTTCTTTTTTCCTCTCTGTTTCATTGATTTCTACCATTCTATCTTCTACCTCACTTATCCTATCTTCTGCCTCTGTTATTCTACGGTTGGTTCCCTCCAGAGTGTTTTATCTCATTTATTGCATTATTCATTACATATTGACTCTTTTTTATTTCTTCTAGGTCCTATTAAACCTTTCTTGCATCTTCTCAATCTCTGTCTTCAGGCTATTTATCTGTAATTCTATTTTGTTTTCAAGATTTTGGATCATTTTCACTATCATTATTCGGAATTCTTTATCAGGTAGATTCCCTATCTCTTCCTCTTTTGTTTGGTTTGGTGGGCATTTATCATGTTCCTTTACCTGCTGGGTATTCCTCTGTCTCTTCATCTTGTTTATATTGCTGTGTTTGGGGTGGCCTTTCCGTATTGTGGCAGTTTGTGGAGTTCTGTTTATTGTGGAGTTTAGAGGACTTTTTCTTAAGTACACCCACAGTCTTCCTGTCAACCGTATATTTACTCTTCCCAGAGAAATTGTTATAAATGCTCACTTGGCTACATTTGATTGTTATTTTTGCAGAAATAATTTTCCATGTTTGACAGAGTTGCTATTGTTGATCCTGGGGATGAGGCTTTTCCTCCAAAACACAAGTTCTCCTCCTCCAGACTTTATTTGTCCAGGAGGCTCCTCCTTTGGGGCCTGGGCTGCCCCAGTGAATGATGAAATCCCTGTGCATAAAGTTGACTATTAAAGGCCTTTGTTAAGATATTGACAAGAAGATTTAAAGCCACCTTGTCAGTCAGCTTATGTCTTATCAGTGATAAACCTCATGGTTTTGTCTCAATCTTTATTCTTTTAAGTCTCAAATTGTTTGAGACTTAGTGGTAACAATTCTAAGTGACAGACACCTCCATAGAGACTGTACTTACTGTGATCTACATTGCATTTGGTACAGATCTCAGAAGAATGGCAAAGAATATAGAAGGAAACATATACCACTTTGAAATTCTGCAGTCTGATAACAGTGTCATTCTCAGGGAGAACAGCTTGAGTTTCACTGAGGGTTTTTTTTAGTCTATATGTTGTTAACTGCATCTCCTCAGATTCAGGCATCGCTTTTAAGAAAAGAAAGGTGTTTGTCCTGCCAAACCAAGGTAACTAATATAGTGGAAACCTCTTGGGTTATTTTTTCAGACTACTTGTTACTCTTACAGAGATGGCTCATTGTGGTCATGTTATTGCTGTGGAATCCTCCATGGAGATTGTGGCCTTCATCTCCCCACACTATTCTGCATATTTAAAAGACTGAGCAACTGTTAGTTTTTGAGAGCTAAGTTAATAAAAAAAATCTAAAGGGAAAATTTACAAATTCCTAATGTTAGACATCTTTATTCTAATATATCTTCAAGCCTCTTTTCTTCTTCATTCTTACATTAAAACACCCTTTCCCATGCATTCTGTTTTCCTCTGTCTTCCTAGACTAGCTCAAGTTAAGGACAACTACAAGTTAGATATAGAATTTTTGGAGAGATCTATTATATCCCATGTCATTTTCCATTTACTGTGGAAAGTATATGCTATACCAACCATACTATAAAATATATAATATTAACACAAGAAAAGCTTATGAACATTCACTAGAAATCTTTTAAAACATTTGGTTTTACATTCTCCCTGTATTCAAACAGAGAATTGCAAATTATCTCCCAGTGTTTATATGTGTATAAAGAGGAAAAAAGGGTGTATTCAAGGGTCCTAGTAGGCTTTTTTAAATCTTTGAATTCAAAGAATTTTTAAATTAGTTCAGTTGAGTTCAATTCAGTCGCTTAGTTGTGTCTTACTCTTTGTGACCTCATGAATTGCAGCACGCCAGGCCTCCCTGTCCATCACCAACTCCCGGAGTTCACTCAGACTCACGTCCATCGAGTCAGTGATGCCATCTAGCCATTTCATCCTCTGTCGTCCCCTTCTCCTCCTGCACCCAATCCCTCCCATCATCAGAGCCTTTTCCAATGAGTCAACTCTTAGTTAAAATAATTTTTAATTGAGGAATACTCACATATATATGTGTCTTTTACTCCGTAAATGTGTATGTGTCTCAGTGGGTGTGTTTATATATGTGTGTTGTATGTATAAACATACATATATATGTATATAAAATAACAATAAATGTGGCAAATGACGAAATGTTAAATGAGAAACAGATTTTGTATGTTAGCTATGTAACTATGTGTGCAAGAAGGAAGTGACCACTTATGTGCATATGTGATAAACATAGTGGCTGTATATGCTAGAATTAATCATTTAAATAATGGGAATTGCTTTTCTATATCTGGAATACATATTTACAGATACTGAAAATAGATGAAGACAAGTAATTAACTGCACTCTGATAGCTTTAATGATAGAAACAGATGTTCACATTTAAGGCATCAAATCTGAGTGGTTATCATTGAACTGCTGCTGCTGGTGAGCATGAGCAGTGGTATTATGGTCCTCCTTTTCATAGGAGAGAATATTGTAATGCAGATTATTGTGATTGTCTGAAAATATCTCCATGGCTGACAATGCTTTTTTTTTCTTTTTCTACTCTCTTCTTTCATAGTTAATTGGGACATTTAACAAGCACAATTATGTCCTTTCTTGTCTATTATGCTGCATTTAAGCATAATTGCTTGCAGAAAGCCTATAGAAGTGTCTTTAAGCTCAACTTTCTCATTTCCATCACAACCAAAGCAGATAATCTATATATTATGTTGCCTTTAAATTTCATGAATTAAAAGTGAGATGAGTAATAAACCTATTCAACAAGGCTTGACTAAGTTTTAAAAAAACAGAATCTAGGAATTAAATATGAAAATTCTGATTCACGGCTAGTTTGACTTTTTTTTTTTCCATAGAAAAATCAAATGTTAGGGGAAGCACACTGACTGAAACCGCCCACCCTGGTCAGGCACCATAGTAACCATTTGCATGAGTTGTTTTACAACAGGAGGTCCTGGTAAGGAACACGGAACTAATAAGCCACAACCAACCGGAAGAGTTCAGGAAAGGTCACCACATGTCTGACCACCTCCCAGAATCCTTCTCTCTGGCATCCATCTTGGCTGAACAAGGCATGCACCTCCAGGAAGGACTCTGGGTCCTTCCCAGAATGATTGGCTGAAGACAACCTGGAAACTAATCCCATCACCATAAAACCCAACTCTGCCACATTGGCAGCGCTGTTCTCCTGGGTTCCCTTACCTACTGCTCTCCACCTGGGTGCCCTTTCCCAATAAAATCTCTCACTTTGTCAGCACATCTGACTCCTCGGACAATTCATTTCCAAGTATTAGACAAGAGCCCAGTTTCGGGCCCTGCAAGGGGTCCTCCTTCCTGCAACAAAAGACTCACTCATTCAATACCAGCTTACTTTTAGAAAATAATAATTCTTTTAAATCTAGTCTTATACAGTGCAATTTTTACTTTTTATTCCTGAATTCATATGTTCTTCATAAGTAATCAGTTAAGGCTTTAAAATATTTGAGGAATCTATTATAGATAATTTAATGTTATTTGGTTTTATATGCATAAAATAAAAATATGTAATAAATTAACCAAGATTTAATATTTATAGATCATTCTTAACTTTTAATTCATATTATATATATATGCATACAGATATATTTTATTTTTTAATTAGTATTACATATTGAGACTTTACCATATTAATAATTTATTAGCAGTCTAATTGTTAAAGTTTTATAATATATCTTAATAAGTAAGGTAAAATTTATTTAACCATTTTATTCCTTTGATGGATATTTGGTTTGTTTCTAATTTTTCTCTATTGCAAATTATACTAAGAACTGGTTATACCTAAAATTTTTCTTAGCTTTATTTTTTCAAAGTAGACTTTTACCATGACAGTGAACTAACTATTAAAAACTCTAAAAATCTTATGACTTGCACTTAGAAAGTGTTCTTTGGGAAATTTTTTATAATTTAGTCTGCCAAATGAGGAGAGGAAATCAGCAATTTAATAGATAGGAAAATATTTCATAATTATTTAAATTTACCTTTCTGTTCAATATGATCAATTGGAAAAAGGAATGGAAACCCACTCCAGTATTCTTGCCTGGAGAATTCCGTGGACAGAGGAGCCTGGTGGACTACAGTCCGTGGGGTCGCAAAGAGTCAGACACAACTGAGTGACTAATTCTTCACACTTCAATATGATGAATAAGTTAAATAATCATTTAAAATTTTCCCTCTGCTTTTGTTTCTTCCCTTTTGCTCTGCTGACCATTGGTTGTATCCCAGTGTATTTTTTATAAACAATATTGACAATTTTGAGTATTACATCTTAGCAAATATTTTTCAATGATGTTTGAGCTTTTATTTTCACTTAAAATATATTTTTATAAGTTTGTATGGATATTTTAAATTTCTAGTTAGCCATTTCTTCTGATTTTATTATGTATTGCTTCCCATTATTAAGTACTTATATTTTTTCTTTTTTATGGAAATAGTTGAAATTTAACACTTGATTCATTAAAAATTTTTAAACTGAGACATATGATTCTGCCTAAACTTTCAATCTATAAAAACAAGCTTTCATTATAAGAATGAAAATACTATTTCATCATTTGACTTTAGTAGCTGTGTGAAAAACCCCTACTAATGTTTCTACATAGAATAGATGTAGATATTTCTTTAAATGTCACCTTTAAATGTGCCCTTTCATGATTTTAACAATCCATGTGTTGCAGGGAGGGGGACACCTTCCAGGGCTTGAAAGTGGGCTTTTATCTAACTTCAGAAATTAATTGTCTGAGGGGACACATGTGCTGACAAAACAAGAGATTTTACTGGGAAGTGCCACCTTGGCAGAGAGCAGTAGAGTAAGGGAACCCAGGAGAACTGCTTTGCCACATGGCTCCAGTCTCAGGTTTTATGGTGATTGGATTAGTTTCCATGTTGTCTTTAGCCAATCATTCTGACTCAGAGCCCTTCCTGGTGGTACATGCCTTGTTCAGCTGAGATGGATGCCAGCGAGAAGGATTCTGGGAGGTGGCTGGACACGTGGTGTCGCCTTTTGACCCTTCCTGAACTCTTCCAGTTGATGGTGGATTATTAATTCCCTGTTCCTTAGCAGGACCTCCTGTCTTAAAACAACTCATGCAAATAGTTGCTATGGTGTCTGGCCATGGTGAGTGGTTTCAAACAGTATATTTTTCCCTAACACATGTACATCTGTAAGCAACAATGTTTCTATTTAATGGTAAGATATATTTTTGTTTTCTACTTAGTTCACTACATTTAAAAACAGATTTCAACTTATTATATGAAAAACAAATGCACCAGACAACTAGGGACTGATTTTATCCAGCCTATTGTGGTAGAATGAATGTTCATTTATGAGAAATACCTCAAAGAATAGGAGGGACCTGAAGATTTAGAAAGGCAGGTATATAAGGGAGTCATTCACCTACCTCATGGAAGTCAAAAAATAACAGAAACAGGTTTTATCTTAGAATATATGAGTAGGGTTATTACAGATTTCCGAAACACAAACACGTGGGGGCATTTTTTAGCTCTTACTGTTTTCCAGCAGCATAGAGGTCAGGTATAGCCGAATGTCATCAGTTAGTAGGTGGCGTCATGTGGATCAGTTCAGTCCAGTTCAGTTGCTCAGTCGTGTCTGTAATTGTTTGTCTTGATGGTGTGGAGAAACAGACAAACTGATGATTAATTATAAATGGATAATTCTGATATTCAGAATCGTTTCATTAAATTTCTTTCTAGACTCTGTAAGTTGTTTTAAAATGAACTATAGCTATTTAAAAAAACATTTGAGTATCTTCAGACATAGGGAAATTATTTCCCTTGCACAAATACAGGAAATTCCCAAGGGTACTCACAAAACTTTCTTCAAGTATTCATGTGAAACAAGTATATTCAGAAGGCAGGCTTATTGGTAGGCAAATTGTAGAAGGAACAACTGCCACAGAATTTTTGTTTGTTTTTCATGACAATGAAACTGTGCCAGAAAAATAGACCCAAGTGACTAATTATGGCTGAAATTGGGCAATTACTCCTCAAATTAGCCAAATGCAGGTGTAATTATTATTTTAATAAGACTAATTGCCCAGTGGTAATTAGCAAAGTGGAGCCTGCCATTTGGTGAAGACACAAGAACTCCAGGTCCTTGACATATATAAATACAACACGATATTAAAAAAACAAGGAGTAGAAATGAATTATATATATATATGTAAATATGTATATGTATATAGGTAGATAGAGTCAGAGAGGATAGAGTTATGGAAAAATCTTGAAAAATCTAACACCAAATTATCAACTTTTCTATGAAAATGTCCATGAATACTCATTAAATAGGGAAAATATTCTAATATCTGAAGTTAAGACAAGTATTCAGCATATCTGAGAATCTAAGCATATTTCTAAAACCAATCACACCTATTACAAATTATTTTTAAAAGTCATGTCAAAATAAAGTTGCCACTTTACACTTCCTAGTTAGTCTCTCTTTTTCATAATTTTTTCTAAAGAGTGGCCAAAATGATCTTTTTAAACTGTTCATCAGAGCAGATCACTCCCATGTTCACTACTTTCTAATACTACACTCAACAAAGAAATCCAGATTCCTTCTATGGCTTACTCAGTCTTCAGAACTGATCATCGCTGAGCCCATTTCCTACTTCCGATATTACTGTTTCTCCTACACCACTTATTCTTTCTAGCCAGGCCAGTCTTAATTTACTTGAGATTTTCTGCCTCACGATCTAGGCAATCTTTGTTTTATAGATAATTTAATGACTCTCTCCTCTCTTTCATTCAAATGTCATTTCCCCAACAGTACAACTCTGATATTATTTCACCTAATACAGAAGCATTTCTATAATACTTTGTATTCTTTCATCAACAAATAGTTCTTACTTTTTCTTTATAAGACTTAGAAGAATTTGTAATGTTCTTGCTCAGTTATTTGTCTGTTCAGATTTGTATACCTTAGTAGATGAATACCTGAAGGATGAGGGCAGAGGTTTTGCTGATTTTTTTTCATCACTGCCTCTCTAGTTTCAGTAATCATGTCTGTAGCATGCAAATTTGTGACAAATAGTTATTGAAGAATGAATACATAAATTAATTCATGTTGGAATCTTTCAGACTCTTGAAGTTGGAGAAGGGAAAAATAGACTTTTGCGTTGAATAGAATTGCAATGTCCAAGTAAGTGGTGTGAAATAAAGCTAAAACAAACAAACAAACAAACAAAAAAAACTTTTTGTTTTTTTAAGGAGCAGAGTTTGGGTCTGTGGATGAAAAATCATTAAGAGGAAACATCAAGGCATTCTGGCTAAACCAACTTGACAAAGGTCAATGAAGGTAAGCAAGAATGATCAGATCCTAAGTGTACAGGATGAGGAATTTAATCAGATATAGAAGGTGATCAGGTATCCCCTATTAAGGGTAGGGATTCTTGCTAAACTGATTTAGCAGGGACTTTGCAGCTTTTTTATCAGTAACAAAGCAAATAAAGACCAAAGATGCCTCTTTGTGGGATGGGGTGCATGGTCAATGGAGGGGATATGTGTATACTTGTAGATGATTCATGTTGTTGTACAGCAGAAACTAACACAACATTGTAAAACAAATATCTTCTAATTAAAAATTTTAAATGGTAAAAAATAAAGATACTTTCCATAAAAAGGAGGTTTTTCTAGAAGATTTTAATTTAAAAGTAATTATAAATCCCAGGGTGTTACACATAAATGTACAGGGAAGTTCTATGCACTCTCCTAGTCTTCCCAAGGTAATTCTAAACTATTATATTCTACTCTCTTTAATACAATTGAGATTCAAAGATGCCTAGGTTAAGGGGCCAAGTGAAGCAGTATCTACAAGGAAGAGGGAGTGGATTGGATAATAAGGAGCTTCAGGGGGCCATAGAGTAGCATGTTCTTGGCCACCACTCTCCCACTAGGCAAACCAGGTAGCTACAGACCCAAAATACATGATAATATTCACCATATCTGTTAAGTGAGTGTTAAAGGAGAATTATTAATGTCAAGAACATTCCATGCCATCTAGTCTATCATGAGTTTAGGGCTTCCCTGGTGGCTCCGTGGTAAAGAAGGCACATGCAATGAGGGCGATGCAGGAGACGAGGGTTCATTCTCTGGGTCACGAAGATCGCTTGGAAGAGGGCATGACAACCCACTCCAGTATTATTGCCTGGAGAATTCCATGGACAGCAGAGCCTGGTGGGTTACAGTCCACAGGGTAGCAAAGAGTTGGACACAACTGAAGTGACTCAGCACACATGCATAATCTACCTTAGGTGGTACTGAAATGGTTTTGAGTCCCTTGATAAGTTCAGGTGCACTGTGGTAGGTAAAAACTAAGGTTTTAATGCCTGATATTCTACAGGAATATTTGTTTAATTTTTTGAAATAATTATAGATTTAAGTGGGCTTCCCTGGTGGTTCAGATGGTAAAGAATCTGCCTGCAATGCAGGAGACCCAGGGTTGATCCCTGGGTTGGGAAGATCTCCTGAAGAAAGGAATAGCAACCCACTCCAGTATTCTTGCCTGGAGAATTCCATGGACAGAGGAGCCAGGCAGGCTACAGTCCATGGGATTGCAGAGTCAGACACGACTGAGTGACTAATTTACTTAATACTATAGATTCACAGATTTATTGGAGAGAAATGTATACAGTGAAGTCTCATGTAGTCTCTTCCCAGTCTCTGCAATGTTAATACTCGATACAACAATCCAACTGTACTATACCAATGCCAATAAGATAATACTGATATAATTCATAGTGCTTATTCAGATTTTATGAGTATGCAGGCATTCATTTGTGTGTTTGTATATGCAATTGTATCCAATATGTAACTTTATGTACTATTATCACAATTAAGATGTTCAACTGTACATCACCATAAGCTCACTTGTATAACACTGTCATAGCCACACCCATCCCTTCCCATTCCATCCCCAACACTCAGAATCTGTGATCAGTTCTCCTTCTGTATAATAATGTTTCACAGATTTACAAAAATGAAGCCATGCAGTTTACATCATTTTGAGACTGGCTTCTTCTCTCTCAGTATAATTTCCTTAAGGTTAATCCAAGGTGTTAGATATACGAATAGTTCATTCCTTACTGATTAATGAATCATTAATTTTATTGCTGGGTAGTATTCCATGGTAGAGTCTTCCTTGGTGGCTCAGTGGTAAGGAATCTGCCTGCCAATGCAGGAGACACAGGTTCAATCTCTGGGTCCGGAAGATGCCCTGAAGAAGGACATGGCAACCCACTCCAGTGTTCTTGCCTGGGAAATCCCTTGGACAGAGGAGCCTGGTGGACTACAGTCATGGGGTCCCAAAAGAGTCAGACAGGACTTAGTGACTAAACAACAGCAAGTCCTGTTCCAAGGTATGAATGGGTGTACCATAGTTTATTTACTCATTCAGCCTCTGAAGGACATTGGGTTGTTTCTAATTTATGGCTTTTATAAATATAGCTGCCATGAATATTTGTGTGTAACTTCTTATATGAAACTTAGTCTTCATTTCTCTGCCAATGAAAGCCCAAAGAGTGAAATTGCTAGGTTGTATGGTATCCATTTTTTATCTTTTTATACCAAGCTGTTTTCCAGAGTGACTGGACAATTTTATATTCTCAGTAACAATTTATATGTCATCCACTTTATCCAAACCTTCACTAGCATTTGGTGTTATCACAATTTTTCATTTTTGCCATTTTGATAAGTTTGTAGTGATAGTGATGGTTATTGTTGGCAATTCTTTAACTGCTAAGGAACTTGAATATCTTTTCATGTGTTTGCCATTTATATATCCTTTTCAGTACAACATCTATTTATATTTTTTGCCCATTTTCTAATTGCCTTGCTTTGTTTTACTGTTGAGTTTTAAGAGGTATTTGTGTATTCCAGGTACAATATCTTTGTCCATTATATGATTTGAAAATATTTCCGCCAGTGTGTACCTTGTCTTTTCATATTTCAAGCAGGTTTTTCTAGGATCAGAAGCTTTTAATTTATCAATTTATCAGTTTTTCCCACGTACAGATCTTGCTTTTGGTGTCAAGCCTATAAATTATTTGCCAAGTTCTACATATCAAAGATTTTCTACTTTGTTCATTTCCTAGTTTTACAGTTTTATGTTTTACATTCAATCTGTGATCTGTTTTTGAGGGAAATACAATTGCTCTAGCACTACTTATTGGAATTAAAATTGTTTTGACTATTTTAGGACTTTTACCTTTCTATATAAATTTTAGAATAAGCTTATCTATATCTTCCAGTAGAGATTTTGTTTATGTTTACACACTGAGATTTTGTAAGGAATTGTACTAAACTACTAAGTTAACATAGAATTGATATCTTTAACTTTATTCAGTCTTCCAACACATGAACACAGTATGCCTCTCTAATAATTTCGGTCTTTGGTTTCTTTCACGAGCACTTCATAATTTTCCTCATTCAGAACCTATATATGTTTTGTTAGACTTATTTCTATTATTTGCATTGGAAAAACTTTCGTACTGTGATTTTGATTTCTGTCTCCTCTTGTTCATTGTTGATATCTAAAAATATGGTTGATTTTTGTAGGTTGATCTTGTGTCCTATGACCTTACTGAACTCACTTGTTAAGTCTAGGTGATTCTTTTTTTTTTTTTTTTTTTGTAAATTCCTTGGGGTTTTCTATAGACAGAGACAATAATACTGTCTGAAAAGAGAGACCATTTTATTTCTTCTTTCAAAATTAATTCGTTTCTTTTTTGGTTTTTAAACATTATTGAATTAAATTTGATAAAAATTTTGTGAGGGTTTTTTGTGTTTAAATTCATGAGATTTATCTTTGTTTGTTTTTTTGTGCTGACTTTGGTTTGGGCATTAGGGTAATACTGGCCTCATAAAATGAATTGTGAAATGTTTCCTCTTCTATTTTCTGGAAATGATTGTGTGAAATTGAAGTCGATTTCTTCTTTTAATGTTTGGTAAAATTATCCACTAAAGTCATCTGGGCATGGAGATTTCCTTTTCTAAAACTTTTTAATTACAAACCCAATTTCTTTAATAGTCATAAGACCAGCACTACATCTTCTTGGTTGCTTTCTGGACTTTATTTTTTTCAAGGAATTCAATTCTTCTAAATTAAAAAAAATATGTTGTGTGTGATATTCCTTTATTATCCTTTTAATTATTGCAGATCTTTGTTTGCTATTCCTTGATATACCTAGTATTAGTGAACTGTGTCTTTCTTTTTAATCTTTGTCAGTTTATCCAGATTTTATGAAGAGCCCTACCTGATACAGGCAGGCAGTTATTGTGAAGTCAGATCACTCAAATTAAGTTTTAGATTGAGGTGAGTTTTAATCTTTTGTGAGAACTATTTTGGGTAGTCCTTTCAATATACTTTCTGAAAATTAGATAGATAACCTATTAATACTACAGATATCTCATATTCTCATAACTTGACTTTCCTATGGAATTTTCCATAGTGTTTGAAAGATTTTTTAATAAACACATGTTAATATTACTGTGTAATCAGTTAATGTTTCTTAAAAACTAGGATTTTCCATTACCTTGAAATGATATATAGTTAGAGCTTTTAAATTAAATGTTATAAACTAAAGGCTTTGTAATATTGATTGCATTTTATTTTTTAAGCTGCCATATACTTTTCAATTTCAAAAAAAGTGCTGACTAACATTTGGGACCGATAAGCAATCAAGCCATATGTAATTTGAAAGTGAAATCCTCTGTATTAAACTCTGATCCTTTTTAATAAGGTGTTTCTAGATGAACTCAATTTTACACTATCAAAAAGGTCAATATTTATTATGTAAGAGAAATATGTAATGTGATTTGAGAAATCCAAAAGGTCAAATTGACCAAGATTCTGTTTTCCAATCAACACCCTAAATCTCCAACATCACAGTCTCTCTGAAGACTTAAGCATTCCCCCCCTACATGAGACAGCCCCAAGCAAATTATAAATCAATGATGTGTATTGAATTACAAGTTATACAGATGACACTCATCAGCATTATCTAACATATAAATGTAAGGTTTATTTATAACTGCAAAGAGTACCACCGAGTTAATAACTGTCTTATCATTTGGTCTTCAATGGAAAGTATTTGCCCAAAGATGATCTCTGATTCTAAAAGATTCTAAAAGCTTCAGAGCTGTATGTGCTTTCAACCCTTTAAGATTTCCAAAAGAGTTCTCTGTTTTAAACTTTGTTTTGGACTGTCTCTAATAATGTCTACAGATATTATAACTCATATATCCTAATTGCAAAACTACCTGTCTTTTGTCAAGAATTTTAGTTAACCAAGATAGAATTTGATGTACAATATCTGCCTTGATATTTGAATATCATTTATTAAATTCTGTTTTTTGAAGATAATATACACTAATATTGACTTTCTCTCTTCCTCTCTTTCTGATGAGAGGAGTTATATAGTTGTATTAGTTTAAGCACATTTATAGATTTGTGTAACTACCACTGTGGTCATGATAGAATTTTCCTATCACCCACAATAATCTCACTTTGAGAACTTTTTGGGGTCACAACTTCTCTAACCTCATTTTTTCTATTTGAAAATGTCTTACAAATGGAATTATAAATTATGGAACCATTTGAGACTGGCTTCTTTTACTCAACAAAATTCATTTGAGGTTTAGCCAAGTTGCTGAGTATACTAGCATTTCATTCTTGTTTATTGCTGAAGTATTCCACTGCATGGCTGTTCCATGTTTGCCCATTAATCCCTTGAGAGATATTTGGTGATTTATGGTCTTGAAGATTATAAATAGAGATATTTAGCAAGTGTGAAGATTATTTCTTGAAGGAAAAACAGCATATGTGATTAGTAGTATATGTAACTGATGGGAAGTAAATAGGTAAGAAACCTCCTGAGTTTTTTGAGGGAATTTCAATGCTAAAGAAACACTAACGCACACACACACAAAGGATTGTGTAATGATAACATCATATCACAAAGAGAATATCAATGAGATAGAAAAAGAGTAGAAAACTATAAAACATTGGTGAAAGAAATCAAAGAGGACACTAACAGATGGAGAAATATACCATGTTCATGGATTGGAAGAATCAATATAGTGAAAATGAGTGTACTACCCAAAGAAATTTATAGATTCAATGTAATCCCTGTCAAGCTACCAATGGTATTCTTCACAGAGCTAGAACAAATAATTTCACAATTTGTATGGAAATACAAAAAACCTTGAATAACCAAAGCTATCTTGAGAAAGAAGAATGGAACTGGAGGAATCAACCTGCCTGACTTCAGGCTCTACTACAAAGCCACAGTCATCAAGACAGTATGGTACTGGCACAAAGACAGAAGTATAGATCAATGGAACAAAATAGAAAGCCCAGAGATAAATACATGCACCTATGGACACCTTACCTTTGACAAAGGAGGCAAGAATATACAACGGAGAGAAGACAATCTCTTTAACAAGTGGTGCTGGGAAAACTGGTCAACCACTTGTAAAAGAATGAAACTAGAACACTTTCTAACACCATACACAAAAATAAACTCAATATGGATTAAAGATCTAAACATAAGACCAGAAACTATTAAACTCCTAGAGGAGAACACAGGCAAAACAGTCTCTGACATACATCAAAGCAGGATCCTCTATGACCCACCTCCCAGAATATTGGAAATAAAAGCAAAAATAAACAAATGGGACCTAATTAAACTTAAAGGCTTCTGCACAACAAAGGAAACTCTAAGCAAGGTGAAAAGACAGCCTTCAGAATGGGAGAAAATAATAGCAAGTGAAGCAACTGACAAACAACTAATCTCAAAAATATACAAGCAACTCCTCCAGCTCAATTCCAGAAAAATTAATGACCCAATCGAAAAATGGGCCAAAGACCTAAACAGACATTTCTCCAAAGAAGACATACAGATGGCTAACAAACGCATGAAAAGATGCTCAACATCACTCATTATCAGAGAAATGCAAATCAAAACCACTATGAGGTACCATTTCACGCCAGTCAGAATGGCTGCGATCCAAAAGTCCACAAGCAATAAATGCTGGAGAGGCTGTGGAGAAAAGGGAATCCTCTTCCACTGTTGGTGGTAATGCAAACTAGTACAGCCACTATGGAGAACAGTGTGGAGATTCCTTAAAAAACTGGAAATAGAACTGCCATATGACATATCCCACTGCTGGGCATACAAACTGAGGAAACCAGAATTGAAAGAGACGCGTGTACCCCAATGTTCATTGCAGCACTGTTTATAATAGCCAGGACATGGAAGCAACCTAGATGTCCATCAGCAGATGAATGGATAAGAAAGCAGTGGTACATATACACAATGGAGTATTAATCAGCCATTAAAAAGAACACATTTGAATCAGTTCTAATGAGGTGGATGAAACTGAAGCCTATTATACAGAGTGAAGTAAGCCAGAAAGAAAAACACCAATACAGTGTACTAACACATATATGGAGAAGGCATTGGCACTCCACTCCAGTACTCTTGCCTGGAAAATCCCTTGGATGGAGGAGCCTGGTAGGCTGTAGTCCATGGGGTAGCTAAGAGTCGGACATGACTGAGGGACTTCCTTTTCACTTTCATGCATTGGAGAAGAAAATGGAAACCCACTCCAGTGTTCTTGCCTGGAGAATCCCAGGGGCGGGGGAGCCTGGTGGGCTTCCGTCTATGGGGTCGCACAGAGTCGGACACGACTGAAGCGACTTAGCAGCAGCAGCAGCAACGCATATATATGGAATTTAGAAAGATGGTAACAATAACCCTGTATACAAGACAGCAAAAGAGACACTGATGTATAGAACAGTCTTTTGGACTCTGTGGGAGAGGGAGAGGGTGAGTTGATTTGGGAGAATGTCATTGAAACATGTATAATATCGTATGAAATGAGTCGCCAGCCCAGGTTCAATGCACGATACTGGATGCTTGGGGCTGGTGCACTGGGACGACCCAGAGGGATGGTACAGGGATGGAGGAGGGAGGAGGGTTCAGGATGGGGAACACATGTATACCTGTGGTGGATTCATGTTGATATATGGCAAAACCAATACAATATTGTAAAGTTAAAAAATTAAATAATAAAATAAATAAAGGTTGAATGAATCATCAAAAAAAAAGAAAAGAAAAAGAGGGTCAAGAGTAGACAGCTTTGTGAAGAAGAACAACATTGTGGACTTACATCAGAAGCTAACCTATTATAAAATTAGAGTAATTTGGGTAATGTGATAATGAGGGCAGTGCATTTGGTGGAGGATGGAATAAGATATCGTTTTAGGTTGAGCCATAATCCTGAACGGCACAGATTCACTTCAGATTGTCTCACATTTCTGCTACTAGCTGGCTGTATAAATAAATCCACGTTTTACCTTTCTACTCTTTAATTTTCCTGCCTTCCTGCTTGTCTTGAAGACTGTTGTGATAAATGCGATTATAGTTTTAAATTTTCTTTGAAACTATGAATCTGTCTAATTAGATAATTGATCGGCACCCAAAAAATAAAATCCCCTAACACAGAAACTTCTACAGGGGAGTACAGCTTGAAGGCAAAGCTTGTTAATCTGTTCAATAGCAAGCATAGACCTGTTATATTTATTAAAATGTGGACTTGGCTACTGATTCAGTCTGATTTCAGTCAGATTTCTAAATAATCTAATCAAGTCTAGATTACTGATTTGCCCCTCATTATATAATAGAATTATACTGAATAATGGGACAGCATGGTTTGTATATGTATTTATATACTGTTTACTCTTTGTTAATGAAATGGAAACATAAGAATTTGATCTCATTTTCCAAATAAAAAATCAATAGAAATTACCTACAATTACAATCAGTAAAAAGAAAAGAGTATGTTATTTAGGAACATGGTAAGAATGAACAATTAAAAGAGCTTAAAGTTTTCTCTCTAGCAGGAACACAGAGGTGATGGGATATAGAACATTGGACTACTTTAAAGGGTTATGAATATGCAGTAATATTTTCCTATTACATTATACATATAGTTTATTTTCTAAAAATAAAAATTAAATGTAAAAGTTAAGTTTAATAAATTTTTCAAAAGCTGTATATCATGCCAATACTATTTTCTAATTTATATGCTTACTATACCACTAGCCACTTATATACGCTAGCCACTTAGATACCACTAGCCATTTATATACCACTAGCCACTCAAGCCTGTGTGGTTTACTTCAAGGAGGACCTCTTGTGCTGATCACCCTTGATCTTCTCAGGTAGTAAGTATCTGTCCTGTATGTGCATGTTACATTGCTTCTCTCTCTGTTACATCAGTTGCATTATTCTACCTTAACAAAAACAAGCTTCTCAAATACCTGCTTTTATAACAGATCACAAATTCACTGTTGGCATTTACCAGTTGGAGAATGCTCTCTCTTGTGAGAGCATTACAAGGATATTTTTAGCTTATTAAAATTTTAAGTTACCAAATTATGTACTTATTAATATCATTAACCTACAATTATTGTATTTTTATGGGGTCAAAATTACATTCAAACTGCATATTTAGATCAGGGCTATATGTATAGTTTTAAATTTTACTAGCGATAAATTGCCTGCTGATCATAGTATGACCACTCAGACTCATCTCTGCATTTGGTTACATGCATGTTATACCAGGTGTTATGTAAATGCAATTAGAATACAAAGGGTCAAGGACATTCCCATGACACTGGAATATAAAGACATTCAGTTTATTATTTCCACATGGTTCTGAAGATTTTAATATTTTTAGATTATACAAAGAGCAGCAAGTCAAATTGAAAAAAGGAAGAAAAACTCCAGCAGTGAATCATTTCATATTAGGCTCGATATTCATAATAGACTGTACATTCATAAATTGGATTTAAAATTTATTTTATAGCACAGTCTAGTGAGAAGAGTGTTGATCAGGTGTTAATTAGTTTTAGGTCTTTTCCCTACAAATTCCATGACCATGGACATTCATTTAACCCAATTCTGCCTTGAATTCATCACTTACCATGAGGGTATGACTCGAGATGATTTTCATTTTATTATCTATTTCTAATGTTATAGATACTAATGGTTCTAAATATGTTTCCCCAATAAAATTTGTGATAAAATGTCATTAGCTTATGCAACTAAGATATTAAAGTCTCTTTAAAGATGTATATTTTGAAAATGACCATGTATGTTGTTACTTTTATGACAAATTTATTCTCATGTCTTAGGGTTAAATTATTATTTATTTAGTGTCTATACACATTAAGGAAACATATTAGCTGAGCAGAAACTAAAGAGAAACTTACATTGAGCTAGTTAAATATTAAAAATACATTCACATATTGACCCAATAATGATTCTGTAGGCTTCTAGTTTTATTACGAATCTGCAGATTGGTTTTTTATTATATTTTTTCTACTATTGTTTGGCCAGTCATAAAATACAACGGAAGATTCTGGAGTGAGAAGATTTAGAAATATCTGAGTTATCAAGATTACCTTATGGAAGGCAGTTATTTTATATATGGCTACATATGATCAGATATAATATTTATCAATTCTTTCATATAGTGTGTAATTGACAACTGAGATTTTCTTATTACATCCTATTCACTAGATTATAATAATTTTTTAAAGCTGCATATACTTAAAAGAGGACTCTACATAGGTTATTCCCTGAGTACCTACTATGCACATGGCACTCGTACATCTAGAGCTCTGGAGAAGCAATGTATTTTTCAAAGTATCCCAGGTCATGATAGGGTTCTAGGTCCAGAAGAAGGATACTTTCATTCCTAAATGATAGTATCAGCTTGGATCACAGTGGAACATGACTGAGGAAGTAATTGAGATGACTTGACCACCAGGGTCAATCAGTCTCCTCACCATCTCTCCTGTCCTTGGAATATGAGCTCTACTTGCCTTCCCAGAGTAGAAGCTGCCCCAAGGACACAGCTTTGAGACAGTAGGGTGTTGCTAAGATCTTCAGGATGGTTTATGTGACTGAATCTAGTTAAGACCTCTACAGAAACTTGGTGATTCTTGTGGGCAGGAATAGAGATCTACTCATCCTGTGGGCTGCCCAAAACAAGTTGTATGTAAATTCCCTTGCTTATTAAAACTGCCTGCCACCAGTCTGGAGCCCTCTGCCTCTTCTGGGGTCTCTCCTTGTGCTCCTTGTCCTAGGGCCAGTTTCAGATTGCACCTGGGGAAGCTGTCCAGGTGAAAGCCCCAGCAAACATGTCTTATGTAATGGATTTTCTCTTGTTTGTTTGCCTGTTATGATAACTTTGTCTCCCTTTCTCTCTTCCCTCCCCCACCCCAATCGTATGTGTGTGTGTGTGTATGCTGTGTGTAGCATCTTAAACACGTTATATTATATACATTATACACATTTTATACTCACACACAGTCTTCAGCAGCCATAATTTTAAAAACATTATGCCTAAATAATTTTCATTCATTATAACAACAAAATGAAGCGGAAAGGCTAGATTTCAAATGCCATTTTCTTATAGTATCTGATTATTGTGCAAGTTCATTTTAGATGGTTATTATCTGATGGCTCAGCAGGTAAAGAAACTGCCTGCGAGCCTGGAGACAAGGGAGACACAGATTAGATCCCTGAGCCAGGGAAGATTCTCTGGAGAAGGAAATGGCAACCATTCCAGTATTCTTGCCTGAAAAATCCCGTGGACAGAGGTGCCTGGTGGGCTACAGTCTAATGAGTCACAAAGAGTTGGACACGACTGAATGACTAAGCACAGCACAGCATGTAGAAATGATAAATACCTTATTTCCTAGTTTTACATATTTGATCTAAGTACACCTGATTTTGACCCACATGGGATTTTTATACCCCAGCTTCACTTCTGCATCTACCCTTGCTTTAATAGAATGCCTAACTTCTGGTTTTCTTCTTTTCCAAATATTATTTTCTTCTTAGTTCACAAAAGTACTGCACATGGGTATTAAATATATTTACCCATCAACTTGTCCATGTGTTATTCATCTCTACTGTTAGTAGTCATGAACAGAATCACTTAATATCAGTCAGAAATTATACAGCTGTTATACAAAATAAAATTCAGTTGAGCTGATTGAAGCTAAGTTGTATTTCAGTGCTCTGAAGCAGCCTCTTACTGTTTGCTGCTGATTTTTGCTAATTTGCTATTTGGTCCCTCAGTATGTGAGTGTTTATGTTCTTTTCTATAGATAAACGCTTTCAATTCAAAGGTGCTACTTGTATTATAATGCAAAGATGATGAAGAATGCCTTGCCAGGAGTAGATCAAAGTGGTTAATTACACACCAACCTCAGTATTTTGCCCCTGTTTGTCAGAAGAGGGAAACAGGTGGTGTGTGGTTCTCTGCCAGAACATTGCTATATAAATAATCATGCTCTTTGAAAATAATACCTGTAAGTAAGTCATTTCAAGATAATTTCAGTGTTTATAGATGTCTGTTTTGAAGGAGCCTTGAAATATTTCACACTTGCCAACTCAGTGCTTAACCCTTTCTCTGTCAGTTTAAGTTTGGATCATTGAAAATACTTCAAGGACTTCCCAGGTGGTGCTAGTGGTAGAGAACCCACCTGCCAATGCAGGAGACTTAAGAGACACAGGTTCAATCCTTGGAGGAGGGCATGGTAACCCACTCCAGTATTCTTGTCTGAAGAATCCCATGGACCAGAGGAGCCTGATGGGCTACGGTCCATAGGATTCAAAGAGTTTGACACCACTGACATGACTTAGCACATACACAAAAGTCTGTTTAGGCAGAAGGGTACTGATAAAGGAACCAAACTGGAGTCAAGAAGACCTACTTTTAATAATGACCATGCCTTCTTACTAGTGTAGTAATACTGTCTAATCCCAGTCTGCACCATTTTTTTTTCCAGGAGCATTTTTAGTATTGGACTCACCAAAGAGCCCCCGACTCATATATAACAAATCTCCATTTGGATTTTTCAAATCTTCTCAATCACAGTATTTCCACAGTTGATCTCTTGTTTATTTCTCCATCCTAATCTTATCCTCCCCAGATGATAGCTCCATCCATCTAGCTGCTCAGGACGTAAAGCCAGGCATCTGACTTCTCATTCTCTGGGGGACCTCACATCTAATCCACAGCAAACACTACCAACTCTAACTTGAAGGTAGGTGTCAAATTTAAATGAGAAACCTGAACACTTTTCAGCACCTCAGTGCTCCACATGAACTGCCAGGGCTCCTTATCTGGATCAGTGTAACAGAGTCTTAACTGGTCTCACTGCTCTGTTATTATTCACCTACAATCTGCTCTCTATAGGGAAGTCAGAGGAATCTTTTAAATACCTAAGTCTGATCATATTACTCCCTTGTTTGAGACCCACCAACATTTTCCCATTGCCTTTGACAAAAGTCAGCTTTCACCATAAACTAATTTTTCATTAACTAAAAACAATTTGTCATCCCTGCAGTATACTAACGGAGAAGGCGATGGCACCCCACTCTAGTACTCTTGCCTGGAAAATCCCATGGATGGAGGAGCCTGGTAGGCTTCAGTCCATGGGGTTGTGAAGAGTCGGACATGACTGAGAGACTTCACTTTTCACTTTCATGCATTGGAGAAGGAAGTGGCAACCCACTTCAGTGTTCGTGCCTGGAGAATCCCAGGGACGGGGGAGCCTGATGGGCTTCCATCTATGGGGTCGCACAGAGTCGGACACGACTGAAGCGACTTAGCAGCAGCAGCAGCAGTATACTAAAGTCTCTCCCACCTCAGGACCTTTGCACTTGCTGGAGGACATTCTCCCTTGTTCTCTCATGTTTCAGTTATTTGTATTTTTAGGTCACTATACAATCGTGGCCTCTTCAGAGAAGTCTTTCTGATCAAAGCAGCTAAAATGGCAACCCATGACACTATTTTCATCTTATACACTCTATTTCTTAAGAACATTTTTCACTACTTGGCATTAAACTGCTGTGTCTTGTTTATTTGTTATTGCCTGTCTCCCATACTACAATATAAAGTGTCTGAGGTCAAAGGTGTTATCTTGTCTATGCTAATATCTCCAGTTCTGGAACTGTGCCTGGTATATGGTAGAAATTCAATAAATATTTACTTAATGAATGAATATTGAATGACCAAAGTGCCGGGCACTGTTCCAAGTGGTGGACCATAAACACTGAACAAGACAGATGAGGTCTCCTGTCTCATGACTCTTATTTCTAGTGGTCAGTCATTCTCAATAGCATGCACCATGTTGTAAATATACTTTTCATGTGAGCCTACTCTTTTGGCTTGAAAATGGTGTCCTTGAGATCATCTTACTGTTCTGTATATAACCTTGTACCTGGAACATAAAATCTTTTAAAAATGTTTTTAGTTATCCTATATATTTCAGTTTGTTTACTTGTACTGATTAAGAATGTCTAGCTTAGCACAAAGTTTGTAATTGTATTTTAAAATTCTTAGTAAGAAACTACTATCCCATAAGTCAGGCTTAGGAATTCAGTGGCAAATGGTTAATATCCCCATTTACAACTAGGAAACCACCAGAGAGTGTTCAAGTAACTTTCCCAAGGTTATCCAATGAATCATTGCCAGAGCTGGAATTAAATCCTATAACTCATTCTTGTTTAGGAAGCACTTTTATTCCTGGTTCTAAGATACACTGGAAGAACACTGTGTATCATCATCATTTTTCATTGGAGAGTGTAGAATAGACAAGGCCTAAATCAACTTCATAATAGAGGTCTTTATTTTATTTTGGAATTTCAGTGAAATATCATTAAGGATCATTAAGTGTTACAGATTGGTTTAAGTGGAGATTGGCTTTATTGATCATTAATCAGTTAGTGAGTTCTTAATTAATTAATTCTACATATTGGAAAAACATGTTTCTAGTGGTTAATGTTTGTTGTACCTATTAGGAAGGATTTTTTTATCAATAGTGAAAATATAAAAACAATTATGTCTACATCTGTATAACGGTATTACTTTGAATTCACAATTGTTTATAAAGAAATCAATCATGGTAATAACTCATTTACACAAGGTCAGAACACCCTTAACAATCTGTAATTAAGTTCTACCTCTAAAGTTTAAGAAGATATTTGTAGTAAGCTTAATTAGTAAACATACTACCTAAATTGAACCTTAGATTACTGAAATCAGTGAATACTATTTTAATCTGAAAGAGTCTTAATTTTAAAACAGTTTGCACATTTCTTCTTTTTTTCTACTATACTGTGATAATTGTGCCTTACAAATTATAAAACTAGCCTCCTCCCCTGCCTATATTTCTTCTTTTCTACCTTTTATATTTGTCAGAATGATTTTTTTAACAATTTAAATATTATCAATCTTCTATTTAAAGAAAAATTTAGACTTCATTTTATTTCCAAGGAATTCTAAACCCTGTTCATAGCCTGTAATGCCCTATGTTATCTGGAGCTCATAGTTCACCCCAATTACATCTCCCACACTAGGGCTTCCCAGGTGGCTCAATGGTAAAGAATCTGTCTGCCAATGTAGGAGACTCAGGAGGCACAGGTTTGATCCCTGGGTTGGTATTCTTGCCTGGAGAATCCCATGGACAGAGGACCCTGGTGGGCTACATCCCTTGGGGGGTCACAAAGAGTTAGACACAACTGAAGCGACTGAGCATGCACATCTCCCACACTATACTATTAGTTATGGTCCAGACTTGCTAGACGTCTTTGTTGAGTATCAAAAACTCAGACCTTAACACTATTGCATTAGTTCTTGCCTGTATCTGGAATGCTTTCCCCCTGTCTTTGCACTGCTTTTCTTTATGATTCAGGTCTTGCCAGATGGCATATTTATGGTATTCTTTCTAGAATATCACTTTCTATCTAATTGCCTGATGATTTTTGTAGGCAGGCCTTGTGATGTTCTTTTTATTTCCATTTGTATCTTCCCTCAACACCTCCTAAGAACTCATTAGAATATAAATTCTATGAGGATTGTGCTTTGAACTTTTTGCTCTCTACGTTATCCTCAGAGCTTGGAAAAATGGTGCACTATATATAGTAGGTGCTCACTACACAGTTTGTTTGGGTGAATGAAAATTTTCTTCAGTAATCGTGGGTTACACAGACTGAGGTAAAAAACTGGACTCCAAGTTGATTTCCAGTCCTTGATATTATTTGAATGCAAATCCATGCCTTGAAAAGAAACTTTATTTTTTTACCCTAATTTTATTTAACTTTACAATATTGTACTGGGTTTGCCATATATCAAAGTGAATCTGCCACACGTATATATGTGTTCCCCATCCTGAACCCTCCTCCTTCCTCCCTCCCTGTACCATCCCTCTGGGTCATCCCAGTGCACCAGCCCCAAGCATCCAGTATCGTGCATCAAACCGGGACTGGCAACTCATTTCATACATGATAGTATACATATTTCAATGCCATTCTCCCAAATCATCCCACCGTCCCCCTCTCCCACAGAGTTCAAAAGACTGTTCTATACATCTGTGTCTCTTTTGCTGTCTTGTATACATGGTTATTGTTACCATCTTTCTAAATTGCATATATATGCGTTAGTATACTGTATTGGTGTTTTTCTTTCTGGCTTACTTCACTCTGTATAATAGGCTCCAGTTTCATCCACCTCATTAGAACTCATTCAAATGTATTATTTTTAATGGCTGAGTAATACTCCATTGTGTATATGTACCACTGCTTTCTTATCCATTCATCTGCTGATGGACATCTAGGTTGCTTCCATGTCCTGGCTATTATAAACAGTGCTGTGATGAACATTGGGGTACACGTGTCTCTTTCAATTCTGGTTTCCTTAGTGTGTATGCCCAGCAGTGGGATTGCTGGATCATAAGGCAGTTCTATTTCCAGTTTTTTAAGGAATCTCCACACTGTTCTCCATAGTGGCTGTACTAGTTTGCATTCCCACCAACAGTGGAAGAGGATTCCCTTTTCTCCACACCCTCTCCAGCATTTATTGCTTGTAGACTTTTGGATCGCAGCCATTCTGACTGGCGTGAAATGGTACCTCATAGTGGTTTTAAATTTGCATTTCTCTGATAATGATTGATGTTGAGCATCTTTTCATGTGTTTGTTAGCCATCTGTATGTCTTCTTTGGAGAACTGTCTATTTAGTTCTTTGGCCCATTTTTTGATTGGGTCATTTATTTTTCTGGAGTTGAGCTGTAGGTGTTGCTTGTATATTTTTGAGATTAGTTGTTTGTCTGTTGCTTCATTTGCTATTATTTTCTCCCATTCTGAAAGCTGTCTTTTCACCTTGCTTATAGTTTCCTTTGTTGTGCAGAAGCTTTTAAGTTTAATTAGGTCCCATTTGTTTATTTTTGCTTTTATTTCCAATATTCTGGGAGGTGGGTCATAGAGGATCCTGCTGTGATGTATGTCGGAGAGTGTTTTGCCTATGTTCTCCTCTAGGAGTTTTATAGTTTCTGGTCTTACATTTAGATCTCCAATCCATTTTGAGTTTATTTTTGTGTATGGTATTGGAAAGTGCTCTAGTTTCATTCTTTTACAAGTGGTTGACCAGTTTTCCCAGCACCACTTGTTAAAGAGATTGTCTTTAATCCATTGTATATTCTTGCCTCCTTTGTCAAAGATAAGGTGTCCATAGGTGTGTGGATTTATCTCTGGGCTTTCTATTTTGTTCCATTGATCTATATTTCTGTCTTTGTGCCAGTACCATACTGTCTTAATGACTGTGGCTGTGTAGTAGAGCCTGAAGTCAGGCAGGTTGATTCCTCCAGTTCCATTCTTCTTTCTCAAGATAGCTTTGGCTATTTGAGGTTTTTTGTATTTCCATACAAATTGTGAAATTATTTGTTCTAGCTCTGTGAAGAATACAGTTGGTAGCTTGATAGGGATTGCATTGAATCTATAAATTGCTTTGGGTAGTATACTCATTTTCACTATATTGATTCTTCCAATCCATGAACATGGTATATTTCTCCATCTATTAGATGCTAGATGTTAGAGCTAACACCTATCCTACTCAAACTCTTCCAGAAAATTGCAGAGGAAGGTAAACTTCCAAACTCATTCTATGAGGCCACCATCACCCTAATACCAAAACCTGACAAAGATGCCACAAAAAAAGAAAACTACAGGCCAATATCACTGATGAACATAGATGCAAAAATCCTTAACAAAATTCTAGCAATCAGAATCCAACAACACATTAAAACGATCATACATCATGACCAAGTGGGCTTTATCCCAGGGATGCAAGGATTCTTCAATATCCACAAATCAATCAATGTGATACACCACATTAACAAATTGAAAAATTAAAACCATATGATTATCTCAATAGATGCAGAGAAAGCCTTTGACAAAATTCAACATCCATTTATGATAAAAGCTCTCCAGAAAGCAGGAATAGAAGGAACATACCTCAACATCATAAAAGCTATATATGACAAACACACAGCAAACATTATCCTCAATGGTGAAAAATTGAAAGCATTTCCTCTAAAGTCAGGAAAAAGACAAGGGTGCCCACTCTCACCATTACTATTCAACATAGTTTTGGAAGTTTTGGCCACAGCAGTCATAGCAGAAAAAGAAATAAAAGGAATCCAAATTGGAAAAGAAGAAGTAAAACTCTCACTGTTTGCAGATGACATCATCCTCTACATAGAAAACCCTAAAGACTCCACCAGAAAATTACTAGAACTAATCAATGAATATAGTAAAGTTGCAGGATATAAAATCAACACACAGAAATCCCTTGCATTCCTATACACTACTAATGAGGAAACAGAAAGAGAAATTAAGGAAACAATTCCATTCACCATTGCAACGGAAAGAATAAAATATTTTTGAATATATCTACCTAAAGAAACTAAAGACCTATATATAGAAAACTATAAAACACTGGTGAAAGAAATCAAAGAGGACAATAATAGATGGAGAAATATACCCTAATTTTAATACAAAGACTTTACATAATTGCCTTAACTGGAGACTTTTATAATTTCATAATTCAGTATGCTCAAGGCACTATGCAACCAATGATAGAATTTAATATTAGTATCTTGGGTCTTCTTCTGAACTAGTTTGAGTTATATCTAGCAAACTAGTATACTTTGAAGTATGTAAATGCAGGCCTTTTCTGGTATCAGCACAGGTGTTTATGTTATTTTTTATTTATTTTCATGGAATTGGGAGTTGTTGACAGAAAATTAGAATGTTCACTTACTTCTGTCCTTCTTGAAAGCTAATACCCTTCACAAGGAATTGTTCCTGGATGCAATGTAACATGAGTGGCAGGAAGTCTTGTTATGTCAAGCTTATTTAGCCCAGGCTCCCTTCTCTGAAATACAAGCCTTCTCTAATTCCCTTCCAATTCTGCTTCTCATAGTATGAACAACCTTTTTTCAGAATAAAGAATGAGAACCATGATTAGAAGGGGCACAAAGGATGCCCTTGCACTGAAGCATTAGAGGTTTTTCTGCCAAAAAAATGTTCTCAATTCATTCAATAAAGTTAATTAAATCTTTCTATAAAAATCTAGCATGAACTTACTGAAAAAAATTAAAACAATGCTTAAGATGTTTAAAATCCTACATAGTATTTAGGGAAAATCATGGCGTTAACTTTCTTTTGCCCTAATTACAAAATAGATTGTGTCAATTATATCATCCAAGTTTAAAAGAAACATCTCCAGGTTCTCTCTCAGAAAATGTAAAAATTTATTGAGAGAAGTTTTTCATTACATAATTTAATAGGAAGCTTAATGCAGTATCAAATACCTGTATTACCTTAAATTGGGATTCATAGAAGCAAATCAGATAATCCTGTGTGAGAGCAGTTGTTTAAATTCTGTCCCTCTTGTGTCTGGCTCACGCTTGAGCAGTGCTACTCGATGTGGTTCTTGGACCAGCAGTGTCAGCACTGCCCGAGATATTGTTAGAAATGCAAATTCTCAGGTGGTACTCCAGACTTACCGAGTTCGACATTCTGGGTGTGTGCCACAGCACTCCAGATATTAACAGACCCTTTCTGGGGTGATCCTTATGCTCTTGACAGTTTGAGAGCCATAGTCATATGCAGACCAACTCTTGACAATTTCTCCAGTTGTTTTTCAGATTTGTCAAGTGCTGACCTATTCTACTTTGGGATGTCTGTGGTAATTGATCCTACAGAGTGCACTCATTAAAGAGAGATTTCATATCTTCCTTCCAATATCTGTTTGCTGAAATATCTTTCCATGACTTTTAATTTAATCGGGGTTTGTATTCTCAGTCATTTTCTATCTCCCTGTGCTATAAACTTTCCTCCTACACATTCTAAATTTTCTTGTGTTTGCAACCACACAGAATCAAAATACATATAGTAGGTAAGTATTGTGGAGCCTAGAAGAATTAACAAGACAATCTATTTTTTCCCTTACCTCCTGTGCCTCTAGAATTAAAAACGCTGAATGCCATGTAAATTTACACAACACATACAAAGGCCACCACTGCACTTCATCGTAATATATAATAAACACTGGAGTCTATGTACCAAAACTCATTTGCTGTCTTCATTGTTTTCTGACTTAAAGGGGCAAAAATCACTTCAAAAGTGGATTAAAAAAATATGGAATCATAAGCATAATTGTAAGGTTCTCATGTAAATAAGCTCTATAATAGCTTCTCTAATTTGTGTATTTAAACATTATTTTAATGTCACAGGCTTCTAAAATAATCAAGGCATATTTTATAGTTGATTCCATGAGAAACACACACTCAATTAAACCAAATGTTGTATTTATAATATATCAAGAACAAAGAATCGATTTCAATAAAGATGCTGTTACAAGCGAGGATTTTATTTAAAAAGTTAATAAATTCCACTACACAAAAGTAATATATAAAATATGAGAATGATGAACCTGCATTTTAAAATAAGACAAGACTTTCAGGGATACAGTCAGAAAAATGAAAAGATGCCCCAAATGACCATGATCTTTGTAGCAGCCACAATGAGTAAAAATCTGAATGTGTCATGGAATGACTAGGCTGCACTGGATCTGTGTAGGTGGAGAGGGTTGGGGAATAATGCCAAGACACATAAATGAGCTCTCATAACATGTTCTATCGTACCAAGTGGGAGTAACTCAAATTCTTGCTTTTGAGCCTTCCACCTTGAACAAACACCCTGCCTAGTTGCTTATCTTCTTTCTAATCTCCATTTCAATTTCTTTAGCCTTCTTATTTTATTGGCTGTCTCCATGGCAACTATACATCACTAACTTTTATCCAAAATATAAATCCACACCCCTTTCATTCTACTTTGCATTTGAAGCAGTTGTGCCTTTCACCATACAATCAGGCCAGAGGGCATCGTAAGCAAACTTCTCCTAACTCCTCACATTCACATTTCACACTCAAGTCACCATCTTGTTAACCATTTTTCAAAATAATGATAAATAATCATTAAATGTGTTGTCTCCTCTCTACTTCCACTGACATCTTTTCTTTGTTTAAACTGATTAAATATCACCAGAAAACAATAGCTACCGCTGACTTCATGGCACATGAGTGACCTTGGGAATGGCATCTGGGCTAGTTACAACATCCAAAAGGACAATGCCTGTAGCCTTAACGACATGAAGGGCCATTCTGACCCTGTACCATCAACACTGGGACTTGAACATGAGAGAAAAATATTTATCTCTCTTGCTAAATGTGCTTATTTTGTATATTTTTATTACTGAACTCATTCTTTAAAGATGTGTCTTCCATTTTTGCTTGAAAAAGTTTTCAGTATTTTCCTACCTGACCTGATATTACTCCACTCCAAAAAAACTTCAAATAACTGGCAATTAGAACTTCAGAAGACCAATACATGCTCAGTTGCTCAGTTGTGTTTGACTCTTTGTGACCCCATGCAAGGCTCTCCATTTTCCACTCCATTTCCCACTCTTGACCCTGGGATCAAACATATATCTCTGTGTCTTCTGCATTGGCAGCTGGATTCTTTACCACTGCACCTGGGAAGCACTTTCAGAAGACCAAATCCTATCATATTTACTTATCCTGTTACTTCTATCTACTGTCCATAAGATGAAGTTTAAAATATGTACCCTGCAGCTCAATTCCAGAAAAATAAATGACCCAATCAAAAAATGGGCCAAAGAACTAAATTGATATTTCTCCAAAGAAGACATACAGATGGCTAACAAACGCATGAAAAGATGCTCAACATCACTCATTATCAGAGAAATGCAAATCAAAACCACTATGAGGTACCATTTCACGCCAGAATGGCTGCGATCCAAAAGTCCACAAGCAATAAATGCTGGAGAGGGTGTGGAGAAAAGGGAATCCTCTTCCACTGTTGGTGGGAATGCAAACTAGTACAGCCACTATGGAGAACAGTGTGGAGATTCCTTTAAAAACTGGAAATAGAACTGCCTTATGATCCAGCAATCCCACTGCTGGGCATACACACTGAGGAATTGGAAGAGACATGTGTACCCCAATGTTCATCCCAACACTGTTTATAATAGCCAGGACATGGAAGCAACCTAGATGTCCATCAGCATATGAATGGATAAGAAAGCAGTGGTACATATACAGAGTGGAGTATTTCTCGGCCATTAAAAAGAACACATTTGAATCAGTTCTAATGAGATGGATGAAACTGGAGCCTATTATACAGAGTGAAGTAAGCCAGAAAGAAAAACACCAATACAGTATATTAATGCATATATATATGGAATTTAGAAAGATGGTAACGACAACCCTGTATGTGAGACAGCAAAAGAGACACAAATGTATAGAACAGTCTTTTGGACTCTGTGGGAGAGGGAGGGGAGGGGATGATTTGGGAGAATAGCATTAAAATATGTATAATATCATGTAAGAAACTAATCGCCAGTCCAGGTTCGATGCAGGATACAGGAAGCTTGGGGCTGGTGCACTGGGATGACTCAGAGGGATGGTATGGGGAGAGAGGTGGGAGGGGGTTCAGGATGGGGAACACATGTACACCCATGGCGGATGCATGTTGATGTATGGCAAAACCAGTACAATATTCTAAAGTAAAATAAATAAATAAATAAATAAAATAAAATAAAAAATAAAAAAATAAAAATCCTCCTTTGGAAAAAAAATAATAAAATATGTACCCTGCAAATGGGAAATTCATAATCAGACCTATATAGGCTCAATTCTTACCATTCTCACACACTGTCTCTCCATTCTTCAGAATTTATTGCATAAATTCTCACTGAGCACCCACTCAACAGCCTGACATTTCAAGTACTTCTTATGTCTTCCCAGTCTCATCGGCCAGAATTTGCTGTTTCCTGATGTAGAGTTCCCTCCTTTTTTTCGTTCGACAGGGGCTTACATTATTCCTGATATGTGAAGCCATCCCTAACTCTTTCCTAATCCATCATTTCTTCTTTCTGTATTACACCGTGCATATTTTAATTGGTGATTTCCATACCATATTATTTTCTTTTACATGTTGCCTTTCCCATTTGACTGTAAAGGTTTTATAGCACTAATATTATAAGCATCTTCACATTCCTAGTATCTGGCAGGTGCCAGAATCATAATAATGTCCAAAAATATGTGTGAAAAAACACTAATAAGATAATCATCCTATCACCCATCTTTTACCAGACTATAAAACAAAGGCTCAGAGAAGTTAAAAAAAATTCAGGATTGTTTGACTCTCTATTATAATATCAAAATTAAGTCTGGTGTTGTTTGACTTACAAATTGGGGACAATTTCTCCACTTCATGTCAGTTTTATTTTTGTACCTGAATTATTTCAGTAATTAATCTTGTTTTCCTTTCATTTCCCCCACCATGTCTGTTCATCTAATGTTAAAATGTTTGTTTTCTCAGTCTCCTACTGATTTGACTTGCCTCCTAAAAATTAGAACACTGTTAGAAGACAAAGGCTGAGAGAGAGAGGTTAATGGATAAAATTAGCTATGCAAAATCTTCATAAACCTTTGTACCTGAAAAGGAAAAATAAACTGCAACATTCTGAATTTTTCTCATGTACTAAACCCACAATTTCTCATTATATTTCTTCCCAAATTATTGAAACCCATTAGTAATTGAGGAGGTACCTAGAAAACACAGCTAAAAATCATATCTGATATGTCTCAGTGACATTGAAATGCTTGTAAAGAGAAAATAAAAGTGATTTCTTTATGTTACCCTTGCAAAATACTCAGACATTAGCTTCCAGAAGAAGGCATAAACCACAAAGTTGCCATCTTCATGGTAGAAGAATAATAGAAATCTAGCAGTTTTTTGGGTCACATGTTTAGAAAGCAGGCTAGAAAGAGTTAATGATCCTGACCCTGTATGAAGAATTATAAGGAAGATGGGGCTGCAGCTGCTGTTTCTAAGCTCCCCTAAATGAACCTCAATCCTCTTCCCCAAGCACTTTCGTTTTGTTTGGGGTGAGTTGAACATATTGCAGGAATAAGGAAAAAGAAAGGAAGGAATTGAATACTCAATCATGTTTAGGTAATTCTATTAATAGATTAGAGAAAGATGCTTATTTTCTTTGGGGGTTTTCTTGGAAATCAGATGGGCAATACTTTCATTTAATTCTTGTTTTGTAGAATTCTCCTTAAACTTTCCCTCAAACTATATTTATGTCATTTAAACTTCACAAGTACCTCTTTGCTATCCACATTGTACAAATGAGAAAACTGTGATATAAAGAGGATATATATCCACAATAACAACAACAGCAAGCATTTCCTGGGCATTTACTACACTGAGCAATCAACTAAGCTGTTTATAAATATGATCTCATTTTCTCTTCACAGAATCCATACAAAATAAATTTTGATATCACTGTGTAACAGATAATATAGAGGTTATATAACCTGTAAAATTTCACAGATACTGAATGAGGTGACCAAAAGGGGCCAGAATTAAAGCCTGTAGCTTCTCTTTTGACTCCAAAATCATAACATAACTCTCCTTAGGAGGAAAAAAAAAAGCCTATATGTTAATTATGGAGCCCTATCAGTTACATCAGCCCTGGGATTTCTTTGGAAGGAATGATGCTAAAGCTGAAACTCCAGTACTTTGGCCACCTCATGCAAAGAGTTGACTCATTGGAAAAGAGTCTGATGCTGGGAGGGATTGGGAGCAAGAGGAGAAGGAGATGACAGAGGATGAGATGGCTGGATGGCATCACTGACTCGATGGACGTGAGTCTAGGTGAACTCCGGGAGTTGGTGATGGACAGGGAGGCCTGGCGTGCTGCGATTCATGGGGTCCCTCTGCCATACTGCCAGTGCTTCCCACTGGTCAAACTCAGCCAGAAGGTAAATGGCAAGGGTATTTGTAAAGTTTTCCATCAAAAGTTGGCCTGGTTCTCCACAATGAGGTATATATCTGTGGAAAAAAATACAGAGGGAAAATTGAAAGAAGTGTATCAATGCACCCCCAATTCTTCTCAATATCAAGTAATTTATTTTGTCTAGATTAGAAACTGTATCATCCAAACAGGGAACATATAAAGACCCATCAGTTACCATATGATAAATGATGCATTATCCATCTGTCATGCTGTTATTTAGAATCTAAATTATTAGTCACTTCTAGTATTTTTCATATAAGATACTTGGGACAAAATGAGGAACAGAGAAACTATAAAGCGTAACTTCTGTTGTTTTCACTTCCGCAGATAGTCATGAGGCTGAGGCAGATAATTGTAGCTTCCTTTTACAAGGGGATTCCATTATCCCCTTACTTTGTCCAGCATTCTGGCTGCCTGGGATTCTTAACCAAAACTTTGTTCCTGTTTGATCTGAGTGTTTTCTGGATCTGTATTTATTAGGTTCCTGAAGTTTACTATTGATCACAATTATTGAGGAAGGAAATACTACAGATGGGCTTCCCTGATAGTTCAGTTGGTAAGGAATCCGCCTGCAATGCAGGAGACCCTGGTTTGATTCCTGGGTCGAGAAGATCCACTGGAGAAGGGATAGGCTACCCACTTCAGTTTTCCTGGGCTTCCCCAGTGGCTCACCTGGTAAAGAATCTGCCTGCAATGTGAAAGACCTGGGTTCGATCCCTGGGTTAGGAAGATCTCCTGGAGAAGGGAAAGGCTACCCACTCCAGTATTCTGGCTTAGAGAATTCCATGGACTGTGTAGTCCATGGGGTCACAAAGAGTCAGACACAACTGAGCGACTTTAACTTTCACTTTCTTTCATATTACAGATGACAGTAAATCCCCTGACCTCCGTGCTGAATCATCTTTGTACCCATTGATTGCCTTTGCAGATCAAGGCTAATTGCTCTGGTCCCTGGGTTGGGAAGATCCTCTGGAGGAGGGCATTACAACCCACCCCAGTATTCTTTCCTGGAGAATCCCATGGATGGAGGAGCCTGGCAGGCTACAGTCCCTAGAGTCACAAAAGTTGAACATGACTGAAGCAACTTAGCAAACACACAGTAAACTCTGTTTCAGGCCTGTTAAAAGAGCAACATGAAAATCCTAAACACCCAAGGAGAACTTTTTACTTCTGATTATAACAATAACTATGTTTCCTAGTGAAAGAGTTCTCATGGGCAATTAAAGACTTCTAAATCTATGATCCCAAAGTTGACTGTATAAGAATTAAAAACTATTTCAGTGGGTTCTTTAGTGTAATAACCTCCATTTGGTTACTAGACCTGTGTATCCTGACTATACAGGAATTATCTCAAAATATTGGCCTCAGATCTAAGGTATTTGCTCTGTTCTTCCAGAAAGGATTATAATATTGCAGTTTTGCAGTCCAACTAAAGTTATAATTGAGTTGTTTCAATCCAGATGATTCTTTGTAGTGGGTACATGATAACACTTGTGAAATTTCTATTTGTATGACCTGGAGGTAATGTTGTATAGATTAGCCATGATGATGAATAAGGCATTCTGGAAATCCATAATAGGGGCACTGCAGAAGCTCTTCATTCAGGGAAGCCATATTCATATGTGGAATATATTTGTCCCCCAGAGGAAGTATCACTGACATCTCCATGATGGAAGGGTTTAATGTCATCAACCTACCAGCTGGTTTATCCAGGAAATATTCTTATATGGGAACCAGTGAAGAAATGCTCAGTGTTAGCTTAGGCTTTTATAGGTGGGCAGTAAGTAGGTTTGACAATCAGATCAAACTTTATAAGGGGAGATTCAAGTTATAAAGCTCATGTACCGTTACCACCTTTGCTACCATGGCCACCTTGTACATTTTTTCATGAAATAAGCACTGCAGTGGTTTGGGGGCAGGAATCCTATTTACAGTCACAGACTAGATATCTTGTCTATTAGGGGACAAATCTTTATAATGTTTCTATACATTTAAGATTGTCTTTTCAAGTATATTTAGCAAATACACTGGGAAGATAGAGGTAGTGTCTCCCTCCGGATCAGACAGTATATTTGTTTCCTGGCTAGGATAATAAAGGTGATGTCTTCTCTTGGGGATAAAGATTGGGCAAGTTTGCTAGAAGTGCCCTTTGAAGATTAGGAGTTTTCTAAGCACTTGTACTTCAGCTGTGACATAAATCCACTGTGTATCAGTGCTTGATTATCCATCATCCACATGAGGACTGGGGAGGATCAAGGGGAACCAATGCCTATGTGTATCTCATGCTTTGTGCTGTGACATAAGTAATAAACTGTTTAAATATATTTGATCTTCTTGTTTCCCTGTGGGTCAGATCTATGGATACATAGCAAAACAAACTAGCAACCTTAGGAATTGAATCTGCTGGGGTCTACTTGACCAAATGATGTTGTCTACCTGACTGTTGAATGTCTTCACCACAGGGATGTGTTTTAGTGGGATTTTTTAGGCAGAATATCTTTATGCTATTTATGGTACTTGTTCACTTTAAGTTGAAGATTACTATGTAGCATGGTGCAATAGAATTTCTTTCCCTGAAATTGATGAAATTAACAAGATCCCAGAGTGTTAAAGTCAAAAGTTGTGCTTAACCATAAGAAGTACAGAGTTGTGAATTATCCCAGTAAGCCACAAGGTAGAGTGGGGATTAGTCTTTTGACCATAGGGATTTATGTTAGAACAGTCTTATGGACTCTATAGGAGAGGGAGAGGGTGTGAAGATTTGGGAGAATGGCATTGTAACATGTAAAACATCATGTATGAAATGAGATGCCAGTCCAGGTTCAATGCACGATACTGGATGCTTGGGGCTAGTGCACTGGGATGACCCAGAGGGATGGTATGGGGAGGGAGGAGGGAGGAGGGTTCAGGATGGGGAACACATGTATACCTGTGGCGGACTCATTTTGATATTTGGCAAAACTAATACAATTATGTAAAGTTTAAAAATAAAATAAAAAAAAAGATTATATATGAAATTTGGCTAAATTTTACAAATTTGGCCAACATGCCTGCAGGGCCATGCTCCCTCTGAGATTCTGGGTAGGATACTGCCTTGCTTTTCCCAGTTTCTGGTGGTGGCATTTAATCCTTGGCATTCCTTGACTTGCAGCTGCCTCACTCTAGTCTCTGCCTCTGTCATCACGCAGCATTTGCCCTGTGTGTCTCTATTCAGATGGCAGTTTCCTCCTCTTATATGGACACTGGTCACAGTCATATTGGATTGGGAACCCCTCTAATGACCTTTTCTTAATTACATCTGCAAAGACATTAATTCCTAAGAAGGTGGCATTTACATATATGAGAGATGAGGATTTCAACATATCTTTTTATGGACACAATTTAATTAATAACCCCTCCCAACAAGGAGACCAACCATGTGCTCTTCAACTCTATGGGCAGATTGGTAGGAAAGAAATGAAATCCTAACCTGTAATTTATTTAAAGAGACTATTTACAAAGGTGAGGCTGCATTATAGGAACCAAAAAATTGCACAGCTAGCAGTAGTTTAAATTTGTGACCACCTCTAGGATTGTGTGAATAAGAGGATGCAACAACTGTAATTTATAGAGAGGAGCCATATGGAGAGCATATTCTGACAGTACCTTTAATCTTTAAATAAAGGAATTCAGCCATCCCCAATCATCCTATCAGAATGAGAGCTGGGGGGATAAGCACCTGGTCCTTATAATCTTATTTTCTAATCTCCTGCCATGCCTCCTTTGGGTCAAACCCAACTGTCAGGTACCCAGCACACAGAACATGGAGGAAAAGCATAGAAGATTAATTTAGAGGGACAGAGAGAAAATATCCAGCACAACTCATGTAACTGCAGTTCACAAAATAAAGCAAATAAAAGTAGATCATAATTTTTAAATTCAAAATATTTTCTGTGAGAATCTAATTATTGTCATGGACTGGCCAGCATCAAAGTTGATAATACAAATTCTTGGTAATAATGTTGGATAAGAGGGTAATTCTGTCCAATATTTAAAGGCAAATCCATTTGGTTCTGTCACTTTTTGTAGAATTATTTTTTCATATCTATTGGACATAGCATAAACACTATTCAAAGATGTTCATGGAGTCATGCTAATAATAGAAGAAGCCTGAGAAATGTCTAAATGTTTATAAAGAAGTTTATGTAAAAAATCAGCTTGTCAGTTTAATAGAACTTTATAAATCCACACAAGTCATAGGCTAAAACATTTAGTTTAAATTGTAGAGTATATACATTAACCTCTCTAACTTGAAATCATAGTATAATTCAATAGCAACAAAAATAAAGGGATAAAGAAATAATCAACTTTTATTTCAGAAGGAATAGAGGACCAAATATCTAAGTTGTCTTCTATATGAATAAAATTTTTTCCTGAATAATTTATTATGTTTTCCAAGTGTGTTGACTGACCCATAAATGTAAATTATTTTATACCAATTTCCACTTAGGTGTAGGTCTATTTATGAGCTCAACAATTTAGTCCCTTTTATGTTTGTTTGTTTTGATTTTATTTATTCTTTTGTTCATACAAAAGCGTATTGCAAACATTTTCTCCCAATCTATGTCTTGCTTGTTTTCTTTCCAGCATATTTTGATGAGCAGAGCTTTTTAATTTGAATGAACTTCAGCATCCCTTTCTTTAAATTTTATGCTTAGTGATTTTTTGTGTCATCTATGAAACCTTGACAAGAAAAGTATTTGAAGGAATTCTCTTTTGTTGTCTTTCAGAACATTTATAATTTACATTCTATATTTAAGGCTATGGTCCATCACAAATTAATTTTTGTTTATGCTTCAAGGAATGGATCAGTTTACTTATCACATTGTTTAAGCTTCATTTGTGAGAAATATTTTCTTTCTACTGTTGAATTGCCTCAATGCCTTTGTGAAATAAAAAGTATATTTCTCAGCATTTCTTGTCATATGTTATGCCAGTGGGATAGAAGGATCTGGGACGAGTCCTTTATTCTTTCCTCCTGCTTTCCACTGGAATGTGGCCACGTGGTTTCCATCTTGGGACATGAGACAGAAGTCACATGTTATTATTGCTCTCCCAGCTTACAGACAGGCAGAGTTCTCAGCTGACAAATGTGGAGCCCATACCCAGCTAGCTCTGGCTCCTTCCCACAGAATTTTGTTATACTGGGGAAAGCTACATTTATTTTTGTCAGAAAAATTCATAAGAGGAGTTAAAATGGAATACAAAAAAATAAAAAATATTTTATCTCCTTTAAAATTTCTTATTATTTTCATATGAATGATTGTCTCTTGCATCTTTTTATACCCTGACTAGAAATCTATCAGTTGGTTTTTAAATGTCAATAATTCATTTTCTATTTCCAAAATTATTTTCCTTTAAGTTAGCTTGGTTACTTTTTGATAATCTATAATGCTTCGATCTATTTTGTAGTTCCATCTTTTACTTATTAAACATTTCATTGTATCTCCATCTGGTAACTATAATATCTGATTTTCCTAAAGAGGTATAAATCTCTCTTTTTTTTTTTTTTCCTTTCAACTGGTAGTCAATCATAGTGGATTATTTGCTTGTGTGTTTTATCATCTTTTATTGTGAATTCATGTTTGAGTAATGAATTCACAATAATTGATTAACATGTAGAAATAACTCAGGTCTTAATGGGAGAATTATTCTGAGAGAATTTTAGTTTGTTTATACCTAGAATCAGGGAGCACCAATAAACTAGCGCTCATATCAGCCTCTTATGACATCTAGAAATATCTTGAGTCTCACAATTAGCACTGGGTTTGACATTTGAGAAATTCCTCTTGTAATTAAGCCAGATCTCTGGCTTCAGTTCCTTTGATATTCCCTTCCCTTCCAGCCCGGTAGTACAACTTTATATTTTATGCAACTTCAATTACTTTGTGACTAAAAGGCTTTTCAAAATTTCTACTTTATCAAATGGACAGAAAAGGATATTTGAGAAAATAATTTTCAAAATAAAATATTCATTATCCAGCAACCTGCAGTTTGATCCTTGGGCAAAATAAAGACATTTTCAATATTTAAAGCATTAGAAGGTTTATCTAAGATTCTTTAACTTATATACCAGTAAAACAAAGAACTTAACAAAAAGTTAAAATATTGTATTCAGGAAAAGGTGCATTTATCTCTGTAGCTAAGGGGTGATATGTAATGAGAAATAGTTATACCTAGAGAATAGGCTTTGCAGATTAATTCAGGTAGGCAAAGAGTGGAAAGGAATATGTTTTTCATAAGGGAAATGAATAGAACATATAGAATAGACCTTGGGTGAAATTTAAAGTATGAAAAACTATACTTTGAGTACCTGTGGATGGTAAAAGAGGAGTGTAAGTTCATATTTGAATTTAGAAATATTCATCTTTTTGTTGTTGTTCAGTTGCTCAGTCATGTCTGACTCTTTGTGACCCCATGGACTGCAGCACGCCAGCCCTCCGTGTCCTTCACCACCTCCCAGAGCCTGCTCATATCCATGTCCATTGAGTTGGTGATGCCATCCAACCATCTCATCCTCTGTCATCCCCTCTTCTTCTGCCTTCAATCTTTCCCAGCATCAGGGTCTTTTCTAATGAGTTGGCTCTTCCCATCAAGTTGTCAAAGTACTGGAGCTTCAGCGTCAGTTCTTCCAATTCAGGATTGATTTCCTTTAGGATTGGCTGGTTTGACCTCCTTGTAGTCCAAGGGACTCTTTAGAGTCTTCTCCAACACCTTAGTTCAAAAACATCAATTCTTCGGTGATCAGCCTTCTTTATTGTCCAACTTTAATATCCATACATGACTACTGTAAACACCATAGCTTTGACTATACAGACCTTTGTCAGCAAAGTAATGTCTCTGCTTTTAAATGTGCTGTCTAGGTTTGTCATAGTTTCCTTCCAAGGAGCAAACATCTTTTAATTTCATGGCTGCAGTCATCATCTTCAGTGATTTTGGAGCCTAAGAAAATAAAGTCTGTCACTCTTTCCATTACTTCCACTTTGCTTTCTGCCATAAGGGTGGTGTCATCTGCATGTCTGAGGTTACTGATATTTCTCCCAGCAATCTTTATTCCAGCTTGTGCTTCATCCAGCCCAGCATTTCACATGATGTACTCTTTGTATAAGTTAAATAAGCAGGGTGACAATATGTAGCCTTGACCTCTTCCTTTCCCAATTTTAAACCAGTCCATTGTTCCATGTCTGGTTCTAACTGTTGTTTCTTGATCTGCATACAAGAAGGCCTGCATAGAGATTTCTCAGGAGGCAGGTAAAGTGGTCTGGTATTCCCATCTCTTTAAGAATTTTTCACAGTTTATTGTGATCTACACAGTCAAAGGCTTTAGTGTAGTCAATGAAGCAGAAGTAGATGTTTTTCTGGAATTCTCTTGCTTTTTCTATTTCCAATTAACATTAGTAATTTGATCTCTGGTTCCTCTGCCTTTTCTAAAAGCACCCTGAACCTCTAGAAGTTCTCAGTTCCAATACTGTTGAATCCTGGCTTGGAGAATTTTGAGCATTAGCCAGAAATCGTGGCATGGACCTTCAAAAAAAAAGAACTGTACACTTCTTGGCTTTGTAGTAAATAGATTTACAAAGGAATTGACAATATCCTTTATTGACTTTCAAATTTTAGAATCTACAAAGCAAAAGCAGAATTTTTAATGATGGCCACAAAATGAAAATTTAACTCCACATCGTAATATAGAAGAGGAGAGACATGAGGAAGGAAATAAAACTGGAAATAAAGAATACAGTATCAATCTCTTTGAATAACCTTCTTGTGATTGATTGTACAAGAATGAGTGTTTGTACATGCTATAAAAGGTGAAGAGTTGACCGTTAGTGATAAGGAGAGTAATACTCAGCTTGGAAAGCAATATGGTGACAGTGGTCTAAGTATATTAAATTTTCTTGTAATAAGTAGAATGTTAACCAAAAATAGCTAAAATAGATGAGTGAGTGGATACAAATAAAAACACATCATTTAGAAATAGAAACTTCATATTAGCTTTTTATATCCATGTAAAAATTTACCACAAATTAGTGGCATTAAACAGTGTCTTCTTATTCTCTTTTGTTCTGTGGGTCAGACTTCTGAGTGGCCCATCTGGGTTCTGCACTGAGCATTTCACAATGCTGGAAGATCTGGGGAAGAATCCACTTACAAGTTCATTTAGGCTTTTGGCAGAATACCTGCAGCCCATTTTCCCTGCTGGTTATTGGCCAGGGGATGCTCTCTACTCCTGAAGGCCACTTGTATTCCCTCTCACAAGCCATCCCCATCTTCAGACCAGCAATGGCATTTGGAATCCTTGTTACTTTAAGAGTTTTTCTAGCTTCTTTTTCTCTTTTCCCTTTGTGCTTTCCTCTCCACATTCCTCTTCTGCTATTAATCAGAGGGCATGCTCTGATTTAAAGGGTTTGTGTGATTAAGTTGGGCTTCCCTAGTGGCTCAGTGGTAAAGAATCTGCCTGCCAATGCAGGAGATGTGGGTTTGATCCCTGGGTCAGGAAGATACCCTTCAAAAGGAAATGGCAACCCCCTCCAGTATTCTTCCCTGGGAAATCCCATGGACAGAGGAGCCTGGCGGGATGCAGTCCATGGGGTCACAGAGTTAGACAGACTTAGCGACTTAGAATGAGCTTGACAAACATGTGATTATATTCAGTTCAGTCCAGTCACTCAGTCATGTCCAACTCTTTGTGACCCCGTGGACTGCAGCATGTCAAGCTTCCTTGTCCATCACTAACTCCTGGAGCTTGCTCAAACTCGTGTCCATCAAGTCAGTGATACCATCCAACCATCTCATCCTCTGTCGTCCCCTTCTGCTTTCAGTCTATCCAGCATCAGAGTCTTTTCCAATGAGTCAGTTTTTTGCAATAAGTGGCCAAAGTATTGGAGTTTCAGCTTCAGTATCAGTCCTTCCAAAGAATATTCAGGACTGATATCCTTTGGGATTGACTAGGTTGATCTCCTTGCAGTCCAAGGGACTCTCAGTGATTATATTAGCTCCTTGTGTTTTAAGGCTCAACCGTGGAATATAACATAACATAATCATAGGAACTGAGATTCCAGGACACTCATAGGTTCCAGGGATAAGGGGCTGTGGAATCTTGTGCCCGTTGCTAGAAATTCTGTTTCCTACAGAATTCACTTCTAAAAATTCCAAAAAGAAATGTCTGAAAAATTTTTTTCCTATGGGGAATACTATTGATGCTCAGATCCTCCAAAATATGCTTGCAGTTTAACTTTCTATTTAAAAAAAAGGCAAAAATTGATTTCTGTGGATAAAATAACAAATCATTCAATCAATTTTTGGATCAATATTATATATAGGTAAAATATATTTAGCAGTTTATTTTAACCACAAAAAATAAAGCATAAGAATGTGTTTTTAGAAAATAAAGAAAATATGTTGAGTTTGTAATTGACTTAGAAGTATATATTTTAGTTTGTAAAATCTGAACCTTTTAAAAATTACCATAAATAAAATTAGGGCTTCCATGGTGCCTCAGTGATAAAGAATCTGTCTGCAATGCTGGAGACCTGGATTCAACCCCTGGGTCGGGAAGATTCCCCTGAAGAAGGAAATGGCAACCCGCTCCAATGTTGTTGCCTGGGAAATCCCATGGAAAAGGAGCCTGGCTGGCTACAGTTCATGGGGTTGCAAAGAGTCAGACACATCTGAGCACACACAATTGAGGATCAACTGATAAAGTTAAATAATCCAGAAATAAAAAGGATAAAGCTTTGAACTTACAAAAAAAAATTAATGTACATTTTCATATAATAACAGAATAATAAAAATATATTATTAATAAACTATTGTATACTCATTAGAATAATGGACCAAATATGTTAATAGACAATTCACAATGGGAAATACAAGTGGCTTATAAACTTATGAAAATATTTTAATTTTATTGCTAGCCAAGAAAATGAGAATTGAAAGTAAAACAAAAATATTATTTGCTCAGCTGATTAGCAATTTAAAAATATACACAATATACCACTTCAGGGACACTTTATTCTCCCTGACTGGATCTACTCCTCCTAATTCGTACCTCACTGGAATCTTGAATATTCACATTGCACTATTATTGAAGTTGTAACTTTATATTTATATGTCATAATCAATCTCTCTCATACTTAATTATTGGGGCTTAGCATAATGTCTAGACTATGGAAAATGCTTTCTAAATATACATTTGAATGGTTTAAAAAACTGCTTTTGAGAATATGAGATAATGATAACCTCATGTATTTTGTCAGAAGGAAAAACTGCTATAAATTTTTTGAAACAATTTAGGAATACTTAATAAAACATATAATGAACAAACATTTAACCAGGTGATTTAATTTCTTTAAGAAATTTTTTCCTTAAGTTATTGAAGTGTAATTGACATATAACATTATATTAGTTTCATGAGTAAAACAGTGATTTCATATTTATACTTATTTTTAAATAGTCACCACAAAAAGACTAGTTAACATCCATCATCACACATAGTTAAATTTGTTCTTGTTGTACAAGAACTTTTCAGATGTGTTCTTTTAGCAACTTTCAAACATACAATTCAATATTCTTAACTATAATCACAGTGCTATAGGTTACATTCCAATAACTTATTATTATTTTTTTTTACTGGCAGTTTATGCTTCTTGACACCTTTCATCCATCTTGCCCCACCCCACACACCTAACTCTGCAACCACCTATCTGTTTTTCATATCTATAAGTTAGGGGGTTTATTTGTTTTGTGATTCCACTAGAAAGTGACATGACATCGTCTATGCCTTTCTCTGTCTGACTAATTTTACTTAGCATAATGCCATCAAGGTCCTTAGGTCCATTCATGTTTTCACAAACAGCACAATCCCCTTCTTTTTTATGGCTGAATAATATTCTAACACACACACACACACACACACATTGTTTTTATTTATTCATCCATCAGTGAAAACTAAAGTTCTTTCCATGTCTTGGCTATTGTAAGTAATACTGCTATGAACATGAGGGTACAAATATCTTTTCCAGTTAATGTTTTCATTTTCTTCAAATAAAGAGGCAGAATTAGAATTGCTGGATTGTGTGGTAGTTCTGCTAATATTTCGAGGTAACTCAGTATTGTTTCTGTAGTGGTTGCATTAGCTTACATGCCCAAGAGTGCACAAGGGTTCCTTTTATCCATTTTGACATAATAGCCATTTGACAGGCGTGAAGTAATATCTCACTGTGGCTTTGCTTTGTATTTCCCTGATTAGGATGTTGCCATCTTTCCACGTGTCTGTTGTCTATCTATACATCTTTCTTTGCAAAAAGTCTAAGTCTTCTTCCTATTTTTCATTTGGATTGTATGTTTTGTATGTGTGTGTGTGTTGCTATTGAGTTGTATGAGTTATTTATATATTTTGATACTAACTCTTTATCAGATATGTGATTTGCAAATCTTATCTACCATTCAATAGGCTGTCTTTTCACTTTATTGATGATTTCTTTTGCTGTGCAGAAGTTTTTAGTTTTATGTAGTCCCATAAAAATGTTTCCATTTTTTATTGCTTTTATTGCATTTTTGAGAACCAGTTTTTAATATTTGAAGATCAATGTCTGATTGCATTATCTCATTATCTATTAGTTAATAACAAAGGTAAAAATAATAGTTAACTTACTAAAAGTAAGAGGCAAAGAATCATTTGTTCAAATATTTAAAACATTTTAAGATTTTTAAAAATATTCAGCATTTTATGCAATGTCTTGTCATTCAGTTGTTTTAACTTTATTGTTTTCTTAACTTTATGAACTTTATGAACTGAACACTAAGAAATATTTCCCACTTTGAAGGAGGTCAGTCATCTCTCTTATGAAATTTTTACAAGTTATTTCATAAGTAACTCATCAAAAATGAATTTGTTCAGTAGCTTTCTAAATTAGTTCAGTCTATAAATACTGTCACTGCAATAGAGGATGACATATATGATAACTGTTTACATAAGTCAAATTTATAAAAATCCCAAGTTTATAAGCCAAAGTAAGCTTTAAAAGCTTCTAAAATGTATTGCATGCCACATGTGCTAAATAAACAATACCAAGTGATGGTGAGTATCAAGGCACTTAGTACTGAGAGTCATATAACCACAGGCCAGTTTGTTTCAGCATTTTTACACATTTTGCAATTAAACCTTGCACCCTCTCCAGTGCCCATCTTTCCACCAAATTACTTTAAAAACCTAAGTAAAATAATGGTATATATAAAGATATTATATATTCACCAATAATAAATTTCTTTCTTTAAAGGCTAAATTAAAAGAACTGATGATAATTAACCTTGGACTCTATACATAATGTATTTTGATTGAGACTAGTTGTACTTCATGAACATGGAAACATTACACATTATCGTGTTTGTAAACTATTACCTCTAATCTTGGATAATACTATTTCCAACCAAAACTGTCACTTAAATAGACAAAGTGAAAAATTATACCAAGATGGAAATATTATAAACCTTTGGTAAGCAATGAGTACCTAACCATCAAGGGACTTACTAGGTGGTGCAGTGGTAAAGAATCCACCTGCCAATGCAGGAGACACAAAAGACGGGGGTTCAATCCCAGGGTGGGGAAGATCCCCTCGAGTAGAAAATGGCAACCCACTCCAGTATTCTTGCCTGGGAAATCCCATGGCAGAGAAGCCTGGCGGGCTATAGTCCATGGGGTTGCAAAGAGTCAGACTCGACCGAACATGCACGCACCCGTGCACCTAATCATAAAACCTCTCCCCTTTACTAACCAAAATAATCTGATATGACCAGTATTCATAAAAATAAAAACATGTAGTGATATTAGAAATGTAAGAAGGCTGATTTCAAGTGACAGAAAATAAGTTTCTGCCAGATGCATAGAAGTTGGGAAAAGAAAGAAGAAAAACTATTGAATATACAATTAAGTGACTATGGATAAATTATATCTAACCTAGCCAGGAATTATTTTACTTTAAAAGTTTTAAAATACAATGTCTATCTTTATCTGTGGCATTTGGGGATTACAGAAGAGTTCCAGGCATACTGAAACAGACACTAGGGCAGTAGGGTTCAAAAATGTGTGGTCGATTAAGCCCTCTCAGGGATTTGGATACATGTTCAAGTTTGAGAAACACTACATTAGACAAATGTTTTCACTAATATCATAATAAATAAGGAAGTCATCATCATGTTAACTGAAGAATTGCATTATTCATTGAACAGAATCAAAGAGAGTTTAATAAAAATAGATAGGGGAACCTAGAATGGTTCCAAACCATGTTCCAGGTCTGAAGCAGAGTCTAGAAGACATATAGATCTGGTGACAAGAGGATTTCATCTTGGACACAAAGAGCCTGGAGGTAGCAAGACCAGTTGCTATTAGTCCACGCTGGCTAGAGATGAGGAAACCTAAATTAGAGCAGCAGTCATTACAATGAGTTAAAGACTATCAAACTGTGTAGGGCACATTATTTGATTATTTGGCAGGAATTTATCAATGATTGAGTCCAGGGAATGAGTTGCAGAGGAACTTTTATAAGCTAGGATTTTTAACATTGTGCTATATTATGCATCCTAGACACAAACTAAAGCTTTCCTTCTCTTTATGTATTTATTTAGCAGAATTATTTAGTGCTTGCTATAGTATATATCATATCATTGTATTTTCTTTATTTTCTTCTGTTGTTTAGCCATATCTTTCCTGGATTCAGATGATCTCTTTCAAACTCTGGTAGTTTTGTAATGTAGTTAAGTTCACTGATGTGGACAAAGGGAATTGAATAGAATAAGACAACAATGAATGAACAGAACAACAAATTCCCTCCCTTCATCTTTACCTTTTAATTAAATAGACAGAAAATAAGCAAATAAATGTATCTTAGAATGTTAGCTGATAAGAGCAATGATGGAAGATAAAACCATAGGAAAGTAGAGTGGTAAAGGGTGCTATTTTAGATAACAATTTGGGGATAGTTCTATCTGAGGGGATGACCTTTAGAGCAGTGCAAAAAAAAAAAAAAAATCACAGAGATTAGATAAAGTACATTCTAGGTATAAATGTAAATGCTCTAAAATGGACCATATTGAACATGTTGAGAAACAGAAAGGAAGACAGTATAGCTGTAGCTGAATGAGTGTGGTGAAGAAGGATTGGAGATGAGACTGGATGTCTAGAGAGAGCCAGATTACACAGGGCCCTGAAGATCACTCTGAGGAATCTGTTTTATGTTAACTGTGATGAGAATCCATTTAAAAGTGACTCTTCTAAATGATGGAAAGCATATTATTTAATGAATGACTGTTAAACTATTTGAAAACAGAAAATGGGAAAACATGAAGTACTAGTGTCCTGAAAAACAAAGCAGTAAATGTACCGAGTTGACGGCAGGAATTGCATCAATATATGCACAGTGGACAGTTGCAAAATATGGGAGTGAGGCCACAGCTGCTTTGTATCAGGAAAAAGTAAACAGGAGGACGAGCTCAGGAACAACCAATAGGGCAGTTAATTGGGGGTACTACAGCCTGAGAAGCCAAGTGAGAAGATCTCCTTATTTTCTCTCCAGCCACAGATACAGTGTAGGTTTAGAGCTCATATAACCCTGGTACTCAAATTGGGCAAGCATGCAAGAGAATAAAAAATTACAGATAAATTTTGCCAATAAGCCAAGATTTAAAAACAAAAAAGAGATTAAGTGTAGAGATACACTAAAAGAATATAATTTCATAACCAGTTAAGATTCATTTAATAAAGTAAAAACTATTCAACAATGAATATCTATTAACATGTTTCAATAAATGTGAGGATTAAACATAAAAATATAAATGATCATTTATATAGTGGAGACCATTTTTAAAATTCAACACAAATTCATGTTTGAGATCATTTAAAATGCAAAAGTGACATTCTTTTCATTAAAAAAAAGTTTGTATGAGAAATGCATGTATACAGGAAAGCTTCAGCAAACACTGTATTGTATTTTGAAATTTAGATGCTCTCTCTATAAAATCAGAAATGATTCCAGAATGCCCAGCATAGTATTACTGTTTCATTCAATTATGAACTGAGTGTTGAATACACATAACACAGTGAAGAAGTGGTGAATACACGGATAAGAAAGAGACAAACGATTTTCTTATAGAGGTTATTGTCATCTCCCTCAATAATACAGGTAGATATTTATGAAAACTAACATGAAAGATAAACAAGAAGCCAGATACAATTAAGCATAAAGCAATCAATTGCTGTCTATACATTTAGAAAATGAAAGAAAATAGAGATCCTATTAAAAAGGCAGAGAAGAAGGAAGGAGGGAGAAAATGGGAAAACACAGGCAAATTATCAAACAAATATGCATAAGAAAGTGGTGGAGAAAATTATCTTACCCTATTAGAGGTCATAAAAGAAGATGGAAAATATGATTAGAAAACTTGGATGTGTGGATAGGATGATTTTATATTGTAAAAGCATCAAGTTTCCTAAAAGGTAGTCTTTAAATTCAACTCAACAACAGTCAAGTCCCCAAACAGAATTTTGTTAGAAATTGACAATGTGTTTCTAAAAGTTACCTGAAATAGTAATTGTAAAAAATTGGATATAATTTTTCAATAGATGAAAGCCACTTGCAAGGGACCTTGGGAAATATCGTTCCCAGTGATAGAAAACTAGGATATATATGAGAGGAGACAGGCAAATGTCCAGCACAGTCTTTTATCCTCTTAATAAAATATCCCTTTGAGTTTGCACTGAAATTGCTTTATTCACAAGAATAAAACATTGAAGCAGGGGGAATGAAAATTTGATTTCCAGCAGATTCTCTGTATAGTGATTCGGGATCTTCAACGTTGTATTCTAGCTGGAGGCTAAAATAACCTTTCTTCTAGATATGCTTTCCCCAAGCCTAACCCCCCTTTCTGAGGAGTAGGACTAAATATAGAGATTAAATGTTTTATTTATTTTTTCAATAACCTGCTATTCCCTCAACTTTATTCTTTTAAATATGGTCTTGAATTCATAATTTTTAAATGAACAGATTACTTGTCTGAATCAATAACAATTTAATATTAAGCCAAAAGTTAATTACCTAACATTAAAAAAAAAACACATGATACCCTCAGCATAAAACTATGAAACTGTTCTGCAGTCTCTTTTACTGACATTCATGCTATAAAAGGCAGATATCTTTCATGGAAATCTGATGTTACACAATTTCCATCACCCCAGTTACAACATCTGATATGCACTGTTTTATAAAGTATCTTTTCTTTCTCTGTCCTTTTAAACTGTATTGTATAATTTTTTTAAAAATCTATGTTATTTAAAAATGTGACCAAGTTAGTTTTTTTTTTTTTCCAGAAAATAATCCAGTGACCATTTTCTTATGGCCATTTGTGTATCTTATTTACTGTAGGGTCTATCATAAATGAGCTTATAAAAAACAATCAGAATAATATTAGTGAAAAGGGTGGAGTAAGGAACTCCAAAATCTGGTCATTTGGAAACACAATGAAAAAATTGACAACAGCCGTTAGCTGTTTTGCAGCAATTAGGGGAATGCTTATTCTAGAGAAGTGGAGTGACTGAATCTCAGTAAGAATGTAAGTTTTGGGGGATTACAACTTACCCTAGTCCCACACCCTGCTTACCAGCTCAGTCCCGCTCAGCTGTAACCTTAAAAACAATAGCCTTCATTTCTATTATCAGTCCTGGAGGAACAGTGTGGACCTGATTTGCAAAGAACTGTAATTGCTTTTGTTTGCCTGTCTGGTAGTTCAAAGTGTAAGCAGTTACAGATTGTATTTTCTTGGACTCCAAAATCACTGCAGACAGTGACAGCAGCCATGAAATTAAAAGATGCTTGCTCCTTGGAAGGAAAGCTATGACAAACTTAGACAGCATATAAAAAAGCAGAGACATCACTTTGCTGACAAAGGTCCACATAGTCAAAGCTATGGTTTTTCTAGTAATCACCTACGTATGTGACAGTTGGACCATAAGGAAGGCTGAGCCCTGAAGAATTGATGCTTTCAAACTGTGGTGCTGGAGAAGACTCTTGAGAGTCCCTTGGACAGCAAAGAGATCAGGCCAGTCAATCCTAAAGGAAACCAACCCTGAATATTCATTGGAAAAACGGATGGGGAAGCTGAAACTCCAATACTTTGGCCACCTGATGCAAATAGCCATATTCACTGAAAAAGACCCTGACTCTGGGAAAGACTGAAGGCAAAAGAAGAGCGTAGTAGAGGATGAGGTGTTTAGATAGCATCACCAACTCAATAAACATGAATCTGAGCAAACTCCAGGAGGCAGCGAAGGACAGTGGACCTGGCTTGCTGCAGTCCACGGGTTCACAGAGTTCCACACGACTGAGCGACTGAACAACTGGTAGTTCATGGAAAGACTGGCTCAAAAATTTGCCCTTACATCTCCTAATTCAGAACTCACTCAGTGCTAAAGTTGTTACCAAAGAGGTATTTGTGAAAAACAGTCACAGTGCAGTTGGCCTCAAAATGTTTTAGGTAGCCTCCTTTCTTTGGTATATGGTTGTACAAGTAAATCGCCTTAGGTTTGATTATCCAGTGCCCATTTTCAATCTTTTTTAAAAAATATTGTTTTATAAAGTAATACCATTGTGCTGCTTTCCTTATCTCTGGGAACCAACCACAAAGTTTTCTGTAAATCAAACTTCTCTGGTTGCTTGCTATTCATTTCCAGTAATTAAGGCTACTTTGTTTCTGATAATTAATGACAGCTATCTGACCCCTATTTTGGATCCTAGAATCCTCATCACTGGTGGGGAGCTGTTATTTTCTAGCTTTACTTATCTTCAAGCTTCAGCATATGGAGGACAGCTACCACTGAGCTTCTCAATGATACTAGTACCAACTCCCCAGTATACTCCTTATTACTTTGGTAAATGGGGGGCCATCTAGCTTGCCCATGGAACATAGATTGTGTGTTCTCAGGACTTATGTAGGATATCCATTCTAGCACTGCCATTTCCTTCATGATTTTCAGCAGAAATTCTGGCTTTTCTACCTCATTGGTATGAGTTATCATGTTTCCAAACTATCAAGAGTCATTCTAGGAGCATATTAACACAGTCCTCCTGAATCTTTGCCAAACCGTTTATTCCTATGTCTTCGGATAGTGTCTTGTACCAATAAACTCAACAGTATCCAACTTTATGCCCTTCTCCCTTCATTCAGCACCGTTGGTGTCATTCATGTTAGTAGCATATGTTGGCTTGGGTCTGCAGTTACCTTCATGCATAGGTCCTTTCTACCTTAGCTGAACCGTAACTTCCCCTCTGTGATTTTTAATTATATTTAAACATGTGTCTGCGGTTACCAGGCGGGGAGTTTTAAGTAGATACTGGGAACAGCATTAGCTTTCTTTTAAGGTATTAACCTTTGCAGGGTCTTGAAGTTGCAGGTGGGAAGCACCATTAATTGGGAGTAGTGGCTCACAATTAGTGGAAGACTTGGATTCTGCATGTTCTGGAGTTTCAAGTTTCTGAAATGCTTCAACCCAGATGAATCAATTCATTGCGATTTTATGACCTATTTCTTGACCACATCAAGCAGGGAAAAGTGATGCATACCTAAATGCAATGTTGCCTTGACTGAAAATTTCTTCTTTTGCATTCATTCACTTAAAATTATTTCCTAGAGTACATTTATAATAGTAGATGCTGTGGTGTCTTGCCCAGAACCCCACTTCAGGATGAGTCACTCATTTTTTTAAAGGTGCTAGGTGGCAACAACTACTTTTCTTTCAGAAAATTATCATCTGCTCAAGATCAAAAAGTTTCTCTATAAGTAGCCCTCATCCAGTGACTGGTGATGTTTGAATACAAAAAATCTAGACCTTTTGTTCAATTGAAAATAATTTTTTTTAATTTCATTTATTTTTATTGAGATATAATTAATATAACATTGTGTAAGTTTAAGATGCCTAGTGTGTTGATCTGCCACATTTATATATTACAATATGATTACAATCATAATATTATCTAATGCCTCCATCACATCACATAATTGTCTTTTTTTGTAGACATTTAAGATTTAACAACTGTAAAGTATGTAAGTATTGTGACTAATCACCGTGTTATGCCTTAAATCTCCAGAACTTATTCATATTTTGCTTTTGACCAACTTTTCCCCAATTTTCCCATCCCTCAGCCCCTGGAAACTACCACTCTACCATCTTGGATCTTACATCATCTTTTTCTTGGGTTCCAAATTTGTATAATATTTCTTGGAATCTATTTTCTCCCTTTTTTCCTTTGATTTTAACTTTGTTTTGTTGCTGTGTAAGGGGTGTTAGTATTTAGGAAAGATTTGTTAGAAGTCCTTTAATAATTTAAAACTTCTATAGTTTTAAAATACTTGCAAGTAGACTGACATTTAATGTAACATCTAGTCTAAAATAATATTTCCTGAGAATTGTGATGTCACGGACACACTATCTTGGAGTAATTTTTGCTGATGAATAATAAATTTCCAATCTGGTTCTCTTTTCATTTGTTGGCAACTTGTTCTTGCTTCCTGAAAAAAAGTTATATTTGCATCTTCTTTTTATTTTAGAGTTGAGATTTTCATAACGGTACATCTTTGGATGTGCTTATAGTCTGATTGATTCTATATGACGATATGTATGAGTTACAGGCAAGTGGATGACTCTACCACAGTTGAAATAAGAAATGCCTTCCTGTAGGTTTCAGATCTTCTTTAGGAGCTCTAAATCTCTCCAGAAAGATAATCTATTCACTAAAGAAAATTTCTGGTTTGGATTAATTTCAGATACCACAGATTCTAATCTCTGTAGGAGACTGAAGTACTGGAGAAGAACTTAGAAAAAAAAAAAAATTGATCCCAACATTCCAACTACAATCCTTTGATTAATTTCTATAACTTCTAAGTCGTGGGCCTCTTGCTTTCTAGACTAGCTAACACAGAGCTTGGGAAGCTCTCTTTGGGTGCTCAGAATATCTGCCTCCACACCAATTAAAGACTTTTCAGTTATGATGTTCTGAGTTCTAACCTCTTCTATCCTGATTTTTTAAAAAAATATTATTCCCTTTTTGTTTTCTCTGCAATTGTAAAATAGTTCCTCTAGTAATAAGAATCACACTTCTCCCATTTTTAAGAGCCATGCATGTATTTTACATATGTGAACATTTTCTAACTCATTTTGATTGAATTTGAGGAGGAGGCATTGTTAGTCATTTTCCTGTTTTTTCTCTTGGGACAGAAATTCACATATTTATATATCTGCATTTTATTTTGTGATGTGAATATTTTACTGCTTAATATTTATATACTATTTTGCATCTCATACTTACTATTTTAATAGTTTATTTTGTTTATCTGTACAGTGGACCAAAGAGCAGCACATATTTCCATGTAGAAGACTACAGATATTCAACACAAACATGTCAGAAAATTTTTTAACTTCAGTTTTTGTGGAATTACTATCTTTAAATTTGTTTAGTGTCAAATGCTTGACTGCATCTTGATTTTGCTATGCATTTGGTCACTTATAGACACATTTTATTTGAAACAAAACCCATTAACTTTATAATGCCATTGGGCCATTTGTATCATTTAATTATTAACAGTAATTATAGACATTTGCAAGATGTTTCACTAGCTTAATTATATTTTAACAGATTAATACTACATATACAGTAAAATTATTTGTAATATTTGAGAAAGATATCTAAAGTATAAAAGAGAAAGGTGTCTATTATGTTGTAGAGGTTAAAAAGTATAAATGGAAACAAGTATGATTCCATATCTTTAAATCAAATTGCTATCTTATTTTTTTCCAGACCTTAAATATCTGCTTTGAATATTTTCTTCTCTCAAATCTATTTTGAGATCCTTGGTATACTTTGTGAATGTCTCCAATTATACACAACCTCTACTCTGTCTTATTTCAAAACACTTAATCTTTACTTTTCCATGAAGTATCAATTTATGTTCCTTGTGACCATCTTTGAAGTACAGTAACAGCTACATCTCATGAACAAATGCTGCTGCTATCAACATAGTCAGTCATCCAAATGCAGTCAGGGCAATTTGCTTTATAACTTCATTTTTTATATTCCACAGTATTTAAAGATAAAGGGACAAGAAGATATATGTCTGTGTTAATGGGTATACAAAATATAAAGACATAATTTGTAACAACAATGAAATAAAGTGAGGAGGGAGAATGTAAAGGAATAAAGTTGCTTTTGTTAGTGACTGAAGTTAAATTTATATCAATTTTAAATGAAATTTTAAATTTTAGGAAGCAAGTCCTAATAAGATTTGTATGGTAAGTCCTCGAGTACACTAAGAAAATATAAATACAATAAAACTTTTTAAAAGGTATTAAAATGTTTATTAGGACTTCCCTGGTGGCACAGTGATTAAAACTCCATGCTTCCAACACAGAGGGCAAGAGTTCAGTCCCTTGTCATGGGGCTAAGATCTGACTTGGTGCATGCCATGGCCAAAAAAAGTGTTTATTAGAAAATATTTGATTAATGTATAAAAGAAATAAAGGAGGAACAAAGGAGGCATGAAATATACAGGAAAATGAAATAAGAGAAACAAACAACATAATCAACACTAACATTAAGTTAGAATGGATTAATGGATCCACCAAAATGCATAAATTGTCAGGCTAGATAAAAAAAATAGCATACAACTGTTTGCTATTTATTCATTTATTCATTTTTAATTTATGGGGCTTCCCTGGTAGATCACTGGTTAAGAATCCACCGACAATGCAGTAGACCCCAGTTCAATTCCTGGGTTGTGAAGATGCCCTGGAGAAGGGATAGGCTCACCATTCCAGTATTCATGGGCTTCCCTGGTGGCTCAGATGGTAAAGAATCCACCTTCAATGCAGGAGACCTGCATTTGATCCTGGGGTTGGGAAGATCCTCTGGAGGAAGACATGGCAACCCACTCCAGTATTCTTGCCTGGAGAATTCCCATAGACAGAGGAGCCTGGCAGGCTAATGTCCATGGGTTTACAAAGAGTCAGACATGACTGAGGGACTAAGCACAGCACATTTGATATTTATAGGCTATACACTTTAGATTCAAAGGGACATGTATTTTGGAAATGAGAAGATGGAAAATGTATATCATGCAAACTAACCATAAAATGGATGGTATACTAAACTAGTATTAGACAAAATAGACCAAAAAATTATTTTTATTGAATACAATGTTGTGTTAAGTTATGCTATACAAGAAAGCAACTCAGTTGCATATATATATATATTCATACTTTTCCATTATGATTTATCATAAGGTATTGAATATAGTTTTCTGTGCTGTAACAAGAACCTTGTGCTTATCCAACCTATATATACTAGTTTTCATCTATTAATCCCGAGCCTCCAATCCTTCACTCCCCCACCTCCCCTACCCCTTAATAAGTACAAGTCTGTTCTACAAAATACTGTGTTTTTAAATTAATTACTTTACATATAATTGGAGGATAACTGCTTTACATTGTTTTTGGTTTCTGTGCAACAACTCAAATCAGTCATAACTACGTATATATATTTCCTCCAAAATAGAGTTTTAACAAACAAACATAACTAGATATAAAGAAACACATTCTATATTGACAAAGGAACAATTCATCAAGAATATCATACAATTATAAAAATATGCATCTACCAACATACTCTCAAAATATATGAAGCAAAAATAAAGGGAGAAATAAAGAATAAAGAATTTAACAACGATACTTAGAGACTTTATACTTCACATTTAACAGTCAATAGAAAAACTAGGCAAAAGATGAACAGGGGGGATAGAAGGCCTGAACAATGCTATATACCAACTAGACCAAATAGGCATGAATTGAGCATTCCTTCTATAAAAAGAAAAGTATATATGTTTTTCTTAGGTGCATATCGAATATTCTCCAGGATAGATCATAATCTAGGCCATAAAACAAGCTTCAGTAAATTTAAGTGGTATTGAATTAATATGAAGTAAGCTCTCCCACCAAAATGAAATATATTCAGAACTCAACAACAAAAGGCATTTTGGAAAATTAAAAAAAAAAAAAAACTTAGGAAATTAAGTTAACATTGACTCAAAAATGCACAAGATAAATTAGTATATTAAGATGAATGAAGATGAAACATAATAAATAAAAATGTATTAAGTGAAGTGAAAGTATTTACTAGGAAATTTTGGAGTAGGAAATGGCAACATACTCCAGTATTCTTGCCTGGAAAACTCCATGGGCAGAGGAGCTTGGCCGGCTACAGTCTATGGGTTGGCAAAGAGTCAGAAATGACTGAGCACATACAAACATGCAGGAAATTTAAGAGTATAAACCTGTATTTAAAAAAGAAAGATCTCAAATCAGTAATGTAGCCTTCCATTTTAACACACTGGAAGAATAATGAACTGAACCTAAAGCAGATAGAAGGAAGGTAATAGTAAAGATTAGAATGCAAATTAATGACACAGAGAATGGAAAAACAATAGAGAAAATTAACCAAACAGAAAGTCAGTACTATGGAAAGACCAAAACAAAACAAAAAACCCTAAAAAAAATCTGACAAATCTTTAGCTAGGCATAATTAAAAAAAAAAAAAGGAAGAAAAGTATATACTATATACTAGCACTTTCAACCAGGTTGCAGGTACAAGATCAATATTTTAAAATATACAGTATTTTTATATAATATGTACTCTGTTGCCCCAGTTATGTCCAACTCTTTTCAACCCCACGGACTGTAGTTCACTAGGCTCCTCTGTCCATGGAACTTTCCAGGCAAGAATAATGGAATGGGTAGTTATTTTCAACTCCAGGGCATCTTCCCTGATTCAGGAATTGAATCCTTGTCTCTTGTGTCTCTTGCATTGACAAGCAGATTCTCTACCATTGTACCACACACACAAAAAAAAAAAAAAAATTGAAATGAACTTAATAAAACAACTTCACTTGAAATAGTGTTGAAAGAATAAAATAATTCAGTTCAGTTCAGTCGCTCAGTCATGTCCGACTCTTTGCGACCCCATGAATCGCAGCACGCCAGGCCTCCCTGTCCATCATCAACTCCCGGAGTTCACTCAGACTCATGTCCATTGAGTCAGTGATGCCATTCAGCCATCTCATCCTCTGTCGTCCCCTTCTCCTCCTGCCCCCAATCCCTCCCACCATCAGAGTCTTTTCCAATGAGTCAACTCTTCGCATGAGCTGGCCAAAGTACTGGAGTTTCAGCTTTAGCATCATTCCTTCCAAAGAAATCCCAAGGCTGATCACCTTCAGAATGGCCTGGTTGGATCTCCTTGCAGTTCAAGGGACTCTCAAGAGCCTTCTCCAACACCACAGTTCAAAAGCATCAATTCTTCAGTGCTCAGCCTTCTTCACAGTCCAACTTTCACATCCATACATGACCACAGGAAAAACCATAGCCTTGACTAGACGGACCTTTGTTGGCAAAGTAATGTTTCTGCTTTTGAATATGCTATTTAGGTTGGTCATAACTTTCCTTCCAAGGAGTAAGCGTCTTTCAGGAGGGATAAATTTCAACCCTTTTGCGACCCCATGAACTGCAGCCTGCTAGGATCCTCAGTCCATGGGATTTTTCCAGTTAAGAAAACTAATGCCTTCTTCAAGGCATCTTCTCAACCCAGGGATTGAATCCGCATCTCTTATGTCTCCTGCATTGGCAGGCAGATTCTTTGCCACTGAGCCACCTGGGAAGCCTGGTATATCCAATAATGAGATGTAATTCGATAGCAAAAGAAAAACATACTGATGCATGTTCTAAAATGTGAAAGTGAAAATCGCTCAGTGGTGTCCGACTCTTTGTGACCCATGGACTAAATACAGTCTGTTGAATTCTCCAGACCAGAATACTGGAGTGGGTAGCCTTTTTTTTCTCCCAGGGGATCTTTCCAACCCAGGGATCAAACCCAGGTGTCTGACATTGCAGGCGGATTCTTTACCTGCTGAGCTACAAGGGAAGCCGAAGAATACTGGAGTGGTAGCCTATCCCTTTTCCAGCGGATCTTCCCCACCCAGAAATTGAACTGGGTTCTCCTGCATTGCAGCTGGATTCTTTACCAACTGAGCTATCAGGGAAACCCATGTATTATCTAACATGAATTATCTAACATATATTATTGCATAAATTTTTATGCTATGTGAAATAATTCTGGTAATAAAATACTACATATTGTAAATGAAATGTTCAGAATAGGTAAATCTATAGGAACCAAGAGAATGCTGATACTTGCTTAAGTCTTGGGATAAAAAAGGAGAGTGATTGCTAATGAATAAAAATTTATTTTTTGGTGTAGTGGAAATGATTTAAAAATGATTGTGGTTGTAGATGCACAACCCTGTGAACATATTCAGTTCAGTTCAGTGGCTCAGTCGTGTCCGACTCTTTGCAACCCCATGAACCGCAGCATGCCACGCCTCCATGTCCATCACCAACTCCCGGAGTTCACCCAGACCTGTGTCCAGTAGGTCGGTGATGCCATCCAACCATCTCATCCTCTGTCATCCCCTTCTTCTCCCATCTTCAATCTTTCCCAGAATCAGGATCTTTTCAAATGAATCAGTTCTTCGCATCAGGTGGCCAAAGTATTGGAGTTTCAGCTTCAACATCAGTCCTTCCAATGAACACCCAGGACTGATCTCCTTTAGGATGGACTGGTTGGATCTCCTTGCAGTCCAAGGGACTCTCAAGAGTCTTCTCCAACACCACAGTGCCTGGGTCCAGCCCCGGCTGATTCAGGGTATTCGAAGCAGGGATGGCTTTGGCGAGGATCAGGATACAATAGCTTCAATTAGATATTAAGTAAAGATATAAAGAGTAATAGAATAAGGATAGCTCAGTAGGAAAATTCAGTGGAGAAAAGAGGCTGAGTAGCTTGGTTTACGTGGGAGACCAATAAAACTTCAAGACAAGAAGCTTGCACCACTTACGTAGGCTGCAGGCGTCCTTCCGTTCTCCTGAAGGAGAGGAGACACTGAGGCCTCCCCGGTTGGATCTTAGAAGCCCGGGCATAATTAGTAAGCATGACGGGTTCCACGCTCCAGATGTAGACTCAGCCAGAGTGAGAGAGAGAGCGACATGGGGAGACCAGTATTTCGAGAAACTGATCCCAATTCTTTATTTTCCATGGTCTACTTTTATACACTGAGATGTTATGCAAAAGTCACTCGGGGTCAGCAGTCCTGACTTTTATCAAAGTCAGGTGCTTCATACAAATGTATACAGAGGTCTTAGGGGTGTTACATCATCTTCTGGCCAGGTGGGCCTGCTGACAATTTATGACCCTCTCCTTGTGACAGCGGTCAGTCAACCAGGACACTTATTTCTCCAGGGGTGATTATTCTTAAAACAGATGCCACCCAAATAAAGTTACATTCTTATAGGGTGAGGGTGTAGTGGGTTTTAATTAAGGAAAGAATTTACTTAGCCTAAGGTCCAACGTGATTAATATCAAAGGTTAATACTTATTTCTTCTATATATGCATTAATGTGTGTAAGGGCAGGAGATGTGGAGACTTAGCAACAAATATTGGCTCAACAAATGAAAAAACCCTTCACCAATACAGTTTCTAATCAGCCCATTATACTTATACTAATAGGTTTCTAACTTTTCTAAGGAACCTGTTTTTAGAAGGTTTAAAGCATCTCGTGCCTCTCACGGTTGGGAGGCTGTGAGCAATCACATGTGGCCAGACAAGCCTGTCAGGCAGGCTAGAGAACCTTCAGAGGAGTTTGTAGGTTAAAATGCTCTTGTCACTCCCAGGAGTTTTTATTAACTGGAGCTCTAAGTTAACTCCTTCTCTGAAAGAGGTGGTGGGGGACAGCCCCCCGTAAAGTCAGAGGTGTAGGTGAGAGCACAAAGTAGTAAAGTAGGCAGGCTCTGGTTATGGGGGTAGATGCTCGAGGATTTCCAGGGGGACTCCTGAGGCTCGATCCCGCCTTTGTGTATGACGAGCCTCCTTCCTCATGACCTTTGCCACGGGCGGAGTACCTCAATCTGGCCCCCAACATCAGTTCAAAAGCATTAGTTCTTCAGCGCTCGCTCAGTTTTCTTTATAGTCCATCCATACATGACCACAGGAAAAACCATAGCCTTGACTAGACGAACCTTTGTTGGCAAAGTAATGTCTCTGCTTTTTAATATGCTGTCTAGCTTGGTCATAGCTTTCTTTCCAATGAGTAAGCATCTTTTAATTTCATGGCTACAATCACCATCTGCAGTGATTTTGGAGCCCCCCCAAATAAAGTCAGCCACTGTTTCCACTGTTTCCCCATTCAAAAGCAGAGACATTACTTTGCCAACAAAGGTTCGTCTAGTCAAGGCTATGGTTTTTCCTGTGGTCATGTATGGATGTGACAGTTGGACTGTGAAGAAGGCTGAGCACCTAAGAATTGATGCTTTTGAACTGTGGTGTTGGAGAAGACTCTTGAGAGTCCCTTGGACTGCAAGGAGATCCAACCAGTCCATTCTGAAGGAGATCATCCCTGGGATTTCTTTGGAAGGAATGATGCTAAAGCTGAAACTCCAGTACTTTGGCCACCTCATGCGAAGAGTTGACTCATTGGAAAAGACTCTGATGCTGGGAGGGATTGGGGGCAGGAGGAGAAGGGGACGACAGAGGATGAGATGGCTGGATGGCATCACCAACTCGATGGACGTGAGTCTGGGTGAACTCCGGGAGTTGGTGAGGGACAGGGAGGCCTGGCGTGCTGCGATTCATGGGGTCGCAAAGAGTCGGACACGACTGAGTGACTGATCTGATCTGATCTGATTGGACCAGATGCCTAAACCTCTAAATTGTACTCTTTAAGTGATGAATTATACAGTATATGTATTGTATATCAACAAAACTATTAACAAAAAAAATCCACTTCTTTATTGTCTTTGTTATCAGTTTTAGATACAAGAAAGAATGTATATACAGTTCATCTGACCATTTTTCTTATTAGTCTTTTAATTGCCTAAATGTTTAGGTAACTTTTCAGTAGATAGACCACTTAAATTTGAGATTTTTGTTTTTCATAACAAAAGTAGCATTCATATATGTGTGTGATTATATGTAAATTCCTTCTCTATGGAAAAATAAGTGTGTGATTTATATATGTAGCAGAATAACAAAAAATGTTTCCTCCTATCTCATAGTTTTACTCAGCTGACATCCCATAGTTGAAATAAGTGGGTGATAAGTGCTGTCTCAATTGAAGAAGAGTGCAAGTTTTCCAAGACTAAGAAAAAGAAGTCCGGAAACCTTCATCACTTTATCCATCTCTTTCTTATATAAAAGAAGACTAGAGTTTCAGGGGCTGCTTTGAAGAGAATTCAAAGGATGAGAGAATACTATGTCATTCTGTCTCAGCAGAAATCTGACCTTTCTTCTGTTCAGTTTAATATCTGTTAATACTTGGTTATAATTTCCTAAAAGTTTTTAAGATAGTTGTTTTAACAGTGTTTTAATTTTATTTTGTTTTATATTTTGACCTCTTAAGATTTAATTGATATAAAGAGGGAGAGGGATTAGATTGATTCTTGGACTGATAATGTGAAAAGTGCAATTCCAATTAATTGATGGAAGTCAGACAATAATTCCTGACTGTTACTGTTGAAAATAAATTTCCACTGAAGAGAAGGGAGCCTTTCATTCAGGATATTAGGGAGTGAATAGTAGTTGGGAAACCAGATAATCCCCAAAGCCCCTTCGATGTCTATTATTCTACTACATATTTATTCTCATAGCTTGTTTTGAGGCATGTTTTAATTAGTTTTTGTTTTATCATGTCCCATGAATGAATAAGGAAAAATTATTTATCTTGACATACTTTCATTTTCATAGCATATAAAAAATTCTTATTAATAGTACTGTATTCTATATTTGAAATTTGCTAAGAGTAGTTTTTAAAAGTTCTCACCAAAGAAAAATAACTGTAATTATGTATGGTGACAGATGTTAACTAGACTTACTATGGTGATTTATAATATATACAAATACTGAATTATTTAAAAAAATTTTAAAAATCCAAAATAAGAAACATAAGGCACAATAAATTAGGATTTGAGACTAGTGTAGTTACCAAGAGATTAATTATAAAAGTATGGATGAGTATGGGAGAACATCAAGTTAATTCATAGTTGAAAATAATAGTAAAATATTTATTTGACAAAATTAGCATATCCACAGCGAAGCTAAAAGGCTTAATTCTAAATAAATGCAAGCTGTTTTCTGAAGTTCTGGACAATAAATTTTAGATGGAATGCTGCAGACATTTCAATATCATATATGAGTATGTTTTGATTTTACCATGTTAATAGCAAAGATCAGATTAACTGTTGGAGTACTACTAAGTGGGAGTTTCCTAAAAGTATGCTCAAGGTTGTGAAATGTGTTATGGTAATATAAATTCCTGAGTGAAAATTCTGGGATAGATCAATTTAAAGAAAAATACATAAAGAAATTGAAAGTGAAAGTGTTAGTCACTCAGGCCTGTCTGACTCTTTGCAACCCCAGGACTGTAGCCTGCCACGCTCCTCTGTCCATGGAATTCTCCAAGCAATAATACTGGAGTGGGTTGCCATTTCCTTCTCCAGGGGATCTTCCAGACTCAGGGATTAAACCCTGGTCTCCTGCATTGAAGGCAGATTCTTTACTGTCTGAACCACCAGGGAAGATCGGGAAATTAACAGTATTAAAACAGCACATATTTAGATGCTTCTTACAGCATCTTTATATTTCCCCAATGTCTTACATCGATGTTTGAAGACAACTATTGAAGACATGCTTTTCCCAGCAGAAAGTAGGAAGAAAGGAAAAGCTTGTTTCTCCTTTTACTCATTGTTTCTAGAGGTACCTTTGAAAGTAATTGCTTCCTTTCTGTATTCCCAAATCCCACCACTGCTTCCTGTTTGGTGAATTATTTTGGGAGCTTCTCTTTGATTGAAACCTAGTAGGGTGTGTTTTTCCTTCCTTTTTCTGTTCAGTTTTAGCACTAACTGAGCAGAACCCTGAGTTGTGCAGAAACAGGATCCTGGGAGTACCAGTTCCTTTGTTAATCATCTTCTCCTGTTCTAGGAATGCTGCTAAGTCGCTTCAGTCGTGTCCGACTCTGTGTGACCCCATAGACAGCAGCCCACCAGGCTCCCCCGTCCCTGGGATTCTCCAGGCAAGAACACTGGAGTGGGTTGCCAGTTCCTTCTCCAATGCATGAAAGTGAAAAGTGAAAGGGAAGTCGCTCAGTCATGTCCGACTCTTCGCGACCCCATGGACTGCAGCCCACCAGGCTCCTCCGTCCATGGGATTTTTCAGGCAAGAGTACTGGAGTGGGGTGCCATCGCCTTCTCCATTAGGAATGCTAGTGGCTTTTAAAGTTACTAATCTCTAGGTATCAGTCTTGTTTGTTTTACTTATTCTTTACTAACAAACTTATCCTTTTCTGCCACACACCTTTTAATAGCAGAGTAACTGATTCCTTTTAATTAGAGTTTAAAATTTTTAAAAATTAAAATAAAAAACTGTTGTATTACATTATTTTTTTTTCTGAATTGGATTCTCTGATTAATTAATATAAAACTGAACAGCAAACACAAATCTAGCTGAGTAAGGAAAGAGGTAAGTTGATCAGAGTGTCTTGGTCATAGTTTATTTGTAGCTTCACTGAGAAATTTAAACTTCCCATTCTGATCAAGATGATGTACAAAGTTATATGTGAACTTTGGAAGATACAGGGCCTACCACATACTGAACATTTGACAGTTGGAGCCCCATGTCCTCATTAGCTACTTATGTATAATTGAAGGGTCACTTTCTTTTATGCTCTTTCTTTAATTTAAACTTTCTATTTTACATCATTATAGACTTCATACAGTTGTAAGACATAATACAGAGCAATCTCATGTACTTTCTATCCACTTTTTGCCATATCACAATCAGGATATTTACATTGATACAATCTACTGAAGTTGTTCAGATTTTCCCAGTTTTACTCATTGGGCTTTTGTGCAGGTGTTTTGTTCCATAAATTTATCACATGTGTATATTTATGTATCCCAAAATGCAGTTGCAATATAAAATATTTCCATCACCACAAGGCTTCTTCATCCTGCCCTTTTATAACTACACTCACTTCCCTTCTGTGTCTACCCCCACCTTAAACCCTGGCAACTACTAATCAGTTTTCCATTTTAATAATGTTGTTTTTTTTTTTTAAATGTTATTTCAAGAATGTTATATACATGGAATAATAGTATTCTAAGCTGCTGGGAATTTTTCTTTCATTCAGCCAAGTTCCTTTGAAATTCATCTCAGTGGCTGTGCATCAAAAATGTATCCTTTTTTACTGCTGAGCAGTATTCCACAGATGGGTTGTACTGTCATTTGTTTATTCATTTACCTGGCAAAGAGCTTCTGGGTTGTTTAAGGTTTTTGGCTCTTAGAAACAAAGCTGCAGTGAACATTTATGTACACGTTTTTGTGTGAAAGCACATTTCCATTTCTCTGGGATAAATGCCCAAGGGTGCAATTGCTGTGTATTTGGAGATTATGTTTCATTTTATAAGAAACTGCCAAACTGCAACTGATCAGAATGTAAAATACTGAAAACACCAAAATGTTGGAGAGTATGCAAAGAAACTGATCACTCATACACAGCTGGTAGGAATGTAAAAGGGTACAGTCACTCTGGAACATAGTTTGAAAGTGTTTTTTTCCCTTAACTTTTAGAAACTACTGGAAGCTAACTTCATCATGGGTGAGTGCGGCCCCTCACATCATGGACCTCACAATCCTGCCACTCTTCCTCTTCTCCAACTGAGTGAGTGATGACCTGCTGGCCAGCTTCTAACACATGTTTTCAACAATGCTGACATGATGGAGAGGAAATTGCTTGCAATGTGGATATACATTAACAAAGCAGTTTTTCCACAGATGTCTTTGAGGAATCTTTACAAATTACTGTGGCTATTGTAAATATGCAATAGAAGAAATTGCTAAACCTTCTAAAAAACATAGGCTATTCATTATAAAATGCTTTTGTGGCATACTGTTAGTGTGTATTTGAAAATGTTTTTAAGCTACAAAAAGAAAATGCTTCGCTTCTGATGAAACAGAGAGGGTTATTAATGGAGACTGAAGAATACAGAAAACAGCTGCTTAAGGGAAAGCACAGCAAAATGCTTAAACTAATTTTATCTGTATTCTTCCATTGAACTCTATAGTAAAAATGCAGATTTCTAAATACAAACCTCTCCAATAAATATTTTGAAAAATATAACCTATAAAAATAAATAAGATTAATCAAAAGATTATCTGATATAAAGATATTTATGAATTTATATAAATTCCCTTGCCTTGATTATTATTATAATTTTTTTCAATTTATACTTCAACAAATGATGAGAAGGAATGTGAACTGACTCATTATCCTAATGACAGGTGTGGAATAAATGTCTTAAAAAGGCAAAAATATGTACACAAGTAAAAGCATGTCATGAGAGGTAAAGATTAACTCAATCTAAGCCATATCATGAAAACTATTTTAATGCCTAAGACTTAAATTGAAGGAATAAATAAAATATACCCATAGATTTTCTTTTTTTATTGCAAAGGAAATATTTTTTCTTGACAAATTTAAAATCAGATAAAGCAAAAGACTAATAGCAGTTCAAAGAAATACTAAGAATTGAAGAGTTTCATCACATGCATTTTAAGTATAATATTATAGCAGAAACTTTAACATTTCCCTAAATCAATATGATAAACAATATTTTGAGCAGGTACTTAGTATTACACTAATTGAATATATTCTAAATTAAATAAGCCCCCAGGGTTTATACCTTAGTTTACTTAAAATATTTTAATAATAGAAGTAATAATAATGTTTCACACAAGCATACACATATACATACCCCAAACTATCCTTGGGCACTTGTCTAAATATTGGTTGGAAAAAATTTTATTATGAGTAAAAGTAAAAATTTTAGTATAAGTAAAAGGGAAATACCACTTTTCATAATTAATTTTTTGAGATATATTGCCTAATTCCTTTAAAGAAAAATATCCCAATTTACATTCCAACTGGCAGAATGTATTCCTGTGGCTGGATTCACATCTAAACAATCACTGGATATTTATTTACTAATCTGGTAGCAAAAACTTATTTTAACTCTCATCTCTTTAATTAGTATTAAAGTTAAAATGTTTCCTATGCTAATTGGACATTTTAGTTTCCCTTTTTATAAAATTTGTCTAAATATTACTTATTTAAAATGTCATCACTGAAGTACTCATATTTTCAAATTTATAAAGGTTTTCCATGTATTAGTTCATGTCTTCGCAATTATTTCCTCAGTTTGTCCTTCTACTTATGGTTATTTTAGGCATAAAAATTCTTTAGTCTTTCTATCACAGGATTATCTGTTTTTCCTTTTTTTAATATTTTGCTCTCAGAGTTATACTTAGAAACCTATTTCAAGAAAAATAGGAAAGCGATATCTACAGTTTTCTTCTAACTCCTTTGGTATCCTGTTTTACATTTAAAACATTTCATTTTAAATTGTTTTTGTAAATGCTATGATAATTTTTTTCAGATTTTATTAATTTAGACAAAACTCAAACTCATAATACATTTTACAAGTCATTTCATACTTTGATTAGATGTGTATTAAAATTAGACTTTGCAGGTGATCCTTGTAAAGAAACTAGCCTGCTAATGTTGGAGAGATAAGAAACAGGGTTTTGATACCTGGGATGGAAAGATCTCCTGGAGGAGGTCACGGCAACCCACTCATGTAATCTGGGCTGGAGAATCCCATGGACAGAAGAGCCTGGTGGGTTACAGTCCATAGGGGATACCACTGAAGCAACTTAGCATGTCCACACATATATTAAAATTACAAAGTTTGATGGAGAAAATATCTTTGTAATTTGAATATTCATACTCAGGAGCATGTTATTTCTCTCTAGGTTTTAATTTTTTAAATACATTTGTAGTATTTTTAAAATATTGTTTAGCTATATACACATTTAGATTATTGCTATTTCCTATTTTCCTCTCATAATTAAAATTAATTTTTTTAAAACACCAACTTTTAAGTTTTGCTTTTGTACATTATTTAATTTTAAATAGTAGACAGAGCATCATATAATTTTAAACCACTTATACAGTTTTGGGCTTCCCAGGTGGCTCAGTGGCAAAGAATCCACCTGCCAGTGTGGGATACACAGGTTCAGTCTCTGGGTTGGTATGATCTGGAGAAGGAAACCCACTCCAGTATTCTTGCCTGAAAAATCCCGTGGACAGGGGAGCCTGGTGAGCTACAGTCCATTGGGTTGCAAAGAGTCAGACTCAACTGAACAGGCACACACACACACATATTAATTTTCAGTTCAGTTCCGTTCAGTCGCTCAGTCGTATCTGACTCTTTGCAACCCCATGGACTGCAGCACACCAGGCCTCCCTGTCCATCACCAACTCCCAAAGTTTACTCAAACTCATATTCATTGAGTCAGTGATGCCATCCAACCATCTCATCCTCTGTCGTCCCCTTTTCCTCCCATCTTCAATCTTTCCCAGCATCAGGGTCTTTTCCAGTGAGTCAGTTCTTCACATCAGGTGGCCAAAGTACTGGAGTTTCAGCTTCAGCATCAATCCTTCCAGGGAATAGTCAAGACTTATTTCCTTTAGGATTGACTGGTTGGATCTCCTTGCTGTCCAAGGGACTCTCACGAGTCTTCTCCAACACCACCGTTCAAAAGCATCAATTCTTCAGCACTCAGCTTTCTTTATAGTCCAACTCTCACATCCATACATGACTACTATTAGTTTTACTGGTGATGAATCCCCTCGGTTTGTGTTTACCAGGGAATGCCTGCTCCCTCATTTTTAAAGGATAAGGTTTACCATGTATACTAATCTTGGTTGGCAGTTTTTTTCTTTCAGTTCTTTGAATATGTTATTCCCCTAGTCCTGGCCTGCTAAAATTTACTAAAGAGTTAGAGAGGAGTTCTACTGTATGTTGCAAGACAGTTGTAGTGTTTTCCAAATTCTCTTTTTTATTTTTGCAGTTTGATTTTAACATATTTTTGTGCAAATCTCTTCAGATTCTATATATATATATGTGGTCTTTCAAGCTTCATGAGTTTTGATATCCATTTCCCTCCTCAAATTCCAAATTTTTCAGTAATTATTTCTTTAAGCAAGTTTTCTGGAGAAGGTGATGGCACCCCACTCCAGTACTCTTGCCTGGAAAATCCCATGAACGGAGGAGCCTGGTAGGCTGCAGCCCATGGGGTCGCTAAGAGTCGGACACAACTGAACGACTTCACTCTCACTTTTCACTTGCATGCACTGGAGAAGGAAATGGCAACCCACTCCAGTGTTTTTGCCTGGAGAATCCCAGGGACGGGGGAGCCTAGTGGGCTGCTGTCTATGGGGTCACACAGAGTCGGACACGACTGAAGTGAATTAGCAGAAGCAAGCATGTTTTCTGTCCCTTTCTCTTTCTGTTCTTCTAGAATTTCCATAATATTCACTGTAAAGGCTATGGGAAAATGTAAGAATAAAGTGAAGCTGCAAAGTTGTCTTTTCTACCCTACTCAGTGCATCTTTTCTCATTTCCATGTTGCATTTGGATTTTTAATCTCTCACCTGGATTCCTGAGTTCTCACGTAGTTATTTTGTTCCATGAGTAGATGTCAATTTCTATGTGAGAAAAAAATGCTCAACTCTGTTTTGTCACCTTGCTGATGGCACTGCCGAAATATTTAGGCACCATTTTATTTAGTCATTGGTTAAGAAACTTTCTCCAATAATGGATTTAAGCTCAATATTAAAGGTGGCATGGGTGGGGAAGAGGAAAGAAAGGTCAAAATTATGCTAATAAATTCACTAACCAACATGATATCTTATGAATTGAAGGTACTGAAAAGCATTATAAAAGTAAGTGGGTAGTATGTTGAGACAGCCCAGAGTAGAGGTGACTTGAGTTATAGTAATGAGGAGCAGCTTCTTCAGTGTGGCTCAACTTTTCATTAAGTATGAAAAGATTGAGCGACAACAGCCCAAGGAAAGGATGATCTGATGAACAGACAGTCAGGATTCTTAAAGGGTAGGAAGAAGAAACACTTGACTCAAATAAAGTGAATAAATGTACAATTCAGCAGAACTCCTATTGAAAATCAAATTACCATAATAATAAATAACTTGAGATACTTATAGTGAATGCAGAGGAACAACAATTCAAATTAGCTAGAGATAATATAAAAGATGGGCTTCCCTCATAGCTCAGTTGCTAAAGTGTCTGACTGCAATGCAAGAGACCTGGGTTTGATCCCTGGGTCAGAAAGATCCCCTGTAAAAGGAAATGGTAAGCCACTCCAGTATTCTTGCCTGGAGAATCCCACGGACAGAGGAGCCTGGCAGGGTACAGTCTATGGAGTTGCAAGAGTTGGACTCGACTGAGCAACTAAACACATAATGTAAAAGACGTGGAGGGCAAGCTATTGAATTTCAAGGTAGTTAACCCTAATTTTTTTTTTTAAGTCATAAAATGTAAGAAATAAGAGGGAGGCTATAATAGAATATTCTTGTAGAAAAGAATTGACTGTAATTCAAGAATATTATTTGTTCTAGAAAAAATGTGACTAGGAATTATGGATAAGAAAAATATATTGCAGTTAAGTTATTTAATTGTAAGTATTAAAGTAATAGGGAGACTCCCAGGTGGCATTCAGTTCAGTTCAGTTCAGTTGTTCAGTCATGTCCGACTCTTTGTGACCCCATGGACTGCAACACGCCAGGCTTCCCTGTGAATCACCAAGGACAGGGAAGCAGTGGTAAAGAATTTTCCTGCCAATGCAAGAGTTGCAAGGGACGTGCGTTTGATCCCTGGGTCAGGAAGATCCTCTGGAGTAGGAAATGGCAATCCACTCCAGTATTCTTGCCTATAAAATTATATGGACAGAGGAGCCTGGCGGGCTACAGTCCATGGGGTTGCAAAGAGTCAGCCATGACTGAGCACACACCCAGAGAAAGTAATAAGCACAGAGGCAGAAAGTCCTTTACCAGGAGAAAAAGTCAAGGTGACCTTAAAGTTTTCCACAATGTTTAACTCCAGAAGACAGTTGTAAATTGTACAATATCCATAAAATTTAGGAGCAAGGAAGGGTGACCAAAGATTACAATTTGTAAACAATCATATTCTCAAGCATTTAAAAATTAGAGATAAATATATATATATGCACATCTTAGTGATAAAGACTCTGCCTGACAATGCAGGAGACATCGAAGATGCAGGTTCAATCTCTGTGTCAGGAGATCTCCTGGAGAAGGAAGTGGCAACCCACTCAAGTAGTCTAGTCTGGGAAATCCCGTGGGTAGAGGAGCCTGGCAGGCTGTAGTCCCTGGGATTGCAATGGAAATGACTTAGCAACAGACTTTCATATATATATATATATATATATAGTTGCTTCTGGAGTAAAAAGCACTTTACGAAAATATTCAAGAAAATGATGATTAAAGAAGTTGTGGTAAATCAGTAGGAGGTTAACCTATTGTTAACCTTCAGTTTATATTAATATGATACTGAAGCTAAACAACCAGTGACTTAAGTTTGCAAAATATAATGTGTGTATAAATCTTGGCAGTGAAGGAAAAATGATTGATACTTTTGAACAGTGGTGTTGGAGAAGACTCTAGAGAGTGCTTTGGACTGCAAGGAGATCCATCTGGTCCATCCTAAAGGAAATCAGTCTTGACTATTCATTGGAAGGACTGATGCGGAAGCTGAAATTCCAGTACTTTGGCCACCTGATGTGAAGAACTGACTCCTTAGAAAAGACCCTGATTCTGGGAAAGATTGAAGGTATGAGGAGAAGAAAACAGAGGATGAGATGGTTGGATGGCATCACCGACTCAATGGACATGAGCTTGAGTAAGCCCCAGGAATTGGTGATGGACAGGGAAGCCTGGCATACTGCAGTCCATGGGGTTGCAAAGAGTCGGACACGACTGAACAACTAAACTGACTGACTGATAGTCTTTAAATGATATTGAAGGGAATGTTGAAGGAAGGATAAGAATGCTAATTTGTTAATATTTCAAAGTAGAAAGTAAGTAGAGAGTCTCTAAAATTAAACTGTGGTTAATTTTAGTTAAAGCAATATTTTATAAAATTATTTTTCCCCTTAACTTTAGAGCATCAGTTGACTCCAAGTGACAATCATTTATCTCAAATTTAGTGATCACTTTAGTTTTAAATCAGAAATAATTTTTTGTTTCTCTCATTTGAATTAAAGATAAAAGTAAAAAACACTTCACCAAAATGATTTTTGTTGATCTTCTGTTCATGTGCATAGGGATAGACCTGAAATAATATTCTTCTCATCATATTGATGGTCATTTTTGGTCACTGGATTTCTGTTAATAAGATGCTTTCATTTGATGTAATTTCAAATTATACTAAATATAATTTCAAAATATTATGGCCAATTTCATTTTTTTATTATAAATCAAACTATCAATTTCTCTTTTTTTTTTTCTTACATCTGAGGTATTGCACTGTTAAGGACACTCAGAAAGGTCAGCAGCCAATTTTGCCAGGTTCATCCTTCCTAGAGACAGAGTGCCAGCAATCATCCAGAGGCAACCTAGGAATAGTAGGAAGTCTTTTTCATGATATCCCCACACATCCATCAGAGTTACCAATGTGCTAATATGTCCCAGGAAATCTTGTTTTTCCTTGACGATAATAAGAACTCTGGATGTGTCAATCAGATCCTGTCATTGTAACTGTTTCCTATATTGTTACAGCTGAGTTGAACTTCCATCTCTACTGCAATAAATATGTTTTAATTAGTTCTGCTAACAGCATTTTGTAAAGAAGACCCTGTTGTTAAGCAGAATTTAATTTTTCATAGGTACCAAGGCATGCCTTCTCTGTTTTGCCTGGCATTTCTTTGTTTGTAATTGATAGATGAACACTTACTATTTTCACGTCTTTGAAATCAAAAAATCAGTGATAGATTTTCATCTGTGTGGATGGCTGATGTCATTCATAGCTTGGATTTGTGCAGTGTCTTTCGGCAAAGAACAAGAGTGTTTGTCACACGTGCTCGGTAGACCCCAGCCTTTGGCTCAGAGACATGGTAGAATGAAGAAGTATGCGGGGGCCTTAGATTCAGGAGTTCTTCATCTTGGATCCTAGGTCTTTCACTTACCTTTAAACCTGAACACGTTACTCAATGTCTATGAAACTCAATCTTAACGTTTAAAAATAAATAAAATTAAAATGCAGCACTGTGATTCTTTTACAGTGTGATTTTCTTTCTTTCTCTGTGATTTTTGTTTTGACTGTGCTTTTAAAAGGTTGAATTGAAGTTTCATTAAGAACATCATGTCTGTAAGGATTTTAATTAAAGATATATGATAATGCTTCTTTATGTTGAATTTTAATGTCCACCTGGAAACTGTCATTTTCATTTTAGAAAATGAATAAAAAGTTAAAGAGATTGAGCAGATTTAAGGTACAATCCTTCTATAATCTATTTTTTAAGATAGGGACACAGCAATTTAAGTAGACTCTTTTCTGATGATCAGAACATAAAGATATATTGTCAGCATTGTACTGTAGTTAAACCACTAAATATCTGTGTAACAGTTTGATAAAATAAATAACCTTTGTCTACTAATAAATAGAAGTGCTAGGATTATTGATTTCAAGGTGCCAAAATAAACACAATGTTCAGTAAAATATCTGGAAATACAAGAAAGACAGGTAAAAAGACAGAAGAGCACATTTCCAAGCCCTGTTGTCTGGACTAAATGTAGCAGCTGTGGCAGAGCCTCAAAGACCATACCACAACCAGGAACTGTGATGCTTTCCTTTTCCATCCCCTTCCCCATGAGCTCCAAACTGGTGGCTGGAAAGAGACAGCAGTACCCAATCCTGTAATCCCTAATGTCACAGAATGCAGGACAGCTGACTCAGAGAGTAATTTTATTTTTCCCAATTCTGGATTTCCCAACTCTTGGAACCAACAGGTTCCAAGCTAGAGGCACTCTGCTCCTCACTGGGGGTTTCTTGTTCCTCTAGGGAGCATCCCCAGATGCAGCAGTTTGCACTGTACCTGAAAGAACCCCAGAGGATACTCACACAAGATGCACAGTCCCTTTAACCTTGAGGAAAAAACTTCACTGAAATATTGTGAAAAGTATCTGTCCTTCAACAGGAGACAGAGTGCCAGTAGTACATTTGTCCTTTGATGATCTTCCATTACCTTTAACGGGATTGCCGTGTGATCTGTATTTTTAAATAAGATAATTTATCAAACCTTCTTTCAACCTTGTGAAGAGTCTTCATGATATTGAATAAAATTATAGAGACTGTGTCTGGAGATGAGAAAAGCTGAAGTGCAGTGTTGCATAAGCTTCAAAATCCTTTAATTTCTGTGTTGTAAGATCACCAGGGTTTTTGACAAGAATGATACAGGCAATGCTGGTAACAAGTCAAACAAAAGTAGATATGCATTCCACACTTCTGGGTTCTAGTAACAAAATGTTCTGTATCATGTCAACCAACATGGTAAAGGGGAAGTACCATCAGGCTGAAAAAAACAATGGGATGCTGAAGGTCTCATAGTAGTAGCTCTATTGGTTAGTGGGAATACATCTTTGGCTCTGATTTCATTGTCCTAAATTTCCCCATTGTTTGCATGAGAGATTACCAGAGATAGGAAAAGTTATAATCTTTAAAGATTGGAGTCAAAATTAATTTTTGCTCAATTTGAGTTTCCCTTTCTTTTTACCATTGTTATTTAATAATGAAACATTAGACAATCAGTTGATTAGTTTCTCATTGGAGCTGAAGACATTTAGATTAGTCAAAGCTAGTGGAGATGATGGAATTCCAGTTGAGCTATTCCAAATCCTGAAAGATGATGCTGTGAAAGTGCTACACTCAATATGCCAGCAAAATTGGAAAACTCAGCAGTGGCCACAGGACTGGAAAAGGTCCATTTTCATTCCAATCCCAAAGAAAGGCAGTGCCAAAGAATGCTCAAACTACTGCACAATTGCACTCATCTCACACACTAGTAAAGTAATGCTCAAAATTCTCCAAGCCAGGCTTTAGCAATATGTGAACCGCGAACTTCCAGATGTTCAAGCTGGTTTTAGAAAAGGCAGAGGAACCAGAGATCAAATTGCTAACATTCGCTGGATCATGGAAAAAGCAAGAGAGTTCCAGAAAAACACCTATTTCTGCTTTATTGACTATGCCGAAGCCTTTGACTGTGTGGATCACAATAAACTGTGGAAAATTCTGAAAGAGATGGGAATACCAGACCACCTGACCTGCCTCTTAAGAAACCTATATACAGGTCAGGAAGCAACAGTTAGAACTGGACATGGAACAACAGACTGTTTCCAAATAAGAAAAGGAGTACATCAAGGCTGTATATAGTCACTCTGCTTATTTAACTTCTATACAGAGTACATCATGAGAAATGCTGGGCTTGAAGAAGCACAAGCTGGAATCAAGATTGCCGGGAGAAATATCAATAACCTCAGATATGCAGATGACACCACCCTTATGGCAGAAAGTGAAGAAGAACTAAAGAGTCTCTTGATGAAAGTGAAAGAGGAGAGTGAAAAAGTTGGCTTAAAGCTCAACATTCAGAAAACTAAGATCATGACATCTGGTCCCATCACTTCATGGCAAATAAATGGGGAAACAGTGGCTGACTTTATTTTTCTGGGCTCCAAAATCATTGCAGATGGTGATTGCAGCCATGAAATTAAAAGACGCTTACTCCTTGAAAGGAAAGTTATGACCAACCTAGATAGCATATTGAAAAGCAGAGATATTACTTTGCCAACAAAGGTCCGTCTAGTCAAGGCTATGGTTTTTCCTGTGGTCATGTATGGATGTGAGAGTTGGACTGTGAAGAAAGCTGAGCACTGAAGAATTGATGCTTTTGAACTGTGGTGTTGGAGAAGACTCTTGAGAGTCCCTTGGACTGCAAGGAGATCCAACCAGTCCATTCTGAAGGAGATCAGCCCTGGGATTTCTTTGGAAGGAATGATGCTAAAGCTGAAACACCAGTACTTTGGCCACCTCATGCGAAGAGTTGATTCATTGGAAAAGACTCTGATGCTGGAAGGGATTGTGGGCAGGAGGAGAAGGGGACGATAGAGGATGAGATGGCTGGATGGCTTCACCAACTTGATGGACATGGGTTTTGGTGGACTCTGGGAGTTGGTGATGGACAGGGAGGCCTGGCGTGCTGCGGTTTATGGGGTTGCAAAGAGTCGGACACGACTGAGCGATTGAACTGAGTTGAACTGATGTAAAATGATAGTCATTCCAAAAGAAGGCCAAAACATTCCAAGGAGTTATATAGAAGACTGCATACTTGGCATAAAATAAGGTTTATTCTGATACTTTAGTAACTTCCTTTACGCCTCTCTTTTTTCTTGCATGTAAAACATCAGGATAGTTTTTTGGCTGTACCCTTACAATGCATCCAGACTCCTACCACTTCTAACTACTCTCACCACCCACCATGGTCCATAATCATTTCTTGCCTAGATTCTTGTCATTGTTAGTGTCTCTGCTTCCACTTTTGCTCCCCAGAAGTCTAATATCAACACAATACCTAGAGCCTTCCATCTAAGACAGTTACTTCTTTATCAGAACCCCCAGACAATTTCCAGTCTTACTCCAAGCAGATGCTAAAGATGCTAACATCCTTATATCAACTTAACCTCCCCTTATTAGTTAACTCTGTGCTTCCATTTCTCTGAACTCAACACCTACCTCTCTCACTTTCATGCACTCTTCTGCAGTCACACTGAACTCTGGTTTTTGAACACTCCAAGCATTCTTTAACCTCTATAAAGGTTCACTTGATGTTTTCCCTGTTTGAAGCAGTTCTTCGAGATATCATTGTGTTTTTTCACTCTGTTTTAAGGCTAGCTGGCTAGCTGTGTTCAGATGTCACTTTATAGATGTAAATGTGATGGTGGTGGCTAGGAAGGAATGCAGTATTTTCTATAATTACCTCACCAGAGATATCAACTTCCTACCATTTCTGTCAATATCTATCATCATTTCTGTCTTTATAGCACATCTTGTCATTACACATTATCTTCATAATATATTTTATCTATCTTTACTCTAAAGTTGAAGATCTACTCTTGGTTTTACTGACTTGTGCATTTTTAATGCTTTTATACAGTATCTAGAGTGGAGCAGGTGCCCAGTAATGTCCTCTGAATGAATGAAACCAGTTGACCTCTTCCACCCTTCTGCACCCCTCTATCAAAGCAAGAGGTGATGCATCCACTCCAGTCTGCTAGCCAGGGCTTCCCCTGTCATATGACCTTTCTCTTATTTACGAAAAAAACCACCCTCATACTAAAATCACAACCTCCAAGAATTACTTTCAGGATATAGCAGAATCCTTAGAGTTTATACTGATTACCATTTATGTAAAACATATGCTAAGTTCTTTTTCCTTGTGTTCCATCACTTGTATACGGTGTAGACTTCTATATTCTTTGTCCCAACAAAACTTTCCACTAATTTGCTCCTTCCTGAACCCTTTTGTTAGTGATTCTCTTTCATGACTGACACATCACTCTATGTTCTCAGTCTGCTTATTGTTTGGTCTTCTTTATCACATCTTTGTTTTTACTGAAGACAATATTTCTTTCCGGTTTCCTCAGATGTGTCTAGTGTATTTTCTTAAGCTTTTCTATGAAGCAAGATGGAAGGAGCTTATCTTTCCTTTCCTTGTCCTTTTGTTTGACATTACCACTAGAAAATCATATCTTTTATGCCATGTCCAACTTACAAGTCACACCATTTTATTTATGTCATATTAAATCAGTCCTGTATTTCTTTTCTTTGTGGTTTCTTAAAAATGTAAATATTTTATTCATTTTTATGTAATTGTATTATTTCTTCTTGGTTGTATATAACATGCTGTAGGATTAAATAGCTATTTGTTTAATGAAATAATGACTTTTTATTTTAAAAACTTTATATACTTTGAAGTTACTAGTGTGAAATAGCACTATCCGTTGCAATATTGTACCTTACAAGAAACATTTATTTGGACATTCAGTTGAGAAATGTGTGTGTGTGTGTGTGTGTGTGTGTGTGGTTTATGGCTTATAACTCCCCATAATCTATCGTCAGGCCCCCAATGTCTTTCAGAAATCTAACATATGTTCCTAAATTATGTCACTCTCCCTTTAGTTACAACTGCTGTTTCCACACTTCACTTTTAGTTAATAGTTATTTACTTTTTATTTATTTATTTATTTTTATTTTACTTTACAATGTTGGCTTGGTTTTGCCATACATTGACTTGAATTCGCCACAGGTGTACTTGTGTTCCCCATCCTGAACCCCATTCCCACCTCCCTCCTCATACCATCCCTCTGGGTCATCCCAGTGCACCAGCCCCAAGCACCCTGTATCATTCATCGAATCTGGACTGGTGATTCATTTCATATATGATAATTTACATGTTTCAATGCCGTTCTCCCATATCATCCCACCCTCGCCCTCTCCCACAGAGTCTAAAAGACTGTTCTATACATCTGTGTCTCTTCTGCTGTCTCACATACAGGGTTATCATTACCATCTTTCTAAATTCCATATATATGCGTTAGTATACTGTATTGGTGTTTTTCTTTCTGGCTTACTTCACTCTATATAATAGGCTCCAGTTTCATCCACCTCATTAGAACTGATTCAAATGTATTCTTTTTAATGGCTGAGTAATATTCCATTGTATATATCTACCACAGCTTTCTTATCCATTTATCTGCTAATGGACATCTAGGTTGCTTCATGTCCTGGTTATTATAAACAGTGCTGTGATGAACATTGGGATACACGCGTCTCTTTCAATTCTAGTTTCCTCGGTGTGTATGCCCAGCAGTGCAATTGCTGGGTCATAAGGCAGTTCTATTTCCAGTTTTTTAAGGAATCTCCACACTGTTCTCCATAGTGGCTGTACTAGTTTCCACTTCCACCAACAGTGTAAGAGGGTTCCCTTTTCTCCACACCCTCTCCAGCATTTATTGCTTGTAGACTTTTGGATCACAGCCATTCTGACTGGCGTGAAATGGTAACTCATTGTGGTTTTGATTTGCATTTCTCTGATAATGAGTGATGTTGAGCATCTTTTCATGTGTTTGTTAGCCATCTGTATGTCTTCTTTGGAGAAATGTCTGTTTAGGTCTTTGGCCCATTCTTTGATTGGTTCTTTTATTTTTCTGGAATTGAGCTACAGGAGTTGCTTGCATGTTTTTGAGATTAATTCTTTGTCTGTTACTTCATTTGCTATTATTTTCTCCCATTCTGAAGGCTGACTTTTCACCTTGCTTGTAGTTTCCTTTGTTGTGCAGAAGCTTTTAAGTTTAATTAGGTCCCATTTGTTTATTTTTGCTTTTATTTCCAATATTCTGGGAGGTGGATCATAGAGGATCCTGCTATGTTTTATGTCAGAGAGTCTTTTGCCTATGTTTTCCTCTAGGAGTTTAATAGTTTCTGGTCTTACATTTAGATCTTTAATCCATTTTGAGTTTATTTTTGTGTATGGTGTTAGAAAGTGGTCTAGTTTCATTCTTTTACAAGTGGTTGACCAGTTTTCCCAGCACCACTTGTTAAAGCGATTGTCTTTTCTCCATTGTATATTCTTGCCTCAAAGATAAGGTGTCCATAGGTGCGTGGATTTATCTCTGGGCTTTCTATTTTGTTCCATTGATCTGTATTTCTGTCTTTGTGCCAGTACCATACTGTCTTGATGACTGTGGCTTTGTAGTAGAGCCTGAAGTCAGGCAGGTTGATTCCTCCAGTTCCATTCTTCTTTCTCAAGATTGCTTTGGCTATTTGAGGTTTTTTGAATTTCCATACAAATTGTGAAATTATTTGTTCTAGGTCTGTGAAAAATACAGTTGGTAGCTTGATAGGGATTGCATTGAATCTATAGATTGCTTTGGGTGGTATACTCATTTTCACTATCTTGATTCTTCTGATCCATGAACACAGTATATTTCTCCATCTATTTTTGTCTTCTTTTATTTATTTCATCAGTGTTTTATAGTTTTCTATATATAGGTCTTTTGTTTCTTTAGGTAGATATATTCCTAAGTATTTTATTCTTTTCATTGCAATTGTGAATGGAATTGTTTCCTTAATTTCCCTTTCTGTTTTCTAATTGTTAGTGTATAGGAATGCAAGGGATTTCTGTGTGTTGATTTTATATCCTGCAACTTTACTATATTCATTAATTAGCTGTAGTAATTTTCTGGTGGAGTCTTCAGGATTTTTTATGTAGAGGATCATGTCATCTGCAAATAGTGAGAGTTTTACTTCTTCTTTTCAAATGTGGATTCCTTTTATTTCTTTTCCTGCTCTGATTGCTGTGGCCAAAACTTTCAAAAGTATGTTGAACAGTAGTGGTGAGAGTGGGCACCCAGGAACAAGTTATTTACTTTTTAATTTGAGAGTTCAGTCATCACTTGCTCCAGAAAACTCTTACTGATTCCCATTGCATTAATTTCCCTTGACATATATTCTCTTAGAACCTTCAGGTTTTTTTTAACTCATCACCAATGATTGCTTGTTCCATGTTTAGCTTTGTCATAAAAATTGTCTTCACAAAGAATGGTTATTATACGTGCTTATTTCACAGTTCTACCTTCAGTCTGAATACAGCCTCTTCTCATAGCACATTTTCATAAACGTTTTTCTGCAGTTAAAGACAACTTTCTTTTACAACAGAAGCAAGGAAGGATGAAGATGACATCTTTCTTTTCTCAGTCCAATTGTCCTTTTAATCCTCAAAATCCACTGTCATCAAATTCATTAGTCAGGGTGGTTTGCTCAGTTAATCTACATTCATCGACCGTACTTTGATGTTAACACGTCTGTAGGGAACAAACTCCTTTTCCGATTTTAACCCATTTCTCCCCTCAGATTCAGTTCAAGACTCCTTCTACTGAGAAGAGGAAGAACAATTTAGGAGGAATATAATAATCTTGAAGGCAGATTAACTAATCTAAACCTATCTCTTCTACTTAATGGCTATGGACTTTGGAAATTTTTAATATTTTGAACCTCACACTTCTTACCCTTGTCATGTCATGTATAAAATTACAAAATCTACTTTAAAGTATTTTGTGAGGGCTTTAAAACATCGTATGTGCTGAAAGTGCCTGATAGTATATGAATATACACTTAATAGCTGTTAAATCTCACTAATGGAATAGGAATCATTACTTCTTCCCTTCTGACTTGTTTCAGCTTTCAGCTCAAAAAAAAAAAAAAAAAAAATTGTTTCAGCTCACAGCTGGGGGACTATCCGCCCATAGTTTAGCCTCTCTGTTTTGGAGAGCACTTAATTTGACTGGTTAACTGTTGAACATATTCTGGGCTAAAATCAAGTAAGCACTGTGTGTATGTATTTGTTTATGTTTGCTGTGTTGAAGGAAGGAACAGACTCTTCTCTTTCTGTTTCACTTTCAATTTCCTGGCCTGTATGCACTCTAGGCAGATCTGTGTTCTGATGCCATATTTGTTCATGTAATAGTGTTCATGTAATTTGTTCATGTAATTGTAGAATGCTCCACAATCCCAACTGTTCTTTTTTTAAAAAAATATATTCCTTTTATTTTTTAAATTAATTTATTTATTTTAATTGGAGGCTAATTGTTTTATAATATTGTAGTGGTTTTTGCCATACACTGACATTTAAAGTAAGGCTCAGGAATCTTCTCTTTGCCTGCAGAACAGGGCTAGGTATGCCTAGCTTTCTAGTTGTCTGTTGATTTTTATTACGGTAGAGCTATTTTTCAGATGAAACTTTATCATGCTCATTTTCATCAAAACTCTTAGCAAGTTTTTGTTGAGAGCTTCAGACATAGCATCGATTATTTTTCTAGTTCATTTTGGAGTTAGAAAGATTTGGGCTCAAAACCTAATTATTTTCAGTCCTATTTCTGTGAGTTTATTTTATTTTTCTGAAGCCTTACTGACTGTATCACTTATCCCATCTATGGAATGAGAAACATTACATCCACATCTATGAAGGCTGTGACAATTAAAGAGAAAATGTATGTAAGCATACGTCCCATCACACATCATGATCAATAATTATTTTAGCCCTTTTTATATTTTTTTAAGTGTAATGCACTGTGTGCTTCCTGAAGGTAGACTTGTATATTCATGATGGTTTAAAATCCCACATCTTCTTACTTGCAGAAATACATCATACACTGAAGAGACTGAAGACTCATCTCTGTTCCTGTTATAACTAAGGTGGACATTGACTTGTAGTTTATGACACAACCAGATGACTGAACCAAAATTGATGCATGCTTGTTTACCTGCATAATACTACTTTATTTTACTCTTATCAGCAAAAAGTTTAAGGAGAAGGAGGAATTGGAGCAAACTGATAGAAATCTGATAGAATCATTTCTGTGGAGTATGGACTTTGGTGTTTGCTTTTTTTTTGCTTCACACTGAAGCAATTTTATTTTTAACAAATCATACTGCCAGAGAGAAACTGAAATAAAGTATATAAAAGGGCCATTAAGAAATAAAGAAGACAGATTAAAAAGTCCCATCAAACATTTACTGGTAATTATAGAAGAATATAATATAGAAGATGATGGGAAAGTAATATTTAAAGTGATAATAATTGAACATTCTGAAGAATTAAAAAGTTATGCCTTTTGATTGTAAAGACCCTGAAAACCAAGGAAATTTTTTAGCTAATTAGCTAATTCTAATTAGCTGATATACTTCTCATAAACAAAAGTAGAAAAAATGGTGCAGTTTGTTAAACCTATCAAACACAAAGGGAAAGTTATTGTAAATTTAAAATTGTATGCAGTTTCACTATCAGTAAAGAGAGAAAGAAAAATAAAACAATCCTTACATATAAAGAAAAGTAATTAGTTTTATCATGGTTAGATCTTCAATATAGGAGTCATAAGTCATAAAAATTGTGGGTTATTTGAATGGTGGTGAATACAGTAATTTTAAATCATATGGGCAAATTTCATTTTGTGTTACAATGAAAAGAAGTAAATTATTTTACATATAAAAATAGAGCCACAAAATAAATAGTAATAAGATGGAGAAATGCTCAGTGCTTACTTAAAATATTATACATCTTCTTGATATATTCCAGGAGCATATAAATGGAAATAGTTTGCCTTTGTTAAAAAAAAAGTCCAGATCTATATTTTGTATTTAAAAATTAAAAACAAGCACACACATCAATAAAAATAACTTTCTAATAAGTTTTCTAGAGAAAACTTATCTACAAGTATGAAATACAGAGAAAAAAGTAGATAAACAATGGAATTAGAAAGTAGGGAATAAAATGAAAAAAAAAAAAAAGTCTTAAATATGTCAATAACCAAATAAGGGTTAAGTATTTATTCTTAAATGTGGGGAAAAATGAAAAGATTATCACAGTAGTGTGGAAACAAAGCCAGCTATCAATGTGGTACTCATAGGTGATACATCTATGACAAAACCTCACAGAAAAGTCTGAAATACACAAAAAGAAGACAAATGCCAGGTAAGCACTAACCCAAAATGATAAAGTGGTGCGTAGGTACATTAATATTAGACAAAAAAGAATTTAAGGGGGAAAAAAAAACAGAGATAAAAAGGACACTACATAATAGTGGAGTTTATAAATCAAAATGAGAAAAATCATATATGTCGCTAATAAGACAGTGGTATGATATACAAAGCCAATTTTCAGAATTGTGAATTATAACAAATTTGCAATCACAGAGTTTGAACTAGCTATAATATCTAACAAACATAGAACACGTAGAAAAAAATTTAGTACAAATAAGAGTGATTTAAAAAAATAGTGAACACTTACATTTTCACCAAACTTGATTATATAAGTGTCTATATACTCATATGTAGATGTGTATGTTTATATATGAAGTTATGTATACACACAACACATATATCTATATGTGCCATACAAGTTCAAATAGATAATTAGCAGTCTATTACATTCATTGCATGATCAAATGTAAATTCAAAAAGTAAAGTTGTCAAACCACAATATAAAATTAACGAAATAGAAAAAGAAATAAAAATACGAATGGTGAACAAAGCTGAAAGAGCTTATTCTTTGAGGTCAGTCATGTCTTCCCACACTTCATCCCCAAAAATCCTACAACAGAGAACAACTTCTGTTTGATTTCAGTACCTTTAGACCATAAAATTTTTGCACCTTGCTTTACGTCTCTAGATGTGTTCTGTTGTCTCCTGGTTTATAGCCTATGGGAACTAGAATAGAATTTTTAACCTGCTGTTGTCTTAAAATTGTATAAATCTTAATTTTGTTGAATTGGTTCACAGTGCTTTTCAGGTCTACTATATCCTTATACTTTTCTGTCTATTCTATTAATTTTTGAGAGTTTGATATTGAGACCAACTAAAATCTTAATTTACTTACTTAAGAATTGTAATGTATAGTGGAACTGTGTGTAACTTTGCTCTGTATTTTATAAGTCTCCTGTAATTGTATCATACTTTCATAATTTAAAAAATAACTTAAAAAAGAAACAAGGCATGGTTCAGAGAAAAAAAAGGGGGGGGGATATCCCAAATAGTTTGAACTAATTCAATAGATTATGGGAAATAACTATGAGGAAAGTAAAGCTTTTAAAAATAATAAAAGGATAATACAATAAAAGAATGTCAATAATCTTTGAAGAAATATATCATTAAAATGAACTGGGGAACACATGTATACCTGTGGTGGATTCATGTTGATATATGACAAAACCAATACAATATTGTAAAGTAATTAACCTCCAATTAAAATAAACAAATTTATATTTAAAAAAATAAAAATAAATAAAATGAACTAAAAATAGAAATTCTGAGTGAACAAAAAGTGACATTAAAATTGTAATCAGAATTAACCCTTCAAAAAGGCTATTAGATGGCATTATATACAAGTTTCAGCAACCTGCAAAGAATAAATAAATCCTGCATTATGCAAACTCAAAGAATAATGAAACAAGATCTAATTAAAACTTTATGAGGTTAATATAAACTGGATACTTTATTTGGAAAAGTACAATTCATAAAATACGAATTCATGTCACCAATAAGAGATTTGCAATAGTAAACCAAATTCAGCAATGTCCAAAATGTATATACAGGAAAAGAAGATATTTCCACACCAGAAATTTTGGTATCAAACATTATATTGAGCAATGAAAGGGTGATAATTTTATGATAGCCTCAATATCTATATATTACCTTTCTATTTATCTATCAACCTACCTTCCTAAGAGTTGAACAGTGATTAATATCTAATATCACTGACTTGATGAACATGAATTTGAGCAAGCTCCAGGAGTTTGTGATGTACAGCGAAGCCTAGCATGCTGCATTCCATGGGGTTGCAGAGTTGGACATGACTGAGCAGCTGAACTGAACTTATCAAGTAAATACGTGTGACTATAGGTTAATTATTGCATAGCAGTCAGCACATATGATAAATATTTTCTCTAGGAAATTGCTAACATGTCTAATGGATAACAGCAAGGGTCAACAGAAACATTTTTTTCATATCTCGAGCAATATAAGGCTGTTTAATATCATTGCCCATGCAGTAAACTGAAAAATACAATGGGAGGCTTATAGTGTTGAAATATAAAGAGAAAACAAAAAGTCATAATTTACAAAATATTATTCATGTACAAATAATCCAAAAGTTATAGTAAACTATTAAAACAGAGTTCAACGTGAAAGCTGGATGAAATACTAACAGGTGAAAAATACTTCCTTTATATTTCCTTTTTTCTATTAATATTTTATAAACTATCTCAGAATATCAAGTAAAAAAAATAATGAGTGTATTTTAACCATCCTGTGTCAAATAACTTTGGTAAAAATATCTGTATCTCTCTCTTTACCTCTTCCTGACCACACCGATATTCTTTCTTAATAAGAGTTAAACACTTATTTTGAAAGAGGACTGGAATAATTACATATTTTTTAGGATTTTAATATATGTATATTTCATTTACTTAATATATGTTATTATTTTGAAGGTGTTAGAAAGAATATTGTTGCTATCAGCATGCTTTTTATTTTCTTAGTCTTATATTTAGATACCCATCCATGTCATCATACTTGAGTATATTTTCACAGCTTCATGGTATTTCATATTGTATTATGTTCTTTTATTTTCAAGAAGTGAAAGAGAAGTGAAGTTGCTCAGCCGTGTCAGACTCTTTGCGAACCCATGGACTGTAACCTACCAGAGTCCTCCATCCGTCATGTTGGGCATTTTATTTGATTTCAATGGCTTTGTGATTAAAAACACTGCTTCTATGCACATTCATATACAAGTCCCATTCTACACTTGTGAAATGCTTAGTATAGAGTTTATAATAAATAATTGGTGAGTCATAGGCTATATGGATCTTCATCTTTAGATATATTACCATATTCTCCCCCAAAATATGGATAAAAATTCATACTCCCAATGGCACAGTAAAATGATAGTCCTTATCATTGTATTGACAGATTTTTTAAAAATTCTGTATCTGAAGAATATTGTAGTGACCTCTTTATTAAGAAGAGTGAATATCTTCTCACATGCTTATTGGTCACTTGGGTTTTTTCTCCTAAGATTGACTTAATCACTTGTGTGTGTGTGTATACTGAGGATTACCTTGCTCACCATGCATTTCAAATCCTTTCTAGTAGGCCAAGGCTGGGAAGTCAAATCAACAATTTCAAGATTCCCTTAGTATACTGGTTTCTTCCTGTCTTGCAGGATCTGACAGATGTATTCATACCGCTCTTTGATGTGGGAGTAAGTCATCTGGGGCAAGAGGCAGTGTGGGTTACATCATTTTGCTTATGTTGATTTTGACAAGGTGCTGAAATTCTAAGGTCAGCTTTCTAATTTTCTCCGTAAACTGCTCATGTACCTTTTAAAGCATGCCCTAGGGTGTTATCTACTTATTTTTCTATTGATTTATTTATCCATCTCTTCAACTTATTTACACATTCAATATGTACTTCCGTGTAGCTTCTCAGATGACTGAGGTCATCTGAACTCCACAATATATAGACATGCATTTGCATGTAGCTATTTATGATATTTTAAATGTTACATATTTGATAGATTTTTTATTTGTTGTTCAATTTCACTGTAAAATAAGCCAGCACAAAACGCAGTCACATATAAAAATAGGCATTTCTTTTCATGCTCACAGATCTGCAGTTCAGCTGAGGTGACTTCACTTCAGGTTGTATATCTGTGGGTCAGCTAGGGCAGTTCTGCTCCCTGTGTGTTCATTGTGGAGCCCAGACAAAACCATCACCAATGACCCAATTTGCCAAATATTTGTTACTGCACCATATCTGTGTTCAACTTTGCAGCAAAGGTCTTTGAAAGATCAGTCAATAATAGGGTTGGCAAATCATGAAAATAAAAAGAGCACTGTTAAAATAGTTATGTAATTATTAAAGACAGTACAAGTTTATATTTTTCTTCTTTCTTCCCTTAACTGATGTTGAAAGCAATTGCATAAAACAAAATCTATGTAACTGTATTATCAGGGATCTAACATATAAAATATATTTGCTAATAAAACAAAGGAAGTGGATGGGAGCAAAGCTATGTTGGTAAGGAAACTAAGTCTGATGGTAACTGAAACCCACAGGGACAAATGAAAAGAACCATAATGATAAACAGGAAAATAAATATAACAAGCCCTGTAAATATTTTCTCTTTTAACCTGAGCTTCTTTAATTAATACAATGTAATAGTTGTAAAAAGTATTACAATATAATAAAGAGTTTGTAGCATATATCAATGTAATATGTATAGCAATATTAGCACACAAAGAAGGGAATAGAACTTTACAGTAGTAACATTTTTTATTTAAATGGATTGTTAATATAAATCTTAAGCGGATTCTGATAAGTTTAAATGTATATAGTAAGCCCTAGAACAATTAACTGAAAATAAAGTGATAAATTTCATTTAAGGAATTAAAATGTTACACTTTAAAAAGAAACAAAAACATTATGATTCATTCTAAATTTGTTGACAACAGAATAGGAAATAGATCTGTTTCTAGTATTGTTCAACATAGGGACCGAAGATTATTTGGTTTAAATTCTCAGATGTTAGAAAAAGAAATTAAAATCTTGAATGAAATGTAAAATTTTCTAAAAAATATAAAGAGTCATAGAGAGTGAATAAAAAAATATCATTTAATAGGTCAAAAAATTTAAGTGTCTAGTAGTCCCCTCTTCTCTGCAGGTTCACTTTCCAAGGTTTCACTTTGTTAAAAAAAATCCAAAATATTAAATGGAAAATTCTATAAATGAAAAAGTCATAAGTTTAAAATTTTCACCCTGTTCTGAACAGAGGGATGAAACCTCACACACCCATCCCCCTCAAACCCGGGACATGAATCATATCCTTGGCAAAATGTATCCCATTCATTTGTCTCTTAGCAGCTCTCATCAGATTGACTGTCAAGCTATCTCAGTGCTTGTGTTCAGGTAACTCTTGCTTTACCTGGCATTGATCTCAAATCACAGGACTGGTGATGCTGGCAACTCAGATATGCCTAAGAGAAGTCAGAAGTGAAAAAGTGAAGGTTCTCAACTTAATAAGGAAAGAAAAAAATGTTGTACACTGAGTTCAGTAAGATTTACTGGGAGAGTGAACCTTCTGCCAGTGAATTTGTGGAGAAGTAAAAAGAAGTTCATGCTAGTTTTACTGGTTGTACTTCAAACTGCCAAAGTTAGAGCCAGGGTGAGTGACAAGTGCATGTTAAGAAGGAAAAGGCCTTAACTTCTGTATAATAAGGTATTTTTAGAAGGAAAGAGGTTACATTCACATAACTTTTATTACAGTATATTATTTTTCTATTTTGTTATTATTGTTAATCTCTTACTGTGCCTAATTTGTGAATGAAACTTTATCACAGGTGGGTACATACAGGAAAAAGCATGGCGTGTTCAAGGTTCAGTACTACACATAATTTCAGGCATCCAGTGGGGGTCTTGGAATACATCCCCCCCTGATAAGGGAGCACTGTGCTTGCGTGCTAAGCTGCTGTAGTCGTGTCAACCATGTCCTACCCTTTGCGACCCTATAGTCTGTAGCCTGCCAGGCTCCTCTGTCCACAGGATTCTTCAGCCAAGAATACTGGAGTGGGTTGTCATGCCGTCTTCCAGGACTACTCTAAATTGCATAAAAGACATATGCATTGGGAAAGAAGAAATAAAACTGTCCCTCCTTGCAGATGACATTTTATATAATTTCAATTATTTAAGAACAAGGTCTTGTAAACCATTAATTCAGTGAGGTTGATACATAAAATCCAGTTGCATTTCTATATACTCTAAGTTTTTTATTGGTTGACCTGAGTATTATACTTAACAGCTTAGTATATAACAGTCTAGTTCAGATTAATACTAGTTGAATTTTGCTCATTAGACATTGTTTCCTTTAGTTCCTTTATTTAAAATAGCTGCTTTGAAGTGTCATCTAGTAAAAGTTCAACATCTGGGCTTGCTCAAGAATAGTTTCTATTGACTGCTTTGTAAAAATTTTGTATGGGCCATATTTTCTTCTCTTTTTCTATTTTCCTGGTAAATAAATTTAATGCTGTAAAATTTTCTCTGAAGTATCTTATTTCTCCAGTTCTTGAATATTTGCTGTTTCAGAAGCTACATTGAGCTTGATTATTTGAGTCAGCCATGAAACACTTAACCTTTTTTTATATCAGATTTAATGAGTTAGGTACCAATTACTGAACCACTTTCCAAAATTTTCTGTTTGTTGGTGTGAATTTGTCTTTGAAAAGACAATTTTCTCAATGTCTTGGCTATGAATAACTGAAATTTAATTCTTTATTTTTAAAACCATAAAAAGAATATGGAAAAGAACAAGTGTTAAAACTAGGTATTTAGTATTCAGTGTTCATTATCACTGATGCAATGGGCATGAACTTGTGCAAATTCCAGGAGATGGTGAGGGACAGGAGGACCTAGCATGCTGCAGTCCATGGGGTCACAAAGAGTCAGACATAACTCAACAACTGAACAACAACATCTAATTTTCTAGATGTTTTTGGATTGTTATATTTAATAGTTTAAAAGATGTGGTAGTGATCGGAACTGATGTTCTTTGACTAGTTTATTGATAAAGTCACACTTTATTTAGATATTCAGTGATTTTTTTCCATTGAACTGACTCCTGAGTTCATTTATTCTTAAACATCATTTCATAATCTAGGTCAAGGCCTTTTGCATTTTCCTCTGGGATCATTGTTATATGCCTGTCCATTTGATCCACTTGTTTCTTTTATTTTTTCCTAATCATTATTATTCATTTTGTGCCAGTTTTCTTCTAAACGTTTTATGCCTTAAATTAAAAAACTTAGATTTATTTTTAGTGTTAATACTACATTTATTTTCCAATATTTGAGTAAATTTATTATCTGTCGATAACCTACATACAAGTATGCACAAATGTAAGATATTTCATATTCTCTCTGGCATCAAAAACATTTGAGTAGTTCTCTGATTATCCTTTTTGTTTGCATGCTTTTTAACTATTCTATGCCTGGTATGCTTTCCCACCATCTCAGAAAACTTCAACAACTTCTTCAAATCCAGCTCTTATACCACCACTCAACTCGAAATTTTACCCTGACAGCTCTCATCTCTGCAATTTATTATTCATATTTATTTTACAAATTTAACCATAAAAGTTTGTACTGTACTAGTCACTGATCCCTTTAATTTTCATGGCCCATTATATTCATCTTTTGGCCTGAAACTTCAAAATAGCGTAAAATGTAAGTAGTTTTTAGTCTTTCATGTTAACCAGCATAGTACTGAGCTCTGAAATTAAATGCTTGTTGACTGAATCTTCCATTTTTTTGGATAGTTGAATTATAGTGTCATCAATTGATGAGATTAAATATTACTTGATAGATCATCTCACTCTACGTAGACTGGTTGGACAGGTATTCAGTCAGTATGATGATTGTAGATCAATGGGGCAAGTCACCCCATGATTAACTGCCAAGCAGCAGGAAAGTACCTGCCTGCCAATGCAGGAGAAATAAGAGATGCAGATTTGATCCCTGGGTCAGGAGGATACCCTGGTGGAGAGCATGACAACCTGCTCCAGTACTCTTGCCTGGAGAATCCCATGGGCGGTGGAGCTGGCAGGCTACAGTCTCTACAATCACAAAGTGTTGGACATGACAAGCAACTTCGCAAACATACACAGTAGAATAGGAGGACATATCATTGAAAAATATTCCAAGGTACACATTCTTCAGAAGAGTATAAAATAACATGTGAACATCTATGATTTTAAGAATGTAGCACTTGTTGCTCAGTCATGTCTGACTCATTGTGACCCCATGGACTGTAGGCAGCCAGGATCCTCTGTTCATGGACTTCTCCAGGCAAGAATACTGGAGTGGGTAGCCATTCTTTTCTCTGGGGATCTTTCTGATCCAGTGATCAAACTCAGTCTTCTGCATTGCAGGTGGATTCTTTACCATCTCAGCCGCCAAGGAGCCATAAGAATGTAGAGTGTGGATAATTATAGATGCACAGATAACAAGTTATGGTTCTGAGGCTTTCCAAAACATTAGTCTTTGATAATCAATACAGCAATTGAATTAAGTGAGTCTGGGTTGTCAGGTGCACTAAGACAGTTCCAAAAATAGCTATTATTGTCATGTGAAGTAAGGAAAATTAGCTTTTGTGCATTAGGAAAAACAGCTGTATGGCATCAAACCTAATTGGAGATTGCTTTAACTATTTTGTTAGAAATAGTTGTAGGAATTCATTATATCATCTGTGACATCTGTTGTTGTAAGAAGTGGCATCTGGTTGCAAGATCACTGGTCTTGTATAATTAGACAATTTTTTTTCTTTTTCATGTATTTAATATTGGTGAGTTGTGGTGTTGGATATCTGACATATTTTAACATGATCATTTTTAAAAATACATGAGTACAAAATCTATGCATTTTAACTTTCTGTTTAGCTTTCCTTTTATGAGGACCTGACTGAGCAGTGTTTGAAAAGAGTTATTATCTGTCATCTCAGAGCATTTCAGCTATAGGTAATAGAAAACAATTACCCACTTCTCGAGGAATGAGAAAGTCATTTCCTCATAAGATGTCCAGAGGTAGTGCAGTTCCAGAGTTGGTTCTTTCAACAGACCCGGAGTGTTATCGAATACCCCTTCATTTATTAATTCACTCATGTATTCACTCAACACATGTGTTCTAAGCACCTATTGTATTATCAGCCTGCTTCTAAATATTTGGTTTGTATCATTGAATAAAACAGTTGTAGATCATTGCCTTGTGAAAATTATGTTCTCATTGTGGGCAGATGATGAATATTATACACTATATATGTTAAAAAGTAATTTAGGATGTTAGAAGATAATAAAAGCTATGGGGAAAATAAATAGAGGAAAATAAGATGGAGAATGCTGAGTGTGCAATTTCAAGTAGCATGAGCAACCTTTGAGAAGGTGGCTTTTGAACAATCTTGAAGACAATTATGTGGTTTGCCAGGCACATATCTGGGGCCAAAAGTCTAATTAGAGTTGACATCTAATGCAAAATTCCAATGTAATATTATGGCTGACAAGCCAGAAGAACTCTAAAGATGTCAAGAGGCTATAACAATGTTGGCAAACAACAGAGTGGAAGAAATCTAATTTAGACAGGAAATCAGGACTTTGAAGTTAATTCTAAGTGTATTGGCTTTTTTATACAGTTTGGAATGCTAAGCGAGCACTAACTTTTAATTAGGGGAATGGCATTAAATAATTCACTACTTTAAAGGATCACACTGGCTGCTATGTAGACAAAGGACTGAAAGTTTGTAGAGCAAAATTAGTTTTCAATAGTTCAGCAAACAAGATAGGACTCACAACAGGGAGCTGGTGGTGGTATAGTCAGTGGAATTTGGGTGTATTTGAAGGTAAAGGTGAAAAACTTTTTAAACAGGTTTGAAACATGTTTTAAAAAGAGAAATAAAGGATGACTCCAAATTTCTGTATTTTTATTATTAATAACTTTGATCATTAATGATAATAGCAGCACTTTAAAAATATCATGATAAAATAATATATGTAAATATATTATTTACATATATTATATGTAAATATCAGATCAGGTCAGTCGCTCAGTCATGTCCGACTCTTTGCGACCCCATGAATCACAGCACGCCAGGCCTCCCTGTCCATCACAACTCCCGGAGTTCACTCAGACTCACGTCCATCGAGTCAGTGATGCCATCCAGCCATCTCATCCTCTGTCGTCCCCTTCTCCTCCTGCCCCCAATCCCTCCCAGCATCAGAGTCTTTTCCAATGAATCAACTCTTCACATGAGGTGGCCAAAGTTTCAACTGGAGTTTCAGCTTTAGCATCATTCCTTCCAAAGAAATCCCAGGGCTGATCTCCTTCAGAATGGACTGGTTGGATCTCCTTGCAGTCCAAGGGACTCTCAAGAGTCTTCTCCAACACCACAGTTCAAAAGCATCAATTCTTAGGTGCTCAGCCTTCTTCACAGTCCAACTGTCACATCCATACATGACCACAGGAAAAACCATAGCCTTGACTAGACGAACCTTTGTTGGCAAAGTAATGTCTCTGCTTTTGAATATGCTATCTAGGTTGGTCATAACATTCCTTCCAAGAGTAAGTGCCTTTTAATTTCATGGCTGCAGTCAACATCTGCAGTGATTTTGGAGCCCAGAAAAATAAAGTCTGACACTGTTTCCACTGTTTCCCCATCCATTTCCCATGAAGTGATGGGACCGGATGCCATGATCTTTGTTTTCTGAATGTTGAGCTTTAAGCCAATTTTTTCACTCTCCACTTTCACTTTCATCAAGAGGCTTTTGAGTTCCTCTTCACTTTCTGCCATAAGGGTGGTGTCATCTGCATATCTGAGGTTATTGATATTTCTCCCAACAATCTTGATTCCAGTTTGTGTTTCTTCCAGTCCAGCATTTCTCATGATGTACTCTGCATATAAGTTAAATAAACAGGGTGACAATATGCAGCCTTGACGTACTCCTTTTCCTATTTGGAACCAGTCTGTTGTTCCATGTCCAGTTCTAACTGTTGCTTCCTGACCTGCATACAAATCTCTCAAGAGGCAGATCAGGTGGTCTGGTATTCCCATCTCTTTCAGAATTTTCCACAGTTTATTGTGATCCACACAGTCAAAGGTTTGGCATAGTCAATAAAGCAGATGTAGATGTTTTTCTGGAACTCTCTTGCTTTTTCCATGATCCAGCGGATGTTGGCAATTTGATCTCTGGTTCCTCTGCCTTTTCTAAAACCAGCTTGAACATTAGAAAGTTCACGGTTCACATATTGCTGAAGCCTGGCTTGGAGAATTTTGAGCATTACTTTACTAACGTGTGAGATGAGTGCAATTGTGCAGTAGTTTGAGCATTCTTTGGCATTGCCTTTCTTTGGGATTGGGATGAAAAGTGACCTTTTCCAGTCCTTTGGCCACTGCTGAGTTTTCCAAATGTGCTGGCATATTGAGTGCAGCACTTTCATAGCATCATCTTTCAGGATTTGGAATAGCTCAACTGGAATTCCATCACCTCCACTAGCTTTGTTCATAGTGATGCTTCCTAAGGCCCACTTGACTTCACATTCCAGGATGTTTGGCTCTAGGTCAGTGATCACACCATCGTGATTATCAAATCAGAGATACCAAAGGAACATTTCATGCAAAGATGGGCTCGATAAAGGACAGAAATGGTATGGACCTAACAGAAGCAGAAGATATTAAGAAAAGATGGCAAGAATACACAGAAGAACTGTACAAAAAGGGTCTTCATGACCCAGATATGTAAATATAATATTTGCATATTTATTTACATATATTATATGTAAATAAATAGTAATAATGTTTTATTACTTTGTTCTTCATAAAGTACTTCACACCTTAGACAAATAAATGCTACTCTTATTTAAAAAAATAAAACAACCAACCATTCAGGGAGCATCTGCAAAATGATATGGAGCTGTTAATTACTTATAAAATCCATGCAAAGTTTAAACACACAAATACCTTAAATAGTAAATAAAAATGAAAACTATGCTTGAGCAAGCTCTCTATGTCCTTATTTGCAGGATTGGTTACCAAAATATATTTAAATGGTTTATATTTTCTCATCATTCTGGATATTTTAAATAGAAATTTTCAGGGAAAAACCACGTCACACAGACTTCATAAAATAAAATAAAACAGAAATAAAATTGCTTTACAATATATTTAACAATGCTTATTTTATACCAAGAATTTCCCTTTCACTTTTATGTTTCACATTTATAACTTTCCCAAGGATCCACACTTTACTATGAGTTTAACTTTTTGATATTTTACTTCACTATCACAATTTAATTGCAATTCGATTTTTTATGTTTTTGCCTTTAAGAATAAATATCATGAATATTTTCAGGTTTTCCATCCAATAATTCCTCTTCACATAAATTGATTTATAGAAGTTTATATGTTTTTCTTAAATTAATAAATTACTGCACCATCATATTATTTGTGTGTATTTTCTGAAGACTGTACTTGAAGAGACAATTGAATTTTCTATTTTGGATTCCCGAGATTCTCTCTTCCTGGATTACCACTTCTAATTTATTTTCAGTATCACTTGCTACCCCAACCAAAATATGACATATGTGCTGCTCTTTTCCATTTCAAACACAAGTTCAATTATGTTAATTCCATGTTTAAAATCCCCAAACAGTATTTATCACACCTATGATAAATATTTTTCTTTTTGGGGGATATCAAACATTCCCTTCAAAGGTGTTTCTTCTCACTGACTTTTTCAACCTCATTTCTTGCCATATCCTCTGCCACTCCATGTGGGCATCCTTTCCTCACTGTGTTCCTTCACACTTCTTTTGCATTTCCTTAGAAACATTTCCTTTACTAAACCTGATTTGTACCTCGTTCGCAGCATATTTCATACTGTACTACAGGAAATAAATAATCACTATTCTTTTAGATGTAAACCATCCATTGAGGAGAAGAACAAGACATAGATATTTGCAACTACTAAATACCCTCAAAAACAAACTGTGGTTTGGCAACTAACTATCATACTCAAAATGAATATACTGGGAAATAGTTATGGAAAATAATTAATATTGACTACAATGGAAGGTGGGACATATGATTTATTTTCTTCAATTGACATTTTTTAATAAAGCTATTTTCAGCACTGCCTACACAACCCTGTGGTTGTCCTATTTTCCTTTCTTTTAAAACCTCCAACTTTCCTAATTATGTAATAGATAGTCTACTAATTAAGATAATGTCTTAAATTCATGAAATTGTAGTCTGAAACAATTTCTGTTGTATTATAAATTAATGTTTGATATAATAGATATTCTGTCAGGGAGAGAAAATCCATATGGGACTATAAAACTAACTCCAAATAAATAGCATAACTTATTGGGGACAAAGTATTTATTTACACTCTTAGTTATTTATCTTTTGTTTTGCCTTAATTAGCTTTTTCATAGATCAAAGCTGAACTCAGGCTTTTCTGACTTTTTTTCTCTGCCGTTACAAGGAAGGAGTAGAAGAAGAGGAAAATGACAACTGTGACATCTTGATAAAGAAGATTTCAATAGTTAACCTATATGCATGTCCTCAATAAATGCATTAGCACTTGAGCACCTGGTTTCTTAAGCAGAAACTTAAGTAAGCATTTGCTTCTGACCTAGTGACCATTTTAGAAACCTATTCCATCTAAGCTTTGACAATTTGCTTGAGACAGGCTGGTGTTGCTCATCAATTCTGTGTCATCTTAAGACTTAGGAAGATATTTACTACAAAAAATATTTTCCAAGATGTGAAAAATAAAATTTAAAGTGTGCACATGTATTTTAATTTAAATCTCACCTCTTTAACAAATAAAGATGATGGGATATATATGGTAAAAAATGAATTATTGAATATTTAAAATAATTCATATCATGTTGTCTCCCCTGCTCCACCTTAAACACCCTTTTGCCTTTCCTTGACATTTCCATGCTTTTCATCATGGATTTGACTAATCCCTTCTACCTCTCCTTCCAGACTTAATTTTATTATTTCCTTTACTGAGATTTCACAGATCCTTCCTAGTCCAAAGTAGCCATTCTCTTTCTATATTCCCAGAGCATTTCATTCATAATGGCTACATTGAATTTAAAAGCTGAGTTATAAAGGAGAAGTAATTGCTTTTACCTGCCCATTATTGATACGTGGCAGGAATTCCTTTGAAAATGGAAAGACATAATTTTATAAATGTTTTACTATTTTGTTGCTGTATGTGTATGTGTGTATGTTTAGAGAGATTAATTTAAACTAAGATTTGAATTTAAGCATAAATTCAGAAATAGCACTAAAGAAAAGAATGGAAATATAGCTCCTTATTCTGTGTAAAGTACAATTTATGTCCCAGAAAAAAAATGCAGCTTCTAAGTTAGAGACGTTTACTATAATTTTGTTCTTATTTATAAAAGCGTGTGTAAATTTGCATTTTTTGTGCTAAATCCACTGTATGAATATTTGAGTCAGAATAAGTATAGAACTAATATTAGGATGAGTAACATTGGTGTAATAAAATGCATTATTCATGAAGAACATATCATTTCTGAATAAACATAAATTCTAGAAACATGGACAAATGGATTAATCTTTCCAACAAGGAAGAAACAAAATTTCATGTTTTATAATACATTTGTATTCTTTCTAAGCAGTAATTCTCCTGGATTCTCCCTTAGAACTGAGACAAGTCACCTAGATTCTCAGAATTTCCAGTATTCAGATCAGAAAGAATCTTCAAAGAAAAAAATTAGTAAGCACTGGAGCTTACACGTGCTTCACAACTTAAGTATTGTATCAACATTTACCATTTATTGAACAAATACTCTGTGCTTAGGTGCTGTGTTAGGAATAATTTATATTTATTCAGTTTAATTCTTACAGTAGCCATATAAGTCTAAAAATAAGAAATACAGGTTGAGAAAGTGTAAGATTTTTGTTGAGGTTCAATCAACCTTGAAATGTTATAACAAAGAGAAACATTCATGTCTGAGTGAGTCCACCGTTTTGAGCTCTACTGAATTTGTATATGTTAAGAAGGAAATAAGAGTGAATATAACCACAATGGGGCTTCCCTGATGGCTCATATGGTAAAGAATCACCTGTAATGCAGGAGACTCGGGTTCCATCCCTTGGTCAGGAAGATCCCCTGGAGAAGGGAATGCCTACCACTCCAGTATTCTTGCCTGGAGAATTGCAGGAACAGAGGAGCCTGGTGGGCTATAGTCTATGAGGTCACAAAAAGACATAACTGAGTGACTAACGCACCTTTCATAATCACAGTGGTGTGATCACTCACCTAGAGCTAGACATCCTGGGGTGTGAAGTCAAGTGGGTCTTAGGGAGCATTACTAAACATGAAGCTAGTGGAGGTAATGGAATTCCAACTCAGCTACTTAAAATACTAAAAGGTGCTTCTGTTAAAGTGTTGCACTCAATACGTCAGCAAATTTGGAAAACTGAGCAGTGGCCACATGACTGGAAAAGATCAGTTCTCATTTTAATCCTAGAAAAGGGCAATGCCAAATAATGTTCAAACTACTGTATGAGTTGTGCTCATTTCACATGCTAGCAAGTTTTTGCTCAAAATCCTTCAAGCTAGGTTTCAGCAGTATGTGAGCCTAGAACATCTAGATGTACAAGCTGGATTTAGAAAAGGCAGAAGAACCAGAAATCAAATTGCTGACATTCATTGGATCATAGAAAAAAGTAAGGGAATTCCAGAGAAACATCTACTTCTGATTCATTGACTACAGTAAAGTCTTTAACTGTGTGGATCATAACAAACTGTGGAAAATTCTTAAAGAGATAGGAGTACCAGACCACCTTACTTGTCTCCTGAGAAACTTGTATGTGAGTCAAGAAGCAACAGTTAGAACCAGACACGAAACTGCTGACTGGTTCAAAACTGGGAAAGAAATATGATAAGGCTGAATATAGTTACCCTGCTTATTTAACTTATATGCAGACTGCATCCTGTGAAATGCTCGTTTGGATGAATTACAAGCTGGAATCAAGATTTCTGAGAGAAATAACAACAACCTCAGATATGCAATAATACCACTCTAATGGCAACAAGTGAAGAGGAACTAAAGAGCCTCTTAATGATTATGAAAGAAGAGAGTGAAAAAAACTGGCTTAAAACTAACTCAACATTCAAAAAACAAAGATCATGGCATCCAGTCCCATCACCTCATGGCAAATAGAAGGGGAAAATGTGGAAGGCTTGACAGATTTTATTTCTTGGGTTCCAAAAATCACTGAGGACAATGACAGCAGCCATGAAATTAAAAGATGCTTGCTCCTTGGAAGGAAAGCTATGACAAATCTAGACAGTGTATTAAAAAGCAGAGACATCACTTTGCCAACAAAGGTCTGCATAGTCCAAGCTATGGTTTTTCCAATGTATGGATGTGAGAGTTGGACATAAAGAAGGCTGAGCACTGAAGAATTGATGCTTTCAAATTGCGGCGCTGGAGAAGACTCCTGAGAGTCTCTTGACAGCAAAGAGATCAAACCAGTCAATCCTAAAGGAAATCAGTGCTGAATATTCATTGGAATGACTGAGGCTGAAACTGAAACTCTAATCCTTAGGTCACTTGACTCGAAGAGCAGACTCATTGGAAAATGCTGTGACCCTTAATGCTGGGAAATATTGAGGGAAATGGAGAAGGGCATGGCAGAGGATGAGATGATTAGATGGCATCAGCAACTCAATGGACACGAATTAGAGCAAACTCTGGGAGATACTAAAGGACCTAGGAGCCTAGTGTGCTGCAGTACTTGGGGTCTCGAAGAGTTGGGGATGGCTTGCAAGTGAATAAGACAACAGCTAATGTTTTAGAAGATATTATCAATTATATCCCCAGAAATTTTTTTATAGCTTATTCTTGCCAACTGTTTGAGGGATATTGAATCACCACTTCTTGATCTGGATATTTTGATATTATATTCTTATTTTTAATCTATAAACAGTTGTAAATGCCAATAAATATAAAGATAAAATGATTGTAAGCACACCATTCCCATAAATCTAGCTGACACTGCAAAATAAAAGTAAAGCCTGGATGTGGTTATAAAATTGAAATAGTAAAGGCGTAACATAAAAACAGGAAAATATTTACCTCTACCCACTTCAGAGTTTATCATCCATCAAATGACTATTCTTTCGAATTTCATATAATTTTCCTGAATAATTCCATGACTGTTTAAGTACATATTTCTGTAAATTACTTAAATTCAGTTATCTTTTGCAAGGTTTATTAATTTCACATACTTCTACATTGTTCAGCACATATGATTCTATCTCATTCTTCTCAACTACTTTTTTCATTGACTATATGTTCACTGATTAGCATGTAATAAAATGTTTTGGTTAAAGTCTATAATTTACTGTTAAATCAGTACTGCAATAAATATTTTTGTATGTTTTCTTTGGCTCTTGTGTGCAAGTGAATTCTCAGGAAAAATTCCTGGTCATGAGATTAACAGATCAAAAAGTACATATGTATTAAATATGAGACAAACTATCCAACATTCCTATAAAAGTATATTATGGCAAAAGTTTGCTCAGTGTGTGAGAACGTTTGTTTCTGCACAGCCTTGCCAGCCTTAGATCATCAAAGGAATTAGCACTTGCAAAATCATGTGGTTTTTCTTACTTAACACATTACTGCTGGACATTACTTCATGTGTGGACTGGATATAATTAGTTGTTTTGTATAGATCACTGCTTGTATTGTGAAGTGTATGTGTGGGTGGTGGGTGGGTGTGGTGTAGCATGGTGTGGTGTGGTGTGCTTCTGTGTCCAAATTAACGATATTGAGCATCTCCCATCAACTGTACGTCAAACTTGATTTCTCGTTTTTATATATACCACACAATCAACCAATTGTATTGGTATTGTGTTGGTCCTACTTTCAAAATTTATCCAGAATCAAACCATTTATCATGACCTACAGTCATCATATCTCATCTGAATGATTATGACATCCTCTAACTCTTCTATTCTTAACAGAGTAGCTAGTGTGTTACTTTTAAAACATGACAACTCATGTCACATTCTGTTCAAAATTTCATTCTGATTGAAATCTAGAATCCTAGATGATATATAGTCATTGAGAAATCATCTGATCCTTGGTTGTCCTTTTAATCTTGTGTCTAACTCCTCTTGCAGTAGCTGGCTTCCTTTTTGTGCCATACCCTGTCAAGTACCTTGAAAGTGGCATCCTGTCATAATTTAAACCAAGATTCTCTTTCTCAAGCTACTACCTTCAATAAAACAATCAAAATGTGATTAGCTTTCTTCACATTATTTTTGTATTTGCATATGGAACATGTATTAAATGCAGAGTCAGAACATATCTGTGCATCACATGTTGGGGAATGAATACAATTGAGCCAGCTACTTTTTCCAAGCTGTTAATCAGGGCATCATACCAGTTACTTCAGATATTTCAAGGACTTCCCATCATTTTCTTCCAGACTACTTGTCTTGAGCCATTCCCTTCATATGATGTATTTTAAGTAATAGGGAATTTAGCTGAGTGTGGAACATGATTCTCTTAGAGTCTGGAAATAGAATAGTGGTGTGAAAATAGCAAAACCTCCAAACAGTGACTTTGAGTTTCTTTTTCGCCATTTATTGTTTAGAATATTGCAAAATTTATTAAACTTCTCAGATCTTCTTTTTATCTATAAAATGGCAAAAAATTAGATTATAGAATATCTGGAAATTTAGAAAAGGTGTTTAAAGCACTTGCTAGATATGTTGTTAGTCATTGATGAATGCCAATTTCCTCCTTTGTGGAATGCTTAAGTTAATAAAATTGGGACTGTTCTCTAATTCATCTTATATTTCCTTATTTTTTCCTTCTTTTTCCCACCTGCCTCCTGCCTAAGAGTGAAAATGCAGCAACTGAAAATGATGTCATCGCATTGTTAAATGCCTGTATATGGACCATAGGTAAAAACACATTATTATAACTGCAGATATGCAATGACAATAACAAAAAGTGCAGGGAATGAATGATTTTTGAGTCACTAAAGTTGGGAGTTTCCTTTTCATAGTAAACTTAGGTAGAATTGGGTGAGTTGTTTGAAAGAGGTGTTCAGCTGTCAGTGTCACATTTCATTATATATAAATCCAACAATTCTTTTCCTATTAATTAGATGTTTAATAACATGAATAAATTAAATATGGTTATGATGTCACATATCTGGTTGAAAACAGTCTTGATGATAACAGATGTGTATTCCAATTTACACAAAATGAGACAGCCTTAGAGAGCTCAACTACTACAGTATAATTATTTCAGAATGTTGCCGTTTCTTTTATTATTCCCCAAAATGACACCAGCAACTTTAATGAAATTTTCCAAAACTGTGTGCTTTAGTAAGACTAATTATGTTTCTTTTCATATCAAAAAATATGTAGTTTAAAAAAGAACAGTTCCTTAAATATATTTATGAATTCCAACACCTTAAATGTGTTACATATTTATATATATATAAAATACTATATATAATGTATAATGTCTCTAGAGTTAACTAAAGAAACGGATGATATAAAAGATAGATAAATTTTATAGATGCACATATTTTATAGATAGATAGAGCTTTAGATCCCTGTAAGGTATTGACATTATTAGGAAAGTCAGTTTAGAAGGGGACCAAAGTTTTATTTTATATCCTTTCAAAACTCAGTATGATTTAGAATTTACAGTCATCTATTTTATTCTGGACTATATTCTGAATACTATGTTGGTTCCTGAGAATTGCAACTAAATATAAATCCTGATGTAAGAGATTATATGCAATCAGAATATTAATAGACTGTACATAGAAATTTTAATAGAAAGTTGTAATGGACAAAAATTGATGAAATAAGTGCTATGACAACACATAGATAGTGTTTTTTCTGACTGGATTGCAATAGAGTGATTTGTGGGTGATGTGGTATTTGATCTCAGCTTGGAAGAATGAGAATTTTGCATGTGACTAAAGCATCTGCCTACAATGTGGGAGACTCAGATTCAATCCCTGGGTCGGGAAGATCTCCTGGATAAGGAAATGGCAACCCACTCCAGTATTCTTGCCTGGAAAATCCCTTGGATGGAGGAACCTTGTAGGCTACAGTCCATGGGGTCGCAGAGTCAGACACGACTGAGTGACTTCACTTTCACTTTTGGAATAAGAAGCTATAAACTTAAGATATTCACTTAATAGAAAAAGGGAAACTCATTAACTTTTGAAAGGAACGTTATGACCATCTAGTTTAAAGAAAAATATTTGTATTAAAATAAAAATATTCATCACATATTAAATAATAAAGATAGGAAAAACTACATGAGCATATACATTTTAGTCTGATTCTTACGAGAAATATATAAGCACCATGAATGTATCCACATAAGGGCATTGACTGGAATATTAAAGAAAATACACTACAACATTAGGAATAACTGCACCCCACTCCAGTACTCTTGCCTGGAAAATCCCATGGACAGAGGAGCCTGGTAGGCTGCAGTCCATGGGTCACGAAGAGTCAGACACTTACTGAGCGACTTTACTTTCACTTTTCACTTTCATGCATTGGAGAAGGAAATGGCAACCCACTCCAGTGTTCTTGCCTGGAGAATCCCAGGGACGGGGGAGCCTGGTGGGCTGCCGACTGTGGGGTCACACAGAGTCGGACACGACTGAAGCGACTTAGCAGCAGCAGCAGCAGCAGCTGGTGATAATCTAAATATTAACATTGTAAATTTCTTCAATTGACATAAAGGGAAATTATAATAAACCTAGACAGCATGTTAAAAGTAGAAAAGACACTTTGCTGACAAAGTTCTGTATGGTCAAAGTGTGGTTTTTCCAGTAGCCATGTACAGTTGTGAGAGATGGGCCATAAAGAAGGCTCAGCACTGAAGAATTAATGCTTTTGGATTGTAGTGCTGAAGAAGACTCTTGAAAGTCCCTTGGGCTACAAGAAGATCAAACCAGTCAATCCTAAAGGAAATCAACCCTGAATATTCATTAGAAGCATTGTGCTGAAGCTGAAGCTTCAATACTTCGGCCACTTGATGTGAAGAGCCGATTCGTTGGGAACTACCTTGATGACTGAAAAACACCTTGATGAAAGATTGAAGGCAAAAAGATGAGAGCTTCAGAGGATGAGATGGTTAGGTAGTGTCACTGACTCAATGGACATGAATTTGAACAAACTGCAGGAGATGACAGAGGACAGAACAGCCTGGTGTGCTACAGTCCATGGAGTTGCAAGAAGTCGGACATAATGACTGAACAACAAATGACGACAATGGCATAATGTTATAAATTCTTAGAAAAATTTTTACACCTCATTTACTTCTTTTGATCATGTTGTTTGAATTTATGACTTTGGATAGGGTTGGAGAAGCTTGTAAAATCACAAAATAAAACATAATGAGTTCTAAATTTTAACGAGTGAATGACTTCCTAGAGATGAAATGTTGTCTTTTAGTGAAAACTGTACAGTGAATTGAGCCAAAAGAAACCAAATGCTGACAAATGACGTAGGGGAATAAGAAAATCTTTTAAGTATTTCAACATAAAAGCAATTCAGAACAAGAGATTCCAAGTCCATTATTAAAGAGCATATGAAATCTACAATAACATTGAAATAGCTGTGCTGCTGATCTGCTTTTAAAATGAGTACTTAATAAAATTTATTTTCTTTTAAAATGATGCAGCAATTGATATTGCCATCTGAACTTAAAAGCTGCACTCTGATGAATATAAAAGTGATAGAAATAAACATTTAAGTCTAAATAAATCATTATCTAGGTAATACACATTCCAGGGTATTGCGAGTTAGACAATAAATGGCATTGATACAATTCTGTAAGAACTCAAATGGTGCTTTCCAGTATCACATAGATATGTAGAATAATGATTAACAAATTAGAAGGTACTAGATTTTAAGTGTGATTTTTAAAATGAGAAAGAATGTAGGAAGAAGCTTTAAAAAGCACTGGCATGAGAATTTAAAAGTCATTTATGTTTAAGGATAGCTTAAATAATTTTTGTTAGAATCAAAAGTAAGATTCTTATTAATACATACAGTTGTGATAAATGATAATTTTCTCTTAACTTTTCTTTCTGATATTTCATTGTTAGTCTATAGAAATACAACAGATTTCCTTTTATTAATTTTGTATCCTGCACTTTATCAAATGCACTGATGAGTTCTGGTAATTTTTATGGTGGCATCTTTAGGATTTTCTATGTATAGTATCATGTCATCCCCAAACAGACAGTTTTAGTTCTTCCTTTCAAATTTGAAATTTTCTTGTTTTTCTCTCCTAATTGCTGTGACTAGGCGATGGCAACCCACTCCAGTACTCTTGCCTGGAAAATCCCATGGACGGAGAAGCCTGGTAGGCTGCAGTTCATGGGGTCGCTAAGAGTCAGACACGACTGAGCGACTTCCCTTTCACTTATCACTTTCATGCGTTGGAGAAGGAAATGGCAACCCACTCCAGTGTTCTTGCCTGGAGAATCCCAGGGACAGAGAAGCCTAGTGGGCTCTCATCTCTGGAGTCGCATAGAGTCGGACATGACTGAAGCGACTTAGCAGCAGCAGCAGTAGCAGCAGCAGCAGGACTTCCAAAGCTCTGGTGAACAAAAACAGTGAGAGTAGGCATCCTTGCCTTGTTCCTGATCTTGGAGGAAATGCTTTCAGCTTTTCACCATTGAGTATGTGTTAACTCTGGGTTTGTTGTATATGGTCTTTATTATGTTGAGGTGTGTTCCCTCTATGCTGGCTTTCTGGAGAGGGTTTTTTTTTTTTTATCATAAATAGATGTTGAATTTTATCAAAAGCTTTTTCTGCATCTATTGAGATTATCATATGGTTTGTACTCTTCAATTTGTTAATGTGGTGTACCACATTGTTTGATTTACAGATATTGAAAAATCCTTGCATCCCTGAGATAAATCCCACTTGATCATGGCATATGATTATTTTAAAGTATTGCTGCATTTGGTTTGCTATATTTTGTTGAGGATTGGTGCACCCATGTTTATCAGTGAAACGGGCCTGTAATTTTCTTTTTTTTGTTGCATCTTTGCCTGGCTTTAGTATCAGAGTGATGCTGGCCTCATAGAATGAGTTTGGAAGTGTTCCTTCCTCTACAGTTTTTTGGGGAACGGTTTCAGAAGCATGGATGTTAACTGTCTCTAAACGTTTGGTAGAATTCACCTGTGAAGCCATCTGGTCGTGGACTTTTGTTTGCTGGGAGTTTTTAAGTGACTGATTTAATCTCATTACTGGTAATTGGTCTACTCATTTTTTTCTATTTCTTTCTGGTTTAGTCTTGGAAGACTATACTTTTCTAAAAAATCTTACAGAATATATTATTTGATCTCAATGGAATTAAATTATTAATAAAAATATATTGCTAAGGATTTTTATATTCATACTGTTTAGTTCATTTTTATAAATCTATTTTTGACTTACATATGTACATTATTTCACTTTTTTCTTGTATAATTTTATCCTACTATTTTTCTGATATTGTTAATTTTTTTCTTATTACTATTCAGATTGTCATCATTGATATTTTAAAAGTATTTTGTATTCTGTTTGGAAAGTTCATGCCAAAATATAAGTGATCTCTTTCTTTTTGAATATGTGGAGACATTTTATTCCTTAATTTAATCTGCTGCAGATTACATGGTTAGAACTTTTTCTAAGCTAAATAACGCAATGTGTTGACTTTTCCTTCAGCCTGACAATAAGTAAATTATCTGAAGTTTATAGGAGTTGAAGATGTTTCTTTACTTAATTTCACCACTAATATAGTTTTTTGTTTTTATTTTCATGCTCTATAAATTATTATCAGATTAATACATGAGGAAGGAGTTTGAATACAGTTGCTCATTTCCATGTCTTCTGGAATTCTCTTTGTATTTCCACATTAAAAAGAAACTGTTTACATGATCTATTCTTTAATATGTTTATCCTATCAAATATATTCATGTATGTTGATAGATGCCTCTAGCTATATTTCAGAGCAATGTGGAGATATAAAATAAAAAGTGTATGAAATTGTTATGGGAAAATATGGACAAAATGCACCATTTTTCTTATATAACAAATTCTTACCTGCTCCATTGTAGAGGTTTTATTTTTGAGTAATGAAAGTCTTAGCCATTGACTCAAGATTTTCTTCTGACTCCTAAATGATATGATAATACCAGTTCAAAAAAAAATTAAATATCTTTAATATTTCTAAGACTGAATCACTTTTTTCCTAATACCTGTGCTTATGGATGTCATTCCCTCATGGTATAAATATAGATTAAATTAGTAGAAAGAAATGACTTTCCATTCTGTGTTGAACTTAGGTGTTTCCAGAGATGAACTTCCTCCCTGGAAATAAAAATAGTCTTCATTCATGAATTTTTATTTGAGGCGAAATAGTATAGGTTTTGAAGACAGGCATACTTGAAATCAATTCCAGTTTTTCCAAGTAAATGTGTGGTCATAGACATTTCATACACTTTATTAGCATCAGTTTTCTTTTCAGAATTGAGAATCATAATGTCTATCATGGAATCAGGAATTATACATACGCAGAAGACTTACTTTAAAATGAACAGCTTTTATTAACCATTGATACTTGATTCAAAATGTCTTTCAGATTTCCTATATTGGTTAAGTCAGTTGTCATCTGAAGAAAGTTATTTTATCCTTTGTTGTCAACCCTTAGAGTGAGGGCAGATTTTTAAAGTTTGCTTTAGCTCTACCTGGGCCACTTCCTAAGGGTTTTCTGGTCTCTGAGAGGTTAATACTTGTACAGTCTCTGCGTCACACCACATTAGAGGTGAAAGAACAAAGAGAATAAAGCCTTTGAAAGAGAAGGAGAAATCTAGGATTCAGTGATCCTGATTCCAAGGAAATCATTTTGTTCTTGAACTACCTTACAAATTCTCTTGAGGATGGAGTAAGTTACCACAAGCTATTAGAGGTTCTATTAATAAATGCCAAGGATTTTACAGAATTGGTGTGAAAGTTTCCAAAGCTTTGTAATGCTAAATAAACCAACCAGCATGTAAACAAGCAAACCAAAAAACAAACTGCATTTTTCCTGGTGGCATGAGTGGTAAAGAACCTGCCTGGCAGTGCAGAAGACATAAGAGACATGGGTTCGGTCCCTGGGTTGGGAAGATCCTCTGAAGAAGGGGATGGCAACCCACTCCAGTATTTTTGCCTAGAGAATACCCTGGACAGAGGACCTGGCATCTTACAGTCCATAGGGTCATAAAGAGTTGGACACGACTGAAGTGACCTAACACAGAATTTGTTTTCACATACTCCTATTAGAGCCTTTAAATGTTATGTGTATTTATACATATGAATTCACTAATATTTTATAATTCATGAATGTATGTATTCATGAATCCATTCTGCACGATGACTAAATACTTTCTCAGTAACTATAGCTATAAAATATACCTTACAATGTTCATATTCTATTTTATTCTCCAAAATTTTCTAACTCTTCCTGTTTCAGTCCTCTTCCATACGAATTTTAGGAATTACAGAAATAAGCTCCATAAATAAGAGAGTCATTACAAGTACATTAAATGTTAATATAAGAATATACCTATAATATTGAATCTTCCTATTTATCAGTATAGTTATTTTCAAATATTCTTCATAGGGATAATTTTTTAGATATCCAGAAGTCTGTTTCCATTGTATTGGATTCGTTATCACATATATAGGTACGTATGGATTAACAGCATACTTGAAACATTATGGGTACTAATATCATTCACTGTATCTTTCCAGAATACTTTTACTATGTCATTCTTTCTTATGAAATTTATATATCACCACATTATAAGGAAACAATATATTCTGAAGCACAATTTCTATTTTATTCTATAGGAAAAAAATAGTTTAAGAATATTCTTCCAAAAATCTCCAAACACTCTTTTAATGTACCTAAGCAGAAGTGATACAATAACATCTCTATCAAAAACTCATGGTAGTATTAAATATTTTGTATATCTAGGCACTTAATCACTTGCCATATATCTTGCCTGTTTGGATTATTCAGCAGGAGAGAGGCAAAATCTCCCTTGGGTAATGAAGGTATTAAATTTAAGTTTGTAGGGAGCTTTGTTGTCAAATGAAAAACATCTGGCTATTTAGGAGCAGACAGATGTTCAAATAAATTTTTCATTTTTCATAAAAAGTGTCTGTTACCTGGCTGCAATCTTAGTATGAATTCCTGGAAAATAAAAATGTTTCATTCATTCATATATTCAAATCATATGGGTAGCTAAAAATCGGCAAAATCACAGAGGCCAATTCATTACTATATTTTGTCGCAATTATAATTAACAAATTATCTTTGTTTCTTATCTTCATGCATTTTAAGTATGTATCACTTCTTTGCTCAATTAGATTTTAATTACCAGAGAAGATCCAAAAATCCTCGTTAAATTCTCAAACACACAAAACTAATACAAAAAAGTTTCTTAAAAATGTGCCATATGAATTTTTCCTCAAATATTTTTTAAACTTATAGAGGGAAGGTAGCTTAGCAATGCCTTATGTAAAATGCCAGAATACCATAGATTTAAATCTACCTACATGATGAAATCACTGGTGGCTCAGCAGTAAAGAATCCGCCTACCAGTGCAGGAGATGTGGATTTGATCCCTGGGTCAGGAAGATCTCCTGGGGAAGGAAATGGCAACCCACTGTAGTTTTCTTGCCTGGGAAATCCCATGATTTCCTGGCAAGGAAATGCTTGCTTGATGGAGCCTGGCATCAACAGCCCACAGGGCTGCAAGAGTCAGGCACGACTTAGCTACTAAACCACCACCAGCACATGATGAAACAGAAAATGGAATGAACATGATGATGAATTGAAATTATAAAGAATAATAGACCATAAAATTCTAGATTGCAAACCAAGACATCTAAGTGTCCATTGGTTTGAAAATATTAATATTTCATTTTTAGATGAACCACTATACTATTTTAACTCCATTTGGAGGTTCAGTATAGCACAGGCATTCTAAATTATGAAGCACTATAGAAAGTAAAGGCTTCGCTAGTGGCTCAGATGGTAAAGAATCTTCCTGCAGTGCAGGAGACCTGGATTCGATGCCTGGGTCAGGAAGATCCCCTGGAGAAGGGAATGGCTACCCACTCCATTATTCTTGCCTGGAGAATTTCATGGACGAGGAGCCTGGTGGGCTATAGTACATGGGGTCACAAAAAGCCAGACACAACTGAGTGACTAACACTTTCACTTTCATAAAAATTAAATATTTTACAATTTGGTGCACTATTTACAAATAATTATTTAAAAAAAACTTTTAACATGGAAAATTCTAAATACACAGAAATAAAAATAATGCAATGAAAACACAGTGCCTCCTATATGATCAGTGTATGGTAAATTCCATTTAATTTATCACCCTCCAGAATTAAAAAACTAACTTATGTTAACCTTTTTGTTTTGCAATGGGGATATAATTTACACATCATAAATTTCACCCATTTAAAGTGAACAATTAAGTTGGTTTTAGTATTTTCACTAGATTGATACAATTATCATCCCCAAAAGTAATCCTAAAGTCCTTACTGGTGACTCCCAGTTCCGCCCTCCTGGTAGCCCCTGCAGTCACAAATCTATTTTTGCTTCTATATTTTCGCCTATTCTGAATATTCTAAAAATAGGATCATGTGACATATGATCCTTTGTATCTTACTATATCGCTTAGTACATTCTTTTCAAAGTACATCTGCATTGAACCATGCATCAGTACTTCATTCTTTCTCAGAGTTGAATAATATTCCATTGTGTGGATACTTCACATTTTGGTTTGTCTTTTCATCAATTGATAGATGTTGAGATTGTTTCTGCTTAGTGGTTATGTGGATAATGCTGCTATGAACATTTGTATTTAGGGTTTTAGATGAACATATGTATTAAATTCTCCTAAATATATACATAGAAGTGGAATTGCTGGATCTTGAGATAATTCTGTGTTTACAAAATTTTCCCTCAATTTATGGTCTTTGTACTGTTGGCAAAAATTAATTTTTCATAGATATATATATTTTTTTGGACTATCAGGTCTATTCCTTTGTTCTATGTATCTGCATGGGTTTTGCTCTTTGTTCTTTTAATAGTGCATATTGCATTGCTTGGTTTTCATGTATAGGACCACCCTTGCCTTTCTGGGTTGCCTCAAACTGTCATGGTGTGCTCCTTAGTATATATTGCTGGTTTCGGTTTGCTAGTATTTTTTTGAAGATTTGTTAATCTCTATTCATAAGAAATATTGGTCTACAGTTTTCTTTCTCTTAATGCCTTTTTTTATACTTGTCTGTTTTTTAAATTATTATCATAAGAGTGGCCTCATGGAATCAGTTTGAAAGTGTTTTCTCCATTTCTATTTTTTTTTTTTTAATTTGTGAGAGATTGGTGTTGTTTTGTAAAATAGTCCTGGGCTTTGCTTTCTGTGAGTTTTAAAGATTATTGATTCAACTTCTTTACTTGTTATTACTATATTCAGTTTTTGTTTCTTTTAAAAGAATTTTTGTGTCTTTTTAGAAAATTTTTAGTTTATCTGGTTATCTAATTTGTTAGCATATTTGTCTTCATAGTATTCTCCCATAATCCCTTTTTATTTCTCTAATTTTGGTAGTAATGTCCTCTTTTTCACTGCTGGCATTAGTAATTGTCTTCCTTTTTCTTAGTCAATTTAACTAAATGTTTGTAACTTTTGCTGACTATTTTTTGGAATGATCAACTTTTTGTTGTTGCTGATTTCCTCTATTTTTCTATTTTACTTCTTCTCTAATATATTTTATTTCCATCATTTATCTTTGGGTTCAGTTTCCTCTTCCTTTCTTACTTTCTTAAGATGTGATTTTAGGTTATTTTAAAACTTGTCTCTTTTTTTTTTTAAAGAAAGAATTCACTATGGTAAATTTCTCTGTGGTAAATTTCTCTCTAAGAATGACTTTAGGATGTGCTTTAGTTTTTGTTTTTTTCATTCCATCTCATTTAATTTGCATAATGATTTATTCTTTGATTCATTGGTTATTTAGGTGTACATTCTTTAATGTCTATATAGTTGTGGATTTTCCAAATTTCCTTCTGTTATTGATTTCTAATGTAATTCTACTATGTAGAATGTAAAGTTTGTTATATTTGTTTATGTAAAACAAACTTTGCATAACTTCAAGCTGTTTAAAGTTATTGAGACTTGGTTCATGGTCTAGCATATGGTCCGTCCTGAAGAGCATTCCCGTGGTGCTGCTGGAGGAAGGGCCCTATGGGTGTAGTTGACTTACAGTGTTGTCCTAGTCATCTCTTCTCTTTTGCATCTTCTGTCTCATTGTTCTAACCACTATGGAATTTTAGATATTGAAATATCTAACTCATATTGTAGAAAAATTGAATTATCCCTTTCATTTTGTCATTGCTTAATGAATTTGGGGGTTCTGTTTTTATAGATGATTATGAAGCAAATCCTAAACACTATGTAATTTTAGCTATAAATTTCTCAGTAGTATACCTAAATGGTAAGAACCTGTTTAACATAACAATATAACATAACAATACCATTATGTTGACCGTTGAAATTGACAATAGTGATTTAAAGCAATTGCTTATTCAGAGTTCAAATTTCCCAAATTGTCGAACATTGACTTTTATTTTCATTCTCTATTTTCTTTTACTCTTCTACTGTCTTATAAGATGCATATGTTTATGCAACCATCAAGGTACGGAACATTCCCACCATCCAGATGATTCCCTTATGTCCCACCAATAAAATATCATATATTCATATGTAACTACTATTCCAACATTAGTTTTACCAGTTTTTGAAGGTCAGGTGACTGAAATCATAGTTTTTTTGTGCTTGGTTTCCTTCACTCAACATTTTGTCTTTGAGTTTTAACCATGGTATTACATGCACTATGCTGTAATACCATGATTATGATTTGAGTTATGATTTTCCAAAAAGAGCATATCAGTAGTAGTTTATTCTTTATCATTGCTCTGATGATTTCCATTGCCTATCTATACAATAATTTATGTAGTCTATTCTAATGTTCATAGACATTTAGACTGTTTCACATGGCACTCAGTAATAGAGTATACATAAGTTTATCTTTAGAAGATAAGCTCAAACATTTATCTATAAAAACATCTATAAATATCATCCAAAAAAATAGAACCCCCAAATTCGTTAAGCAAGCAACGACAGAATGAAAAGGATAATTCAATTTTTCTACAATATGAGTTGGATATTTCAATATCTAAAATTCCATAGTGGTTAGAACAACAAGGCAGAAGATCCAAAAGAAAAGAGATGACTAGGACAGAGTGGTTACATTAATTTCAACTCCAGACATCATTGTGTAAATGCTACATTTAACCCATAATCTTGAAAATACTAGATGTTGTTGCTATAACACTTTTAAAGACAGTAGGTCTCTAAATTATGACTGCAGTTGTTTCTCTCTGGTTTTTCCTGTGGTCATGTATGGATGTGAGAGGTGGACTGTGAAGAAAGCTGAGCACCAAAGAACTGATCTTTTTGGACTATGGTGTTGGAAAAGACTCTTGAGAGTCCCTTGGACTGCAAGGAGATCCAACCAGTCCATTCTGAAGGAGATCAGCCCTGGGATTTCTTTGGAAGGAATGATGCTAAAGCTGAAACTCCAGTACTTTGGCCACCTCATGTGAAGAGTTGACTCATTGGAAAAGACTCTGATGCTGGGAGGGATTGGGGGCAGGAGGAGAAGGGGACGACAGAGGATGAGATGGCTGGATGGCATCACTGACTCAGTGGACGTGAGTTTGAGTGAACTCCGGGAGTTGGTGATGGACAGGGAGGCCTGGCGTGCTGCGATTCATGGGGTCACAAAGAGTCAGACACAACTGAGCCACTGAACTGAACTGAACTGAACTGAATGCCTTCAAATGACTGAGTTTTTCTACCCCAGTCTTTGTAGCTGTTTTTGACAGGAATATTACTGCTTTATAAGTAAGCACAATGTTTTTACACCGTTTATTTAAATTACAACCCAATAAACTCTATATGTTTCAACTGATTGATTTGGCTCTTAAATTTGTTTTAATCTACAGGTTTCCACTCTGTTTCTTCTTCCCTAGCTATTATTTATTGAAAGAAAAAATCATCTGTCTTATGGAGTCTCTAACAGTCTGTAGTTTACTAATTCATCCCCATGATGTCACTAATCATTTCTTTTTTTTCTATTATTTGCAATAATAGATGTAGGAAGCCTTAAATGGCCCTGACTTGATGTTTTGGCAAAAACACTTTATATTATATGTGGAGTTATAATTTTCCAAAGAGAACATATTGACAAGGTGTCACTTTTGTATAATGTTCAGTTCAGTTCGGTTGCTCAGTCATTCTGACTCTTTGAGACCCCATGGACTGAAGCATGCCAGGCCTCCCTGTTCATCACCAACTCCCAGAGTTTTCTCAAACTCATGTCCATTGAGTTGGTGATGCCATCCAACCATCTCATCCTCTGTTGTCCCCTTCTCCTCCTGCCCTCAATCTTCCTCAGCATCGGGGTCTTTTCAAATGAGTCAGTTCTTTGCATCAGGTGGCCAAAGTATTGGAGTTTCAGCTTCAGTATCAGTCCTTCCCATGAACACCCAGGACTGATTTCTGTTAGAATGGACTGGTGGGATCTCCATGCAGTCCAAGGGACTCTCAAGAATCTTCTCCAACACCATGGTTCAAAAGCATAAATTCTTCAGCACTTAGCTTTCTTTATTATCCAATTCTCATATCCATACATGACTACTGGAAAAACCAAAGCTTTGACTAGACAGACCTTTGTTGGCAAAGTAATGTCTCTTTTGTCTAGGTTGGTCATAACTTTTCTTCCAAGGAGCAAGCATCTTTTAATTTCATGGCTGCACTCACCATCTGCAGTGATTTTGGAGCCCTCCAAATTAAAGTCTGTCACTGTTTCCATTGTTTCTCCATCTATTTGCCATGAAGTGATGGAACCAGATGCCATGATCTTAGTTTTCTGAATGTTGAGGTTTAAGCCAATTTTTTCACTCTCCTCTTTCACTTTCATCAAGAGGCTCTTTAGTTCTTCACTTTCTACCATAAGGGTGGTGTCATCTCCATATCTGAGGTTATTGTTATTTCTCCTGGCAATTTTTATTCCAGCTTCATCTAATCCAGCATTTCTCATGATGTACTCTGCATATAAGTTAAATAAGCAGGGTGACAATATACAGCCTTGACGTACTTCTTTCCTGATTTAATAATGTTAGTGTCTATTAATAATTATTCCCCTGATCTTTTATATCAGTAGATATTGAAAATTGTGCTGTTCTTATTTATCATTCCATCTTCATTTATTAGCTTAATATTCTTTAAGGATAAAATTTTCCTCCTTATCTAGCTAGTATCCAGTAACAATAAGAAAAATAAGGTGATACAAGTTAAATGCTTAATATTTTTCCCGTTATTTACCAATGTTTTCACAGATAAGTTGAATACATATTTTAAATACTTAATGTTTTCCCTTTATTTACCAGTGTTTTGACTGATAAGTTGAATACATATTATCCTCTAAATAGGGCTAATGGCTTTATTATTTTTATACTTTTATGATCATCAATGAATTTTTATACAAATATTGCAGTTACAGCAGTCTTTGAGAACATTCTTGCTTTGTGGTAAGACAAAATATTTCAGGTTTGTCTTGTCCATTTCTTGTCTGTGATTTGGGTAGGCTTCTGTGGAAGAAGCTTTGGTTCCTTTTAGAAAAGAATGATAATTAGAGTTTTCAGCATGGACAAGAAGGATGTTCTTTGCTACAGGAATAGTTATTATGTCTAGGTTCTTTCTGGAAACAGAGATAGAAAACATAATTTTTAAGGATTAAAGTTAATGTGTTAATGTGTTAATGATGGAAGAAAAGTTATGACCAACCTAGATAGCATATTGAAAAGCAGAGACATTACTTTGCCAACAAAGGTCCATCTAGTCAAGGCTATGGTTTTTCCAGTGGTCATGTATGGATGTGAGAGTTGGACTGTGAAGAAAGCTGAGTGCCGAAGAACTGATGCTTTTGAACTGTGGTGTTGGAAAAGACTCTTGAGAGTCCCTTGGACACGACTGTGTGACTGAACTGAACTGAATGATGATACTTCCAAGTTGAATTCAGGAATACAAGGTTCAGGAATACAAGGTGACATAACTATTTTTTCTCTCCCCTTTCCAGTGCTGAGATTTCTGCTTCTCAAGAGCATCAATATGATTAGTCATTTATTTCATGCCATAATATACTCTCATCTCAGAATAACAATATTTTCAATAGCATCATAAAAAATATATTTATCATAAATAGCCTTTCTTTTTAATTTTTAATTTTGGAATACACTTCACTCAGGTTACACAGCAAATTTTAGAGATACAGGGTCCTTTAAGGTGCTTAAGGCTTAAGGTGGCTCAGCTGTAAAGAATCCACCTGCCAGTGCAGGAGACACAAGTTCCACCCCCAATCCCAGGAGATTCCTACATGCCCTGGAGTGTCACAGTTATCGAGCACGTGCTCTAGATCCTAGAAGCAGCAACTACTGAGCTGGCATATGTAGAGCTTGTGCTGCACAGCAAGAGAAGCCCCTGCAATGAGAAGCCATACCTGCTGCAGCTAGAGAAAAAGCCTGTGCAGCAACAAAGACCCAGCACAGCCAAAAATAAATAAATAAAATCATATTAAAAAATGCTTACACCCTAAACTAGATCAGAGGTTCATTTTTTTGTCTTTACTGTGCATTTTAGGGGTTGTTTTTTAAAGTAATTGTGTTCTATAGTTATGTAAAATATTTACATAGTTCCAAAATACAGTCCCTGACTTTTACATAAATTATAAATTTCACGTATTGTTTTTGTGTAATGATCATCTTCATCATTTTATTGGAAGAAAAATTTAATAAATCATTTATTCATTAAGCAAATATTGATATTAAAAGTATTAGAATTAATAGGTGATGATTAGAGTGTAAGGAGAAATGAAAGATTAGGTTCCTGGTGTATGTAAGGAGATATATTATGATGTTTCACCTACTTTCTCTCTTTCAATTCTCATAGCAACATTCTGATTATTTTCTTTTAATATACTATTACTAAGGAACAAATTGAGGGTAAAATGGCTTCACTAACCTTAAAAATTCATGTACGTAGTCAGTATAATATTCGTGTTTAAATGTAGGTGTATTATCAGCTAGGTTCTTTGCATTGTATACTATCAAATTAAAGTAAATAAATTAACATTTGTATAATTTCTTACAGAATTATTTCACACCTAATTGCATCCTCAGAATACTATTGGAAGAAATTTACTTTCATGTTTTACAACAGTGTTGACTCTAGATCCTAATCTTTCTATGTTACTTATATTTTATGTTTGTTTTCTAGCACCTTAACTCATTTGCAGCATATTGGGTTGGGTCTAAATTTGTATATATATATATAGGAACAAAAAGCTGAACTGAATGAGTGGTTGACTTATTTTTAAATATAAAGACAGAGTGATAAATTTTATTTATTTTATATTCAGAAAATATTTCAGTATTAGTTTTTATGAATATTCTAAGTTGTTAAAGTTGCCAAGGTTTATGTTTTTTTTCATATGTTCTTCTCTGCATTCTATTTCTTTCTCTTCTATACACTTTAAGTAACATCACAAGTTTTCTGATTTCCATTAACATGCACATTTCCTTACAGGTGCAGTTTTCATTTAAAAATGAGCTATGTACCAGTGACATTGAGAGCAGAAATACACCGCATATAAGGCAGTTCAGTAGTGTATGTGCATTTGTTTTATCTATTGGGATTGCATTAAAAAGCCAGGGAGGCCTGGCGTGCTGCAGTCCATGGGGTTGCAAAGAGTCGGACATGACTGAGTGACTGAACTGAACTGAAAAAAGCTCAATGGAAGCTGCTAAAGTCCATTAGTCATATATAAAGGAAGACTGATTATCTGTTCTAACAGAGAATCACCCCCAAGACCTTGTTTTAATAGCACAGAAAACATGTGGATTTTTCGCAGCTCCGAAACATGGTGTAGCAATTTCATAGTCTTATCTTTGTTCTCACAATGAGACTGTGTTGTTGAGCAATTGGTGAAAGTACTCAGTTCTGGCAGTTCCATGGTCCCTCGCTTGGGTAAAATGAATTCCACCTCAGCTAAAATGTTTTCTGAAATCATCACACAGTATTAAGAACCAGATTTCTTTCACCTTTATCAACCTTGGGCACAAAATAAGGGATTGCTGAACAGAAGATATCAATAGAGATGAATAGTTTTATAACATTTCAATTTTCATATACAAAAGGTATTCTCATTCTTTTAAATATAAAACAGATAAAAAAGGAAAAGAAAAGAACTTGAAAGAGTCAGTGTGGTTGAAAAGATATCCCAGGCTCTGCCTCTGACTTGTGAGGAGAAGCCATCACAACCAGGTTCAAATCTACCTCTTGTGCATTTTAGCTTTGTCTTTGCAGGAGACAAGATCTCCTAAAACCTCAAGCCATTGAAGTGAATCAGCAGCTTTGGACAAATGCTGCCAGACCTTTGGCACACAATTCAGGATGGTTAGCATCTACCTAGCCCTCTCATTGGAGAAGGCAATGGCACCCCACTCCAGTACTCTTGCCTGGAAAATCCCATGGACAGAGGAGCCTGGTAGGCTGCAGTCCATGGGGTCGCTAGGAGTCGGACACGACTGAGCGACTTCACTTTCACTTTTCACTTTCATGCACTGGAGAAGGAAATGGCAACCCACTCCAGTGTTCTTGCCTGGAGAATCCCAGGGACAGGGGAGCCTGTCCGTCTCTGGGGTCTCACAGAGTCGGACACAACTAAAGCGACTTAGCAGCAGCAGCAGCAGCCCTCTCATTATAGTGGCCATAGTGGATAGCATACCCTAACATCTGTGAAAACAGACCTCTCCAGGCCTCATTCTGCAGGATGCATACAGGCTCTAGGGAATCTGCACAATTTCATGAAGGGTGGATAGCTATGTTTCAGTTATCATCAAATATTTAGGGAGTTTAACTGCAACATAAATTGATGCTTAACTAAGGCACATTTGCTGTAACCAGAACTTTCCTGGGGGAACAGTGGTTACTTGCATTACATTCAGTATAACAATCACAATTACTTTCTGAAATGTGGTATTCTTATTTTTTTTTAATAACTGCATTAATAACTTCCCCAAGTTCACATGGCTAGTTAAGTGGCAGGGAGAGAACTTGAAATAAAAAGTCTCTGTGTTTTTTGGTCCAAACCCTTTTCCATGTCATTTCATCATCTCCACTTACAGTGATTCTGTACTCTAAGCTGTGTACTCTGAGTTGATAAACATGAGGAATCAAAAGGTCAGTGACACTTTCACCTAAAGAAAACAAAAAGCCACCACTGAAAAGGGGAAATTATAAAGGAAGAAAAGTGGAACAGCCATTGAATAAAAGCCTAAAAATGTGCTTAGACCTCAGTTCTCCAGTAAAGAACTTCTATTATGTTGTCATTATACTTTTTGTTACTCATAAATCTCAAAAAGAATCATGGTTCATTATAGTCATGATATTTGTGTACTAAACAAGATATTTCTGAAACCCATTGTCTCGTTTACTTTTCAATAATTCTGCAGAATAATCACTATTATTATTCTGATCTTTCCTTTATAAATGAAGAAACAAATGATCAGATAGGTGAAGTGATTTACTGTGTTTGTACAGTGAGCAAGTAACAGAGTCAAGATTTGAGCTCAGTTCTTCTGACTCCAAAATAAAGGGGGCACTTTACTTTCCTAAATCTCCTCCTATAATCAAAGAGATTCTCTCAAATGTGGAAACTACCATTTTCCCAGGTCATCGAATTCAGGGCAAGACAATAGGCCAACATTTCCAGACCATTTTTGCAGAAGTACCAAAAAGTTCATGTTGTGGGAGAATCATTGGGTGCCTAAGTCTTGAAAAGAATAAAGAATTTAGGATTGAAAACTGACTTTTAAAAGTGCTGGCAGTAAATTAAACTGGAAATGTTTAGGTTAATTTGACTTTATATTTTGGACTAGTTTTATTCTTTTGATTTTCTTTTAGTGATAGGATAACCTAAATGACAAGAAAGCTTTGGAATAAATGAAGTTATAAAGATTGTGATGTTTTCTAATCTAACTATAGTCCTTATAGTATAGGGTTTGACAGATTGAATCACTTAAATATATAGGTGGCTAACTTTCCCGATGCTTATATACCTTACTTTTAAAAGAAAAGTCTCTCTTTTATACAAGATACTCTTTTGAAGTTTACAGAACTGGACATCCTGATATTAAGATGAATTAAGAATGAATTAAGATATTAAGATGAATAAGATTTAAACTGCTCTTTTCACAAAGAGTTGGACATGACTTAGTGACTGAACAACAACTTTTTAAAACACAGTATTTGGATATAAAAATTAGAAAAACTAGACAACACAAAGCACATTTATACAGTACTAGGTACAGAATAGATAACTAATGAGGATGTACTGTATGGCACAAGGAACTCTACTCAATGCTCTGTGGTGACAAAGAGCGAATATATGTATTCTTACAGCTGATTTACTTTGCTGTATAGCAGAAATTAACACAACATTGTAAAGCCACTAAGCTCTAATGAAACACACACACACTCTTAAAGCTAAAGCTATCTAAAAAATTTGGCAACAATTACTATGAGGATAGTTCACTGTTTCTCCTTATCCATTGTTTTAGTTTTTAACCTGAGCCATAATTACATAAAAGAAAGAATAAAAATCTATTGAAACAAAGTATCCAAAACATATATAAGACTGTGAAAATATTTTTTATTGATTGCTTGTAAACTGTTACAATGATGTGTAAGACTACTGCATGCTCAATAGGCCCATTATCTTCTTTGAGAAATGAAGGTGGTAATAACATGAATTTGGCTAAAACATTTTTGAATGAAACCTAATCATCTCAGATGGAAGGTTTTTTTAATTAAACTTTTATAATAAAGCATTTTAATTATATACGTGAAGTTGCAAGAAAATGCAAAAGCAATTAAAGGATTCCATTTAGAATGACAGAAGAAAAACTTTTTGAAATCTATTATTTACAAATTCTAGTCATGCTGTGATACAAAATGGAAGGGAAGTCACAATTCTTCTCAAATACGACTTGTCCCCTCCTGCAACAGTTGTTTTATTTAAAAAAAATTTTTTTAAATAAAACTCGACAAAAACACGTAGCTTGTTAAAATATTTGTTTTAATTTACAATATTAGATCTAACAAGTGACATGTGAAACTGCAGATGTGGGCAGCAATTTCTGAGAAAGCAATTTAAATGGTTATGAGTAAATGTCATTGCTGGCAGTAGCAGTTCAGATATAATTCTACCCTTCTGCTGCTCTAAGAGTGCCACTGCTCTTGAGGAATTAAATCCATATGCTAGGATTATTTTGGTTAAACTGGAAATGTAAATTGTAACATCATAAGCCAGTTTCTTTATTTAAGCCTGTAAACATTTGTGTTTTTATGGATTTCCAAATGATCATCAAACACACTTGCAATGTTGATTTCTTGAAGAGCAATGATATAACCCACCATTGAAAGTTTTAGGGTCATTAACATTACATATCAGTAAAAATAGTTTGTGATGCAAATCTGCTGGCTTATATACAACTTGACCATTTTATTTAGTATTAAGATGGCATTATTGAGAATTAAAAATTGGTAATTTTTTCATTACCTTTAAGATATAACTGACAGCAGCCTAAGTTTATGGTGCTATCTGCCGAACAAACATTTAGTATAATTTTTACTGTCAGTATTTTTCAGAAAAAATAATGCATGTTTCAACAGACATGTAAGTATTTTTCCTATACATGTACGCTTTGCATTCATTGGACACTGGGTGGGTTAAAATTCAAAATGAAGGATTGTTAGTGTCTCAGAAATCAACACATTTGTGTCTTAGAGATTGATCTCTTTACGTAAAGCTTCAACTTTATATACATATCTAATAAGACAGGACATTGTTAATATATGTCCAGTATAATTCTGTTGCCTTAATACTCCATTCTTTTACTTAAAAACAATTCTGCTGCCTATCAACTAAACTCTCATCACGCCCACTAAAAATGTTAGAGTAGGAAGCTCCAAATCGTCATCTCTCCACTAAAGCAATGATTAAGTTGGCGAAACTGTCAGAATCACCTTCATTAGAGCTGTAGAATCTATATCTTAATCTAATATTGATGGAGGAAAAAAATAGAACAGTTTGAACACAGGTAAAGGAATTAATCAGAAATAAGTACCTACTGATGGAATAAGTGATTTTATTTTAAACAATAATTTTCAGATTACCTTCTGCTGTTAAATGGTTTAAAATTAAAATATCAGAAGAACAGCTAAAGGAATTAGAAAATCAAATGACAATTATATATAAATACCTGGTAGAGATATTAGCCAACACTTTGGGGATAAAAGCAGAGAAAACATCATCTTCACATATTTATGTCATAATATGCACATTCCTCAGATGTAAAATTTAGAAAAATAAGATATCTTTTTAGTATTCTTAAAAGCATCCTTCTAAAAACTTAATGGTGAAAATGGGGTTACTGTGGTTTAGGGTTAAAGACTAAAGTTAGGTGCAAGACTACTTTTTTAGCTACATAAATAAACATGAGATTGATTTGAAAGAAGAATTTTGCTATGCAAAGAATGAAAAGTATAGGAAGGGGCTATATAAATATATTAGGAGTGAAATGCATAAAGACAAGTAGGCATGAAATTAAAATTACTTTTAAATGCTAACCTAATTCATTTAAAGGTATTGAATTCATTTAAATACCTGGCTTTAATAAGAAAAAAAGGCAAGAGCATTTGGCATAATCAGGTAGTAACAGGAAATTTGTAAGATAACTATTAATAAAATGTAATGAAGTGAATATTTTTTAAAATGAGCATTAAAAACCATTATGTTTAGATAAAGTTATTTTAATGTGATGAGGAAATTATCTCACTAATTTGACAAAAAGAATTTATTTTGAAATGGCAAAGTAAGGTAGAATAAGGAATGCAATTAGGAAAAGTACAGGCAGTTCAGTTCATTCATCAAAAGTGCTAGGCTAGCCTGAAAATTATTTCTATTCATATTACTAGAATAAAGATTTTAAAATAAACTGAAATATTAAAGTGGTAAATGATATTGATCACTATACAGTGATTAGAATTTATAAGTTAGAGTTGGAAGAAATCAGTTGTCCTGTTGCACTAATCAGTGCTCTCACTCCTGTTCTGTCCTCTTCCTAGTGTACTGTACAGAATTTCCATTTTCAGTAGATAGTGCCCACACATGCTAGGGATATGCCCCGAGGATCTTCTGTCTATAAATAAGAACATGCCATATCCCTGCACCAGCCAGAGAAATTGTTTTATTTTTTTAATTCCTCTGTTCAAAACTCCTTGAAGATTTTTCTTAGAATAAAATTTAAAGACCCAGTTATGACTTATTTTAAGCTATCTCTTCATCATCTTTTCTAAACTATCCCCGTACATGGCCAGTAGTACATGGCCATCAGTATCATAGAGGAACAATGTTTGTTCTCTTTGGGACTGTACTCTTGCATATGTGAAGTAGCATTACAGAGTTACTGCTGGAGGAGCAATATACTCATATATAATTGCACAAATATTGTTCATGTCCATCCATGTTGTAATATGTAGAGAAATTTCATTCTTCTTTATTTCTGAATAATATATTACATTATTTTATTATCCATTCATCAGCGATGGACATTAATGTTTTTTCTACGTTTGGGCTTCTATGAATAATGGGGCTGTGAACGTTTGTGTACAAGTTTTTGGTGCACTTTTTCCCCCATTTCTTTTTAGTATATACCTAGGCCTGGAAAATCCCATGGACGGAGGAGCCTAGTAGGCTCCAGTCCATGGGGTCGATAGGAGTTGGGTACGACTGAGGGACTTCATTTTCACTTTTCACTTTCATGCATTGGAGAAGGAAATGGCAACCCACTCCAGTGTTCTTGCCTGGAGAATCCCAGGGATGGCGGAGCCTGGTGGGCTGCCGTCCATGGGGTCGCACAGAGTTGGACACGACTGAAGCGACTTAGCAGCAGCAGCAGCAGCAGCAGGAATGAAACTGATGGATCATATAGTAACTCTATGTTTAGCAAGTTTAGGAATTGCCAAAATGTTTTCCATAATGGCTGCACAAACTTACATTCCCAGCAGTGAATAAGGGTTCCACATCCTCCCCAATACTTATTTTTATCTCATTTTGATTGTAGTCATTCTAGTAGATGTGAAATTGTATGTCCTGTTTTTAAATTTTTATTACCTAAGGACTAATGATGCTGAGTACCTTTTCATACAGTTTCTAGCCAATTATTTATCTTCTTTTGATATTTATTGATAGATCCTTTCCCATTTTGATTGGAGTTTTTTGGGGAGGTAAGGAGTCTTTACATTTTCTAGCTGCCAGTCCCCTACAAGACGTGATTTTCAAAAATTTTTTCCATTCTGCAGGTTGTCTTTTCACTTTCTTGAATGTATTGTTTACATCATATATTTTAAAATTTTGATGTAATCCAGTTTATCTGTTTTCTATTTTTGTTGCTTATAGTTTTGATGTCATAGCTAAGAAACCATTGCCTTAACTGAAGGTCATGACGATTTACTGCTGTTTTTTAATTGGTGTATAATTGCTTTACAATCTTATGTTATCCTCTGCTGTACCACAGAGGAAGCCAGCTATGCATGCATATATCCCCTCACTCTTGAGCCTCTCTCCCGCCCCACTCCCCAGCTCACCCATCGAGGTCATGTCAGAGCACTGAGTTGAGCTTCCTGTGCTTTATAGCAGGTTCCCACTAGCTATTTTATGCATGGGAGTGTATATACGTCAGTCCTATTCTCCCAACTGACCCCACCCTTCACTTCTCCCTCTGTGTCCACATATTTCTTCCCTGCATCTGCATCTCTGTTCCCGCCTTGGTAATAAGTTCATCCTTAACATTTTTCTGGGCTTTCCAGGTGGTGCTAGTGGTAAAGAACTGGCTTGCCAGTGCAGGAGACAAAAGAGATCCAGGTTTTATCCTTGGGTTGGGAAGATGCCCTGGAGAAGGAACTGGCAACCCATTCCAGTATTCTTGCCTGGAAAATTCCATGGACAGAGGAGCCTGGTGGGCTACAGTCCATGGGGTCACAAAGAGTCAGACACAACTGAGCAACTAACATACTGTTTTCTAGATTCCACATATATTTATGTTAATATACGCGATTTGTTTTTCTCTTTCTGAATTAGTTCGTACTGTATGATAGACTCTAGGTTCATCTGCATCTCTCCAGTGACCCTGTTTCATTTCTTTTAGTGGCCACTTAGTATTTCATTGAGTATACATATATCACATCTTCTTTACCCATTCATCTGTCATTGGACATTTAGGTTGTTTCCATGCTGCTGCTGCTGCTAAGTCGCTTCAGTCGTGTCAGACTCTGTGCGACCCCATAGACGGCAGCCCACCAGGCTCCCCCATCCCTGGGATGCGCTGGATATTATAAATAGTGCTGCAGTGGACATTGGGGTATGTGAGTCTTTTTGAATTATGGTTTTCTCAGGGCAAATGCCCTATAGTGGGATTGCTGAGTCATATGGTAGTTATAGTTTTCATTTTTTAAGGAACCTCCATACTGTTCTGAAATGGCACCCCACTCCAGTACTCTTGCCTGGAAAATTCCATGGACGGAGGAGCCTGGTAGGTTACAGTCCATGGGGTTGCTAAGAGTTGGACACGACTGAGTGACTTCACTTTCACTTTTCACTTTCATGCATTGGAGAAGGAAATGGCAACCCACCCCAGTGTCCTTGCCTGGAGAGTCCCAGAGACGGGGGAGCCTGGCGGGCTGCCGTCTATGGGGTCATATAGAGTCAGACATGACTGAAGCGACTTAGCAGAAGCAGCAGCAGCAGCAGCAGCCACACTGTTCTACACAGTGGCTGTGGAGAAAAGGGAACACTCTTGCACTCTTGATGGGAATGTAAATAGATACTTCTATGTTTTATTCTAACAATTTTACTTCTTACATTTAAAGCCTATGATTCATTTTAAGTTAATTCTTAAATATAGTGTCAAGAAAGGATCCAATGTCATTCCCATGCATGTGTTTATCTACTTGTCCCAACACCATTTGCTCAAAAGACTATTCTTTCTCCATTGAATTGTCTTGACACTTCTGTCAAAAATCAGTTGACTAAGAATATAGGGTTTATTTCTAGATTTTAAAATTCTATGTCATTTGCTGTATCTCAGTTTTATTTCATTGGTCTGCATGTCTTCAGTTCAGTTGCTCAGTCATGTCCGACTCTTTGTCACCCCATGAACTGCAGCACACCAAGCCTCTCTGTCCATCACCAACTCCTGGAGTCTACCCAAACCCATGTCTATTGAGTCAGTGATGCCATCCAACCATCTCATCCTCTGTCATCCCTTTCTCCTCCTGTCTTCAATCTTTCCCAGGATCAGGGTCTTTTCAAATGAGTCAACTCTTCCCATCAGGTGGCCAAAGTATTGGAGTTTCAGTTTCAACATCAGTCCTCCCAATCAACACCCAGGACTGATTTCCTTTAGGATGGACTGGTTGGATCTCCTTGCAGTCCAAGGGACTCTCCAACACCATAGTTCAAAAGCATCAATTCTTTGGCACTCAGCTTTCTTTATAGTCCAGCTCTCACATCCATACATGACTACTGGAAAAACCATAGCCTTGACTAGACGGACCTTTGTTGACAAAGTAATGTCTCTACTTTTTAATATACTGTCTAGCTTGGTCTTAACTTTCCTTCCAAGGAGTAAGCGTCGTTTAATTTCATGGCTGCAATCACCATCTGCAGTGATTTTGGAGCCCAGAAAAATTGTCAGCCACTGTTTGCACTGTTTCCCCATCTATTTGCCATGAAGTGATGGGATCGGGTGCCATGATCTATCCTTGTGCAAAATCTCATTGCTTCATATCCTTTAATTTTATGTGATCTATTTCTAGATAATCCATTCTATTTGCTATTAAATTGCAATGATTTAATTGTTGTGCATATACATTATAAAATCTGAAAGAATTATATTCCCTACTTCTATTTTTTTCCTAAAAATTTCAATCTGTTTATATTTTATATGCAGAAAAAAATTTTTTTTTGAATTATAGGTTTTTAATTGTTGAATTTCTGGAGAAATGTTGAAAAAGAACTAACCATTTTGATGGTTGTCATGATATTTAGACAATAATACACATACTCTCATTGTGATATTTATCCAACTATTACCAACAGATATACTCTGCTATATATAAATACATGTTTAACAATTATAAATTTTCTGTCCTGCTTTATTGGTTTGATTATGAGCTTTGTAATTTTTCATCCTCTTCATTTCTATCTTATCTTTAATGCCTTTCATTTTCATACAATTTTAAAGCTGTTGATTTTACAGAGCAGGTCTCTCTGAACTGCCATCACGTACCCCGTGATGGCTCCTGCCCTTTTTCTTTTGTGTCAGTTCAGTTCAGTCACTCAATTGTGTCCAACTCTTTGTGACCCATGGACTGCTGCAAACCAGGCTTCCCCATCCATCACCAACTCCTGGAGCTTGCTCAAACTCATATCCATCGAGTCGCTGCTGCCATTCAACCATCTCATCCTCAGATGTCCCGTTCTCCCCAGCATCATTAAAGACCTCATCTTTTCTTTAGCTTGGACCTTTGGGTAGTGCCACGAATAGCTGAAGAAGCTGATTGCTCATGCCACTCTTCGTTATCAGGTGATAGAAACTCTTTCTAGCTGGGAAGTTCCTTCTTGGTGCTGCACAGTGCCCTCTTAGGGAATAGGATGATGCAGGCAAAATGAAGCTGTCTTCCTTCTCTTCTTGTGCAACACGCACAGTCTTTTTGTTCCACTAAATTGCTGAAGCTTCTTAGTAGCCTCTACAGGTCATCCAGAGCTGTTTTTGCTTTTGAATAGCTATTAATTGTTGATCTTTGTTGGAGGACATGGAGGGTAGATTCTCTTATGTCAGCATTTTGGTCTTCTTGGAAGAATATTGGATTCTCAAATCTTCTGATTCTATGTCATACCCACTTAGTAAACCTTCATACCTCAATCTATGCTATTCCTGTGTTCTTGAAAATGAATGGTCCTAGAGAAAAATATATAACCATGTTCAGTGGACTCTAAATTTATGATGTGGGTCTTTAATGATGCTGGGGAATTAAATTACAACTTAGCTGATTCAATCTCCATGCTCCACTATTTTCCTTTCTTATCAATCTGTATATCTCTTATTTTGGCATAGTCACTCATAGCTAAAGAGGTGCTTTCTGTTAGGAAAATGTAGACAATCAGAGCACATTTCCACAGCCACCTAAGACCAGATCTGCCTATCAACATATGTACCCAATATTTATAACTTCTTGTTTCTCATGGCTAGTGAAATACTTATCATGTTATTTTATTCTCTGTCCTCTCCTTGAATTTTAGTTTAATCATTTTTGAGAGCCTTTTCTACAAAATCAGTTTTCTCACTTTATTGAATCATTGACCTTATTAGTCATTCACATCAGCTGACACACATTTTTTTTTAAATGCACCCTCCTGACCCCTTAGCAAGAATTTGCTTTCCTAGATGTAATATTAGCTAAGCTTGAACATAATATTTTGAACAATAGATGGTGAGAAAGAAATTTTAAAGGTATTATTTAGAGGGATAGTAAAATTCCTGAAAAGCAGAAGAAAGTTGAACTAAAGGGAAACTTAAAGCTTTTTATTTGATCCTATTTATTAGCTCCCACTTCAATTATGCCTCAGAAACATGTATTACAGTCAGACAGTAAACAAATTGAATTTTTCTTATGAGTATAAGTCCAATTAAAAACAACATTGCTTCCCAAATGACAAGAAACTTATGCTCTCTACTAATATTTCCTAAAAGTTTATTATAACATTCATCTTTTTCATCCTTTAGTTATACTGATTTTCTTCTCTTCCACTGTCCAAAGATTGCCAATCTTGACAAAAGTTTGTGGCTGAAAGCTTTCCTTAGAACATAGTATAACAGAAAACAGAAAAACTATTAGGCTGGCATTCAGATATCTACAATTTTTCATGTGAGTAAATAAAAGAGGATTTTTGCTATCTGTTTAATTCCTATGTGAAACAAGTCTCAATTGATTAGCTTTTCAGAGGAAGTTCATTCCTTTGTGTACCATTTAATCTATATCCACTGTTAATTACTAACAGATATCTGGTAGTATCCATAAAGGACACAACTCTCCCCTATGAGCAGCAATCAGCATTCAGATATTTTAAGGGATTTAATAAATGGGCATAACAAATCCTATTAAAAGATTAGAATTAATCAGTCTCCTTCATGATTCCTTATGGAAAACATAAAGATATATTTTTCTTTCCAGCTTCATGGTTACTGACCATTAGAATTCCAAATACATGACACTTATTTAAATATAACTTATTGCTAGACAGGACATCTAGCAAACTCCCCAGTGGGGAATTGAATAGATAAAAAATAAAATCTAAGAGAAGAAAAGAATATCTGGCATCAGAAATGGCTCAGTAGGATACAAATAACTACAACACGGGGATGAAATGAATTGGAACTGAATCTATTTGCATTAGGGATTGAACATGATGTGCTCGGTAGGAAAGTTTGAAACACTTCACTGAACAATAGAAAGATAAGTTGACTATTTTAGCAATGTCTCAGTATTCCTCAAATGAACTTCTGTTGTACACCCCATTTCAGCCATTTTCTTTCCAAAAGTAATGTTCTTTTAATATGTCTTTTAAAAAAAAATTTAAAAGCTATGTTTTGTCCTTAAATGCAGTCAAAATTTCCAGTATAAATGAATTTCTCTCTGAACAACCACTTTCTTTTGACGGTTTCTAAGGTTATTTTGGTGGACATGGTGTTAGCTTTGACTTGACCTAAGTTTAGCTTCCCTGGCTCTAATAAAATCTATTCCTTTCAAAGTGCCTTCAGATGGGAGATTTGTGATGTGGCACAAGTTTATGATCCTTGAAAATGATCTAACTGTGTCCTGATCCTTACCAAACTCAGTTAATTGCATGATAAGAAAACACTAGATTTTGTGTTTATTTGCTTCTATATTTGTTTTGGCTTACACTTTTTACATATACCCATCTGTATTAATATGAAAGGCTGCTATAACAAAGTACCACACACTGGGAGTCTTAAACATCATAAATTTATTTCCTCACAGTTCTGGAGGTCAAGATGTTGGCAAGTTTGGTTTCTCCTAAACTTTTTCTCTTTGGCTTACAGATATTCTCCTCCTCATGTGTCCTCTCGTGACCTTTTCTCTGTGGGTGTGCATTCCTGATGACCCTTTGTGTGTGTCCTAATTCCTTTTCTTATAAGTAACACCAGTCAGATTAGATTAGGGCCTGCTCACATATCCTGCTTTAACTTTAATTACCTCTCAGAATATAGTTACATTCTGAGATGCTAGGGGTTCAGGTTTTAAGATACGAATGTAGGGAGGACACAATTTAGCTCTTAACACCATCTAGAATGAGTTTATCACACCATGTAAATATTCAAATGAGAGAAGGAGTACAGAAATTTTCCTAGAAAACAGTTGAGATCATTATTTATATTATTTTACAAGGTTCTCAATGAGACCCAGCAAGAGTGGATCCCAGTACTTTATGGTTATGGCTACATACTCAAGTTCTGACATAAAAATATCAAAAATATTTCCTTGGCAAATTTAACCTTGAAAGATTTTGTAGACAGATATGACCAAGAAGTTATCTGTTATAAGACATAATAATATATTATCAGTAAAGATGTGTGAATAAAAATAAGACTTTGTGTAAATAAAATGATAAACATTAAAAAAGGTCTTCTAGCATTTAGCCTTGCATATAAACCTCACCTCCTGCCATGACCACTGCTTTGCTATTTTGAAAACTCAATATATTGCTGCAAGTCATACCTTCTTCACCTTCCAGGGTAAATTTCATCCAGTTATATGCTCATGTGGCTTTTTCTATCTCAGCTCAGTTCAACATTAGTTTGAAGCATTTCCATTGTTAAGGCCACCAGGTAGAACTAACCATGCCATCTCTTTTGTCTACACTGTATTTGGTGTGATTGTCTATATATAAGTATGAATATATACCATGCAATAAGTATAAAGATTATTTTGACATTTTATGTAAAGCAATTCTTATTCTATAGTCAGTCTCACCTTTTATTTTTTATAAAATGCTGACTCTAAAATCAAATTAGGAAACTATCATAAACTAGAATGGAATATAATCTGAAAAAATATTGAGTCATTATGCTGTACATCTAAAACTAATACAATGTTGTAAATAAGTTATACTTCTGTAAAAATGTAAAATACCAAAATTAGCTAGATTTGTAGAACTTTACTAAAACAGTAGCATGCTCCATCCTGGAATCAAAAAGGGCACAGTAAGTGCAGCATTCCTCTCAAAGATCGGGGCTTGCTCAGCCTTTGTTTCTGTTTAATAGGGTGAATTGTATTGTACATAAGTCCATATAATGTTCTTCTTATATTAAAAATAACTTTATTATTTTTCCATCTTTTGTACACACCCTGCCCATTGATATGCGTACACATTTATATCTTTATCTCTGTTCATGCCAACATATAATGGTACAAATTGTTTTTTGCACACCTAACCTATATTTCCACCTATCCTTTACCAGCAATAATGTTACTATATTTATCTTCAATTTCCTGATTTACTTAATTATAATAAATCTGATTTATTTATAATAAACCTGATTTATAAATTTATTTAATTTATTTAAATTCAATTTCCTTAAATTTCTCAAAACGTTCAAAACTCATATGGGAAAAAAATAGTATTCCCTATTGCTCCACTGAAAAGTAAGAGCTGAGTTATCCAAGGCTGATTCCTTACAGGATGGCCTCCAAAAAAGTCCATCAAAACCAGTTACAGCTGCAACTATAAAACAGACCAATTTATGGTAGAAATCTGAAGTGGCATTTTAGTTGAATGGTTGCTCCTTCAACCAAGAATACTAAAAAGTAGCAAACTTGGGCTGAAGACTAGAACTCTGGCCATATTATACAACTGTGACTATATAATCCCAGGTTTGATGTCAGTTTATTGATTTAGCCGGATGAGGGCTGAGGTGAAGACACAAAGATGGAGCCAAGGTTCAGCTGCACCGTGTTGATGGAACCCACAAAGTTTGGACCTTAGACTTTGGTCGCACCATGAAAGGGACTTGTACTGCCTCAAACATGCCTGGTGTGGTGTTTGTCTCTGTAAGTCTTTCCTCTCCCTTTACATTTTCCAGAAGGCCTTGTGTGTGTGTGTGTGTGTGTGTGTGTGCGAGCGTGAGCATGTGCACGTGCGTGCGTGTGCATGCCATATTTAATCATTTTTAATTTTACCCCACAAAGTAATTGTTCCTTCGAATTCATAGCATAACCATTACATAGCAACTTACATTACTCATGGCCCTCTTTCCAGGTCAACTGATAAAAACATTGGAAATCATTGGTGTTCTTCCTAAGTATTCCAGCTCTGTTTCCTTTAGCTTATGGTATTATTCAACTTCTTCACCTGCTGCAAGATAATCACAACCATAAGACTTACTGTTACCAATAAAATGTGAGCAAAGCAAATTTGCATGTCACCTCTCCGAAGATGATTTAAGTGATGGTGGCTACTTCATTCTCTCTTTCCTTTTGCATAGAAAGAGTCTACATTCAAGATAGTCACTGATCCTCTTGGTCCCTCTGCTGACATAGATGAACATACAGGGGAAGCTTTGTTATTTCTAAGACACTGAAATTCAGAGATTGTTATTTCAATATAACCAGGCTATTCTGAACCAACACAGAAATGCAAAATCTTTAATTTTAAAAAGTACAGAATATGAATTTATAACCATTTATATTCACTTTCCAGTTGATAAACATTGGGTTTTAAAAAAATAAATCCCCTTATACATACATAGTAAAAACGGGTCACTTTATTTGCATAGAATAATATCCTTAAGTCAGATTTCTGTGTCAGATGGAATGGTTCAAGTTTTTATATTGATGGAGCAACGCTCAATAGGAATATGACTAGACGATGGACAGAGCAGAAAGGCAGCATAAGCAGTAATAGTAATCACAAAACCATATACTAACATATATGAAAATTTATTATGGATAACTCATTGTTATAAGTATTTTATATGCTTAATAATTTAATCTTAATAAGTAATTTCAATTGTGGTTCCATTTTACAGGTGACTTAAGTAAAGAACAAATTAATTTGTATACCAAAGGTCACATGACTAATAAAGAATAGAGCTAGTAATTGGAGGCAGGTAGTAATCTAAGTTGTGTTTTCTCTTTTAAGGATTCATAGAGTTAACACATGGCCTTCCCTCGTAGTTCAGCTGGTAAAGAATCTGCCTGCAATGCAGGAGACCCCAGTTCCATTCCTGGATCAGGAGGATCCACTGGAGAAGGAATAGGCTACTCATTCCAGTATTCTTGGGCTTCCCTGGTGGCTCAGATGATAAAGAATCCACCTGCAATGCAGGAGTCCTGAGTTCAATCCCTGGGGTGGGGAGATACCCTGGAGGATATGTTTTATTACCCTGGAGAGCTTCCAAGTATTGCAGGTCAACACAAGGCATAACTTTTAAGAAAGGTAACATTTGGAAAAAAGTTGAAAAGACAAAAACATCTATGTATTTATAGTGTCTGGGGCACTAAAATTTTCTCAAGCCTTATAAAGGAATTTTGAGGGCAAAAATTCTCTATTTTACTTATAAACATACAAAATCTCATGGCTAAAGTTCTTCATGAATCATGCTTTAGCGGAAAAAATAAAAGAATGATTTCTTAAAATTGACTTCTTGAGACTTTAAGAATTGATTTCTTAAAATCTCAATGTATTTTTAGAAATCAACTTTAGACCATACATTTTTTTAATTGTTGGATATGCCTTTTTGAAAACTAAGCATTCACATCCATGTAAATATGCATTCAATTAATGGACACACAGATTTAATTTCCTAATCTAAGTTTTCAAATTATTCCTGTCATTTCATTTTTCATACATTTATAATTATTTTGATGCAAAAGTAAACAACTATAATTAATCCATAAAACAAGATGAGGTATCTAGACTTTTAAAAGAGGCACAATAAATTAAGACAATTGAGAAAATTATCATTTCATATAATTTCAATTTGAACATGCACATATGCACAGAAAGAAGACTGCATAGAAGAGACCTGTATAGTAAAACTCATATCTCTGAGTTATCAGTGATGGATTAAACGCATGAATTCAGGATCAGATTGCCCGTGTTTACACCACAGTTCTGCTTACCTAAATAATTTAGAGCAAATGAATGAATAGTCAAACTACTAAATTTGGATAACTTTGAATTACATAATCAAGTTTACAAGTTTTAGTAATACAGGCAACAAATGCAAAAATAGATAAAACTATATCAAACTTAAAACATTTGTACATCAAATGATATAATCGACTGAAAAGGCAACCTAGGAATGAAAGAACATACTTACACATCATATATCTAATGAGAGGTTAACACCAAGAATATATAAAGAATTTCTAAATGTCTTCAAAAATCAAATAACTTGATTTAAAAATGGGCAAATGACTTGAAATATTCTGCAATAATATGCAAATAAACAAGCACAAGAAAAAATATAAACACCACCAATTATCAGAGAAATGCAAGTCAAAATTATATCACCTCAAACCTATTAGCGTGGTATTATTTTTTAAATTAGTTTATGTATATATGTAACTAAATTGAGCTTCCCAGGTGGCCTAGTAGTAAAGAATCTACCTGCCAAAATGCAGGAGACACAGGTTCAATACCTAGACCTGGAAGATTCCCTGCATCAGGAAATGGTAATCCATTCTATTTTTCTTGCCTGGAAAATCCCATGGACAGAGGAGCCTAGTGGGCTGCAGTCCATGGGGTCGCAAAGAGTCGGACATGATAAGCAGCTGAGCAACACACACAAAACTAAATCATTTTGCTGTACCCCGAAACTAATACATTATAAATCATCACTACTCAGATGGTGACTGCAGCCATGAAATTAAAAGACACTTTCTCCTTGGAAGGAAAGTTATGACCAACCTAGACAGCATATTCAAAAACAGAGACATTACTTTGCCAACAAAGATCCATCTAGTCAAGGCTATGGTTTTTCCAGTAGTCATATATGGATGTGAGAGTTGGACTATAAAGAAAGGTGAGTGCCAAAGAATTGATGCTTTTGAACTGTGGTGTTGGAGAAGACTCTTGAGAGTCTCTTGGACTGCAAGGAGATCCAACCAATCCACCCTAAAGGAGATCAGTCCTGATTGTTCATTGGAAAGACTGATGTTGAACCTGAAACTCCAATAATTTGGCCACCTGATGCCAAGAGCTGACTCATTTGAAAACACCCTGGTGCTGGGAAAGATCAAAGGCAGGAGGAGGTGGGGACAACAGAGGATGAGATGGTTGGATGGCATCACCCACTCAATGGACATGAGTTCGGGTAAACTCCGGGAGTTGGTGATGGACAGGGAGGCCTGGTGTGCTGCAGTTCATGTGATCACAAAGAGTCAGACACGACTTAGCGACTGAATTGAATGGAACTCATCTATACTTCAGTATAAAATAAAAATAAAAAAATAAAGTGTTAGCAAGAACAGAGAAAAATAGAAACCCTTCTGTGTACCACTTGTAGGATTGCACAATGGTGCAACAGTTGTGAAAAACAGTATCAGTTCAGTTCAGTTGCTCAATTGTGTCCAACTGTTTGCGACCCCATGAATCACAGCATGCCAGGCCTCTCTGTCCATCACCAACTCCCGGGATTTACCCAAACTCATTTCCATCAAGTTGGTGATGCCATCCAGCCATCAGTTCAGTTCAGTTCAGTCGCTCAGTCATGTCCGACTCTTTGCGACCCCATGAATCGCAGCACGCCAGGCCTCCCTGTCCATCACCAACTCCCGGATTTCACCCAGACTCACGTCCATCAAGTCAGTGATGCCATCCAGCCATCTCATCCTCTGTCGTCCCCTTCTCCTCCTGCCCCCAATCCCTCCCAGCATCAGAGTCTTTTCCAATGAGTCAACTCTTTGCATGAGGTGGCCAAAGTACTGGAGTTTCAGCTTTAGCATCATTCCTTCCAAAGAAATCCCAGGGCTGATCTCCTTCAGAATGGACTGGTTGGATCTCTTTGCAGTCCAAGGGACTCTCAAGAGTCTTCTCCAACACCACAGTTCAAAAGCATCAATTCTTCGGCGCTCAGCCTTCTTCACAGTCCAACTCTCACATCCATACATGACCACAGGAAAAACCATAGCCTTGACTAGATGAACCTTTGTTGGCAAAGTAATGTCTCTGCTTTTCAATATGCCATCTAGGTTGGTCATAACTTTCCTTCCAATGAGTAAGTGTCTTTTAATTTCATGGCTGCAGTCACCATCTACAGTGATTTTGGAGCCCAAAAAATAAAGTCTGACACTGTTTCCACTGTTTCCCCATCCATTTCCCATGAAGTGATGGGACTGGATGCCATGATCTTCATTTTCTGAACGTTGAGCTTTAAGCCAACTTTTTCACTCTCCACTTTTACTTTCATCAAGAGGTTTTGAGTTCCTCTTCACTTTCTGCCATAAGGGTGGTGTCATCTGCATATCTGAGGTTATTGAGATTTCTCCTGGCAATCTTGATTCCAGCTTGTGTTTCTTCCAGTCCAGCGTTTCTCATCATGCACACTGTATATAAGTTAAATATGCAGGGTGACAATATACAGCCTTGATGTACTCCTTTTCCTATTTGGAACCAGTCTGTTGTTCCATGTCCAGTTCTAACTGTTGCTTCCTGAACTGCATACAAATTTCTCAAGAGGCAGATCAGGTGGTCTGGTATTCCCATCTGTTTCAGAATTTTCCACAGGTTATTGTGATCCACACAGTCAAAGGCTTTGGCATAGTCAATAAAGCAGAAATAGATGTTTTTCTGGAACTCTCTTGCTTTTTCCATGATCCAGCGGATGTTGGCAATTTGATCTCTGGTTCCTCTGCCTTTTCTAAAACCAGCTTGAACATCAGGAAGTTCATGGTTCACATATTGCTGAAGCCTGGCTTGGAGAATTTTGAGCATTACTTTACTAGCGTGTGAGATGAGTGCAATTGTGCAGTAGTTTGAGCATTCTTTGCCATTGCCTTTCTTTGGGATTGGAATGAAAACTGACCTTTTCCAGTCCTGTGGCCACTGCTGAGTTTTCCAAATTTGCTGGCATATTGAGTGCAGCACTTTCATAGCATCATCTTTCAGGATTTGAAATATCTCAACTGGAATTCCATCGCCTCCACTAGCTTTGTTCATAGTGATGCTTTCTAAGGCCCACTTGACCTCACATTCCAGGATGTCTGGCACTAGGTCAGGGATCACACCATCCAGCCATAAATACCCATTAAAAGGTGAAAAAGTAGAACTACCATATTATCCAAAGATCCAACTGCCAGGTACATATTCAAAGAAATTGAAAGCAAGGTATCAAAGAGATATTTGAACATCATGTTCACACCAATATGATTCACAATAGCAAAGTGGAAAAAGTGTAAGTAAAATCGTTCAGTCATATCCAACTCTTTGCCTCCCATGGACTAGCCTGCCAGGCTCCTCCATCCATATATTCTCCAGGCAAGAATATTGGAGTGGGTTATCATTTCCTTCTCCAGACAAGAGGTAGAAGCAATCTAAATGCCCATCAATGGATAAATGGGTAAGCAAAAGGTATTATATATATACAATTGAATGTTGTTTTGTGTCAAAAGGAGGAAATCTTGTCACCTGTTACAACATGGATAAACCTGAAGAACATTATGCTAAGTAAAATGTTAGTCACAGTGGGACAAAGATTGCATATGAGTTATTTAAAACAGTCAAATTCATAGGAACAGAAAGTAAATATTTGTTGCAAAGAGAAAGAATTGGAGGAATTGTTGCTTACTGGGCATAAAGTTCAGTTTTGCAGGATGAAAAAGCTCTGAATATCTGTTTCACAAGGGTGTGAATATACTTAACAATACTAATTGTACTCTTAAAAATGATTAAGATGGTAAATTTTATGTAATGTCCTTTTACCACAATAAAAAAATCCCCAAAATATAGTACTAGAAATGAAAAAATTAAAAAAACAGGAGATAATCTTTTAATTATTGAAGCCCTGATTTGCTTATATTTTATGTATAAAATTGAATAGTAAAAGAAATACATAGATAGATGATAGCAGATAGAGAAATTGATATAGTCAGATAATAATTTTGAAACTGCAGTTTCCAGTCAAGCCAAAGGCCATTTACTTACAGGAGTGAAATGAAAAAGTATTTGGGATGTTCTTAAAATATACTGACTACTCAAACATTTTAGAAGATCCATACAAATTAAAAAAAATAATATTTCTATGAGTATGATGAAGGAGGAGTATAAGAGCACACACAAATGAAAAGTAAAAATAATATTTGGGTATGGACTCTAGCAAAATGAAAAAATAAATTATGACTGCATGGAAAATATCATAAATTGTTGCTAATAATATGGCTGTAGAAATTAATATGGTTGTCAAGTTAAGAAATTATAAAGTGGATGAGCATGCTAATAAAGAAGAAAATACCTGAAATGACTGGCTCACCAACAACAAAAATTGTGGTCAGTAGTCAGCATTTTAAAGTGAATTTGACCAATGTCTTTCTGAAAACAAGAAGAAAAATAGTGCTTTTTCATTTCTAACTTCAAGAATAGTGTAAAGCCTAGCAACCTAGAACTTTTTTCCTCTATCTAAATATACAAAGGGAAACATGTATATCAAATCAGTTTAGTACCTGAACATCTGCAAGCTGCTCTGGCAGAGAGAAAAAAATAATTGATTTGAACCAAATTTATTGTCATAAAAGCTTCAGAGAGGTATAAAATGCATCTTGTTTTTATCACATTTAAAAGAAATCAATTCAAAACTCTTTTCATCATGAATTACTTCTTAAGAATAAATTTAAACAGTTTCATAAAAAAATACAATATTTTGTTAATGTAAATGGTGTGTATAGTGTACTGAAATCTGGAGGGAAAGTGCATAATCTTATTTCTCCTGAAAAAGAAAAAAAAACTATAATCACAACACCGAGAATAAACAAAATGATGAACATGAAAACTTCTAGCATATAAAGGCTCACAAACTTTTTGATAAGTTCTCAAATATATATTGTACTGCAAAAGCAAAACTGTTACTGTATTTTAGTAAGTTCTATTAGCTAATGAATAAGTTGCAAAGAAAAATAATTTTACATATGTTTTGATGCAGTTCTAGGCCAAAAAATAAGGGATAAGGAAAGAACAAAATACTAAATTGAATGAATATCTGTATAGGAAACCACACACATAGGCAAATGTTTAATTAAAAATGAGTTCAACAAGGCATAAAAATATAGCATTCTGGATAAAATACATGAATTATGAAAAACAGAAATTTTTCATTTCCGCATTTCCGGTTTCAATATGTGTGTGTGTGGGTGGGTGGGTGTGTAGACTTCCTAGCCTTTGTCCCAGGAACTGAGGTTTGCACTTAGAAACTCTTGCAGCTGCTTGGAGCAATGCAGTTAGCACCCTGTCCAAAGTATCAGTTCATTTTGCATTGCCTCCTTAAGTAAAATTTTTAGAGTGGCTTCTATATCTAGGTGGCTACATTTCTAGTTTCCATTTCAGTCTCCTTTCTCTCCCTGACCATTTTACCTTCTAGGTGTATGCTGGGTTAACTCCTCATGGTCTTCCTACTCCTGTTCTTAAGTGACATTGTCATTCAAGGGCATCCAAATGCATAAAATATTTTTTCCCTTTTCCTATGTCATAAGATCTTGAGCATTTGATCTCCATGTGTGTGTGCTCTGAAGTCCATCATGCCTAGGATGGAGAGTGACAGGGGCAAGGTAAGCAGCAGCACAGAAACTACCATCTCCAATAACACTTTTTGGGGGGGAGAGTGTGCCAAAATTAAGATCATGGCATCCAGTCCCATCACTTCATGGCAAAAGATGGGAAAACAGTGGAAACAGTGGCTGACTTTATTTCAGGGGGCTCCAAAATCACTGCAGATGGTGATTACAGCCATGAAATTAAAAGACGCTTATTCCTTGGAAGGAAACTTATGACCAAGCTAGACAGTATATTAAAAAGCAGAGACATTACTTTGTCAACAAAGGTCCATCTAATCAAGGCTATTGTTTTTCCAATAGTCATGTATGGATGTGAAAGTTGGACTATAAAGAAAGCTGAGTGCCAAAGAATTGATGCTTTTGAACTGTGGTGTTGGAGAAGACTCGTGAGAGTCCCTTGGACTGCAAGGAGATCCAACCAGTCTATCCTAAAGGAGATCAGTCCTGAGTGTTCATTGGAAGGACTAATGCTGAAGCTCAAACTCCAATAATTTGGCCACCCAATGCAAAGAGCTGACTCATTTGAAAAGACCCTGATGATGGGAAAGATTGAGGGCAGGAGGAGACAGAGACAACAGAGGATGAGATGGTTGGATGGCATCACCGACTCAATGGACATGGGTTTGGGTAGACTCCGGGAGTTGGTGATGGACAGGGAGGCCTGGCATGCTGCAGTTTATGGGGTCACAAAGAGTTGGACACGACTGAGTGAGTGAACTAACTGAACTGACTGTGCCATAGCAAATTCCACATCAAATCCCTCATACTAGATCTATGTACCACTTAGGGCTTTCAGTTAATCTGTGGGCAGTCAATCTCCTGCTGCTACACTAAGTCAGGCAACAAGGAATTTCAGGTTAGAGTAGACAGTGATGTCTTCCCAATCTGTCTCTGCCTTTTGGAAAATCTAATTAGAAAGCCAAGAGCCATCTAATGGCAAAAAAAAAAACGAGACAAAAATTATACTTGGAAAACCAGAAATCAATTAGAGTAGAAATCATTGAAATTGAAAATGGGAAATCAATAGAGAAAAATCAACAAAAATTAAAAATTTTTTAAAAGATCATTAATCCTCTAGCCAAGTGAACTAAGAAATAAACAGAGATAATACAACTAAGTAATATCAAAAATGCAATGCATGATGTCATCACAGATCCTAGGGATATTAAAAGGTCAGGAAAGTTATACCATAAATAACTCTATGCCAACAAATTTGATGACCTAGATGAAATGGACCAATTCTTTGAAAGATACAATCTGATAAAACTCTCTCAAGAAGAAACAGACAATCTAAAATATGCTTCTATTAGGCAAATTGAATCAATAATTTTTTCACACAAAAAGCATAAGAAGACTCAGATAAATTTACTGGTGAATTCTACCAAGCCTTTAAGAAAGAAATTATATTAGTTCTTTATAATCTCTTTCAGAAGGCAGAAGTATAGAGAATACTTCTTAATTTATTCTACAAGGCCAGCATTATCTAAATGTCAAAACCAGTTATAGATATTACAAAATAAGAAAACTACAGATCAATATCTCTTATGAATATATATGCAAAAATCCTCATCAAAATATTAGCAAATCAAGTCATAAAATGATAGAAAGAATCATATGCCATGAACAAGTAGAAGGCTGGTTCAACACTGAAAGATCAATTAATTTGATCCATTGTATCAACTGGCTAAAATAAGAAAAATCAAAATAGCATATCAATAGATGCAGGAAAGGAATTTGACAAAACTCAGTAAGTATTTGTGATTAAAAAATAAACTTTAGTAAACAAGAATTGAGGGGAGTTTCCTCAGCTTGATAAAGAATATCTACAAAAATCCTACAGTTATCCTTATATTTACCAGTGAGAAACTTGAAACTTTCCCATTAAGAGTAGGAATAAGGCGAGGATTTCCCCTCTCACCACTGGTTTTCAATAGCATGCAGAGAGTCTGGCTAATGCAATAAGACAAGAAAAGGAAACAAAAGTTTCCAATTTGAGAAGGAATAAATAAAACTCTCATTGTTCACAGATTACATGATCACCTATGTAGGAAACCCAGAGAAGTAAATAGAAAACTTCTGAAACTAATAAGCAATTACATCAGGATTGCAGGATATAAGGTTACTACAAAAAAATCAATGATTTCCTATACACTAGCAATGAACTCGTGGAAGTTGAAGTAAAGACACAATATCTTAATACGAAGTTACAGTAATCAAGATAATATGATATTGGTGAGGACTAAACAAATGGACCAGTAGAATGGAAGAGAGAGCCCAGAAATTACATACATATATAATTGACTGATCTTTGACAAAGGAGCAAAGACAGTACAGAAAAGATAGTCTTTTCAACAACAATGATGATTGAGTGGAGAGTTCTAAAACCTGCCTTCCTTTATTTTTCCTAAATATATATTAATATAGATATGTTAGTCTGTCCCACTATTTGCTTTTCATTTTATTTCTCACTATTTCCAGTTTTAACTGCAGCACAATCATATGCAAAACATACACAACACATACATTCTACAGATACGATTTCTTATTTGCCTATTGAAGACAAATGTCCCTGTCAAATGAAAAATATAGCCATCAGTTTTTATCTATCCATCTATTCTTCCCTCAGAGAAATTCTCACAATTCTCACTCCAAGAGTAAATTCTTCACAGCCTAAGTCAAACACAGTACTGATCTTTCTCTTATCATTGGTACATTTAGGCATGGGAATGTAACTCAGGCCAATGGGATGAAACTAATTCTTCTGGGGATCTTGATGGAAAGGTTTCCTCAAGCATCAACAGAGATAGAAGGGTCCACTTCTGCTATTAGACCTTTTCCTTTTTTCATGTGATGTCTAGAACTGTGGAAGCCACTTTGCAATCAAGAAGTAAGCCATCTAAGCATAACCAAGGCTGACACAGTGAGGATAGCAGCACAAAAAAATGGAAAAATATGCCACATTCTGATAATGTTGTTTGGCTGTACATTAACCAATCTCTGAATCATTCTTTCTAGAAACTTCTTATGGTGTAAGTAAATAAACAGTCCTACTCATATAATGTTGATAAAGTTTACTGAATCCAAACATACCCTAAGCTAATAATACACACTTTATTCCAAGCACTTTTCAAAAGATGACTTAGTTCTTTCCTCATCCCTACATATTTGGGACCATTATTGACATTTTACTGATGAATACTTTGAGGCCAACTTAAATGATTTAAGTCACACAAAAAATAGCTAATGCATTAAGTTAAATCCTTATTTACTTTGCCAGAATTTGTACTGTTTTTATGTTAAAGCAACTATCTCCTTGAAATAACTAAAACAAAGGCAGTGCTCTAGTACAGTTTGTAAGCCTGAGATATAAAGGAGAAAGAGAACAAATTACCCAGTGTTTTATCTCCAGAGATCACAATATTTTGCAAATGCAGACATGTCAGCTGTGTAGTGTATTCTTGTTTACCTAACCACCTTTATAGTTTGATCCTTATATTACTGCCTCATAACCAAGCAGTTCTGCAGTGGGCGTTATGAATAATACTTAAATGCAAGCAGTACACAACCCTAATACACTAAAAACGAGGTTTGGTACAAAAATTGCCAATAAACTGAAAGTTAATTCAGTAATGGGTGATACTCCTGTTGAAGGCATTTAAGACCAGAATATTTAATCAAAGAAGGAGATAGACTTGCTCCTGAGAAACCACACAAAAATGAAAGGTTCCTACTCTTAAGTCTTGAATTTGTTTCATCATTTTGTTCAATAATTCTCTCCCTGTAAATTGATTTTTAGAGTTTCTTAACCTTTTTTATTTTATAATAATTTATTATTCAACTAGTAGGAGTTTACCTTCACAAAACAGAAGGAAACTTGTATGAGTCTAAAGCCTAATATCTAGCAATGACCACTGTTAACATTTTAGAATGCATGACTTTAATATCTTTCTTATGAAAATATGTATAGGTATGTGTATAGATCCAGATATATATAGATGTTCATTTCATGTAAATAGTGTCATAATTTTCCAGTGAGAAATATACTATAAATGTATTTTCCATGTCAAAAACAGATTTATAGATTGATTTATATGAGCTGAACACTCCATTATATCAGTATTTAGATAATTTTCAATTGGAGCGAGGTGGAAGGGGGTTCAGGATTGGGAACACATGTACACCCGTGGTGGATTCATGTTCATGTGTGGCAAAACCAATACAATATTGTGAAGTAAAAAAAAAAAAAAAGTGTTAAAATATTCATATACATGTTCTCTTTTTTCAACATCAGTGTTATATCTCATGCTCTAGTGGTGGGTGGTGGTTTAGTTGTTCAGTCATATCCCACTCTTTAGTGACCCCATGGCCTGCAGCCCAGGCTCCTCTGTCCCTGGAATTTTTCAGGCAAGAATACTGGAGCGGGTTGCTGTTTCCTCCTACAGGGGATCTTCCTGATCCAGAGATCAAATCCACTTTTCTGTGTCTCCTCCATTGCAGGCAGATTCTTTATCACTGAGCCACCAGGGAAGCAGCCCATACTGCACATCCCATATTGTATCCTCGTCTAAATTCTTAGAAGTGTAAATTCAAAAGAAAGATGCCTTTAAAACTGCCATCCACAATCAGGGTGGCAATATTAACAATACCAGTAATATAAAGAGAAACACTCAGAAATTCTGTGAAGGTTAAAGACCCACTAGGAGAAGGCGATGGCACCCCACTCCAGTACTCTTGCCTGGAAAATCCCACAGATGGAGGAGCCTGGTAGGCTGCAGTCCATGGGGTCGCTAAGAGTCAGACAAGACTGAGCGACTTCACTTTCACTTTTCACTTTCATGCACTGGAGAAGGAAATGGCAGCCCACTCCGGTGTTCTTGCCTGGAGAATCCCAGAGACGGGGGAGCCTGGTGGGCTACCCTACGGGGTTGCACAGAGTTGGACACGACTGAAGTGACTTAGCAGCAGCAGCAGCAGCCATTTATGAGAGAGGTCTGGATTTATTTGTAAGCTACCTAAGTTACATAATCTTTTCTTTTAATGTTGAGAAATTGTTTTTGGACTTTCTGTGTTTGATCTTTTAACAAAAGGTTTTTGTGGGAAGAGTGGTAATTGCTAAGAGTATCCCTGGGTTCAGGAAAGTCCTGAGTCACAGAAGGAATTGCATTCCCCAAGTAAGTGGTACTGTGTAGCTATACATTTGAGATGCCCACAAGAGGAAGAGACTTTAAAGGGGAAACTATAATAGCTCACTTCTCCTGTTTGTCTTAAAACCAGTGTAATCAGCCTTTATGTGGAATGTTGATTTTTATGGCAACTAGAAAAGAATATGGAAAATGTGGCTAATATAAAATGGATTGAGGCTAAATAAAATCCCTCAAATACTGGCACCTCTGATTTGAGCTTAGCCTGTCCCTCAACTGTGCATGGCATGTTGCTGTGATACTGATAGATACCAAACTTTTTCATGTCTAAAAGCCAGACAGATTTGTACCTTCTCTAAATTAACTAGAGAATTTATGGAGATCCTGATTTATTGATATGAAAGAGATTGGGATTAGAGTTTTCCATCTAGTAGAACTCTCAGTAAAATTGCATTTGGAACCAGAGGTCTGCAAGTACAGCAAATGGAAATTTATATGCTGCATCATTACAGATGAGATCCTACAAATATCTTTTCCTGTATTTCAGAGAAGAGATGTTCTGACTGGAGAATTTTGACTTTAGTTACTGATTTTTCTATGGGCATGTGCCTCTGACAGGGGCTACTGTGTGACCTCCAAGCAAAGCACAGATACCAGTTGTCACTCTAAATGCAATGTCACTGTATTGCAATAAGTCATTACATTCAATAATCACTTCTTCTATTTTTTTCAGGCAAAACATCAGGTAAATGCTAATTCTGCATAGATCACCTTTATATACAAACTGGCAAATGCTAAAGTACTCCATATTATTCATACGTTCTATAAAATAGCAAAGACAGGAAAGACACTACAAAAGATCTCTCAGCTGGGTTGGGGTTTCTAGGACAACTTAAAGTTCATTTTACATTGTATTTATTACATTTAGAGTAGATTGTGTTAAAATCTGTCACTTACGTTTTAATACCGTCACATTACCCAATTTAAAGGAATGTTCAAGTAGTAGTGTAACTGAATAGCAAGGGATAGCCACTGCATTGAGTGAATGTGCCCTCTGCATTGTACTAACATGACTGATTCCGTATAGTTTTCTATATTCAAATAATACTCAATGTTTGCTCAGTGGTGTCCAACTTTGAGACCCCATGGACTACAGTCCACCAGGCTCCTCTGTCCATAAGATACTGCAGGCAAGAATACTGGAGTGGGTTACCACTTTCTTCTCTAGGGGATCTTCCCAACTAAGGCATCAAACCTGCATCTCTTACTTATGCTGCATTGGCAGGCAGATTCTTTACCACTTGCATCATTCTCTTAATCAAACCATTCATGCTGGTCAAATAAAAATACCCCATGACCTTCATAATTTTATTTATTGCCTTTATACCGAGCAGTGTTTGGACTTTGTATTCAAACAAAACAGACTGAAGTATGAACCTGGAGCTTAAATCAGAAAAATCATCTTTGAATCAAGAAAGAGAATATTGCTTGCTCCCCAGCAGCCATTTTGAGACACCTTCTTAGTCATTAGCTTCTTCTTTTCCCAAATGGTATCTGTTTTCCTAACTTATATGATGTCACTCATTGCTCTTTGGCATTTTACCACAAATGTTTGTATCCCTTGACATGGGAGCTTTTTTTTTCCTGTTATTTTTTAACTCTGAGAGAGAAAGACTTAGTCACTCACCCATGCCCAACTCTTTGTCCAACCCCATAGACTGTAGCCTGCCAGGCTCCTCTGTCCATGGAATTCTCCAGGCAAGAATACTGGACTGGATAGTCATTTCCCTTCTCTAGCGCATCTTCCTGACTGAGGAATCAAACCCTGGTCTCCTGCACTGCAGGCAGATTTTAACCATCTGAGCCATTTTTTACTTTACATAAATGAATATTAAAGTTTGTAGTAGTTGGTGACTGCTTCCTGTAACAGTGTGACTGCTGCATATAGCCATATAAATTCATATTCATTCATTTCATTACTGTATAGAGTTCCATTGTATGAGTACATCTCTGTATATATTTATATAGTAAACTGATAGATCCTCTTTGTTACTTGGTTCTTATCTATCCCAAATAATAATATTGTAAACAGTCTTGCACACTTCTCTTGGTATACATGTGTGTACAATTCAGGGATACATATTAATGAGTGGAATTATTCCTCATAGGGTAGATTGCTATCTACTTAGCTTTAAGTAGTTAACAAAATTTCAGAATGTTTCACCATTGTATGTTCTCCCAGCAGGGAATGTAAGTTATAGGAAATCCATATCAGGTGATTATCAGCAGTTGGTACCGGTGGACACTGAATTTTAGTCCTTCTGAGTGATCAATGGTGTATCATTGAATTATGAATTTGTTCTTCCCTGATTACTAGTGAAGTGAACACTTTTCATATGTTCCATATTTTCTTTTGTGAAGACTATGTTCAAGTCTCTGGCACATTATTCAATTAAGGTGTTTATGTTTCTTATTTCTTTGAATAAGTTCTTTGTATATTCTTGACATGAGTCCCTTTTACAGTTATATGTATTGCAGTGATGGTGTTCCAGCTCCTACCTTTACACCAGTTTGCATCACCAGTTTACACTAGCTTATAAGCAAGTCTCCTGTCTTATCCCTTATTTGTTTATTTCTTACTACTGACTGACTGATTTAAGTATTTACTAATTATTTTGTTTCTCATGGGTATTTTCCCCTAATGGTCTGTAATATTTTAGTCTTATTATCTCAACTGTAATATTGCCTCATATATGGCTAATGGTAGTCCCTGCATTCTTGTGACATGATCAATATCTTCCCCTCTCTCTTTCTCTGTTTCTTTCACACACACACACAACACACACATTTACACTTACCTACAGTTTCTTACTTTCTGGGGTAACAAGAACAGACTGATCTTATCCCTACACTGTAACAAGTAAGATGGTTTATAATGACAATTATAATTTTATTCATTGTTAAATAACTGTTCTGATATTTTACTTTATGCATCAATTTTGGTAAATTCTACTTTGGGGAGTGTTAATAGCACATAGAATTTTAGTAGTATTGAAGTCCCAAGATGATGGAGGAATAGGACAGGGAGACCACTGTCTCCCCCACAAATTCATCAAAAGGTCATCTGAATGCTGAGCAACATCCACAAAACAACTTCTGAATGCTGGCGGAGGACACCAGGCACCCAGAAATGTAGCCTATTCTCTTTGAAAGGAGGTGGGACAAAATGTAAAAGACAAAAAGAGAGACAAAAGCGTTAGGGACAGAGACCCATTCTGAGGAGGGGGTTGTGGAGGAGAGGTTTCCAAACAGTAGGAAACCCTCTCATAGGTGGGTCTGGAGGGAGTTTTGGAATCTCAGAGGGCAACATAACTGGGAGGAAAAAAAACCCCACAGAATACATGCCTAACAGCAACTGCCAGCAGAGAAGTAGCCCAGAGGCTTGCAAACTCTGGGATCGCCAGAGAGAAAAAAAAGAGAGAACTTTCCTGCCAAAGGCTCTAACTCGCATTCTGGGCCACACACAGAACAGAGGATTCAGTGAAGACCAAAGAAGAGCTAGCTGGCTGCATACAGGCCCCTACCCCCTCCCCCGCCCCCTCCCCCCACACACCCTCCCCACCCCCACGGAGGCAGAGAGGCAGATGGGTGACAGCCAGAGCTGGAAGGCAAGGGGCTGCTGCTGCAATCTCAGCCCGAGACAGGCATCCACCAAATTGTGAGCAGGCTCCCAATTACTAACCACATCTTCCTGGGATCCTGGATGGTGGATGTCCACCAGGAGGGGAGCAGCCTGAGATCAGCTCCCCAGAGGAGACACACAGCACACCTGAGACAGTGCTCTCACGGCGAGCCAGGAAACTGAGCAGCCAGGACCAAGGAGGTGATTAAGATGCATGGCCCACCTGGGACAGTGTGCGTGCCAAGCACCTCTTCTCCTGAGCTGCTCAGACCTGGGAAGGGCACAAAATGCTCTCCAATAAAGTCTGTGCCCTTGTGGAGTACCCAAGAACCTGAGCAGCTTAAACCTGGGAAGTTCACAAAACGCAGGGCCCACTTTGGACAGTACCCCTGCAGAGCACCCTGGAGGCTGAGCAGTGTCAACTCATGAAGCACATGCCACCTTGAGCTGGGGCAAGTGCAGTGTGGTCCATACACTGCAAGCATGCCCCACACATGCCAGTGATGGTTGTTTGCAGTGTCCCTCCCTCCCCACAACACAACTGAACAGGTGAGCCTAAATAAGTGACCACCTTTGCCCCCTTGTGTCAGGGTGGAAATTAGACACTGAAGAGACTTGCAAACCGAAGAAGCCAAAATAAAGAAGAGGGAACCACTCTGGAGGTGACAGGTGTAATAGATTAAAACCCTGTAGTTAACATTGATTAAGCATTGGAGGGGCCTATAGATCTTGAGAACAAGTACAAGCTGGAACAAGGAACTATCTGAAACTGAACTGATCCCACACTGCCTGCAACAGCTCCAGAGAAATTCCTAGGTATATTTTTACTATTGTCATTTTTTAATTTTTTTTAATTTAAATTTTTTATTACTCCTTTAATTTTCATTTTTATAACCTACTATTACCTTGCCAAAAAAAGACCCTATTTTATTTTATTTTTTATTTTTTTTGGCCTTGGAATATGGGTTTGTTTTTTTTTAACTTTACATAATTGTATTAGTTTTGCCAAATATCGAAATGAATCCACCACAGGTATACATGTGTTCCCCATCCTGAACCCTCCTCTCTCCTCCCTCCCCATACCATCCCTCTGGGTCGTCCCAGTGCACTAGCCCCAAGCATCCAGTATCGTGCATCGAACCTGGACTGGCAACTCGTTTCTTACATGATATTTTACACATTTCAATGTCATTCTCCCAAATCTTCCCACCCTCTCCCTCTCCCACAGAGTCCATAAGACTGTTCTATAAAAAGACCCTATTTTAAAAGCAAATTTCATATCTATAGTCTTTATAATTTTTGTGATTGATTTTGTTTTGTATTGTTTATATTGTATTTTTGAGAGTCTAACATCTACTTTAGATTTTCAATCTTTGCTTTTTGGTATTTGTTATCAATTTTGTCCTTTAAGAATCTAATCTTCAGTATCCATTTTCACTTAGGGGTGTGATTATTGACTTGATTGCTCTCTCCCCTTTTGACTCTCTCTTTTCTCCCCCAGGTCACCTCTCTCTCCTCCCTCCCTCTTCTCTTCTCTACTTAAGTCTGTGAATCTCTCTGGGTGTTCTAGGCTGTGGAGAACACGTAGGGAACTGGTTATTGGCTAAGTTGCTCTCTCCCCTTTTGACTCCCCCTCTTCTCCTCCTGGTTACCTCTATCTCCCTCCTCCCTCTTCTCTTCTCTGTGTAACTCCGTGAACCTCTCTGGGTGATCCAGACACTGTAGAGCACTTGGAATTGATTACTGGCCAGATTGCTGTCTCCCGTTTTGGCTCCCCCTCTTCTCCTCCTGGTCACCTCTATCTCCCGCTTCCCTCTTATCTTCTCCATGTAACTCTGTGAACCTCTCTGGGTGTCCCTCACTGTAGGGAATTGTTACATAATTAACCTAGATGTTTTATCATCTGTGCTGTATGGATGGAGAAGTCTTGAGGCTTGTGTAAGAAAAAGACTGAAAGCTAGAGGCATGAGGCTTAATTCCAAAACATGAGAACATCAGAGAACTCCTGATTCCAGGGAACATTAATAGACAAGAGCTCACTGAAAAGTCTCCCTACCTACACTGAAACCAAGCTCCATCCAAGAGCCAAAAAGTTCCACAACAAGACATATCATGCTAATTCTCCAGCAAAGCAGGAACAAGCCCTGAGCATTAAAAGACAGGCTGCCCAAAGCCATGCCAAACCCATATATACCCCAAAACTCACTACTGGACACTTCACTGCATGTCAGAGAGAAGAGATCCATCTCCACCCACAAGAACACAGATGCAAGCTCCTCTAACCTGGAAACCTTGACTAATGCCATTAATCCAACCCCACCCACAGGGAGCAGACTCAACAATAAAGAGGAATCATGAACTTCCAGCATACAGAAAGGCCACTCCAAACACAGAAATCTAAACAAAATGAAAAGGCAAAGAAATATTCAACAGGTAAAGAAACATGATAAATGCCCATCAAACCAAACAAAAGAAGAGGAGACAGGAAGTCTACCTGAAAAAGAATTCAGAATAATGATAGTAAAGATGATCCAAAATCTTGAAAACAAAATGGAGTTACAGATAAGTAGACTAGAGACAAGGACTGAGAAGATGCAAGAAATGTTTAACAAGAACCTAGAAGAAATAAAAAAGAGTCAATCAATAATGAATAATGCAATAACTGAAATCAATGTACTCTGCAGGGAACCAATAGTAGAATAATGGAGGCAGAAGATAGGATAAGTGAGGTAGAAGATAGAATGGTGGAAATCAATGAAGCAGAGAGAAGAAAAATTAAAAGAAAAGAAGACAACCTCAGAGACCCCTGGGACAATGTTAAACGCCCAAACATTCGAATCATAGGCACCCAAGAAGAAGACAAAAAGAAAGGGCATGTGAAAATACTTGAGGAGATAATAATTGAATACTTTCTTAAAATGGGGAAGGAAATAGCCACCCAAGTCCAAGAAACCCAGAGAGCCCCAAACAGGATAAACCCAAGGTGAAACACCCCAAGACACATATTAATCAAATTAACAAAGATCAAACACAAAGATCAAATATTAAAAGCAGCAAGGGAAAAGCAACAAAAAATATACAAGGGGATCCCCATAAGGATAACAGCTGATCTTTCAATAGAAACTCTTCAGGCCAAAAGGGAATGGCAGGACACACTTAAAGTGATGACAGAGAAAATCCTACAAACCAGATTACTATAACCAGCAAGGATCTCATTCAAATATGAAGGAGAAATCAAAAGCTTTACAGACAAGCAAAAGCTGAGAGAATACAACACCACCAAACCAGCTCCTCAACAATTGCCAAAGGATCTTCTCTAGACAGGAAACACAGAAAAGATTTATAAACTCGAACCCAAAACAACAAAGTAAATGGCAATGGGATCATACTTATCAATAATTACCTTAAATGTAAATGGGTTGAATGCCCCAACCAAAAGACAAAGACTGGCTGAATGGATACAAAAACAAGACCCCTATATATGCTATCTACAAGAGACCAATCTCAAAACAAGGGACACATTAAGACTGAAAGTGAAGGGCTGGAAAAAAAGTATTTCTTGCAAATGGAGACCAAAAGAAAGCAGGAGTAGCAATACTCATATCAGATAAAATAGACTTTGAAATAAAGGCAGTGAAAAGATGAGAGGGTAACAGGCAGGAAGGTCTCCAAATGGAGGAAATAGACTGCAAGTGTCAGACATTTTTTATTTCTCTCTTAAGCAGCAGGAGGAAACAAACTAGTGTTATATTTTTTCCCCTTCTCTATATAAATTTAAAAAGAGATTTCTCTTAAAATTCTGTGTTGCCATAATGACAGCTGGTTCCACCTGAGCTGAACTTTTCTCAAACCTTGAGCTAACCAGTGCATTTTTCTTATGGAGATGTTTGTCTTAAGCTAAGTTAATGTACTATGCATTTTCCCCAGATTCTGTCTTCAAGTCAGTTCCTGCTAAAGGCTCAGAACTGACTTGACAAACCATTGTTTGTCTCATACATTGTTCTCTTGATCTATGTTAATGAAACTATATATTTGTATGGAAATCTGCCTTTCTCCAAGATTCATGTCAATCATTTTATGACCTGGGATGACTTACTCACCTGGTACCAAGATTATCTCAGAATTCATGTTGTGGGTGAGGGATCTGGTGCCATTCTCTGAGTTTTAAGACATTTCCTTTCTTTAATTAGCAGACTGCTAGTAGCTATGTAACATCTAGCTAAAGACTAGCAGGGGGGTATTTTTTCTGCCCCCTTCTGATGTCTATGTCAGAAGCTTTCTCTATCTCTTTTATACTTTAATAAAACTTTATTACACAAAAGCGCTGAGCAATCAAGCCTTGTCTCTGGCCCTGGATTGAATTCTTCTCCTCCAGAGGCCAAGAATCCCTGCATCTTTCGTGGTTCAGCAACAACCTTTTAAAGAGACAAAGAAGGACACTACATAATGATCAAAGGATAAATCCAAGAAGGAATAACAATTATAAATATATATGCACCCAACATAGGAGCACCACAACACATAAGGCAAATGCTAACAAGTATGAAAGGGAAATTAACAGTAGCACAATAATAGTGGGAGAGTCACACCTATGGGTAGATCAAGCAAACAGAAAATTAGCAAGGAAAACACAAACTTTAAATGATACAATGGAACAGTTAGACCTAATTGATATCTATAGGATGTTACACCCCAAAACAATGAATTTCACCTTTTTCTCAAGTGCACACAGAACATTCTCCAGGATAGATCACATCCTGGGCCATAAATCTAGCCTTGGTAATTTCAAAAAAATTTGAGATCATGTCAAGAATCTTTTCTAATCACAATGCATTAAGATTAGATTTCAACTACAGGAAAAATCTATTAAAAATACAAACATATGGAGGCTAAACAATACTCTTCTGAATAACCAACAAATCACAGAAGAAATCAAAAAGGAAATCAAGATATGCATAGAAACAAATGAAAGCACGACAACCCAAAACTTATGTGATTCAGTAAAAGCAGTGCTAAGCTAAGTGGAAGATTCATATCAATCCAAACTTACCTCAAGAAACAAGAGAAAAATCAAACATATAACCTAAATTTACACCTAAAGCAACTAGAAAAAGAAGAAATGAAGAATCCCAGGGTTAGTAGAAAGAAAGAAATCATAAAAATCAGAGCAGAGATAAATGAAAAAGGAGACTAGAGCAAAACTCAACCAAACTAAAAGCTGACTCTTTGAGAAGATAAATAAAATAGACAAGTCATTAGCCAGACTCATAAGGAAAAAGGAAGAAGAATCTAATCAACAAAATTAGAAATTAAAATGGAGAAATCACAACAGACAACACAGAAATACAAAGGATCATAAGAGACTACTGTCAGCAACTATATGACAATAATAATAAAATGGACAACTTGGAAGAAATGGACAAATTCTTAGAAAAGTATAACCTTCCAAAACTGAACCAAGAAGAAATAGAACATCTTAACAGACCCATCACAAGCATGGAAATAGAAACTATAATCAAAAATCTTCCAACAAACAAAAGCTCAGGACCAGATGGCTTCACAGGTGAATTATACCAAAAATTTAGAGATGAGCTAACACCTATCCTACTCAAACTCTTCCAGAAAATTGCAGAGGAAGGTAAACTTCCAAACTCGTTCTATGAGGCTACCATCACCCAAATACCAAACCCAGGCAAAGATGCCACAAAAAAGAAAACTACAGGCCAATATCACTGATGAACATAGATGCAAAAATCCTCAACAAAATTCTAGCAAACAGAATCCAACAACATATTAAAAAGATCATACATCATGACCTGGTGGGCTTTATCCCAGGGATACAAGGATTCTTCAGTATTCACAAGTCAATCAATTTGATATAGCACATTAACAAATTGAAAGATAAAAAACATACGATTATCTCAATAGATGAAGAGAAAGCCTTTGACAAAAACTCAACACCATTTATGACCAAAAAAAAAAAAAAAACTCTCCAGAAAGCAGGCATTGAAGGAACATACCTCAACATAATAAAAGTCATATATGATAAACCCACAGCAAACATTATCCTCAATGGCAAAAAACTGAAAGCATTTCCCCTAAAGTCAGGAACAAGACAAGGGTCCCCACTCTTACCACTACTATTCAACATAGTTTAGGAAATATTAGCCACAGCAATCAGAGAAGAAAAAGAAATAAAAAGAATCCAGATTGGAAAAGAAGAAGTAAAACTCTCACTGTTTGCAGATGACATGATCCTCTGCATAGAAAACCCTAAAGACACGACCAGAAAATTACTACAGCTAATCAATGAGTATAGTAAAGTTGTAAGATATAAAATTAATACATAGAAATCCCTTGAATTCCCTATACACTAACAATGAGAAAACAAACAGAAATTAAGGAAACAATCCCATTCACCATTATGACAAAAAGAATAAAATACTTAGGAATAAATCTACCTAAAGAAACAAAAGACCTATATATAGAAAACTATAAAACACTGATGAAAGAAATCAAAGATGACACAAATAGATGGGAAAATATACCATGTTCATGGATTGGAAGAATCAATATAGTGAAAATGAGTATACTACCCAAAGCAATCTATAGGTTCAATGCAATCACTATCAAGCTACCAACAGTACTTTTCACAGACCTAGAACAAATAATTTCATAATTTGTATGGAAATACAAAAAAACTGGAATAGCCAAAGCAATCTTGAGAAAGAAGAATGGAACTGGAGGAAATCAACCTTCCTGACTTCAGACTATACTACAAAGCTACAGGACATTATGGTACTGGCACAAAGACAGAAATATAGATCGATGAAACAAAATAGAAAGCTCAGAGATAAATCCACATACCTATGGACGCCTTGTCTTTGACAAAGGAGGCAAGAATATACAATGGCAAAAATACAAATCTCTTTACCAAGTGTTTCTGGGAAAGCTAGTCAACCATCTGTAAAAGAATTGAACTTGAACACTAATACCATACACAAAAATAAACTCAAAATGTATTAAAGATCTAATTTTAAGACTAGAAACTATAAAATTCCTGGAGGAAAACATAGGCAAAACACTGTCTGACATAAATCACAGCAGGATCCTCTATGACCCACCTCCCAGAGTAATAGAAATAAAAGCAAAAATAAGCAAATGGGACCTAATTAAGCTTAAAAGCTTTTGCACAATGAAGGAAACTATAAGCAAGGGGAAAAGACAGCCTTCAGAATGAGAGACAATAATAGAAAACAAAGCAACTGACAAAGAATTAATCTCAAAAATATACAAGCAGCTCCTGCAGCTCAATACCACAAAAATAAATGACCCAATCAAAAAGTGGGCCAAAGAGCTAAACAGACATTTCTCCAAAGGAGACGTACAGATGGCTAACATACTCATGAAAAGATGCTCAACATCACTCATTATCAGAGAAATGCAAATCAAAACCACAATGAGGTACCATCTCACACTGGTCAGAATGGCTATCCAAAAGTCTACAAGCAATAAATGCTGGAAAGGGTGTGGATAAAAGGGAACCCTCTTACACTGTTGGTGGGAATGCAAACTAGTACAGACACGATGGAGAACAGTGTGGAGATTCCTTAAAAAACTGAAAATAAAACTTCCATACAACCCAGCAATCCCACTGCTGGGGATATACACCAAAGAAACCAGAATTGAAAGAGTCATGTGTACCCCAATGTTCATCACAGCACTATTTAACATGGAAGCAACCTAGATGTCATTGGCAGATGAATGGTTAAGAAAGCTGTGGTACATATACACAGTGGAATTTTATCAGCTATTAAAAAGAACACATTTGAATCAGTTCTAATGAGGTGGATGAAACTGGAGCCTATTATACAGAGTGAAGTAAGTCAGAAAGAAAAACACCAATACAGTATATTAATGTGTATATATGGAATTTAGAAAGATGGTAACAATGACCCTATATGCGACACAGCAAAAGAAACAGATATAAAGAACAGACTTTTGGACTCTGTGGGAGAAGGAGAGGGTGGGATGATTTGAGAGAATAACATTGAAACATGTGTATTACCATGTGTGAAATAGTCCAAGTTTATGCATGAAACAGGGTACTCAAAACCAGTGAACTGGGACAACCCAGAGGGATGGGATGGAGGGGAGACAGGAGGGGGGTTCGAGTTGGGGGACATATGTACACACATGGCTGATTCATGTCAATGTATGGCAAAAAGCACCCCAGTATTGTAAAGTAATTAGCCTCCAGTTAAAATAAATTAATTAATTTAAAAAATAATTTTAGTAGCATTATGAGTTTATATTTCAAAATTATAAAGTAGCCTGATTTACATATAGGAATATTTTTGCCTTGTTTGTTTTTCTAATGTTAATAGATCTAATCTATTTTCATTTGCTTCATGTTTCTATGGCATATTTTTCTGTATTATTTGTTTTAACTTTCTGGTTTTGTGTTTTATATATATTTTTTAAATAAGAAAAAGTTATATTTCATTTGTTCTGGTTTTTTAATTCAGCCAGACTACAGAGGACATAAACACACTGCTTGTGACTTAAAAAAATTACAGAAAGAATAATAGAGAACAGAACACTATTCATGTAGTTGAGTTTCTGAGGTGCATGCTGTCCTTGTTCACATGATACTTTAAAACCTAAATTTATAGTCTTATTTATTTTGAACAAACACTTTAACTAACTAGAATGGGTCACGCTATGGAGAGTTCTTTTTGCATTGAATCTGCCCTAATTTTTATTCATTTCAGGGCAGAAAACCTTGACTATATAACTCCTTGCCTTGGATCAAGAACAGAACACTATGGAGAAGGTAACATACCCTCTTTTTGCCCATGATATCTAAAATAAACAGACATTAACGTTAAGAGCTCTGGTGGCATTGTGCTGTTCAACCCCTAAGTCATGTCCCACTCTTTGCAACCCCATTTTCTGCAGTATGCCAGGCTTAACTGTCCTTCAGTATCTCCTGGAATTTGTTCAAACTCATGTCCATTGAATTGATGATGCCATCAAACCATTTCATCCTCTGCTGTCACCTTTTCCTAAAGTCCTCAATTTTTCTCAGCATCAGGGTCTTTTCCAATGAGTCAGCTCTTTGCATAAGTGGCCAAAGTGTTGGAGCTTCAGCATCAGGCTTTCCAATGAATATTCAGGGTTGTTTTCCTTTAGGATCAACTGGTTTGATCTCCTTGCTTTCCAAGGGACTTTCAAGAGTCTTCTCCAACACAATTCAAAAGCATTCATTCTTTGGTGCTCAGGGTTTACCTGGTGGCTCAGACGGTGAAGAATCCGCCTGCAATGCAAGAGACTCAGCTTAAATCCCTGACTGGGAAAGATTCCCTGAAGAAGGGAATGGCTCCCAAACCAGTATTCTTGCCTGGAGAATTCCATAGACAGAGGAACATAGTTGGTACAGTCCATGGGGACAGACAAAGAGTTGGATACGACTGAGAAACTAACACTTTGAATTTTTTGGCGTTCAGCTTTTTTTATGGTTCAGGTCTCACATCAGTATATGACTACTACAAAAACCATAGGTGTGACTACACAGACCTCTGTTAGCAAGTGATGTCTCGGATTTTTAATACACTGTCCAGATGTCATACCTTTCTTCCAAAGAGCAAGCTTCTTTTAATTTCATGGCTGCAGTCACTGTCAGCAGTGTTTTTGGAGCCCACAAAGATAAAATCTGTCATTGTTTCCATTTTTTCCCCATCTATTTCCCAGGAAGTGATGAGACTGGATGCTATGATCTTAGTTTTTTGAACGCTGAGTTTTAAGTCATCTTTTTCACTCTCCTCTTTCACCTTCTTCAAAAGGCTCTTTAGTTCCTCTTCATTTTCTGGCATTAGGGGGTATCATCTGCATATCTAAAGTTGATATTTCTTCTGGCCATATTCCACTTTATGACTCATCCAGCCCAGCATTTCGCATCATGTACTTTGCATATAAGTTAAATCAGTTCAGTTCAGTTGCTCAGTCATGTCCACCTCTTTGTGACCACATGAACTTCACCACACCAGGCTTCCCTGTCCATCACCAATCCCCTGTGCTTGCTCAAGCTTATATCCATTGAGTCAATGGTGCCATCCAACCATCTCGTCCTCTGTTGTTCTCTTCTCCTCCTGCCTTCAGTCTTTCTCAGCATCAGGGTCTTTTCCAATGACTCAGGTCTTCTCATCAGGTAGCCAAAATATTGGAGTTTCAGCTTCAACATCAGTTCTTCCAATGAATATTCAGGACTGATTTCCTTTAGGATTCAATGGTTGGATTTCCTTGCAGTCCAAGGGACACTCAAGAGTCTTCTCCAACACTACAGTTCAAAAGCATCAGTCCTTCTGTAATCAGCTTTCTTTATGGTCCAACTCTCACATCCATACATGACTACTGGAATAACCAAAGCTTTGACTAGACGGAGCTTGGCAAAGTAATGTCTCTGCTTTTTAATATGCTGTCGAGGTTGGTCATAGCTTTTCTTCCAAGGATCGAGTGTCTTTTAATTTCATGGCTTCAGTCACCATCTGCAGTGATTTTGGAGCCCCCAAAATTAAAGTCTGTCACTGTTTCCATTGTTTCCCCATCTATTTGCCATAAAGTGTTGGGACCGGGTGCCATGACCTTCAGTTTTTGAATGTTAAGTTTTAAGCCAATTTTTTCACTCTCCTCTTTCACTTCCATCAAGAGACTTTTTAGTTCCTCTTCACTTTCTGCCGTAAGAGTGGTGTCATCTGTATATCTGAGGTTATTGATATTTCTCCCGACATTTCTCATGATGTACTCTGCATATAAGTTAAATAAGCAGGGTGACAATATACAGCCCTGACATACTCCTTTCCCAATTTGGAACCAATCTGCTGTTCCATGTACAGTTCTAACTGTTGCTTCTTGACCTGCATACAGATTTCTCAGGAGACAGGTCAGGTGGTCTGGTATTCCCATCTCTTGAAGAATTTTCCAGTTTGTTGTGATCCACACCGTCAAAGGCTTTGGCATAGTCAATAAAGCAGAAGTAAATGTTTTTCTGGAACTCTCTTGCTTTTTCTATGACCCAATGGATGTTGGCAATTTGATCTCTGATTCCTCTGCCTTTTCTAAATCCAGCTTGAACATCTAGAAGTTCTCAGTTTAAGTACTGTTGAAGCCTGGCTTGGAGAATTCTGAGCATTATTTTGCTAGTGTGTGAGATGCATGCAATGTACAGTAGTTTGAACATTCTTTCACATTGCCTTTCTTTGGGATTGGAATGAAAACTGACCTTTCCAGTGCTGTGGCCACTGCTGAGTTTTCCAAATTTGCTAGCATATTGAGTGCAGCACTTTCACAGTGTCATCTTTTAGGATTTGAAATAGCTCAAATGGAATTCTATCACCTCCACTAGCTTTGTTTTTAGTGATGCTTCCTAAGGCCCACTTGACTTCACATTCCAGGATGTCTGGCTCTAGGTGAGTGATCATACCATCATGGTTATCTGGGTCATTAAGATCTTTTTTGTATAGTTCTTCTGTGTATTGTTGCCACCTCTTCTTAATATCTTCAGCTTCTGTTAGATCCATACCATTTCTGTCCTTTATTGTACCCATCTTTGCATGAAACGTTCCCCTGGCATCTCTCATTTTCTTGAAGAGATCTCTAGTCTTTCTCATTCTATTGTTTTTCTCTATTTCTTTTCATTGATCACTTAGGAAGGCTTTCTTATCTCTCCTTGCTATTCTTTGGAACTCTGCATTCAGTGGATATATCTTTCCTTTTCTTCTTTGCCTTTCACTTCTCTTCTTTTTCAGCTATTTGTAAGACCTCCTCAGACAACCATTTTGCCTTTTTGCATTTCTTTCTTAGGGATACTTTTGATTACCACCAAGTTAAATAAACAGAGTGATAATATACAGCCTTGATGTGCTCCTTTCCCAATTTTGAACCAGTCCATTGTTCCATGTCTTGTTCTAACTATTGCTTTATAATATGTAGGTTTCTCAGAAGGCAAGTAAGGTGGTCTGTTACTCCCATCTCTTTAAGAATTTTTCACTGTTTGTTGTGATCCAGACAGTCAAAGGCTTTAGCATAGCCAATGAAGCAGAAACAGCCATAAATTAACATCGTTTAATAAATTAACATAAATTAATAAATTAACATAATTTATTATATCAATTTTCTCCTCTCTTTATTTTTCATTCTATTAAAATTTGAAACCTTCTAGGGAATAAAAAAAATTAGCTTATTAGGGATACTTCTCTAGAGAACCAGCAAGGATGTTTATTCCTTTAGGGTGAAATAGATGAAAGCAACAACTTAAGAGTGAGAAAAACCTAGTGATAAAAAGTAAAGTAAAGTAAGCCAAAGTATTTTTAATTTAAACGAGCTATTTGAAGTCATTAGAGTGATGTTCTCTCTCTTGCTAATCTACTAATTTGGTGTTTTATTGTAGTACAGATTTCAATTTTATGCATAGAGGCTAAACGTGGTCATATTTAAAATTCTTCATCCTTAGCGAAGAAGTGCTTTGTTTGCTAAATGGTTGGAATGACTTTAAAAGCCTACCTTTAAATGGAAGGAGGCCATTTTGCCAGTCACAGATGAGTATTTTAACAAAGAACAAAGAATGTTTTAAAATGAATTAGGCACTGGACCAGGTAAAAGTAATACACTCAGTTAAAAAAAAAAAAAACATATTTATTCAAGGGCCATAGATCAGTCGATGTCTATGAAAAATGTTTAAGTACAAGCATAGTAATGCTGAAATACTGATTGGTTGTCCAGTCTTAACGAGAGGCAACGTTCTAAGGGCATCTCAACGTGAGCCAATGTAGTGTTATTTCATTAGTGGATTGCATTTCTTTTCCATGAAAGACAGGAGCTGGAAATCTATTACTATGCTGTGTAAATACTATGAAGTTAATACCAATTAAAATATAGATGCATGGTTGATTTTTAGTACAATAACTGTTATTGCAGTGAATGTGGTAATTATATTGGGAGAGTATATTAGCAGGAAGAAGCTCTAAGTGTTCTGGGGAATGTAGAAAAATACCATAAGGATAACTTAAGGAAAAATAAATAAACAAATTACAGTTCATTTGAAGATGTTGTGCCAAAGATTTATTGCTAAAAATTTCCTGTCAGCAACCCTGAGATTAACAAAATATTTATAAAATAAAGGAGAGTAGATATTCTATACCAGTACCTATAGCAAAATTTTGAGGCACAACAAGCCTGGAGAAATGGAATACAAAAAAAAAAAATAGCACATCTCAATTATATACCATCTGTTAAGCATTTTGATAAATATTTTAATCATCATCTAAATTTTTCAAAGATTAGCAATAATATAAGACAGTAATTTATATTCTGAAGAAATATTATCTAGTTTTTATTCTAAAAATTGTATTTTATTATTGAATTTACACATACATAAACACTGAAAATCATTTATTTCTTCCATGTATATGTGCAGCTATAATTACCCATGAATTGTAATTCAATGATTGTGATCTTAATGATGATGACGATGACGACAGGTAGATTTAATTTCTACATTTCCTTAACATAAGATAGTATCTGAGTTGATGTTCCCTACTCTTCCTATTCAAACATTTCACCTAAATAAACATTAAATGTAAAGTAAAGGGGTGAAAAGCAAGATTAAAAAAAAGAAACAGCACTTGGTAACTACCACTCTACTCTGTGCCCCTACGCATTTGACTATGTTTAGAATTCTCATAGAAGTGGAATTTTGTAGTGTTAGTTCTTCTATTACTGGCTTATTAAAATTAGTATATCCTCAAGTTTCATCCATGTTGTTGCAAATGGCAGAATTTCCTTTTAAAGGCTGTATAATATTCCATTATATGTAAAAATACATGTATTGTGTATAATGCCATGAATCTGTTTATCATTAGGTAGTATGGGCATTTTAACAATATTGACCCTTCCCGTTTGTGAACATTGGAACTAATATGCATTCTGGGAGTCCCAGAAGGAACAAAAAGAAAAAGGGTCAGAAAATTAATTTTAAGAAATAATGGCTGAAAACTTCCCAAATCTGGGGAAGAAAATAGATGTTTAGATTCATGAAACCCAGAAAACCCCAAATAATTAGAACCTAAATCGGTCTATTCTGATAAACATTATAAGTGTCAAAAACCAAACACAAAGAGAATTTTGAAAGCAGCAAGAGAAAAAGGATTCATCACACACAAAGAGACACCTATAAGACCATCAAAAAGTTTCTCAGCAGAAATTTTATAGGAGATTTGAAAGTGGAATGCTATAATGAAAAATAAAGGTATTAAGTAAGAAGATGGTAAAGCGTCTGCCTGCAATGAGGGAGACCTGGGTTCAGTCCCTGGGTCAGGAAGATCCCCTGGAGAAGGAAATGGCAACCCACTCCAGTACTCTTGCCTGGAGAATC